>NC_059160.1:110979432-111607825 GCF_019923935.1 Bubalus bubalis
TTTGTTTGTAAAGGCACTTTCAGGAAAAGAGCATCATTCCTTTGTAAGGCTCTCTCTATGGTTATTTGTTTTCTGGCAATGCAGAAATTCCCCTAAATAGGTCATCATAATACTGATAATCATCTCCAAGGTAACCAGCTTTCAAGGCAACTGGCTGAGAATTACATTTCTGGTTGGGGGAAATTACATTAGAGGCATGATAGTGACACAAGAAGATGCAATCTAGTGCCATTCAAATTCCATTCTAAGTACAGCATTTATCAAATATTTTCTTCATAGTCTGAATTAAGTGTTTTATTTGGGAGACATTTGTAGGTAATGCACAACCTCTTACTGTATACAATAAAAAGCATAAGTGTTTGGTTATGTCTTCATTTAGGTTTGGCAAATAGATAGCTGTAGACACTTGGCTTTTCTCATGCTGACCCAGGGCCCATATCTTCGTAGAGGTCTGGAGACAGGTTTATTCTGACTGCCTGTCTCTGTCTGCTACTATTTCTGTAGGCATTTGATATACTAAGAGGAGAGACTGGATTCTTATGGCATTGTGCAAGAAAAATCTTGAGCATAAGGTATGAAATTGAAGAACTCGTCTGACAAATGTGTTTCCTCGATATGAAGGAATCCATTTTTTAGTGTCCAGGGTAAGACTAACCAACTTCTTAGAAGTGTACTCAAGTTCAAGTCCTTGAATGTTTTATAGCGAAGAGGAGCTGGCGCACCACCCAACCAAACCACTTCAGTTCGATGTAGTTTTTATCTGAGCCTTAAAATACTTGGATGATTATGAGGAAGGAGCTATTCATGGCAATCTTGTATTTGCAGATCACAGGTAGAGTATTTAATTAGAGCAATAAAGAAAAAGTTGAGGCCTCCAGCTGAATGCAATAGAGTGAAAACAGAGCATGGAATCATCCCTTCTTTCTCTCACAACTAAAAAAGTGAATGCTGGATGGATTTCCCTGGTGGTCCAGTGGTTACAAACCTGCCTTGTGGTGCAGGGAACGCAGGTTCGACCCCTGGTCGGGGGAACTAACATCCCACATGGTGCAGAGTGGCTGGGCCCATGAGCCACGACTAAGACCCAACACAGCCAAAAATACATAGTTTTTAAAAAGTGAGTGCCAACTCTAAGAAACACTAGTTTCATCCTCCCCAAAATAAACCAGCTACCAAATCAGGGAGAGGAGTGCCACCTAATAGTATGGACACGGAAAACAAAACAAAACGTGCGTGTACACACGCATGCAAAATGCAGGCCAAGAAAAGAAAGATTCTGGAGCAATGCAGGGTAGCTCCTAACCTTGACCTACCTCCCTGCCTCTCTGAAGCTTCATTGGCAAATTCGATGAATCGTAAGCCTTCATTATTGCCCTCACATCTAGAGAAAGTCGAGCTGAGTTACTATTCTTATTTCTTCTCCTCTTTTGACTGAGGGGTTGGGGAATGGCTATTAGGCAGAAGTGGGCAAGTTCTTTTGGATAGCACATTATATCAGTCAAGATACTACAACAAATATAAATTCAAGAGAAAGGGAATTTTTCTCTCACTTGTTCCCAGTGCCTGGATTAGAATAATGCCTGGCAGAGAAGACGTAATCAATGTGTCAAATGATTGTGGGAAAAAAAAAAAAAAAAATCCCAGTGTTCCCCTTCAGGGTGGATATGAGTCCTGATTGTAGACAGGGGTTCAAACAGTTCAAAACACCTATCAAATTCCAGAGGAGAGAGGAGAATCCAGGAGTTCTAATTCACACAGATGCCGTGCAGCTTTCACAGGGCCTCCCTTTCCCTTCCGTCTACAGGAAAGTGAGTGGTATTCAATACCAAGTTCTCAAACCACAGCTCAGTGGGGAAATAAATCAGAGTCCATGGAAACAGAGTCAAGGAGAAGTCATGTACTCTAGATCAGAACAAAGAGAAGCTCTGCATAGAACAAGATAGGGGGAGCAAAACTGCAGTAAATATCCAGACGTGCCAAGGCAACGCTCCCAAATAAAAACAAACAAAACTAATCAACCCTTAAGAGAAAGGAACCTGGCGTGCAGAGGAATGATAAAACCCCCACTCTTAAAGAAAACATAATCCAAAGCACAAAACAGAATTCCTCAGAAGGGCTTTGTGCTATGAATCAAGTTAATGAGAACATGCACTCAGAAAAATATGAACTCAAAGATGGGATGATAGAGCAACAGGAAAGCTACAGAATTACAAAAGTTGAGGACAAAAACAGTATTATACACAATAAATAAAGATGATATAACAAGGAATGCGATAAACATGGCTGCAAAAAAGATCAGTGACCTGGAAGAAAGGCTTATAAATAAATACAAGGGGAGCAAAGGAATTAGAAGGTAATAGATCGGAGTTCCAAAGCACTTAACATAATTGAGGATCCCTGAAAAAGAGCCTCCAGTAAATGCAACAGGAAAAGAATTTGCAAATATCATACAAGGAAGTATCACTGAAGACAAGCCCACAGATTGAAAGAGTATACCACATTCTCGGACATATTGATAACAGAATGTTTAACATTGCAAGCATATCTCTGAACGAATAATTGAAGTTCAAGAACACAGACATTCCTCAGGCATTGAAGCGGAAAAAAAAAAAAAAAAGGTCACAGACAAGGAAGCAAAAATTAGGCTGCCCTCAAAGATCTCCACAATACATTCAACACAGAAGCAATGTGTATGCCAACCAACACGTCAAGACATATTCTATCGTGAAAGAATGTCAGTCAAGGATAACAGGCAATTGGGCCTCATGAATTTCTGGTTTCAGTGATTTGGGATGATGGGAATAGCCAACCTTAGAGTATCTATCCTTGCATCTTCCGAAGTATGTCTTCTGAATTCTAATCCTGTCACGTGTTTCATGAGAAAGGGAGCTGCAGTCAGACCACTGAGAAACGCAGAGTCTTTGTCAGTCTCGCCTTAGAGCTTTATAATGAAGTGTGAGAGTGTTAGTTGGTCAGTCGTGTCCTACTCTTTGCAACTCCATGGACTGTAGCCCACCAGGCTCCTCTGTCCATGGAATTCTCCAGGCAAGAATACTGGAGTGGGTTGCCGTTTCCCTCTCTAGGGGATCTTCCCCACCCAGGGATCCAACTCAGGTTTCCCCACATTGCAGGCAGGTTCTTTGCCATCTGAGCCACGAGGCAAATCCAGAGATTTATAATACACATCAGCAAATAAATGACTCTAAGAAATTTCTGCATTAGAGAAACCTGATTTTCCTTTAAAAAAACATTCTGTAACCCAACATTTTTACTGACATAAATTTTACTCCCCAGAACATCTAATAACATCTTGCTGAAAGAGATCCCATTTGGAGAAATTTTGATCTATGATAATGGAGGGGGAAAAGATTTAATAACTCAAAACCATAGCCAATCCAAAGCAAACCATATTTATTTGCCTACTTTCCCCCTTAAAAACAGTAATACAATTTTATCATTCATTCATTCATTTTAAAGTATTGAAATTTAAAAATCCAGGTACAGGAAGAAAAAGTACTCCCAGCAGAGGGGTGACAGTCAGACCACTTTGAAAGTACTAATAATAAACTCTCTCCTAAAGCAGCCATTTTCAATCCTTAAGCACAGCTCAATTTCACATCTGCTTTGTGGAAAGGAATGCATCTCTGAAGGCTGCGTCCCCACTATGGAACTCTGGACGTGGCAGGACTAGCTCAGTACAAATGAGAGACATTCAGGGAGGTGTACTGAATCCGAACACTCTTTTTCTTCCTTTGGGAACTGAGAACGATGTAACTAAGAAGGCAAAGGAGTACACATCTTCTATTGGAGAAGAAAGACAAGGCCACCGCTGCTTTGCAATACTTTTCCCTACTTCTCAGTAATTTTCCAATTTACATAAACAGTTTCTGACAGTGTGCAGTGCCTTCTATTTAGGTTATATACGACTGCTGGAGAATGGTTGGAAGACTTTGCTGTCTACTCACATCCTCTCTTATGCCACTTTGAACTGGAACAAGTATTTATATTCAAGATTGAGTTGTCTCTATTTCCCTCCCATCCTATTAGGAGAGAGATAGGTGCCGGAATGTGGAGTGAAAGGTGGGAGGGAGCTTTCGGGTTTCAGATAGTGTTATATATGTCTGTACTTGCAAGATATCACCAGGGAGCTGATGAAGATAAGAGAGCAGGTTAAGGAGTAACTAACTTAGAGAAGGTCAAAGGATTTCAAGGAGTGAAGGAAGGGACCCACTAACAGGAATGCTGCAGAAACAACAGGAATCATCAGGATATGCTGCCCCCTGCAGGACATTTAGGGAATAACACACCAGTTAAAATTAAAATGTTAAACAAAATCAGTGTTGACAGAATGTGTTCTGGTTGGGGTGTTATTTGGTAATGTCTAGAGCTGTCTATGGGGTTGCACAGAGTTGAACACGACTGAAGCGACTTAGCAGCAGCAGCACCAGAAAAGTTGGAGATGTACATTCCCTATATCCCAGAAATCTCACTCTTACATAAACATCATAGAGATATTCGTCCATTTTTGTATCAGGAGATATGTATAGGAGTGCTCCCTGTTGCACTGTTTGTGACAGTAAGAAATTGGAAACAACCCAGATGCTCATTAACAGCAAAGTGTAAACCTTAATAGGAGTATACTCCTACCATGGAATGCTGTACAGCAATTTAAAGGTAGCAAATTTACATTAATCAATATGAATACATCTCAAGAATATAATTTGCATACATTCCTGCATGCTGCTGCTACTGCTGCTAAGTCACTTCAGTCGTGTCCGACTCTGTGCGACCCCATAGACGGCAGCCCACCAGGCTTCCCGTCCCTGGGATTCTCCAGGCAAGAACACTGGAGTGGGTTGCCATTTCCTTTTCCAATGCATGAAAGTGAGAAGTGAAAGTGAAGTCGCTCGGTCGTGTCCGACTCTTCGCGACCCCATCCATGGACTGCAGCCTACCAGGCTCCTCCGTCCATGGGATTTCCCAGGCAAGAGTACTGGAGTGGGGTGCCATTGCCATTCCTGCATAAGGATACATAATATGATGTGTGTGTGTATTAGTCTCGCAGGCCTGTCTGACTCTTTGTGACCCCATGGACTGTAGACCACCAAGCTCCTCTGTCCATGGAATTCTCCAGGCAACAATACTGGAGTGGGTAGCCATTCCCTTCTCCAGGGGATCTTCCCAACCCAGGGATCCAACCCCGGTCTCCCACATTGCAGGCAGATTCTTTACCCTCTGAGCTACCAGGGAAGCCCATGTAATATAATACCGTTTATATATATATATATATAAAGTTTGAAAACACATGAAATACATAGAGTATGATGTCATTTATATAACTGAAGACATGCAAAAACAAAACTGTATGTGTAATAAAAACATACTTAAGAATAATGAACATAAAACATGAAACTAGGCTGAGGATCACAAACATCAAATTTAAGAAATTTGATTAACAGTTACCTCTGAGGACAATGGGAACAAAAGGACTGGAAAGGGTACCCAAGGTGGGGTGACTATATGTGCTAAGCTTGGTTTCTCTTATGTACTGCATATATAAGTATTCATTGTATTATACTTAACATTGTAAGGCCTGAAATATTTCATAAAAGCAACCGAGGAGCTCTGATCCAGATTCAACTAAGATGTCTGCGGTCCCTGCCGTGAGGGCCCTTTCACATTTGGTAGCATGACAATGGCACCCCACTCCAGTCCTCTTGCCTGGAGAATCCCAGGGATGGAGGAGCCTGGTAGGCTGCAGTCCATGGGGTTGCTAAGAGTCGGACACGACTGAGTGACTTCACTTTCACTTTTCACTTTCATGCATTGGAGAAGGAAATGGCAACCCACTCCAGTGTTCTTGCCTGGAGAATCCCAGGGACGGGGGAGCCTGGTGGGCTGCCGTCTATGGGGTCGCACAGAGTCGGACACGACTGAAGCGACTTAGCAGCTGCAGCAGCAGCAACATAACTGCCAACACTGAGCCAGTCTGTGCCTACAAAGGTAACTGAATCCCACCGTCCTGAGATGCCCCATGTTACCTTCAGATGCAACCCATGTGACCCCGCCTACTTGCCCGTCAATCAAGTTCCCATCTGACCCCCCCAGATGGCGTGAGCTCACCATCATAACTGAGGGGTTCATGCAGAGAGGGTGCAGGTAGAGGAGAAGCAAAGCAAGGCAGGCTGTGCAGACTTAGGAAAAAGGGAATTTGGTGGATTTTGGAACTGTGGGTTCCAAATGACGTCAGTTTCCTTCTTTTGAAGGAAACCTTCTCTCTGAACTTGATGTACACTGAGTGATGTGGGCGGAAATAAAGACATCCTCAGTTGTAGCACCGTGAGTGCCTGCTGCGTGAGAAAGAAGGTGAAACATCCTGGCTAGCTTGTATTTGGCTATAACGGATAAGTCTCAGAGGTCAGTTAGTTGGGTGCCTAAGGTGAGGCTAGAGGTCCCATTTGGAGGCCCCTGTAGGGCATTTCAAGCATCCAGTGAGGTGACATCCTCTGTCAGTGGCTGTCAACACTGGCTTCACATTTTAATCACTGGAGAGTTTGAAAAACTACTGATTCCTTGGGCCCACTCCCAGAGATTCTGAATTGGTTGGTCTGGGCTGGTGCCTTTGGTGTTCACATTTTATCGCTGTCACTTTCCCACGATTCTTACATTCATCCAGCACCGAGGACCTGCTGTGCTGCAATTGTTATGTCTGTGGTCCCGATAGACCATTGAGCAACTTTCTGGGCCACTGGTTTCCGTGGCTGGGATGGTCACTGCGGGCCTATCCCAAAGACACGTAACCAAGTAATTACGATAATATGAGATGTGGAAGGTCGTACATGTTGTATACTCAGGATGTAAACTGAGGACAGAGGGAGCTCCGTGCAGTCCAGCTCTGGAGGGGAGGAGTTTTTCCGCAGAGGGAGGGATGACTAATGTTTTTAGAGCCTTGTTGTCAGCATGGGTTTTGAGCAGCCTCAGCGTGACCTGAGAACTTGATAAAAATGCAGAACGTCAGGCCCCATCCTGTTTGCTGTAGAACTTTGCTGCAGAAGGCCTGCAGCAAATCTTATTTTAACAAGGTCCCCAGGAGATTCATATGGGCATGAAGGCCCGAGAAGCACAACCGTCCTTTGAGAGCACCACCACCCAGAGCTTCACCCGCGTGTGAAAGGGCGTGGGCTGTCTCAGCTCGGGCAGACGGCGAACGAGGAGCAAATGCTGGCATCCCGAGAGGCAGGCCTGAGCCTGGTCACGAAGGGGCTTGTGGAGTTTTCTCAGGAATTTGGATCTCATCCTGAAGGTGGTGAGAGGCTAATTAAAGCCAATTAAGGCTTTTCAGCAGGAGAGTGGCACAGTGCAATTTTTGGTTTAGGAAGATACTACTGGCAGGAGTGGGGAGGATGGAAGGAAGGTCAGGGCAGGAGCCCAGGGGCCCGGGTTTGGGCGGCTATTACCATCACAGAGAAGTGGTGAGACCTGAACCCAGGCAGCCCTGGGGGGAAAAGATGGAGGTGGAGACGGGTTATCTAAGAGGCCTGAGCAACAGGACTTATCAACACTGACAACTCCCGTTTCCTTGAAAAGCCTTTTAGAAATATGTTGTATATCACTGGAAGAAGAAAAACCAATACATAAACACTCCTCAAATCAAAATTTTCAAATACCTGATCTTAAATCAAAGTAAAATTCAAGAAAACAGGATTAGGAGGAAAACACAAGTATCCATGATGCATTGTAGAAGCAGATACTGCTGCTGCTGCTAAGTCGCTTCATTCGTGTCCGACTCTGTGCGACCCCATAGACGGCAGCCCACCAGGCTCCCCCGTCCCTGGGATTCTCCAGGCAAGAACACTGGAGTGAGTTGCCATTTCCTTCTCCAATGCATGAAAGTGAAAAGTGAAAGTGAAGTCGCTCAGTCACGTCCGACTTGTAGCGACCCCATGGACTGCAGCCCACCAGGCTCCTCCGTCCATGGGATTTTCCAGGCAAGAGCACTGGAGTGGGGTGCCATTGCCTTCTCCGAGAAGCAGATAAGACCAAATGAAAATGTCTGTTGTTCCATTTTTCTTGTGCTGCCTCAAATGTATTAAATGGACACTTTTGATGTCTGATAATTGATGCACACTTTATGATTTAATTTTAATTTAAAAACACATTGCTGTTGTACAATTTCACAGGAAACAAAGCACAGAAAGTATGTACACACACACTTATATATATATCTCCAGATTTTTGTTGTATTTTTGTTATTTATGACTACAAAGTATGGTTTCCTTACTGGCCACAAGAGAGCTGTTCTTTTCACATTTCACTGAAGGTGCAATTGTTTTCTAGAGCATATCATACCTTTTCTACCTCCGTTTATCAGTAGCACATTGGTAAAAGAATTTGTTAGTCCCAAACTTATAAGAGCAGAAATAAATTTCCATTTGTCTGTTATTTGAAATATTAATGAGGCTGATTGTTTTTCATTCATTCTCTTAACAAAAAAAAAATTGAATTCAGTCTTTTTACTTCCATTTTTACCTTTTAGTCAATAACACTAATGGTATATGAGAAGGCTTAGTTCGTTATTAACTGCATTAAAAAAAAGATATTTGACAAAACATGAAACTAAATTACCAACGCTATAATTTTTTATACCTTTGAAAATGTGATTATCTGTTATTTTATCACAAAAGCATGAATGTAAAACCTCAAATCTACTTAGAAGAGCATTCATAAATATAAGCATCAAATGGTAATGACAGTGACTGGGTATGTTTCTGAGCAGTATTGGGTTGGCCAAAAAGTTCTTTTTGAGTTTTTCTGTATGATGATATGGGAAAACACAAACAAACTTTTTGGCTAACCCAGTATTTGAACATGAGAGGAAAATAGCAAAGGAGTTGGACTTTTTACCCTTGCCCTCCGCCTTGCTGCTGCCTCCTCTTTCAGGCAAACATCTACCAAACCCATTCTTTCAGAAGACCAGAGTGGTCACGGGACCACGTCTTCAGTTTCCTGACCTTGCCTCTGCTCTGTTTCTTTCTGTCTGTCTTTCTGACAACAGCAGCTCAGACTTAACCTTCACAGTTCCCTCCTTCTCATTAGTTTACTTGCTCAGCAGAATATTCCCTAGGTTTGGAATGAAAATCCTTTAATATCTATTTACACTCCAGAAAACTAAAACACAAGTGATTTGTGGTGTCAACGGCCCTACCATTCCAGTGAAGCTGCGCTACTTATGCAAACTGCCGGGAGACCTCAAAAGTTCAGAGACAGCTGGATTTGCATGCATGGCTGGGATCCTGATTGCAAATAGGCTGAGGCTTGCAGAACGAGTTCTATGGTAGCATAGCTCAGCACTTTCTACAAAGAAATCCTAAAATGTCCAGATTGTCTCTTCCGTTGACTGTTAACTGGAACATCTGGGGAGGGCAGTTTGGCAACATTTATCAGCGTTTCAAATGCACATTCCCTTCCACTCAGGGATTCTGCTTGGAAGTTTTTAGGCTGTAAATTCTCTTGCCTAAGTATCCAAGATAGCTATATACACGTGCTCAGTCATGTCCGATTCTTCGCAACTCCAGGGACTGTAGCCTTCCCGGCTCCTCTGTCCATGGGATTATCCCAGCAAGAATATTGGAACAGTTTCAGTACTTTGCCATTTCCTCCTCCAGGGAATCTTCCTGACCCAGGGATCGAACCTGCATCTCCTGCACTGGCAGTTGGGTTCTTTACCACTGTACCACCTGGGAAGCCCAAGTATTCAAAGGTACATGTATAAGGAGATTCAAAATAATATTGTTTGTGAAGGCAAAAGCACTACATACAATCTCTATGTATCTACTGCTGCTGCTGCTGCTGCTGCTAAGTCGCTTCAGTCGTGTCCCACTCTGTGCGACCCCATAGACGGCAGCCCACCAGGCTCCCCCGTCCCTGGGATTCTCCAGGCAAGAACACTGGAGTGGGTTGCCATTTCATTCTCCAATGCATGAAGGTGAAAAGTGAAAGTGAAGTCGCTCAGTCGTGTCCGACTCTTTGCGACCCCATGGACTGCACCTCACCAGGCTCCTCCGTCCATGGGATTTTCCAGGCAAGAGTACTGGAGTGGGGTTCCATCGCCTTCTCCAGTATCTACTACTAGAGAATGATTTAAAAGTTACTGTCCATTCACACACTAAAATGGTAAGCCATTGCTCTGTGCTCATGGGGAGACGCCTCAGTGGCAAAGCCAAGGAATGTCTTGGTGGGGCTTTACTGTTCCCTACGTCACAGCACTCCCCTTTCTTAGATATGGGCCTTTGACGTTCCATTTTATCTAAAGTGGGTTACAACAGAGCTTCCAGACCTTCTGTCAGCCAGATCGCCTATGTCAAGCTCCTTCTAAATCTACATTATAGAGATATAACTATAAACATAATTATAGTTTTAAAAGTAAAAAATATATGATGATATTTATACATAATATAGAATCTATGCATATATGCACATGGAAAATTTCTGGAAGGATTTACCTGAAACAGTGGTTATCTCTGGTTAGAAGGGTTGGCTATGGGGTTGGAGAGGGACTTTACACTTCTGGTCTGTTTTTACTGCTTTTTCATGAACACATGACTTTTATAAATTAAAAAATGAATTTAAATAAACAATTTTATATACACAAGTACATAAAATGAAAAACTGAGAAAGGCCATGGGAAAAGGGCAGTTATCTAAGTCCCTTGTGAGCAGACACCCTAACCAGAAGACACAGATAAACACAGTCCCTGTGTCTCCTGTGGTGGTCGAGACGTCAGAGTTGCGTCCATATTGCCCATCACTGTATCCCTACCGAAGACATGGTTCCCCTACAGTCCAACCGCCACTTGATTCTTTAGGACCCTGAAGGTTTTGCCTTAAGGCTGGCAGGGGTAGCGAACATCACGTCTTCCGAGAAGTCTCCTGTGATTCCTGTAGCCCTCACTGGCTCCTGTCTTCTTTTCCCTCCTATTACAAAAAATTCATTGCTTTAGGGTTGGTGCCTATCTGCCCTTTATTTATACTGACAGCATTCCTTTTTTTTCCAGGCCATTGATGGTAGGAAGAGGTCTTCAGCGTAATTACAGCTGCTCCCATCATAGTGTGCCCTGTTGCCCTGCAGACTGATAGCAAATGAAGGTTTTACTTCTGTGCCAGTTTTGCAGGTAGGGCTTCTTTGTGTGGCAAAGGGAGAAGATCACACAGCATGTGCCGAATTGCACATAGCGGGACATTCCTGCACAGTAGACGCAACTGTCCTGGGAGAGTCTTGATTCAGGACAAAGTCTTGACCTCTTAGCATGAAGTATGTGTTCTCAGCCTGTCAACAAACATACGTCAGCACGCACGCACACACACACACACACACACACACTCAGAATCCTCATCTGTAGCCACTTCCTGCTACATACCCATACTCCTGCTTCACCAAATTATTGGTGGAATTCACAATGGAATGCACAATGTGTTATTATACCATGATAATAATTTATCCCAACTGTGGTTCAATGGCATCCAGAATGCAATTAACCCATATTCATTTTCTCCTTCCTTTGCATTTTGCTTAATGATGCTTAACTCTAAATAGCTTCTTCCATAGAAGGAGAAAAAAGACTCCAGGGAGACAGTTGGGAGGATGGGCAACCACCACCGTGTCTTACAGTCTGGTGGGTTTGTAGTGTTCCGTGTTATCGCCTGCTAAATTTTCACGGGGTTGTGCTCCGTATGCGTCACTATACAACATCTAGCCTAAATTGTGAATAAAAACGAGTATGTGTTTTCCTTACATGTATGGAAGAGAATTGTTAGGCTCACAGAGAAAAGGAGATAGTTGTGGTTCAATGTTAAATTTTTGGTTCTGCTGGTTGAAGATGAAGTTTATTTTTATTCCTCCTACTTTTAGTTGCACCTTAGTATTCAGGCATGTGATTGTCTGAAGTTTTGTCCTTATGATCTAACTGGGAATTCTCCTATGGTGTTCAAGCGACCTCTTACATTAACTCTTGATTTACTAACTGGCTTCTAGACACAAAGAGAGGATTAAAAAACTGCAGAGATACACTGTTCCAGAATAATGTATATAACACATAAGCAAGAAAGTACCTCAATCCCATTCACAGAGAGTTTGTGTCTAAGATATGTGAAGTTCTCTGCTTAGCAAACATCAGGAAATGACACCAGCATGCCAGTTTGACTGGCATGTTGTGATCTGGCTACTTATATCGCCCTGGCTTTTGAGGTAGTGAAATGCTGCGCGCCATCAGATACTTAAAGCCATAAAGTCGCTGGCAGCTCAGTTACAAATTTAGATAGGAAAGTATTTGGCGTGAAAAGAATTAGCAGATAGATCTTGTGATTCGCTGACTACTTAATTAAATTGGAGATCCTCTGAATATTTTTACCTGCCTCTCCACTGAGACAAGAGCTTGACAGTCAACTCAAGGGAATGACTTGGCTAGGAGAAAACTCACAAGTTACATCAGAAGGATTGTCTATCAAGATCAAGGCAAAATGAACCAAGATCAGGGTGGCTTCTTTCTTAAACAACGGGAAAACAAACTGAGGTACCTTGCCTGAAGTGGTCAGGTGGCCTCTTCATCGAGTGCCACTGAGATGGAAGGAAACCTCTTCTCTAATGTTGCCATTCATAAGCATACATGACTCATCAATGGGTAGGCTCTTGTTTCTTTCAGACCAGCGTTAGTACTTCCAAATTTGAGTTCACGAACCTCTTTCTCTCATGTCCTATCTTTTCACAGTAATAAAGAAGGCTACATCTAAGGCAAGGGGAAATGTTCCAATACAATGGTAATCCAAATAAAAGAAATCCAAATAAAAATGATACTCCTAAGTTGATTCTATCAGATTGCCAAAGACTTAAAAAAATTATATAATGTTCATTGTTGGTCAAAGTGTGCAGTCATCTGCTAGGCTGGGAGGTAATAACAATGTAAAATATTAATACTCTTTCTAAAGGGGAATTTGGCATGCCAAAGCCTTAAGGTATGCATATCTTTGATTGGAAAATACACCTTCTACGGTATATTTTGGATGTAACTGAGGATATGAGAAAGATGTCGTGACAAAGATAATGATTGTGGTGGGGGTTTAGTCACTAACTTGTGTCTGACCCTTGTGACCCCCTGGACTATATAGCCCGCCAGCCTCCTCTGTCCAAGGGCTTTCCCAGGCAAGCATACTGGAGTGGGTTGTCATTTCCTTCTCCAGGGATCTTCCCAACCCAGGAATCAAACCTGGGTCTCCTGCCCTGCAGGCAGATTCTTTACCAACTGAACTATGAGGGAAGTCCTATTAATTGCAGTGTGGCTTATAATACAGAAAAATTTGAAATGACTAAAGAATTTAACAGTTGGATGTTAGTTAAATAAACTATGGTAAAAATCACATAAAGAAATGATCTACAGGCATTTAAAACAACATTGAAAAATTACTGATGCAGAATAATGTTCACAACATCATGTTGTTAACAACAGTAGATTAAAAATTAGCATGTTTTGTATATTCCAACTTTATAATGGAAAGTATATAGGTATACAGATGTGCATAAAGATAGGCCTAGAATTATGTACTAAAGAGATTAACCCCATTATTTCTGAGTGGTGAAATTCAAGATAGGTTAACATTTTTTCTAATTATCTGCATTTTCAAAAATTTTATAATTTATATTTACATTAGTGAAAACCAAAACCTACTTCTAATTAATCAATATGAATATTCATGGAGAAGCTAAGTCTTCTGTGAGTGTGACAGAGAGTCAAGGAGCCTGTGGACCTGCGATGGGTGCTGTGTGTCGCCCGCTCCAGTACCCCCTCACCCGTTGGTTTTGGCACCCCAGATTTTAGGTGGGCACACTGCCAGAATAAAAAACTGCTTTTCCCAGCTTCCCTTGCAGGTAAGGTGCTCAAGACTAGATTCAGATCACTGAGACGTAAGGGGAAATACCATGTGGGACTTGAAGAATTTTCACTGAAGGGCCTGGGTTTACTTTATTTCCCCCCTTTTCCTTCTCGCATGGATGTAGCCGCTGCCACAGGGGTCCATGGCATGGAAACCACATGCAGAGGGCAGAGGATGGCAGAGGAGAAAGACAGCTGTAGGTTTCTTGCGACACATGGAGACATCATGTCAGCTCCGGACTGACGGCTTTCATTGTGCTTCATATTATACACCCATACATTTCTACTTCCTTTAAAGCTCTGCTATCCGGGGGGGGTTCAGGTATTTGTTGCCGTGCCCGGGCCTAACTAATATATAGACTAATTGTGTTTGTGGTTGTTGCTAACTGATCAGAACCCTTTATGGAAGGGCTTCTTACAAATGGTTGTCCAGAAAAAAAAAAAAATATGGAGCATCATTAAAACCATACTTTTGATGTAATTTCTTTAATTTCTAGATGAGTCTCTCATTAGTTGATTTTTTTTTTGATGCAGCAGATAAGCCTATCTAGACATGATCTCAAAGGTTGATACAGCCAATTATAATAGCACTAGCTGCCAAATATAATTCTTAATTATGAGTTAAACATTAAATGGATGTTAATGATGATGAGAATAATGACATTTTCACACCAGAGCAAACGTGGCTTTTTAAAGTACAGAAGTTTTTAATAATTGCATTTAGGAAAAAAGAGCCAATTACTAAAGGAAAGTTTATCATCTGGGATGTATCATTAAAGGAATTTTTGCCAAATGAATATTTCTGTGAACCAACTTATGGGTTTGAGAGAAAAACTGTATTGACCTCTGAAACAATACATGGATTCTTTAGCTTCAAGTCTTATTGCTACCAAAATTAAGAGGAACAGTATAATTTCTACCATCAATGGATGTCATCTATTATTCTCTTCTGGGGATTTGTAACTTATTTTCCCAGATTTCATCAGTATGTGGCCAATTTAGAGAACAGTGTGATTGGGTGCTTCAAGGATTTAAAGCTTGATGATGATGAAAAGTTTCTTTTGTCAGTTCTGCTTCTATAAAAAACACTCAGGCATTTCAAAATGATTTTTGAAATGGTCTGACAATATAGGCAATTAAAAAACACAAAGTTAATTCTTTCCATCCTCCAACTGTAAGACATTATTAGAAATGAAAGTGGCCTGAGTAGAAAAGAAGGAAAAATTTTTTTTAGAGAGACATCCTCTTTTTCTTTCTTTTATTTTTCTCCTTATCAATGCAAATGTTCATGTTTTCATCTCTGTAGGAATTTTTCCTCACTGCATTCCACAAGCCCAGAGAAACTCGCTGGAACTCATACAAAACCCTCTCCTGCTGCCATATTAGGAATCAAAATGTGTAGCAGAACCCTACTGCCAAGTCGAGATAATCAACAGGGAATGTCTGTGCCTTCAAGCCAAATGAGTGCAGAGAAATGATCAAGGCAGCAAAATAAATAATAAAACAGGACTGGCTTTAGATTGTGGTCTTGTTATATCCCACTCACTAATAAAGCTGTGCTGGAAATTTCTGTACCTCTTGTCTAGTCAAGCACCAGAGTCTAGTTCTGGCTCATGTTACTGTGGATATAACACACTCTAGGTCACAAGTGTAGCGAAATGAAATAACATATCTCTGTCTTGTTAACTGCATCAAAAATTGTTGTGGTTTGCACACCTCCTCAGTCTTCTACCTTAATACCAAACTGATTCTGCAGTACTTTAAATTTTAGATTTTTCTTTTGCCAGCTTTTGGAAAGGGCCTCTCAGTATGTGGAAGTTACCAGGAAACGATCCAGCTATTGCTTTCACTCCAACTGAAGCTGGTTGTGAGATAAGTAGTATCTTCCTAACTTATACCCAGCACTTGGTCTATCACATACTTGACTGGAAATAAATGTTTAATTAATACATGTGACAAATTAAGAGCTGCTTCAAATCACAGCACAGTGGTTCTGGGATCCTAGCGAGGGACAGGATGGGGATTATATAGTGAGGGCTGAGCCATCATCTAGTGACTTAAACAGACTATTGTGGAACGAACTGCCTGCTTTATGGAGACAGTAACGGTTACACCTGATAACGTAATGCTCGTACGATGAGAAACTTGACCTTGCGGCCACATTTCAGAAGTTTTAAAGGAGGCAGGTGTAAGAAGTGAGGAGATCAGAGAACAGAAGCTTTCATAAATCAAGACAATAGATAACAGGAGTCTGCGTGAGAGCAAAACTGTAGACTCAGGATGAAGCAAAGAATTCAGAGCTATTACAATGTAATTTGTGTGCTGTGACTCCCTGGGAAATTATAATTATCAGAGAAATAACAGACCCATGGTCAAATTGCCTCGGTCATATTACCTGGATGAGAAAAAGAAAATAACAAAGGGGGAAAAAGTGGTCTAGAACATTTGAAGGTACAGGGACAAACCAACAAAAACGCTTTCCTTGTATGACTCCAGCATGCCATGGTTTACAAGATGTCCCTGGATCTTGTCTCATTTGACACTTTGTGAAGTCTGCAGGGAGGACCTCCTTACTCCCTTAAGCCAAGTGAGGGCACAGGTTGAATCAATTCTGCTAAATAACTTGCCCAAATTCTCCGTAAGACTGTGCACTAGATGTCAAGTCCTTTCTCAAACTCCCACTAATGCCAGCCTAAGAGGTTGTTGGTGCCTTCTGGGGGTTCCGCCTTTCCTTTGTGATGAGACTTAGTAACAGCTCCCCAGTTTGTTCGTTTCGTTGTCCAGCCTTCCATTTGAGCAATCTGTAATAGTCACGGGAGCCCACAGCTTGGCTTTGGGGAGGTAAAGCTCTGCCCTGAATGGACAGAGAGATGGGGGTGGAATGCCTTTTGTTAGGAGGACTGGGAAACGATGCCCAGATGCCTGGGCTGCGGCTGCCATCTCCTGTTCAGAGTGCTCACCCAGACCTGCCCTATCACAACGTTTCAGAAAAGGCAATGGCAACCCACTCCAGGACTCTTGCCTGAAGAATGCCAGGGATGGGGGAGCCTGGTGGGCTGCCGTCTATGGGGTCTCACAGAGTCAGACACGACTGAAGCAACTTAGCAGCAGCAGCAGCAACACACGTTTGCTGTAAATCCGAGTGCCATACCCAGGTCCATCTGATTCCAGGTGAGGCTCAGGAATATTCCTCCCTGCCTTTGAGGGTCCCTATTCAACCTGTTCTGGAGGCCGTGACTTCTGGTGGCCAGCACTGCAAGGTGGTGAGAACAGGATGAAGGGTGTGAAGGCTATTGTTTGCAGGAAGAGGGAGCGGGAAGAAGAGGTCTGCGAGGTGGAGACATGGTCAAAGATGGAGGCAAGGAAGACGGCAAGGTGCATCTACTCTGTCTTGCGTGACCCATCACTACAACGGAAACCTCTGTGCCGGCCACATGCAAGAGAGACGAGGGGGCACAGAAAATCGGGTCCGCTCCTGATTTCAGAAGCAGTCATCAAAGGAGCCTCAGACGAAGCTGACCTGTCCAGATAAATCACTTATGTGAATTCTGGTTGTATATCTCACCATCCACCGAAGCTTGGAAATAACTCACAGACGAATTCAGCTTTTTTGTTCCTGATGCTATAGCGTAGATTCTTAAAGGATCTGGTGAGACGCATGGCCAGAATATCTGCAGAGGCTAATGCTATGAGGGTATAGAGTATGTTTTGGGGCCAAGTGTAGCATAATATGGGCTTCCCTGGTGGCTCAGCAATAAAGAATCTGCCTGCAATGAAGGAGCCACAGGAGACGTGGGTTCGATCCCTGGGTCAGGAAGATCTCCTGGAGAGGGGAATGGCTTACTCACTCCAGTATTCTTGCCTGGAGAATCCCATGGACAGAAGAGCCTGGTGGGCTACAGTCCACCAGGTTGTCAAAGAGTCAGACACAACTGAGGCAACTTAGCATGTTTGCATGTAGCATAGTATAAATTTGATTCCTGCTCAGAAGTGACCGCTTAACAGTACTATTTATAGGGTTTCACTTTTTTAAGAAGGAGAGTAGAATGAATTTTATGAAGATCAACCATTATAATTTAGCCTGCCATTCATGGGAATTTCATAAGCAATGTGAGGCCTCCAACCAGACAGAGGGCTATTAGACTGCTCCTGTATTTGATAAATTAGCTTTATTGGGACCCATAGTTTTGCTTTTACCCTGTAAGATCTGTACTCAGAGGTGAAGTCCCTTTGCAGTGTTGTTATCTTGCTTATCCTTGGAGGTCCGGCTTAGTTCCAATTTTAAGAGTAAAATGGATTCTGAGGCCCATTTATAAAATATGACTCAGCTTCATATATTTAAAGAAAACATATGGATTAAACAACATTTTCAGCCACACTGGTTGGAAAATTTCTCAGGTGGTGTCGTTCCTGTAATTAAGAAACTTATACAATTGTTATTCCCAAATGGCAGCCTTTCTGGTGGGCTTACTAGAAACAAATTGCTGAGCCCCACTCACAGATGCAGTAGATACTGGGTGGGGTCTGAGGATTTGCCTTTCTAACAACTTCTAGCTGTTGTTGATGCTGCTGGGCCTGGGACCACACTTTGAGACTCACACATGTTTTTTATCAGCCTCTTCCCACCTCTTTCTTTCTTCATCTCTAGATCATAACGATAGTCATTTGGGCCTGTTGTGGGCTGAATTAGGTTCCCCCAGTTCATATTGTTGAGGACTTAACCCCTAGTAGTACCCCAGAATGTGACTGTATTTGGTGATGGGGTCTTTAAATAGGGAACTAAGATTAAAACAAGGGTGGGCCTCATCCAATCGAAGGCCATCATAGAGAAACGCTGACCTGTGCTGAGCGCCTGCGTTGTGTTCAGTTCACGTCTGACTCTTTGCAAGCCCACGGACTATAGCCTGCCAGGTTCCTTTGTCCGTGGTCCTTCTCAAGCAAGAATACTGGAGGGGGTTGCTGTTTCCTCCTGCAGGGGATCTTCTAGGCCCGGAGACTGACCCCGTGTCTCCTGTGTCTCTTGCACTGGCAGGCGGGTTCTTTATCACTGAGCCTCCTGGGCGGCCCTGGCCTTTCCCAAGGAGGAGGGAATTCTGCCTGCAGACTGCCTGCGGATTTTTGAGCTGCAGCATCCACTCTGCCCTGGTTCTCCAGCCTCCTGCCTACCCTGACAACCTTGAAAATTTCATGTGAGTCAGTTACTTAAATTTTCTTTCTCTTTACGCACACGTATCCATCCTACTAGTTCTGTTCTTCTGGAGCAGAGGTCTGCAACCCTTGGTACCAGCCTGTTAGGAACCAGGCCACACAGCAGGAGGTAAGCAGCAGGCAAGCAAGTAAGCAAACAAGCTAAGCTCTCCATCACTCACATTACTGCCTGAACCATCCCCTCCCCTCCCACCCACCGTCCTTAGAAAAATTGCCTTCCACGAAACTGGTCCCTGGTGCCAAAAAGGTTGGGGACCGCTGCTCTGGAGTACCTTCATACAAGGTTTCACTCGCATTCAAATTCTGGTTGAAGACTGAGGGTGAATCTTTTCTTAGGAGTATTTTTCGGGATACATAAAGCACTGAGAAAATGGAGCTTGCTGGTTTTCCCTGTGTCTACCTATCCCCTATCGCTTTTTATGATCGTCTGTCCGGATATGTTGAAGATTTATGATGTATGGGGATTGCTGTGTGCTCAAGAAGAGAACCTAACGGGCCCTCCGTCATGGGGACCATACTTTGCGTTGCTTTTTTAATAGTCTTGTTTGTGGTCAGTGTTATAAAAAACTCTCCCCCAAGTCTGACTGCTCCTTGGGACTGTGGTTTAACTGCAAGGGCTAATTCAGGCCCTTAATATGCAGGGGAGTCACGTGGAATTTCCTTGGAGTATTCAGAATGCTTTACAAATGTGTCAGCATGAGTGGCTATGGTATCTTATTACCTTCATTTTGACTTTTCCCTAAGTCCTGCCTCACACACTGAGGATTTCATGAGCTTTCACAGAGATGTCTACATCAAAACAGCCCTCGCGGAGCCATAAGCTTTACTGAGCTTGCTTGTCTCATCTTCTATTGTGGTTTTTCCCCCTGCCTCCGGCATCCATGTGATTGAATTTAGGGGGCTATTTAAGTTTGCAGCACAGAGGAGACACCTGTGAAAATCTGCCTTTTGAGGGTGCCCATCCTAGAGGGGTGTTTCTTGGGCTGCCTTGTTTTCAAGTTTGCCTCGTGAACAGAAATTAGAGCTTTCAGAATGGCTCAAACTTGAAACCCAGGCTTTATCTCCCAAAGCTGGAATCCCTGAGCTGGAGCTGAGGCTGGAAGGCAAGCTCACAACGTGTTGAGATGGCGGCACCTACTGGTCAAGGGTGGTACGGCAGCTAGCGGGAGGCGCGGTCTTGAGGCTGCCCAGGAGCTGGTCCCTGGGGGGCTGTGTGTAGCGGCTGTGGACGCTTTCCATGGGAGGAATGCTTACTCTCTGAGCTCGCGAGGGCTGGAACGACCCAAGCCGGAGGGTCAGTCAGTGTCAGAGGGTTCTCTGAAGGGCTTGGTGCTTCTGACAGTGCCCGAGCACTCGTCTGCAAACAGTGCTGTATGTACTAGTCCACCTTTTTCTTTCTTCTTAAAAAGCTTGCGACTTCATTATTATTTTCATTTTTTTGCGATATAATTATTTTTAATGTCTAGCTTCCACGAGGTAATCTCCTCCTGAGAAGCAAAATACAATTGAAGAGTAAAATGCTTCTCACAGGACTCTCCTAGACAACAAAGGCACTTGGAAAAGACAGGCATTCTGGAGTGGAAGGACGGGCCAACCTGGGTTTTCCCCCCCACAGGCTTTATCATCAGGAGATTTATATTACTAGCTTCATGAATGCCAAGTGAAACTGTTACAGGAATATTATAGCAATTCTTGATATGTGGTCTATATGGAAACTGATAACAGAGTTCTTTCAAGCTAACCACCGTGTTACATTTGCTTATGTTTGACTTCTTAAAGCATTTTGATACAGTATGATAACAATACAAAGCAGATGAGCCAAGCGGCATTAGAACCATCTTCTAGACGTGGTAACAGACACAAGAAACTGAAGAGGTTTACTGAAGGTCACATTGTTAGGGCTGGCACCCAGGTGGCATGTCCCTAACTTCTACCGTGGTGCTTCTCAGACGTGCTGGGGTGATGGCATGCATCCGTAGATTATTATGATGTTGTCTAAAGGGGTGAATGAACATATAAGGAAGTCCTACTTTTGGCTTAGAGGTTCTTCTGGGTTCGCGAATGGCCTTCACAAAAACCAAATACACTGGGGTGTTCTACAGCTACACGGCAGTGACGCAGACAACAATGAGTTAGGAAAGGTGGATAAAGTGGCACCTGCCTTTCCACACTGTGCCTTTGGTCTCAAACTTGGTCTCGAGCATTCGATGGTCACCTGTCAGATGGCCTGCTTACCTGCAGATAAGCTGTACCGAGGTGACGAAATGGCCTCAAAGTTCCAGAGCCCTGATTTCTGGCCCTTGACCTTCCTGCAAGCACCTATCCTCTTTGTGTTTCTTTGCTTTGTGAAAAATTGAAAACCCTGCCTCCCATCTTCACTCTTGTCCTTTTTGCCCGGCACACTCTGTACAAAGTACAGTTGGTAAGGGGATTAATGTAACGATGTGGATGGCCCAGAAGTTCTAGAAGGAGGGAAAGGAAACTTGTTTTGCAGGCAGCAGGAGAGAGTCTCCTGTGTGCTGGGCTTCATGCTTGCTTCTGGACATGTATCATTTCATTTAGATCATCAATAATAGCCAGGAGGTGTAGCTGTTTGTTGCGATGGGGAAATCATGGCTCAGCTGGGTTCTTTGCCTCAGGTCCCCAGGCCTGCTTCTCTCTCCGATGTCACACTGTGTCTGGAAACCTTAAGGAGGATCAGGCCTAGGGGAAGGAGGTTAGACTGGGGACTCTGAAGACGATGGAAGGTCTTACTAGTGTATTTGAAGTGAGGCTCAAGAATAGGAGAGAAGGTGGGGGACTAGGTATGTTCTACTCATCTTGGCTTTAGAGAGAAGGGTACTCGAACTCTTTGCTTTCATTTGAGTCATTGTGGTTTGTCCAGCTGTACGTAAATGTGGCGAAAGGTAAAGCTTCTCTTAAGACATTGTTCTTTTGGATATAATAATTAGCTTAAAATGTATTCCTTAAGAAAAGCAGAGGGAGGGCAAACATCCTTTATTGCATTGGTTCTCATTACTGTCAACACCAGCATCTGCTGGGAGACTTGTGTGAAATGCAAATTCTTGGGCTCCACTCCAGAGCTCTGTGGTTGGGTGGATGGGACCAGCAATCTGTATTTTACCCAGATCGCCAGATGATTCTGAATTACGCCCAAGTTTGAGAACCACTTCTCTACTCTGTAATATCTACTACCTGAGAATTTTAGTCTTTCCTTATCTATACGTGAAAAGATGCCTTTAAAAACAAATCATCATCAATCATCAAATGTGCTTGCTAAGACTTAATTTATTTCTCTCCTGGTATGTAATGGAAGATAAGTGCAATACTAGGAACTGCCTGGTTATTAGAAATAAAGCCAGTGAAGGTTTTTCCCTTCCTGGCAATATATTTGAACACTTTAATTCTAGAGAAAATACACCTTCTAAATAGAACATTACATCTGAATTTTTACTTTATTTTTTATCTTATTTTCTTTGAAATTATCTCCTGAAGACAATAATTGAAATTTTAAAAAGCCAAAAATTATTCAGATAACCACAGATCACTTGTTTTAATGTCCTATGACAAAATTCACTTAAAAGATAACAATATCAAAAATACTTCTAAAAAGATTAAAGAAAGGATCAATATTTCTTCTATTTCTGTCCTATCCTAATCCCCTAAGACAAGAAATATTTTTGAAATTATAAGATTCTGGGTTTGCAAGATTTCAAAGCAGACCAATCTTGGTGGTACTGGACTGTGTACTGATGTTGCCAGCACTGAGTAGGTAGGCAGAAACACAGCGTACCATGGCTTAATCTACATGATGAGCTGGACGGCGGTTTGTAATAAAGGTCTGGAGAGAGACCAGCTAAAAGGGCTGTGACAGAAATATGAAGGGAATCACTGTGAAACATAAAAAATTGTCTTTCTGACTCTTCCAATATCAAGTTATCCCTTCTATTCAAACTCCACTGTTCATAAAACATGCCCATCCCGTATACTTATACCTTTTTTTTTGGAAATATTAATTTAGATAAGTTCTCCCAGAAAACTTTTCTCGTCCGTAAATCCTATTTGTGTTTTGATAAATTTGTTATTGATGAAACTTTACACATGTTGATTTATAACATACATTAACATTGATGCAATCATGTTTTAAAATCTGTTTTATTCTTGGCTTCTGGAGTAGAGGGACCACATTTTATTAGATGTTTTGTTCAGTGGATATGTACTGTCCCCTATCACATTGCACCATAAATAAGGCATTAAGACATATGTGCTTTTGATCCCTGTGACAAGGAAAGTTGTTAAATTGGCTGACAATACAAAGCCAGGATGAGTTAAGAGGTAAGTTAAGAATTGAACACAGTAACACAAATGGTTTTTTTTAAGACAGTACTTGCTGAAAAGCCACATCTATTATTGAATACAAGATAATGATTGCTGTGAACTTGGAGCGTAGTTCTTAGTATTCTATCCACCTAAAGTGTGAAATTCCTTCAGTAACGTTTGAACAGATTTCCCCTGCTAGTTCAGAGGAGCTCAGCCTCTGTTGTAGCAAGGGCCCTGCCTACCCCCGGTTCTCCTGTTCTGCGGGTCAGAGTGACCTTGCATAGTGATTGCTTTCTGAGGCATAATAAATGACAAATAGAATACAATTGATAGTAACAGGGAAAATACCTTGTATTTAGAAATCAATTAGGTCAACTTTCAACTTGAAACAGCAACTCAGCATCTAATGTTTGCAGTATTAATGTAACTTGACCTCATCCAGTTATAAGGTTAAAAAATTCACCATGATTTTCCGAGACCCCCAAACTTGAGAGATTTCAATTCTACATCGTCATATAGAATTTACAGTTGCTAATGGAAAATACTGTGTAAGTTTTTCCTAGATTGGAAACTATTGGGATTATAACATCACATAGATGTATAAAAAGATCCTGATATAACATATAAACCGTTCTGATATATTTCTCTACGAATCATATCCCCCACCCTACCTCATGTTGAAGATTTAAGACAATGGTGTATTTGATCTAAAATAATGATGAAGAAAACCATTACTTGAGACGTTTGGAGGACCAGCTGGAACCTCCCCAGTACCAGGCCGTCGTCATCTTACTGCAGGGAGGAAGGAAGGACATCGCCTCCAGTTTTGGCCCTTTCTGCAGACCCTTTCCTCAGTAGCAAGCAGAGCAACGTTCAACAGTGCAGGCAGGTCTCCCCACTGTCCTCTTTTCCTTGAGAACCCTTTTGTGGCCAGCTCCCCAGTGCCACGGGATGCAAGCAAGCACTGTCCCAAAGTTTCGTAGCTCCTGTGAGAACTGGCTCCTGCCTGCCTCTCAGACTTAATTCCCTTCATGCTCTCAGTGGGGTACCAAGGTCCAGCCACACCAGCCTTCCAGATAGTCCTCAAATATACAGCATTCCTTCCCATCTCAGGAACCTGGCACTTTCCTTGTTGCTTGGAAAACTGTCTTCCAGAGTTTCAAACGTCTCTGTTCACCAGAGCGGTCAGCCCTCTGAAGTCACCTTCTAAATTATTCTGTAGGGTGTTTTCTTAGCATTTAATGGTATCACAAATTATCTTACTTTTCTTTGGTTTCGTTTAATTCTTATTATCTCTCCCTACTAGAATATAAGTCCTTGTGGGTGAATGATCATGTTAACTTGTCTAATCCCTGTATCTCTATGATAGTGCCTGCCACTAAATAAATGCTCAGTAAGTATTTGACACAGACTGTCTGAAAAATACTAGTTTTTGATTAAGCCACACAAAGTATTTGAGCTACAATTTTCTCCATTCAATCTGTGATTATATCTCAGCCTGGATATATATGAATTTATAAAACTTCCATTCTTTGAGCTCTATCTCAATCTCAATCAGAAAAAGAATTTAATTTCATTTTGTATAAGATTAGTATCAACTGGGGAAATTAAAGTCATTGCTTCCTGTGACCTTTAGCCAGTGAGACTGGGCATCTACATTTTAAAAATCTAAGGTGGCTATGTACTGAAAGGATTGAGAAAGACTGGAATAATAGCTTAATATTTAGATATTTAATCTTTACTTTAAAATGCTATAAAATGATCAAATATATCCTTCTAGCATGTATTTAAGTTAAAAAAAAAAGTATCGATTTTGGGCAGAAATCACATCAACCAGCCTTCCTCTAGTAGGGTAACCTAGCCATCATTACAGAGATTCTTTACTGTTACCTGGAAATCTTTAGATCCTATGAAGTGTTAGACATAATAAATACCTCACTTTCTAAAGTATTAAAAGATTTGGTATAGAAATGGTTATAAATTATATTCCTAGATATAGTAACCAATTTAGTGTACGAAGTATTGAGTATTTTGCGGCCATAATATAACAAAGACTATCAATGGTTGGCTGGGGAGACTATAAAAGTCTCCCTGAATTTAGTACTAAGGATTAATTTAGGAAAACCTGGATACTTGCTTTCTTTACTAAGTGTGGTATAGTAACAAAAATCAAGTTTACTATAAGTTATTTTATTTTTGATATGATATGCATCAACTTAAATTGTTTTCCTCCCCATTGGTATGTTTCCTGTATCTTTTCTCCTTTCATTATACTGAGTAAAGTGTATACTATACATAGGAGAAGAAATTTCTTTCTCTTCATGAATCAAAGACTACTTTTGAGGTCTATAATAAATGTGAAGCTCTCTGCTTCACTAATTAAACAACTAACCCATTCAGAGGAACTTTTGTAGTATAGACATGATTGATTGATGTCTTTTCTATAACTAGCCTTCTCTACATCTTTTTCCTGTCTACTCAGTTTGACAACTGTGTTTAATGCCTATTTTGTATTGGGTCTTTTAAAATAATCTTGGCATTAAGAAATGCTATAAAAAACTGATGCTGCTGCTGCTAAGTCGCTTCAGTCGACTCTGTGCCACCCCATAGATGGCAGCCCATCAGGCTCCCCCGTCCCTGGGATTCTCCAGGCAAGAACACTGGAGTGGGTTGCCATTTCCTTCTCCAACGCAGGAAAGTGAAAAGTGAAAGTGAAGTTGCTCAGTCATGTCCGACTCTTAGCAACCCATGGACGGCAGCCTACCAGGCTCCGCAGGATTACCAGGCAAGAGTACTGGAGTGGGGTGCCATTGCCGTCTCCTATAAAAAAACTGAGTGGTGTGTAAATAGTTTTTAAACATTAGAGTTATCATGAAATTAATCTATTGAATCTTAATTCTACTGATGATTATGGAGGTAATTTAATGTAGACAGGCTAATCCATTTAATAACTAAATACACTCAATAGCAAAACAGCTCTATTGTGTAGATATGTCATTGGTAAGATGAAATTTATGGTCCAGGTGTTTTAGCATTTGAATAAGAGGAAAAATATATCATCTGTTTTAAAATGATGCAGTAGAAATCTGTTTTGATAAAGTCTAGTTAGGTTTTACAGTTTATTGATGTGGGCTGAAACAAGTTTTCTTTGGCATATGCCAAACAGATCGATTCCTATCCCAATAGTCAAGCATCTTTAAATGTAATAATTGTGAAAAATATTAACTCTGATAGGAGATGTTAGAATAAAGGGTGAGTTATATGTCATTAACTTCTGATATAGGTATTGATCTTGAGTTTAAATGGGTTCATATTTGGATACTGAATCATGCTGCAGACTTCTGTTATATACAATTCATGTTAATTCCTAGCTATAGACCCCTGGCATTTACTAGGTCCTTATCACCCAGCCACCTGGGCTACGTCAACAGTTCATGTATCTGTCTGATTTTAAATAATACATGTGACCAGATGTAATGCATGAGTGTGAACTGCAGATAATATTGCTTCTCCAGTCAGCCCCTGCTAGAGCTTTCAGTTTAGTCAGAGAGAGGGGACATATTGGCATGGCGGTTGTTTCTGCCCCTCATGCTCCCAGACACAGACACGTTACCTGACAACACAGAGATGGCACAGTGTGGCAGAGGGTCAGTGTCATGAGGGCTTCCCTGGTGGCTCAGCTGGTAAAGCGTCTGCCTGCAGTGCAGGAGACCTGGGTTCCATCCCTGGGTTCCGAAGATCCCCTGGAGAAGGGAACGGCTACCCACTCCAGTACTTTGGCCTGGAGAATTCCCGTATCAGAGAGGGATGGGGTGGGGAAGGATGGAGACTGACAGATGTCTAAAGAAGTGCTTTCAGGATTGTCTCTCTGGACAGGGTCAAACTAGATATCCTCAGATTTCTTTAACTGGAGAGACCAATCTTGACTAAACTGACTCATTTATTTTACGTACATCAGATAAACATATATGTACATACATGTTTTATGTACATCATTATACCAACTTACATAGGTTTGCCCCTCTTGATATTCTTTCTCTACTCTTTTTCTTCTTTATACTTCAAATACTTCAAGTACATTGTATGTTACAGGTAGGGTCATGTGGGGAGTAAAGAATTACCCTCCATCTTCCAGTCTTCATTTGCTGTAAGTTGTGAATATATTCTCACTTATGTATCAACAGTCAGCATTATTTGCTGTATTCTTAAAATCTTTGTGCAGCTGATAGCTTTACTATAAATTATGGGCTCTATATCATTATTCTATATCATCATTTTCCTATTGCATGTAGTTTTCCCACAATGGCAAAAAGCTATGTGGTTTTTATAGATACGTGAGAAAGACAAAATGGCGTTTTAGAAAATGTTTTGTAACTACTAGTTTTTCAAATTGTTGTCCACAAGTGCATCCCCATGGAAACTTGCCTATTTTGGGTATTTCAAACGTACGTTTTTAAAAAGGTTGAGAATGTGGCAGCCATGGAGATAGTCTCATGAAACAATATCCAAACGGTTCCTTTTATGGAGAAACAAATATGATTAATAGCATATTGTTATGTCTCGTGTCTGCTGATCCCTGCTCATTCTCCAAAGAGCATTATTTCTGTGGTGACACATGCTGATCGCGTGGTGTGGACGTGGCGCATTTGGAGAAGAATTTACAGTGTATACAACTTGCAGACCTTTCAACAGTGGCTTGATATTTGCCACATAGCTTACAAAATTGCTGTAGTGAAGGCCTCATTTTTATTCATGACATGTAGCATTTGGCCCATTGTCTCCCAAACCTAGCAGGAAGGTTTGAGCTTCTTGGTGTTTTAAGATTCCTTGACTTCTTATCACAACAAATCAGCCACCCCGGATAAAAATAAATCCATCTATTTCTTTCCCTCATTTTCCTGACTGGTGTAATCATGTGTAATTCTTACTGTCTACTCAAAACTGTTGGGGGATCAGCTAAAGATTCTATTTTCAGTGGTTATAAAAGATAATATCTCTTCTTGGCTCTTGGCAACATCTTTTCCACATTTAGAAAACAATGAAAATGGGCCATGTTAGCTCTTGGCCATCATCCTAATACATGCTTTGGAGTTAATGACCTATGGACTGTCTCATTCTTTATTAAACTAGATTTTTGCATTCTTAGGGGGCTTTCCAAAATTTCTGAGCACTGACTCCAGTGTCCTCCGATGTACACATTTCAGAACTGGGAAGGAATTTTTTTTTAAATTTATTTTTTTATTGAAGGATAATTACTTTATAGAATTTTGCTGTTTTCTGTCCAACCTCAACATGAATCAGCCATCAGTATACATACATCCCCTCCTGAAAACTTGTTTTACTGTTTGTTTTCAAAAAACACTTTTGTCCTTTGTTTTGTGTTATATATTGTGAAGTTGGTGTTTCTTAGAGGGTGATTCTTTAAGACTTTGCATCAGAATAACCAGGAGTTGTTATATGCAGATACCTGAGTCTCCATCCCAGAGATGCAGAGTCAGAATCACTGGGGTGGGTCTGGGCACCCGCATTTTTAACAACTACCCCTGGAGATTCTATAATAACACACCCTCCTGATAGAAGACAACTGTTTAACCTCTGTGCCTAGTGGCTGTAACTGATCTTGAAAGTAATGACTATCACCTTGCTCCAGGTGACATAATTTGCACTGGGCGGCTCGAGTGAAGCCCATGAAAGACTGAATTCAACTTAAAGAGTTTGGCAATCAAGCTAAATATCCTTGGAAACTTCCAGAGTTACATTTAGAATTGTGTCCCATGATACGTGCTAGAAGTGAGACTTGAAACAAGATGAGGTGGCAGCATTGTATGGTGAGATAGCAAAGGAAACCTGAAAATAAACATGAAGCTGGGGCGCAGGGTAGAACGATGGTTACAGGGCCAGATGAACGTGGCTTCCAGCTCTGCCTCCATAATAGTGAACAGCTACTGAAGTTCTTAAAGTTCTAGCTTCCTCATCTGCAAAATGATCCGAGTGCTTACTGTTCCCACAGGGATGCTGTGAGGATTAGACCAGCTATTCTCTGTGCTACGCTTGGCACAGTGTCTGACTCTTATCAAGCATTTAGCAAATGGCAGTATCTTACATTATTTAAGTGTGCTAAAAATGTTCTTCATTTCCATGGGCTGTCTAATTTAATGTAGGACTTACTAGATCTATCAGAGGACACATTACTAGGAAGAGTATAAATACCTTGTACTAGAATTTTTACAGTGGGGTATCAGTGCAGCATCTTTATACAAAACTATGGTTGACTATTGTGTTGCTGAAAGATGTGTTGCTATAACATACTCTATAATTTATTGGAAATACGGCTTGAGCCAGGACTGATATTTCCATACCTGAATTTCTTGCCAGGGTGTGAAATGTGAATGAGAATAACCTAATTACACAATTCTGTTGCAAGTAGACAGTCATGGAGAATAATGGGACAAATAGGATAATTTGACTTATTAAGTATCTTTTATAAACATGGTATAACTAGATTTCAGGTAGCATGAATACACATCCCTAATAGCATTCAAAAATGAGTTCCTTAGGAATTTGTTAAACAGCAAGACTTAGGTATGTCACAGGCTTAGCAGATGGAGACAGAAATCGTGTATATAAAATCATAAGTATCATGTCCTTTGTATAATTTTTATGATTCGTGCTAGAAACTGGGATTTGAAGTATCTGTTTAAGTTTTCTGTGAATAGAAAGAATATAAAAACCCTTTTTAGAAATTTCTACCACTACATGGTTTCAAGCATACAATTCTTCCCCTGAAATCAGTAGATTTTTTTTTTTTTTTGAAGGAAGACAGTGATGTGTATATGTTGGAGAGGAAAAAAAAATAAGTAAAGTGTTGAAAGATGATGACTAAGGAACTGGAAAAATGTTCCAAGTACATTGCAGGTATTTTCAGGCCCAGCTCCATCTATTGCCTACCTCCCCCGTAGCTACGTGCAAACATGTTTAAGTATTTACACAACATAGTAGAAGAAAAAGTGTGTACTGGATGTGGAGGATCTTTTGTTTTAATGTAACAAAATGACATTAACTATTAATGAGAACTGAATGGTGAGATGTTGAAGATTTTGGATTAAATACATCACCTAAAAATGCTCTTATTATAAACAACTTCTTAAGAAAAGGGTTAAAATATGTCCCCTTAATAGTATGTATTAGTCAAACCATTCTAATTCTAGCAGTTATTTGTATATTAAGAATGAACAACCTGGATCTATACATAATTAGGTATTACAGATATTATAGAAATTTCCAAGACCATCTAATAGGCATTTTAGCCTCTCTCCTAGCAACTATTATTTGGGCATTTCTTAAGACTATATTGACATTATAAACAGCTTTAAAAATAAATCTTAATTGACATCCCCAATAGAATGCACATAGAATATTTTGTGCATCATTCTTAATAAAATGCACATAGATAAAAATGGAATAATACAGAATTGATTGAAGCTAGTTAGAATTATCCTCCAAATGTCTGCTCAGCTGACATAGTTGATATTTGAAATTATTTCTCTTGTTTTTACTCTTTACAGTAATTTCATTTGATAGGTGAGCTTTCTAAACCTTATTTAATTAAAGAAGTAATAAAACCATTGATTTTAAAAATATAAGAAAGCTTAGACGTCAAACAGTTAAATTTTTTTCATTTGAGAAATTGATGCCTGGATAAATTACATGACTTGCCCATAGCTATGGTTCGAAATCATTGTATAATCATGACTAGAACTCACTGTGGTGTTTCTCCATTGAACGTTGGTAGAAAAAAGAGGCAGATGTTAACTTTAGAATTACCACTAATTTCCAACCCCTTCTCTGGGCCACTGCTGTCTCTGAAACTTACTACCTCTTCAAGCAAAAGGGTATAATATGCAAAAATATTCCTTTTATGAAGGATATTAGCTAAAATATAAGAGGGTACAGACAGCAGAAGTGCTGACAGTGGAGATAATCTGCCTTTATCTCAGTTGCAGATATCTGCCGTGATTGTCATGTGTACTAACACGTATGTCTAACCATCACACAGTCACTTCCTTCATCCCCTGCAGGCAGACATCTTTATGTCAACTGCATTCAGAATGACTTTATAAAATGCTGCAATAGGTTATTCTTCCAACAGCCTGTTTTTAACGTATGCAGTTAATGTTGAGAGAGAAGACAAAAAGGATGAGAAGGTAGAATTATAGAGACATTGACCGTGAACAGACAGTGGGAGAAGAGAGGGAGGAAGGGGTGGGGAGTTGGACGCAGGCGCGAGGCTACTCTGCATGGCACCCGCAGAGCCAGGGCGCTGGAGACTCTGGACACAGACGCCTGGGAACTGCTACCCTCAGGAAAGGGTGCTGAGAATTTTTGTAAAACATTATTAGGTTTCAGAGACTAAGGCAGCAATAGTTATTTAAAGACTCAAACACTAGGGAATTTCAGGAATGCAGAGTAGTTATTAATGTTTTCAATAGGAGTATAATAGGCAGGAAAACAGTCCATGCAACAGAAAACAAAAAGGAGAAAAAAAACTCCCAAAGACATATTTGGGGCGGAAATGTGCCTGTTTCTAAAGAAATCTTACTGTGAACTTTTTTTGGTTGGAAATGCATTGTTTTTAAATAAAAAAATTACATATTTCTCTATAGATATATTTGGTTTGTCAAGAATCAAATACTTCTCTAAAGAGGGATGTGGCTCTTTTCTTTGGGAGTGGTTTAGAGCAATGTGGTTACCAGTGGTTACCAGCAGGGTGATGGACTAGAAACCCTTATGGGCTAACTCAAGGCCCAGGATGTACCAGTGCTGATTTAAAGTAGCAGTCCTGACAGCATAAACTCCATCAGAGACCGCGGCAGTGACGTTTGCCTGACTGTCTTAATCTTGGACTGGCCTGAGTTTCAGTAGCAAATTTTGTTTTCCTTTTGACTGCAGGGTTTTTCTAGCTTGTTCGTTTAATGATAGGCCACTCTATCCACGCACTGAAAAGAGCTGGAAAAGCATGGTCTCTGAAGAGGCACGAATCGTGTGCGCACCCACCTAAGACACCAGCGCACACTCTGTTCTTGGCTTTCTTTCATTGAGTGTGCTCATACATAACACATTTTTTCTGAAATAAAACAGGTAATCGAATTAATACCCACGAGTGATCGATGCTGCCCTCGAATTGGTAACCTCAGCCTAATACATCAATTTATTCTAAAATACATAATTGTAGTCTGCATCTGTAATCTAGCTTATAATTTTGCCATGACACCATTTTGAACTCTAAATGTTGGCATTGTGCCACCAGTAATTTTGGTATCGTGACTTTAATTTTCATTGTGAGTGACATTTTTTGGAGGGGTGCGTATAAAGATTCAAGCTATGTTTTCAAGGCTAATCAGACTTGGAAAATCAATGAATATACATAAATCTTGATTGAGCACTCACACATAGACAACAAAAAGTACACAAAAAGTCCTTGGAATCCTCTTCCAATAACTGATTTACATAGAACTGATTTTTGTCTTAGAGATTTGATGAAAAAGATTTTTGGACAGCTGCTTGTTCCACACGGAATTGCGGTTACCCACCCCGCCCCGTGGTCATTATACATTGCTTGGTAGGTATAACTCTTAGCAGAAAAGAGGAAACACTCAGACAACAATTCAAAGGCGTCGGTATTAAACACCTATGTATAAACAGATGAGGAACACGACGTCTGTGTAACTCAGGAGAAGTCGATTAAACCTGTCATATAATAAGCGATAATGTCTTCTCACATCTGCCCACAGAACTGAATCATCTTTCATTTTTGTTTGCTGACAATGCTTCTATTCCAAGCTTGAAATGATGAGACTATGCATTAAAATCACCATGGCTCTAAGTATATGGTGTTCCAGAGCTCCCGGGATAGGGTAAAAAATGTTTGTCAAAACAACCCTGCAACTTAGCGCCACAGCATCTTCGTCCGTAACCCATATGCTTAGGCAGGGTAAAGCCACTTAAGAATTTTTGCTGAACTCACATTTTACACGCCAGTGGCAAGCTGAATAATTTTTATACTTATACGAGATACAGGCCAGTCTGGCTACAGGGTCCCTGTAGATTGATAAAGTCTGCTTATTTTAATACGAATCTGTTCAGTTAGACTTGTTTTTGATATCTCAGCATTAGAGAATTAGAGACATGGAAGAGGCTGTCTAAAGATTTTTGGCATACAAATCTAATTCTATAAAATTTGGTTTCAATTTTGTATATAAAATATGTGTTATCAAAATGTTTACATAAAAGCTTATGAGCAATTGCAATAAACATATGTTTAAGAGGTGGTTACTTAAATCTGGGTATTTTCAAAGCCTGGGGACTTTCAGTTGCTGTGTTAATAGTGTTAATTCAGCATTCAGCAAAAGATAAAAACATGATACACATGGAGAGTTTGCTTCAACTTCTAAAACTCAATTCCCTTTATTTATGAAAAATCTTCCGTATTAAAATGACCATCTCTCAGCTTACTCTCAATGTTAAGTTTTCCAGAGGAGGGCAAATCCTCTAGTTGTATGAATATGACACAGAATTAATAGAATTCTTTAATATAATTCTATTAAATTCTAGTTTCCATAGGGAATTCCCAAATAATAGGTATAATCCAAAAGAGGTTATATTCTTAGGGACATTGATCATAATTGAATACTGTTCTGGAGAGGAATTCCTCTTGTTAGCTCATCAAAATAACAAAGATAAAGAAGGATTTGCATCTTTTGGAAAGGCACACGTGCTTTTCCATGTTGATGAACTGAGAGATGCAATAGTTTATTTTCACGTGTCTGAGTAATCTAAGGATTCACTCCTTTATAAGATAGAAGATATTTGTTTTGTTGCAACAACAAAAAGCCTAATTTTAAAATTCTGATCATTTGATGGTGTGTTTTGTCTAACTGTAAATTCTGTGAGGGATGGCAGCAACATGTTCATAAAGATTAGAGAAGCACAAAGAGGTTTTTTACATTTGTTTTAGGAAAAACTCTTTCTGAATTGAAAAAATGGAAATCTTGAATAGCCATCTGTACCACACGAACGCATTTTGTTCTTGTGCCATATTGAACAGGGAGGGAGGAAATGGAAATCTGTGGGTTTTTTTTTCTGTAAAGCATATTTGGACCTCTATTATGTTAGGAATAAATATTGCAAGAGCTCTGTTTAGGTGCGGATAAATTTCCCCTAGAGCATTCATAGTAGACACAGAACCAGATGATCGATAGTACCAAACAGCACACAGTCTACTAGGGAGAAAATCGTATTTTATAAGCGGTTCAGATGAGCTTGCATTTCTACAATGCCTGAATTTCTTTAGAAATTCCAAGAGAGGACTGCACTCTGACATTTATACTTCATCACAACCCAAGAATCGCTACTCAGTGTTTGGAGTAGAAATCATTTGCCATAGTGTTGAACCATTTTTTTTCCCCTTTGAATCCTTATAATCCCTTGTAACAGGGCTAAAAAGTGTTAGAACCATATCATCTTAAGATAAATCATTTCCAGAAGGGCAGAACACATGTACATATTCAACTTTTTGATAAAGCTTCATGTTTCTTTTATTTCTTTTACTTCCTTTTCTTCTCTGAAGTCTCTAATTTCCTTTTTTTCCCCTTCTATAGATTCTTTACTATCTATGAGTAAACAGCAAGGAGAATTACCCCCGCCTCTCCTTTTCCAGGTAAAATAAGGGTGTTGGGAAAGAGTTTATCAAGAGGATGTGGGTTTACGTACTTGAGAAAATAAATTTCCTGAGGTCAGAGCTCCTTCTAAACATTATCCAGAACTGTGTAGGACCTTAAATCCAAATTCTTAGGGGGAAAAGAATCTCTTGGGGAATGTAAGTGTAGTAAAGTGTCTGGCTGTCTCCTTTAGGAAGAAACTTACAGAGCAAGACAGGCAAAGACATCCTTTTCAGAAAACGCCTCCCACAGTGAGAACAGTCTCTGACTGTTCAGTCCCTTCCCTGAAGTAACAGACTCTATGCCTGAGAATCTCTGTGTCCTATCCATAGGAAGCTTTTCTCTAACCAGGAGTGGGTACCTTGACAACTTGAATGAAAAGCGCGTTGACTAAAATGTTCTTAATAAGCATGCCTCATGACCTTCCTCCCCTGTGGTCTCATCAGTGGTCAATAAACTGCACTCATGATCCTCAATTCTTGCAGAAAAACCCATCTGTCAGAGAAGTAATTACCCAGCTAGAGGTATGCCCCTCTGAGGTGAAGCCCAGGAATCATTATAATACTCTGTAATTAGTGTTTATTATTTGATCCTTTCACGTCAGTGGTAGCAGCAAGAAAGTGCCCCTCCGCTGGACATTCCTATCATAACAAGGCACAGAGAATATTCATGTAAAAGCTTTGCATTGTCTTCATCTTCCTTGCCATGGCAACTTGGAATCAGCTTGCTTCCAAGCAATTTGTAGCTCAACTTGCTCCCTTGACCGCAGACAGCAGACCTGGCCTTTCATCCAGGAGTATTGAAATCTTTAGCCTGACAACAGGTATTGGTATTATCCTGACAAAGACCTGCATGCTAAGCTCCTCATTTTTCTCTACAGGGACCAGTAGTACTTTCAGGGCTTGTTCTTGGCAGATGTTGCTCTAACAGAAATTCAGAAATCAAATCCCGATTCGAAGCCCCTGCCATGCTGTGTGCTGAGATGGGGAGTGAGCCTGGACTTTGGCTTTTGTTGTGCGGTGCTTTGTAACCACACTGGTCTTCTGTCTTCTTCAAGGGGCTCTGATAAGGAATATCTGATTATGAGAATTTGAGACAGTCTCAACTGCGGGCTTTTACAAAGTTGAAATATACAGTTATACCTTTGAAGGAAGGATAGGTTACTTTGGGGAGAGCAAAAGAAAAGCACCTGTAATCCTTCAAAGGAAAACCAACACTGTTGTGTTTTAAAGTAGAAATCAGGGAATTCAGAATAACGGTATTATAGCTTAATACAGGCCTTTGATCTTCCATTTTTCAAGAAATGAAAGCTATTAAATCCTGAGAAAGTATGGTGCGGTAGCTAAGGGCATAGGCTTTAGATGACTTAGGTCTCTAAGCCATAGTTATCTCAACTGCAAAATGTTGATAATGATAGTATATATTTCCTAGAACTGCTATTGGAGTCATGGGGTAAAGACTGTTGAGGGTTGAGCATGCAGTAAGCGCGGACTTCTAGTCCTGCTACCTATTTCAATCAGACTGCATGGTGTCACACGCTGGTGCCAGTCCTCGTAGGGGGTTAGTTCTGGGATGCACATACACTGCTCTATCTTAGAAATCCTACATATGGGGGTTGCTCAAGGAGGTCTGGGACACTTGGGCTTTCGAATCTGGGTGCCAGGAGATAATAGGGTTGAGGGGGAAACATCTGGCAAAGTTCCACTTGGGGGAACTGTAAGAGAGGCTGCTTCTAGTTCTGCTAAACAAGCCCTCTTCACTTTTAGGAAAGCACTTGTTAGACGTCGGGTGCAGAGAGAGGAGTGACAGGTATTTACTGATTGAATAAAGGAGCCACGTGAATAAACACGCTTGAGGAACACATTTCAAATCGTATCCATCCAAAGAGTGTCTCTAAACTCCCAGCTCTATCTGTCTTTCAGAGTATGCTAATTATTTCCTGCTGTTAATATCTGCTCAAAAGCTCCAAATGACAGGTGCTGTTACATCCTCAATTTTCGGGGGAGTTGAAGGAGTGTTATAAGAAATGCCAGGATTAGAGTTAAAATCTTACTTTAGAAGATTCCATCTGCTATGAAAATTAAAATAGGCCAACTTGAAGTTTCCCAAAGAGGTGATATTGATTCCAGAAAGGGGTTTTAGATTCCTCCATCAGGAAGCACGACCCAAGTAGAGTTAGAAGGTGGGGTCTGCGTGACTGGTTCAGTCATTTCCCTCTCTGCTGTGAACCTGGTGAGGTATGTGACTTCCTCACACCATCTTGTCAATGGGGTAAATAAGACCTGTCTCGGGTCTCTTGTGATAAGATGCCAGACTGCATGTAAACTGTTAATCACTGCTGGTGAAAGACCTTTAATCATGGCTATTTTAAAAATTGTTATATTTCCTTTGTGTACTTTTAGTATTCTCTTAGTAAACATGCTTTTCAAAGACAGAGTTGTACTAGATGATTCTGTATACAGATATATCTATGATTAATATATTAAGAAGCAAAAGACACAGCAGAGAGATTTATTTGAAATCACAGCTTTCAAGGTGTTTGATATTGAGTTTGGAAATAAGGATTTCAACCATTCCAAAAGCTTGGGCTAACTAGGACTTTCCATAAAACATCAGGAGGCTTTACGTGGCTTTACTGTATTATTATGTAGTTTAGACTGCTCTTTGAGATTTTAAGATAATTATCCAATCCCTTTAGTATTTTCAGAGTCCTCTAAGGACTCCTTAGAATGGTACATAGTTCGCACCTCCCAGTAACCTTCAAAAGAGCCAATTTTCCTTATTTGAAAATGTACATGTCATTATCCAGAATATTTTCAACCGAGTTTTAAAAAAATGGCAGGGTTTCATTTTGTGGCCGTCTTGCTAACCTAATTAAGTAATCAAGTGATTTGTTATTTCAAGCATCATCCCATTGTCTTGCCTGCATTTTGATTAATTTTGTAAAAGATTTCTCTGCTGATATGCTTATTGGGTCTGAGGACCATTTATGAAACCATAATCTCAGAACTGAAAATGAGGATGTAACTTATCAGAAACATGACAAGGACACTAGAATTAAATTCATTTCTTTTCTCAGGAGGAAATTACCATGGAAGGATGTGGAAGGTAATTCCTTCTATATCCAGATCTTCAATTCCCACCCCCATTTTGAAAATAAACATTTTGACCCAAGCCCTATTTTTAAACATGCACTCCTTTTCATTTTGACTTCGGAAGCCACTATCGTGACTTCCACAGATTTCCTAGTCTCTTTATGCAAGTAATTGATGTAAGAGCTTTCCCAATGTGGGCTGTAAGTTCATCTAATGACCATTTTTAGTCATGATATTTGGTGCTTCCCCAAGTGGGGTCCTTAGCTTGGATGTGTGTGTGGGCATTCTAGCATATTCCTTGAGTTAATCACTGCTGATCTGGATTCCAATCTTAATACTTTTGTTCTTGGCATGAGTTCATGATTTAATGCTAGCTTTTCATCAAAAGCATGTGCCCAAGTGCGGGTCATGTTTTCTTTTTTATAGCCAATGGGATTAATAAACTATGCTTTTGAACTTCACAAGTGGTTCTTAGGTTGGAATGGTGTGACAATCACTGCCAAATCAGAACCTAGACTTGCTTTCAGTGCCTCATAAGCTTTATTAAACTGACATCTCATCAATTCTTTTAAAAAGTTTCTTTACAAATACATTTCTGTAAATTTACTTCATAGACTATATAGCCCTTCCTCTTTAGTAGTAAGAACCAAAAAGATTGCTTCCAATGGACTCTTTCTCTTGGAGCATTAAGAGTTGCTATTTGTATCACAGATTATAAAACAGTAGAAGTTTCTGGAAGCTAGGTCATTCTTGTGATATTTTTGAAGGTTGCTGGATCTGTCCTGGAGACCGGTATGAGCCAGTAAACTAGGCTTGGATTGGAAGGATTTCATAAAGGAGTTAAGCCTTGAACACCTTCCAGTTAGTGAGGAAAAGATTTATAGGGGAAATGAAATCTGAGTTTGATCATCTGAGAGACAGGTATTGATATCTTCAGTATGGTGTGTGGCATAAGAAGTAATGCAAATCTAGGATGAGGATTACATGTGAGGATGAGAGTAAATTCCATGGCTAATGGCCTGTGCTTTCTATAATTTTTAGTGGCTTTCAGAGTGAGATGATACGAAGAGCGAGAAAGATACTCTAGCCAATAACTTTGAAATGTTCTTGATGGGATAAACACCTAGGAGTAATTGGTCATGGTTGAGATGAAGAAAAGGCAGGTTTAAAAGTTAAATGGAATAGCAAGTTATAACTTTGGTTAAAGACGTACTGGATCTCTCCATTTGTTCTAATTGGTATCATAAATTAAACATGTTCCAGAGGAAGCCCATGCTGTCCACCCTCCCTGAACCTGACCTGTGCAGATTTCCCCACCCCAGGGCTCAGCGGCTCCATTCTTCATTTCTCAGGCCAAAATCCATGCCCTCATGTCTAGCTGCTCACTCTTCCATTGACACAAATCCGGTTGGCACTTCTTTCAAAATATATTCAGACGCTGACCACTTAAACAGTCCCATTTTCATTTTTCTCCTAAAAGCTGATCATCTAATACACTTTGTTGTTTACTCTTTTATCTTGTTTAGTGTTTCTCTCCCTCTCTAGAATATCAGCCTCATGAAAGAGAGTTGACTCTTTATTCACTGCTATATCCTTAGCCTCCAGAACTGCCTAGGATATGGTGTGCATGCCCAGTCCCTTCAGTCGTGTCTGCCTCTCTGTGGCCCTGTGGACTGTAGCCTGCCGGGCTCCTCTGTCCATGGGATTCTCCAGGCAAGGATACTGGAGTGGGTTGCCATGCCCTTCTCCAGGGGATCTACCCAACCCAGGGATCGAACCTGCGTCTCTTATGTCTACCTGTATTGGCAGGCATGTTCTTTACCACTAGGGCCACATGGGAAGCCCAAGGACATAGTAGGCATGCTTTATTTTTATGATCAACGAACAAATAAAACTGTTATGGAAGAAGGGACAGCACACACTAGATTTAATTGATTCAACAGCAATTTTTGTGTACTTACTATGTGCCTACTTGAATATTCAAGTATTTAAATCTTGTGTATATAGTATACATTTCACCAAAATGCTAAGTTAGCCTTAGGATTTTGGATAAAATCTATACAATATATCATAGAATACATATACATAATATACTTAGATTTATAGAATATATATTTATGGCAATGAATTTATATATATATATCTCCCCACTTATTTGGGTTGACAAGTTAGTAACTGAAAATTTATAAAATCTCAGGGATCTCATCACATTTGAACAGAATCTTGGAAAGAACTCATTTTTAGAAATAGAATTAAATTGTCTTCTCACATACACTATTTTCTGTTTAGTTTTAGTCAAGACTGGAGTGATGACAAAATAGGTGTTAGAATGTAATTATAAGCTCTCCTGAGAGAATGACAGCAGTTTTCTAAATAACAGATTAGTTTGTTGTATAAATTGTATAGCATTTTATCATCCTGGATATTCTCAATTTATTAATCTTAAAGGACTGTAGAACTAAAAGGAGAGAGGGAACTAAGTTGTTTATATTATAAAATAATAACTATGGGCCAATGTGGATTTTCAAAATTAATGCCGTCATATAAAAAAATCTTTTATTTTTGAATAAAATATCACAAAGACAAATTTTAACATACAATTATATACACTGTGTACCAATTCCAAATACATGTAATAGTATTTTAAAGTGACACTGAGATATCAATGTGATCTTACTTCAAGGTTGAGTCTATCAGAAACTGTCTGATTTGGTTCTTCTTCCTACTAAGGAGGATGGACTATATAGTCATTAAGTTAGTTTACAGAAATGTATTTAGAGAGAAAATAATTATTTTTAAAGAATTCATTGAAAGGTTAGTTAATAAAGTTTATGAAGCACTAAAAGCAATCAAATCAAGGTTGACTGATTCATTTTGTATGATAAAGAATAAAATTTGTGGAGTGAACATTTTATGGCATGCTTTTGAATTTTTGAAATGTATTTTCCAATATATTATTTGCAATTGGTTGCAGAAGTATATGACTTTGAACAGTAAATACATTTTGTTTAATCTAATAGTAGCATTTGCTCTTGAAAAAAATGCTATCATATGTAAAGGAGGTTAGATTTCAAGATGGAGTCATGATTTCTTGGAAAATAGAAGGATGACAGAAACTGAGGATCAAGCTTTTTAAAATCTGTGTGGCTTAAATAGTCTTATGAGTTTTTGTATTTTATCCTATCCCTAGAAGCTGTCAGTAAATAAGTGTTAGGTGCTCAGTTGTGTCTGACTCTGCCATGCCATGGACTGTAGCCCGCCAGGCTCCTCTGACCATGAAATCCTCCAGGTAAGAATATTGGAATGGGTTGCCATTTCCTAGACTTTTTTCTAGTTAGGCCATTATTACCTATACACATAATAAAAAAAAAATACAGTGGTGAAGAATTCAGCTCTTCAGAAAGTAAAAATATCAAACATGTTCTATGAATATCTCTAAAAGGATAGATTTAACAGTGCATGGCACACGGTTGGTGCTCAGTAGACGTAATGAATAAATGAACTTGAATAATAAAAACAGTTTGTGTAAAAAAACCAACATGGATTTTATTGCTTTATGGTTCACCCTGGAACAGGAGTCCTAGAAATCTTGTGATTAGATAAATCATATATAATAAAACTTATATGTGTTATGGTATCAGGTAGTGAAATATAAAGGATTTTTGGCAGCTTAACAGGAAGTCTGCATCATTTGGATCATTCATGAAATGGGCCATTGGTCACCTTTTTTCTGAGTTTAAGTTAAGAAGTTAGCTTTATGCATTGTGCTTTTGGGAAGATACTGCTTCATTTCAAGTTTAGTGCAATATAAGCTAGAAAATTGACTATTTAGATTAAAAAAAATTCTTGAAGGAAATGCATCTCAGTAGAAGAAGTGGGGGGGATTCATGTACCAAAATGTAATCAGAACTCTTTCAGAAAAACAAACTTGTTATGGATAAGATAGTTGTTCAGTTCAGGCACTCAGTCGTGTCCAAGTCTTTGCGACCCCATGGACTGCAGAATGCCAGGCTTCCCTGTCCTTCACTATCTTCCAGAGTTTGCTCACACTCATTTCCATTGAGTCAATGATGCCATCCAACCATCTCATCCTCTGCTGTCCACTTCTCCCCTCGCCTTCAATCTTTCCCATCATCAGGGTCTTTTCAAATGAGTCAGCTCTTCATATCAGGTGGCCAAGTATTAGAGTTTCAGCTTCAACATCAGTCCTTCCAATGAATATTCAGGACTGATTTCCTTTAGGATGGACTGGTTGGTTCTCCTTGCAGTCCAAGGGACTCTCAAGAGTCTTCAGCACCACAGTTCAGAAGCATTAATACTTTGGCACTCAGCTTTCTTTATAGTCCAACTCTCACATCCATACATGACTACTGGAAAAACCATAGCCTTGACTAGATGGACCTTTGTTGGCAAAGTAATGTCTCTGCTTTTTAATATGCTGTCTGCTGCTGCTGTCGCTTCAGTCGTGTCCGACTCTGTGCGACCCCAGAGACGGCAGCCCACCAGGTTGGCCATAACTTTTCTTCCAAGGAGTAGGCATCTTTTAATTTCATGGCTGCAGTCATCATCTGCAGTGATTTTCGAGCCCAAGAAAATAAAGTCTGTCACTGTTTTCACTATTTCCCCATCTATTTGCATGATGTGATGGGACCGGATGCCATGATCTTAGTTTTCTGAATGTTGAGTTTTAAGCCAACTTTTTCACTCTCCTCTTTCAGTTTCATCAGGAGGCCCTTTAGTTCCTCTTCACTTTCTGCCATAAGGGTGCTGTCATCTGCATATCTGAGGTTATTGATATTTCTCCCAGCAATTTTGATTCCAGCTTGTGCTTCCTCCAGCCCAGCATTTCTCATGATGTACTCTGCATAGAGGTTAAATAAGCAGGGTGACAATATATAGACTTGATGTACTCCTTTCCCCATTTGGAACCAGTCTGTTGTTCCATGTCCAGTTCTAACTGTTGCTTCCTGAACTGCATACAGATTTCTCAAAAGGCAGGTCAGGTGGTCTGGTATTCCCATCTTTTGAAGAATTTTCCAGAGTTTGTTGTGGTCCACACAATCAAAGGCTTTGGCATAGTCGACAAAGCAGAAGTAGATGTTTTTCTGGAACTCTCTTGCTTTTTTGATGATCCAATGGATGTTGGCAATTTGATCTCTTGTTTCGCTGCCTTTTCTAAAACCAGCTTGAACATCTGGAAGTTCACAGTTCATGTACTGTTGAAGCCTGGCTTGGAGAAATTTGAGCATTACTTTAGTAGCGTGTGAGATGAGTGCAATTGTGCGGTAGTTTGAGCAATCTTTGGCATTGCCTTTCTTTGGGATTGGAATGAAAACTGACCTTTTCCAGTCCTGTGGCCACTGCTGAGTTTTCCTAATTTGCAGCATATTGAGTGCAACACTTTCACAGCATCATCTTCCAGTATTTGAAATAGCTCAACTGGAATTCCATCACCTCCACTAGCTTTGTTCATAGTGATGCTTCCTAAGGCCCACTTGACTTCATATTCCAGGATGTCTGGCTCTAGGTGAATGATCACACCATCATGGTTATCTGGGTTGTGAAGATCTTTTTTGTATGTTTTGTGTATTCTTGCCACCTCTTCTTAATATCTTCTGCTTCTGTTAGGTCCATACCATTTCTGTCCTTTATCGAGCCCATCTTTGCATGAAATGTTCCCTTGGTATCTCTAATTTTTTTGAAGAGATCTCTAGTCTTTCCCATTCTATTGTTTTCCTCTATTTCTTTGCATTGATTGCTGAGGAAGGTTTTCTTATCTCTCCTTGCTATTCTTTGGAACTCTGCATTCAAATGGGTGTATCTTTCCGTTTCTCCTTTGCTTTTCACATCTCTTCTTTTCACAGCTATTTGTAAGGCTTCCTCAGACAGCCATTTTGCCTTTTTGCATTTATTTTTCTTGGGGATGTTCTTGATCCCTGTCTCCTGTACAATGTCACAAACCTCCGTCCATAGTTCATCACGCAGTCTATCTATCAGATCTAGTCCCTTAAATCTATTTCTCACTTCCACTCTATAATCATAAGGGATTTGATTTAGGTCATACCTGAATGGTCTAGTGGTTTTCCCTACTTTGTTCAAAAATGACAGAATGATTTCTGTTCGTTTCCAAGGCAAACCATTCAATATCATGGTAATCCAAGTCTATGCCCTCATCAGTAATGCTGAAGAAGCTGAAGTTCTATGAAGACCTACAAGACTTTCTAGAACTAACACTCAAAAAAGATGTCCTTTTCATTATAAGGCACTGGAATGCAAGTGTAGGAGGTGAAGAAACACCTGGGTGACAGCCAAATTTGGCCTTGGAGTACAAAATGAAGCAGGGTAAAGGCTAATAGAGTTTTGCCAAGAGAACTCACTGGTCCTAGCAAACACCATCTTCCAACAACACAGAAGACTCTATACATGGACATCATCAGATGGTCAATACCAAAATCAGACTGATTATATTCTTTGCAGCCAAAGATGGAGAAGCTCTATATGGTCAGCCAAAACAAGACCAGGAGCTGACTGTGGCTCAGATCATGAACTCCTTATTGCTAAATTCAGACTTAAATTGAAGATAGTTGTTTAACAGAGGATGATTAATCATTTTGTTCTCAATGCCCTTGTTCCAAATTTTAAATACATGTTTCAACATACTTATCCTTGCAACACGAGAAGCATATATGGACTGTGATAGAATGACAAGGTAGGAGAATGCTGGCCTTGATGGAATTGTTTCCTTTATTCCTTAGCTACATTTGTGTACCTGCTCTGCCCAACACAATGTTGGGCACTTGGTGTACATTGGTAATAACATGTTCCTGTAAGCCAGAGGGTCATCAGTCCAACACCCAGTTAGCAATGACTAATGTTATCAATGAAACCACGAGCAATAAGGGAAGCAAATAATGAAAAATAGCAAATGCTAGGGGAAGAATTTGGAGAAGGTGATGGCACCCCACTCCAGTACTCTTGCCTGGAAAATCCCATGGGTGGTGGAGCCTGGTAGGCTGCAGTCCATGGGGTCGCTAAGAGTCGGACACGACTGAGTGACTTCACTTTCCCTTTTCACTTTCATGCACTGGAGAAGGAAATGGCAACCCACTCCAGTGTTCTTGCCTGGAGAATCCCAGGAACGGCAGAGCCTAGTGGGCTGCCGTCTATGGAGTCGCACAGAGTCAGACATGACTGAAGCAACTTAGCAGCAGCAGCAGCAGGGGAAGAATTATCTTTGTTTTTCTTTTGCATTATAGTTTATTACAAGATTCTGAATATAGTTCCCTCTGCTATACAGTGGGACCTTGTTATCTTTTTTATATATAGTTGCTTTTATCCACTGGGAGCTTCCCTGGTGGCTGAGATGGTAAAGAACCTGCCTGCAGTGTGGGAGACCCAGGTTTGATCCCTTGCAAAAGGGACTAGCTACCCAGTCCAGTATTCTTGCCTGGATCATTCCATGGACAGATGAGCCTGGGTTGGGGGTACAGTCCAGGGGGCTGCAAAGAGTCAAAAACAACTGAGTGACTAACACTTTAAGTTTGTAACCACTAATCCTAAACCCCTAACTTACCCTCCTCTTGTCTTTCCCCTGTGGTAACCATGCTGGTCAGAATGGCCATCATGAAAAAGTCTACAAATACTAAACGCCAGAGGGTGCAGAGAAATGGGAACTGTTTTTACATAGGAATTTACATTCCTACCTCCTATACTGTAGGTAGGGGTGTAAATTGGTACAGCTACTATGGGAAATAGTATAGAGATTCCTTAAAAAAATAAAAATAGAGTTGTGACATGATCCAGTAGTCCTATTCCTGGGCATATATCTGGAGAAAAACTCTAATTTGAAAAGATCCATGCACCCCTGTGTTCACAGCAGCACTATTTACAACAGCCAAGACGTGCATGCTCAGTCACTTCAGGCGTGTCCAACTCTTGTGACCTTATGACTGCGGCCATAAGGCGCCTCTGTCCATGGGGATTCTCTAGGCAAGACTATTGGAGTAGGTTGCTATGCCCTCCTCCAGGGGATCTTCCAGACCCAGGGATAGAACCTACATCTCATATCTTTCACGTTGGCAGGCGGATTCTTTGCTGCTCGCACCACCTGGGTAAGCCGAGACATGATAGCAACCTAAATGTCCATCAGCAGATGAATGGATAAAGAAGGTGTGTGTGTGTGTGTGTGTGTGTGTTTGTGAGAATATTACTCAGCCATAAAAAAGAATGCAGTAATGCCATTTGCCGCAACATGGATGGACCTAGAGAGTGTCTTTGAGTTTTGGGCAAGAGGACTCAGAGTTAAAAGAGATGAGAAGCCAGTTTGAAGTTATATGTGTGGTCAGTGGTAGGATGTGGACTCTGCATAGAGTTAGCACTGTCATTCCAGAATTCCCCACTGTTGATTATTCCAACGCAAACTCCCTGCTTAGACCCATCAATGTTACCCTAACACCCTGAGAGCATAAAGTTCTAGTCCCTCGATCCTGCTTTGCCTCTCTAATTCATTGTTCCTTCTCTGCTGTAGCATTTTCATCGCACTTGCCCATGGGTTTCACACAGACGTGCCTTTGCTCACACTATGCTTAGGCCTGTCCTCTTGAGCGTCATAACCCCTCACCCAGTTCTTTCTTCAGGAAGCCTTCATGAACACACACAGTAGGGGTTATCTTCCCTTCCTCTGGCCTTGGGGCTACTGAAATTATCGCCTTTGGACCAAATCGGGCTGCTGCATTTTTTCGGAGGAGTGGGGCATGAACTAAAGAGGTTTTTACATTTTTAAAAGTTGGAAAAGAATTTAAAAAATTCCATGAGATGTAAAATTATATGAAATCAGATGTCAGTGTCCCTAAGTAAAGTTTTATTAGAGGATTGCGACCTCTATTCCTAACATATTGTCTACGGGTGTTTGTGTTACACGGGCAGAGTTGAATAGTTTCAAGAAACTAGGTGGCCTGCAAAGCCTGAAATATTTATCTTGCAGTCTTGCAAAGTCTGAAATAGTTCTCTCATTCGCTATTCAATAAATTACAATGCATTGCCCGCCTGGTTAATGAATAATTGATTTTTTTTTTTTAAGGAAGGAAAATTGAAACAACATGATATAATATCTTCTGTCTGTGGTAAAAGAAAGGAAAAGAAAATGTAGTGTGATTGGCAGATTTTTGGCATATAAACTGGAAACTTAGTTTTCTGTGGTCTTCAGTGTAGAGTTAAATGTTCTCCATAGGGAAGAAAATATTAGAATTTCTTGTTTTATTATTTTTTTTCTTCTAAGAATAAGACCAGGTTAGAGATTTACAAAGATTTGAGGTACAGAACCACATGGTGCCTTTGGGCATGATCCACGGGCAGTGTTCAGGGCTCCTGTGGGGGCCGTGGGGGCTCACAGTGGAGGCTGGGGCAACTGGGGACCCTTGCTTGGCTTGCTTATTTGCTTGCTGTGTTCTGCTATGTACTGGAGTTTATGTGAATTAAGTTATACTTATTTATGGATTATATTTAATTTTAGCCAAACGAATCCTCACAAAATGAGCATATTGCTTAAAGTGATTCTTGAAAAATGAAGGTGGCTTAAACTTGGTAATGCAAATATATTTTATGAGTAAAAAATAAGAATGTGACAGAACTGGTGGTTTCTAGAGTGAGCTCAGTGTCAGACATAGAGGTAAAAATGATCTATTTCACATTAGAGAAGTAGCTAAAAATCTTTTTTTTTTAATATCAGAAATTGATTTATATTTACTGTGAATCTCAATTCATAGTAAATATTGTGACTTTGTGAGGTATTTTTTTCCAAATTTGACACTTCTTTTTGGAACTAAGTGAAGTAAACGTGAATTCCTGTGTCACAAGGTTAAAACAATATTTTCAATTGAGGCATATTTACTGACAATAGTTATGGTAACAACATTGAAAGGGAGAATTATGTTTTTGTCTTTTATAAATGTAAAATGTGTATTTTATTTTTGCATAGGTTTTACTTTTTTATTTTTAAAGAAGTTCATAATGTTCATTTTATATTACTATAATATTAAGTGTATAAAATTTATAAACTTACAATAAACATGCAAGAAGAATGTGCTCCAGAAGTCTTACTAATTAGAAATCTTAAAATTGGTGTTATTAGACAATTCATTATTAGACAATGTCATTATTAGACAATTGTATGCTGCTTAAACATTGATTGTAAAGAAGGGATAGCTTCTCCTCAGTCCTTTTCTCACTTTGATCTTCATAAAATATTTAATTGGCTTGTAAATAATTTTTTTGAAAAAACATTTGAGAAGAATTGCTTATAACTCTGAAGTCAGAGTCTACGGACATTGGATGAGGGAAACCTATAATTTCATACCTTGTTGTTTTTTTTTCTAATAATTTTTATGCTTCATTCTTTTTTAGACTCCATATAGGGATGAACCATGTCTATTTTATTGACTGAATCTTGAGTACCCAGTGTAGGGCTTAGCCCGATGGTGATTGACTTGCTGATTATCTCTGACTTTAAAACCAGTGGGACCTGATGGTGTTGGACTTTCTCCCTCTCACGGGGCTGACAGCACATCTTGGACTGAGAAAGGGACTTAGCCTGGGAAATGAAACTGAAAATCTTCTTGTTGGAGGAAGCCTCCTGTATAATCAGTAGTATAATGTTAGTTCATGCTATTTTATATATCATTTGCTTTTTCAGACATACTGTCAACCTTCCAGAGGTTTGTTCTACATTTCCTAGTCATTCTATAAATCTATAGTGTTTTAGACTGTCTACCAGGATGGGCTCAGTTGAAGGAAATAACTACAGTATTATGCCTAAAGATGCTGTCCTTTCTATGATAGCGTAATAGGTAATCCGAGGAGTCTCAGTCATTAGAATTGCACAACGTCATAGCTGGGCTGTGCTAATGTTTGTCTATATGTATAATTGTAATCTGGATACTTTTATTGTGACACAATGTATTCAGTTCAACTTTTGATTCAGCTCACTTCAGTTCATATTATAAGCCCAATATCGAAGGATAAAATTAAACATTCACATTTTCATTTTATTTCAACTCTTACGGGGCCCTACTTCAGGCAGTGCTAGATGATGACCACACAGAAATGAATTTAGTCAGGTTTCTAGTGAAAGGAATTCAGAGAGGGCCACAGACACCTACAATGTGTGATAAGTCATGCATGGTAAGGGATAACTCTGGTGTGCTGTGGAAACAGAGAGAGAGAGGAATAAACAGAGAGCCTGGCGGCCCTAATGATTAAAGAACTCAGTCTCGTGAATGGGGAAAGGCATTTATGGGACACCCTCAGACAGACAAGTGTGTGTTCATGAAATGCATGGACAGTACAAGGTAAAGACCAACGATGATGGGACTAGGATAATGGGGAAGTTTCCTGGAGAAGCACAGACTTAAATTGCTTCCATTCAGGCTCATTGGTTCTGCTCTTCTTGCGACTTTGTGCTAAACTGAAAAGAGGAGGAGTGAAAAAGAAAGGCAAAGGAAGCTTTTTAGCTCACACCTCTGAGGCACGACTTCTGAAATGATTAAAGGAAATTAAAACTGCCCAGGGACTCACTGGCTGCATGTGACTGCCTTCCCACCGGGAAGCCGCAGCTCTGTTTCATGCCTGCTCTCTTCTGTAAACTTGTGAACACTAGCCTTTTCCCTCTTCCCTGGATCTTTCTTTTTTCTTTTTTAGTTGGAAAGACCATAAATTCCTTCTGGATATGATTTTCCAGCAGAAATAAGAAACACACAGAAGAAAAAAAAAAAAAAAGAATAAAGAGCAGCTTCTTTTTTGTTGTTCATGAGGACATTCACTGTTTATCTGTGAAGTCTCAGGCATTTGCATGTGTTGGCATTTGCAGGCACAGTTGGACATCGTTACTTTGTCAAAATAATCTATAGAGGGTATTAATTGTGAGTCAACTGATCATTTTGCAGCTCAAAAGCATTTATTATCTTCTGCGGTTGAGGTTTCTACGGTTTGGGGATTATGGCCAATTGAAATTAGTGTGCATCGTCTAGACAGTGGAATGCAGTTGGTAAGCAGACAAGCTTAGGTAACAGATGCAGCTGGCGTGAGGAGCTGGAACCTGACTTCATTCCCTCTGTGACTTGGAGCAAGTCTATTAATTTTACAAGCTTTTGTTTCCTCATTTGCATATGGGGAGAATCTTGACCTCATGGGATTAGGATGAAACAAGACCAAAAGTAGCATTGGCTAGATTATAGGATCCTCCTCCTCATCAGTGGTAGTCCTCCATTCTCATTTTTTTATGAAAAAAAAAAAAAATACTGGTGGTTGGTGGGGATAAATGTGTTTTTAATAGATACACTCTTCCATGTGCTAATAGTAGCTTTAGGCTGAGCATGATCATTAGAGCTTCAGTTATCACCTAGAATGAGACAGTCCTAGGAGATGGGGGGGTCAACCTGTTAAATCCCTCCAAACCTTTGGCAGTGAGTCGGGCACCATTTCTGACCCAATGTTCTGCTAAGCTTGCCTTTAAGCCTTTGATTAGATGCTGAAAAGGAACTGACTATGGATCTCCACAGCATATACCCATGATCCCTGTTCAGATCTTCAGAGTTAACAAGAGTAAGTTCAATTATTTTCCCATGTATTTGCAGCTAGGTACCATACTGTCCTCTCTGTCTGTTATTTCGTAGCTTTAGCATCTCCAATTCCTTGAATGGTTCCTTAACTGAGACTGGATCTGCCTTCTACATGACTCTGATTTCCCTCCAAATTTGCTTCAGAAAGTTAATATCTGTCCTTTTAACTGTGCTTCCAGAAACTAATTCGGTATTCCAGATTTCTCAGTATAGAGTACATAAGCTCTGTTGCCAGACTCTCATCTTTGAAATGTATAATCTCAGTTGGTAAGAAAATTATACAGCTGTTTTTACATTTCAAATTAAATGGAAATTTAAATGGTTAGGGAGGTAATGACAGGACCCATCCATACCAACAGAGGTCAAACATAAAAATCTTTGTGCGCATGGACCCACTCAAGATGAAAAAAAAAGTCCCATTCCTATATCTTGTTTGCAAGCAAATGTTAAGTTCTAGTAGCTTTTAAAACTAGTTTCTCTTATAGCATTAAAGATGGCTAACCTGGTTTTGATTAAAAAAATTTTCAAGTGGTGATTTTAAGAATGAAAATCTATATGCTGTAATTATGTGGGTAAGTTAATTTGAAAGCTGTATCTGCTGCTGCTGCTAAGTCGCTTCAGTCGTGTCCACCAGGCTCCCCGGTCCCTGGGATTCTCCAGGCAAGAACACTGGAGTGGGTTGCCATTTCCTTCTCCAATGCATGAAAGTGAAAAGGGAAAATGAAGTCGCTCAGTCGTGTCCGACTCTTAGCGACCCCGTGGACTGCAGCCTACGAGGCTCCTCCATCCATGGGAGTTTCCAGGCAAGAGTACTGGAGTGGGGTGCCATTGCTTTCTCCGAAAAGCTGTATCTATTTATATATAAAAATCTGTAAATCTAATTTGGTTTAAGGATAGCATCTTCAGTTTTGGACTGAACTTACACAATACTTTAATTCTATTGTGTTGAATATTAGTCCAGGAATACTAAATAGATCTTGATTAAAAAAAAAAAATAAAAGCAGCCCTGATCGAAATAGGTTTGTGATGAGTTTTTAAACATGAGGATCAAGCTGGAATGTACCTCCTAATCTTGTGTTTATATCTGTCTTGGCATCCTGTGAAGCCCTGACACTTTTTATCCCTGGAATATAGATAGTCTTCAGGTTTTTAGCTTCACAGAAAATGCTTCCTAAGCAATGGGTTTAACCTTGGGTCAGGCTGGCTAGTTTGAGAGAGGCACAGTTCAAAGTTACTGATGTAGGCAAATTTAGCAATTAGTTAAATAACAAATCAAAGTGACATAGAGGGATCATCTCTACTATAGCACAATTCTTCACATTTCTTCACTACTTTCTTAGTATTTTATCTGAGCTGCTTTTCCTGTTGGTAGGTAGAATCATTCATTTGATGTAAGGTGAAGGCTGCAGAGTAGAAGCATAATCCAACCAGAGTGGTCCCCATTTTTTAAAATGCCAGGATGGCCCCAACCTTGGGGATATGTTTGATACAGAAAAGGAGAATTTTAGCTAGAGGAGAACAAGCTAAAGAGAGTCAAGGGCTACAAGGATATGGGAGTTTACATGGGTACTTCTGGGTGGTGTGGAGATCTGAGAATTTGTAGAGCTAAGTTGCGGAGAAGGCAATGGCACCCCACTCCAATACTCTTGCCTGGAGAATTCCATGGACGGAGGAGCCTGGTGGGCTGCAGTCCATGGGGTTGCTAAGAGTCGGGCATGACTGAGCGACTTCACTTTCACTTTTCACTTTCAGGCATTGGAGAAGGAAATGGCAACCCACTCCAGTGTTCTTGCCTGGAAAATCCCAGGGACAGGGGAGCCTGGTGGGCTGCCGTCTACAGGGTCGCACAGAGTCGGACACGACTGAAGTGACTTAGCAGCAGCAGCAGAGCTAAGTTGAAAGTTGGAATCTTGACCGCTCAGTTATGCAGAAACAAAGGGCAACAAATGCTGACTCATTGTATGCACTTGGAAATAAAGGTATTCATTATTTGTAAAGACAAGGGGGAGTTGCCCTGGGACAAGGCCTTGCCCCTTCTAGTCAAGTGAACAAAGCAACACCAGGTTCCATCTTGCGTTGTTTTCATTTTATAGAGAGTTTATGCAGCTACCAGGCCTCAACTAGATAATTAAGATGATGGTCTCTATTTTTTATTCCTATTTGTTAGCCCAGTGAACTGTGTTTATCTTGGGTCTGTGATCATAAAGAACCGCTTGGAGGAGAACTCTTAGAAAATTCAAATAACTGAGTTGAAATTGGTAGAAATACATACTTGAGAAATACACTGCTGGTCTAACTGCTTATCCGATGTGCTAGGTTTTGTGGTCAAGTACTAACAGAAGAGGGGAGCAGGCTCTGCTGGCCTTGGCATAGGTCTCCTAGAGTAGGTGAGCCCAAGTATGTGATTGCCATCCAAATAGTGGGAGCACATTCTTTAAATTTGTGCATTAGCCACAGAAGACTATATTTTCTAGGAACCAGGATATGGTGAGAAAAACAGTTAACCTAGAACTGTCTTTGGCTTTAGAATAACCAACATTTGCATAGTGCTGTCAAACTGGTTTCCACCTGGCATTCCTTCATTTGCTAATACCACAGCCTTGCTATTAATACTGCAGCTGTATAAATGATCAGAATCAGAAAGGTTAAAGGCTTCAGATCCAGGTTTTCCAATGTCAGTTGCTGTTCCTTTTCTGCTGCATCCTGCCGTCTCTCAGGAGCGGGTCTGTTTATGGCTGAGTTGCAACTCCAGTGGAGGCCGAGGAGACAGGGACAAATACTGGTATTTTCAGATGGGTCTTTATTATTAGGCTCTGCCCTGTAATAACTGTTAAATTATGCCTAAGGCATGCCTTTTGGCAAGGTCAGGGCACTATAAAGCCTTTCTGTAAAGCTAAATTCCTGTTGGGAGGCTTTTAAGGTTTTTATATTTTAATGAAGTTATTAAAATGAAAGTTCAGACTTGCATAATTCATAAGTGTTCACTGCCTCTTTTAAAATCTCTGCCACGAAACTCTTCTTAAAAATTTTTCAGTGAAATTCTTATATAAAACAAGTGCATACCTTCCAGTTAAGGTTAAAATAGATTTCTAATGATAGTAAACTGAAGTTTCCCTGTAATATAGCGTTTCAGGGCTGGTTTCCTTTATAATGTTCTCACTGCATGTAAAAAGGTACTAGAAAATTCAAGAGTATTTTCTAGATACTATACACTTGGAATTGGCAACTTTAGTATAAGCTGCTTTCAAATGTTTAAGTAGTCTTGTAAAAACTAGAAATCAAGAAGTCCTTTGAAACATGTTGGTTTTGACTTTGGTAAAGGTATGCAGTATGCTTTTAATTTTTAGTGATTGTCACAGACAAATTCAACTTCTATCAAAGCAATGCTGCTGGATTGAGTGTGTTAATAGATTCAGAAACCTGCAAATATACCTGATGAAAATTTGAAAATTTACAAGCTAATGTCCTGATTTTGTGTGTAAGTGTGTATATTCTTTGCAATCAATCCAGGTCGTCTTTTTAAGCAACGCATTTTTAGGTTTTGAACTTAGGGTAATTGCATCTTACTTTAAAATTGCTCCTTATTTAGAGGCATGATGAAACTGTGTAAATGTACTATTTTAACCTTTCAACAACAGGAGCCAGCAGTAGAAGCAGCAGCAAGAAAATTTTAGAAACATTAAAAAATTGGAACTTTCCCGTTTGTTTCTTTCTCTTATTGATATGTAGGAACACTTTGTATTGCAGGGGTATTGATGCCTTTGCTCTCTTTCAATCTGTTGATGGGACTTGCTTTGGGAGGAACTGATATCTTGATTATATTCCTATCCAGGAACACATTATTCTATTTCGGTCTTGCTTTAAGTCCTTTGGTGAAGTTAGTTTTCTTTACAGTTATATTTATAAGGGAATTACTGAATATATTATGGTATATCCAAACAAGAGGATGTCATACAACTAGAAGAAGTAATGGCACGTCTATACATACTGGCCTGGAGGAGTCTCTATTATCTACTGCTAGGTGAAAAAATATTAGAGTAATTCTGATTTTTATGATCTCATTCTTATACAATACATATGTTATATGTACATATATAAAATATGTAAATAAAAAACTTGAATGAGTTTCAAATTGTTTCTTTGAACTCTTTGTGAATGGAAAGGGATTAGAAGGACTAGTCTGGGGACTTAATTTTTTACCTTCCATTGAAAATTAGTGGTGGAGTTGTAAGTTATCTTAGTTTTATGAAGCTTCTCCATAATTTGAAAACTAAAGATCAAGGAAAATAGTGTAACAGTGCTATGTGTGAACGCATTTGTTTAATTAATTAGGATATGCAGGTCCATAATGCTAACAAATGGCAGCTGTAACATCCGTAGATAACTGACTTCTACAGTTCCATATGTACATGTATTAGCTCTGCAAGTGTGCTATCACAAAATATGCATTTAACCCTTTTTGGTTCACATGGAACAATTAATCACACTGTCAAAATGTTGGCTGACATCAGTAGTTTGAAGTCTAGAATGTTTTAAGTCAGTCTCAATCACATTGCTTTAGTTTTGAGTAAAAGCATTTTGAGATTTCCCAAGGAGATCAAATCATGTGCTTATCTCAAATTTTCCAGTTAAAAAGTTAACTTTGCAAGGAAACAGTCTTTTTTTTTTTTGTAGAAGAAAAAAATTATAGAAAACCTCCTAGTTTTCCTGGGAACACTAAGAATGATAGCAAAAATTAGTCTATTAGGAATTCAAAAAGGCAACCAGCTGCTATGGTCTCTTGACTTTTATAAGGAGTTAGTCTATAAAGGAGTGAGAAAGTAAGGTGCTGAACCACTGCTTTATCTGTTCACGCTGCGCTAGAGATGTGACTAGGGGACCATCTTTGTCCTTACTTCTTCACAGGAAAATGTCTTTATGACCCTCACTGAGGAATAAATATGGAAATGTGTGCATTTCTGGGTTACTCTTTTCCTTTACCTCTTGGATAATGTCTGTTCCACTTTTTCTTTTTAAGTACTAAGGAAGTGGGGGAATAAAGGAAAAAATAAAAATCTGAAAATGACAGCTAAATTTAATTTCAAGAACGGTTTTGTTTCTGATCTTATTTCTTAGTTGGTATTTCTATTATAGTATTACTACTCTGATGCCAAAATAATTTCATTAAATGGAAAAAAATTAAAGTCAGATTAGTTGGAAGATAAAGGCAAAATAACCAGTTAGATTGGCAGAATCTTGAAATCCATAACTGATTGTGTAGGTAGGGAGGGTTGAAGTATTTCTCCCTAATATTAGTGCCAAGGCCTCTGAGAAGACAAACACACAATCCCTGTTCTCAAGGAAGCTCATGGGACAAGCAAGTGGCAAGGCCATAAAAAGGAAGGAAAAAGAGATAAATTTATAACAAATCAGGAATAAGGGATGAAGGGACCAAACACAAACATTATATCCTTTTATACACCTAAAGCAACTAGAAAAGGAAGAAATGAAGAACCCCAGGGTTAGTAGAAGGAAAGAAATCTTAAAAATTAGAGCAGAAATAAATGCAAAAGAAACAAAAGAGACCATAGCAAAAATCAACAAAGCCAAAAGCTGGTTCTTTGAAAGGATAAATAAAATTGACAAACCATTAGCCAGACTCATCAAGAAACAAAGGGAGAAAAATCAAATCAATAAAATTAGAAATGAAAATGGAGAGATCACAACAGACAACACAGAAATACAAAGGATCATAAGAGACTACTATCAACAACTATATGCCAATAAAATGGACAACGAGGAAGAAATGGACAAATTCTTAGGAAAGTACAACTTTCCAAAACTCGACCAGGAAGAAATAGAAAATCTTAACAGACCCATCACAAGCACGGAAATTGAAACTGTAATCAAAAATCTTCCAGCAAACAAAAGCCCAGGTCCAGACGGCTTCACAGCTGAATTCTACCAAAAATTTAGAGAAGAGCTAACACCTATCCTGCTCAAACTCTTCCAGAAAATTGCAGAGGATGGTAAACTTCCAAACTCATTCTATGAGGCCACCATCACCTCAGGCAGGCTAGAGGATTTCCAAAGGAGTTTGTAGGTTAAACACTGTCACACACAGGAATTATTAACTGGAGCTGTAAGCTAACTCTTTTTCCAGAGAGAGGTAGTGGGAGACAGCCCCCCGTAAAGTCAGAGGTGTAGGTGAAAGCACAAAGCAGAAAGTAGGCAGACTCTGGTTTTGGGGGTAGATGCTCGAGAATTTCCAGGGGGACTCCTGAGGCTCGATCCCGCCTTTGCGTATGCCGAGCCTCCTTCCTCATGACCTTTGTCATGGGCGGAGTGCCTCACGCTGGCTCCCGGCAGTGATAGAATTCCAGTTGAGCTATTCCAGATCCTCACTCAATATGCAATATGCCGGCTCCCGGCAATCACCCTAATACCAAAACCGGACAAAGATGCCACAAAAAAAGAAAACTACAGGCCAATATCACTGATGAACATAGATGCAAAAATCCTTAACAAAATTCTAGCAATCAGAATCCAACAACACATTAAAAAGATCATACACCATGACCAAGTGGGCTTTATCCCAGGGATGCAAGGATTCTTCAATATCCGCAAATCAATCAAAGTAATACACCACATTAACAAATTGAAAAATAAAAACCATATGATTATGTCAATAGATGCAGAGAAAGCCTTTGACAAAATTCAACATCCATTTATGATCAAAACTCTCCAGAAAGCAGGAATAGAAGGAACATACCTCAACATAATCAAAGCTATATATGACAAACCCACAGCAAACATTATCCTCAATGGTGAAAAATTGAAAGCATTTCCTCTAAAGTCAGGAACAAAACAAGGGTGCCCACTTTCACCATTACTATTCAACATAGTTTTGGAAGTTTTGGCCACAGCAATCAGAACAGAAAAAGAAATAAAAGGAATCCAAATTGGAAAAGAAGAAGTAAAGCTCTCACTGTTTGCAGATGACATGATCCTCTACATAGAAAACCCTAAAGACTCCACCAGAAAATTACTAGAACTAATCAATGACTATAGTAAAGTTGCAGGATATAAAATCAACACACAGAAATCCCTTGCATTCCTATACACTAATAATGAGAAAACAGAAAGAGAAATTAAGGAAACAATTCCATTCACCATTGCAACGGAAAGAATAAAATACTTAGGAATATATCTACCTAAAGAATCTAAAGACCAATATATAGAAAACTATAAAACACTGGTGAAAGAAATCAAAGAGGACACTAACAGATGGAGAAATATACCATGTTCATGGATTGGAAGAATCAATATAGTGAAAATGAGTATACTACCCAAAGCAATCTATAGATTCAATGCAATCCCTATCAAGCTACCAACAGCATTCTTCACAGAGCTAGAACAAATAATTTCACAATTTGTATGGAAAAACAAAAAACCTCGAATAGCCAAAGCGATCTTGAGAAAGAAGAATGGAACTGGAGGAATCAACCTACCTGACTTCAGGCTCTACTACAAAGCCACAGTTATCAAGACAGTATGGTACTGGCACAAAGACAGAAATATAGATCAATGGAACAAAATAGAAAGCCCAGAGATAAATCCACGCACATATGGACACCTTATCTTTGACAAAGGAGGCAAGAATATACAATGGATTAAAGACAATCTCTTTAACAAGTGGTGCTGGGAAATCTGGTCAACCACTTGTAAAAGAATGAAACTAGAACACTTTCTAACACCATACACAAAAATAAACTCAAAATGGATTAAAGATCTCAACGTAAGACCAGAAACTATAAAACTCCTAGAGGAGAACATAGGCAAAACACTCTGACATACATCACAGCAGGATCCTCTATGACCCACCTCCCAGAATATTGGAAATAAAAGCAAAAATAAACAAATGGGACCTAATTAACCTTAAAAGCTTCTGCACATCAAAGGAAACTATTAGCAAGGTGAAAAGACAGCCTTCAGAATGGGAGAAGATAATAGCAAATGAAGCAACTGACAAACAACTAATCTCGAGAATATACAAGCAACTCCTACAGCTCAACTCCAGAAAAATCAATGACCCAATCAAAAAATGGGCCAAAGAACTAAATAGACATTTCTCCAAAGAAGACATACAGATGGCTAACAAACACATGAAAAGATGCTCAACATCACTCATTATCAGAGAAATGCAAATCAAAACCACTATGAGGTACCATTTCACACCAGTCAGAATGGCTGCCATCCAAAAGTCTACAAGTAATAAATGCTGGAGAGGGTGTGGAGAAAAGGGAACCCTCTTGCACTGTTGGTGGGAATGCAAACTAGTACAGCCACTATGGAGAACAGTGTGGAGATTCCTTAAAAAACTGGAAATAGACATGCCTTATGATCCAGCAATCCCACTGCTGGGCATACACACTGAGAAAACCAGAAGGGAAAGAGACACGAGTACCCCAATGTTCATCGCAGCACTGTTTATAATAGCCAGGACATGGAAGCAACCTAGATGTCCATCAGCAGATGAATGGATAAGAAAGCTGTGGTACATATACACAATGGAGTATTATTCAGCCATTAAAAAGAATACATTTGAATCAGTTCTAATGAGGTGGATGAAACTGGAGCCTATTATAAAGAGTGAAGTAAGCCAGAAAGAAAAACACCAATACAGTATACTAACGCATATATATGGAATTTAGAAAGATGGTAACAATAACCCTGTGTACGAGACAGCAAAAGAGACACTGATGTATAGAACAGTCTTATGGACTCAGTGGGAGAGGGAGAGGGTGGGAAGATTTGGGAGAATGGCATTGATACATGTAAAATATCATGTATGAAATGAGTTGCCAGTCCAGGTTCGACGCACGATACTGGATGCTTGGGGCTGGTGCACTGGGACGACCCAGAGGGATGGAATGGGGAGGGAGGAGGGAGGAGGGTTCAGGATGGGGAACACATGTATACCTGTGGCGGATTCATTTTGATATTTGGCAAAACTAATACAGTTATGTAAAGTTTAAAAATAAAATAAAATTTAAAAAAAAAAAAAAAAAAAGAAAGTGGAAATGACTATAATAAAGTGCATTTTTTTTAAAAAAAAAAGATTGTTTTTGATGTTTCTATGTCTCTGAGCATCGTTATGGTATTTTGGACTTGATAGTATTTTCCATTTTTGTTACCTAACTGTTCCAGGGCTAATGGGAAACAGGCAGTTTCATGAAAGGAAGTGAAAAATAGCAAAGCCATTTGTAATATATTTTTAAAATTTTAAATATAGTTAATTTAGGTGGCGCAATGGTACAGAATCTTGCAGGATTTGCAAGAGATGCAGGTTCAGTCCCTGGGTCGGATTCCCTGAAGTAGGAAGTGGCAACCCACTCCAGTGTTCTTGCCTGGAAAATTCCCTGGACAGAGGAGTCTGGCGGGCTACAGTCCATGGGGCCACAGAGAGTAGGCCAGGAGTGAGTACACATAGTTAATTTATAACATTGACACAAATGCAATATATTTTTAATAGTTTTATTTAAAAACTAAAATAGTTTTTTGTTTTAAATAAATAGTTTTATCAAATACATATAGTATAGATAATAAAATCTCTTAAAGCCCACTAAACACAGTTTAAGAACAATTATTTGGAACTTCAATCCTGCCAGTGCAATCATCGATTAAATCTGACTTTCCCTATTCATTCTGTATCCTGAATGGAAAACAGGATAGTGGGAATGAATGGAAACTCAGGGAAGCAAATAGAGCCATTCTAGGTTGAATCAGTGAGTTGTGCAGCTGTGGGGTCTGTTTCTGATGGTTACTCATGGAAAAGCACAGGGTCCTACAAGACAACACACAGTAAAGCTTTAGAGATTCCCCTTTCAAGCCTATAACTGAAAACAGATCCATACATTGATCTTAACCCATTCCATCTCCTACAACAACAAGTTTTACTGCTGCTGCTGCTGCTAAGTTGCTTCAGTTGTGTCCAGCTCTGCGACCCCATAGACGGCAGCCCACCAGGCTCCCCCATCTCTGGGATTCTTCAGACAAGAACACTGGAGTGGGTTGCCATTTCCTTCTCCAATGCATGAAGGTGAAAAGGGAAAGTGAAGTCGCTCAGTCATGTCCGACTCTAGCGACCCCATGGACTGCAGCCTACCAGGCTCCTCCGTCCATGGAATTTTCCAGGCAAGAGCACTGGAGTGGGGTGCCATTGCCTTCTCCGACAAGTTTTACTACTCAACTATAAAGCAGCAGAGAAATTTTGGCAAAGAACTTGAGTAGAAAGGTGCCTTTGAGATGATTCTCAGTGGCCCTCCCTTTTATCTACTTTCTTTCAAACATCAGAGTCCCTCCCTAATTCTAGCATTGTGGGATGTGACAAACAGGTAGGTCTCACTGTAGCTCAGCCTTTCATGATTCAGACTTTAATCATCTCTCTGCTCAGCTTTCCTTTTCCGTACTACAAAGTCCCAGTCTTCTAAGCCTGTCCTCACACACAGCAACTTCATTCCTGTTTCAGCGGCCTCTCTGGCAGCTGGTCCTTTAACCCTACTCTCTTTCGGACCATAACCACAGGCAGACCACACATGGATGGGCTTTAGTCTGGGTCAAGGTAGGGCATTTTCCCCCTCTTGTATTTGTAAAATCTTCCATGACAACACCAAGCCTCTTTGGTTGTACTGGCACACTTGATAAATGTCTTCAAAGGATGACTCTAGGTGACTGTTCTTGGCTTATAATTGACCCTATTATTTTTATACTCTAACACTTTTTCCTTTCAATATATTCTAAGCTTACCCATACTGAAGCTCATCTACCACACTCTGGATTACTCGACCTACTCAACAAAGATTTTTTTAATTCACTGAGCTTGGAATTTCAGTGGCTGGAAACATGTATGTTACCTTCAAAATGGAAGTTTCAAGATGACTTAGTAAAAATTCACAGGCTTCTTTGGAACCATTTCTGCTTTTCCATCTGTAGATCTTTTTAACATTGTTCAGTGGCGCTCTCTTTTCTTGCTATGTTGTCTGTGGCAATTCTAATTTCTTTGATTTTCTTATTGAAATACATAAGATTGGCTCACAGAGTCCCATAGCATTTTATAGGGAGAGCAAGATTTCAATCAGCCATTGATACTGAGTAGCTGGTAAAACTACTAGCTTTAGTCTTCCTCTAGCACCTAATTGGAGAGGGAAATGGCAACCCACTCTAGTATTTTGGCCTGGAAAATTCCATGGACAGAGGAGCCTGGCAGGCTACAGTCCTTGGGATTCAGACATGGCTGAGCATGAGCACCTAACAGTCGCTTGGATCCCTTAGACATGAACTTTCTTTCTTAAGGTTCCAGCAACATCCCTACTCTTCTGATACATTTGAAATTTCACTGTTTTGTATCTCATCCTCTTTGGTGCATAATGAATCAATCATTAAAAATAACCTACCAATCTGTACACTGAGAAATTGACACAATCAGCCTGGAAATCTACTAATAATTTATGTCTGATCTTATGAGCTCACTGATCCTGTCTTTGCTATTTAAGTCACCAAAATCCAGTTGAACAATCAATCAAATTTATTACATATTAATGGCTTCCATGGAGAAGGCAATGGCACCCCACTCCAGTACTCTTGCCTGGAAAATCCCATGGACGGAGGAGCCTGGTGGGCTGCCGTCTATGGGGTCGCACAGAGTTGGACTCGACTGAAGTGACTTCACTTTCCCTTTTCACTTTCATGCATTGGAGAAGGAAATGACAACCTACTCCAGTGTTCTTGCCTGGAGAATCCCAGGGGCGGGGGAGCCTGGTGGGCTGCTGTCTATGGGGTCGCACAGAGTCGGACACGACTGAAGCGACTTAGCAGCAGCAGCAGCAAAGGCTTCCATGATCTAGTTTTAGTTTCAGCATAAAGCAGTGTTGGAATCAGGTAGAATTTTTGGCCATCTCTCAAACTATAACAGGTAGTTAACCATCTGTCCTCCAGGTTGAACCTGGTGAGAAAGAATAATGCCTGAGAAGTCATGTTTTATTCATAGAGTCTGCAGACTTCTTGGGTTGAGACCCTAAATCTGCCAAATACTGATTCTGTGACCTTGGGAAAGTTACCTCTCTGTGCTTTACTTCTACCAATAAAATAGCATTAAAAATAGTTATTTACATCATAGGGTTGTAAGTGGGAATTAAGTCAGCTCACACAGGTAAAGCGTTTAGAAGGGTATCTGGCTCACATTGTGTGGTGTGAGTGTCTGCTGTTGTTTACACGTGTATAGTCGAGGACTGGCATTGTGCCTGGCACTGACTGTGTGTTCAAATGATGTTTGTCGTAAGATTGGATGTGTACCTGCTGGCTAAGGGACTTATTTCGGAGTTTTGGTGCTGTTCTGAACGAATGCTTTCAGCCTGTTGCTCATATTTTCTGATGTCTGAGCTAGCCCATGTCTCATGTCTGCTCTTCTTACTTCATCCAAACCAGTTAGCCCTTCAGGCATAGCATCTCTCTGTGTTCGGTGGGAAATGTGGCTGGGTCTCACATTTTTGGATGATCCAGTTTAAAGATTTGTCATTTCTTTCACAGGTCAGTTTGTTCACATCTTAGGGATTCATACTATTTTATCCATTTTGTAATTAAGCCTTTCAAAGTGTCATAGAATTTTATATTGCAACATTCAAGCCTAAAATTAGGATGAAGCCTTCTGACATCATGACCAACTTAATATGCACATTCCTATCTCGTTAGCTCAATAAGATGCCAGTTTATGCATATTGTGGCTTGACCCTGATATCATGGCCAATTAATTTGCATATCCCTATCTAATTGGCTCAAATAAGTTTTTGCCACTTTATTTGTTGGCTCAGCTCCCAGTCTAGTGTCTTTTAGTCCAAATCAGTTGAATTTGAAGTGGTTTTCTTTGTCATGCTTTCAACACCAATGGAAAGACAGATAAGAGTGGTGGTCATGAATGTATAAAGAACAACCTACTGCATTTGTTTCTGGTTGGAAAAAAATTGAAGAAAAGACAATAACTTAGATATGTGGTCAAGGTAATTTTTAGGAAAGAGGATACTGAGCTAGTTAAGAAGAAATAGGGAGTTTGTTTTTTTTTTGAAATTGCAGTGGATGGGGCAAGGGGTGTATTCTGTATCACTGATGAAAATTCTAACTTGGAATTTGGTTGACCTGGACCTCAGCTGAAATTATGATGTAGAATCTAAGCCTCTATAACATATTTTTCTTTTTCTACTTTTTTAAACAAAAGACTTGTGATATAATTGACAAACATTGTAAGTTTAAAGTGTACAGTGTGTTGATTTCAAATATTTATATATATTGCAATATGATTTCCACCCTAGCTTCAGCTAACTCTATACATTCTGTATAAAGTATATTTTCCTATTAAGATGCATAAGAATAACATAGAGGAATTTTAAAATGCCATTTTTAGATTCCCACTCATTGATATTCAATTATAGTGTGGTCTGACGTCGTCTGGGAAATCTTAAAATTTAACATGTGCCTTGGGTGATTCTGATGTAGGTAGAATGTCATATCTTGATGAATAGCACTTGAAAGAATAACAGACCTGTACTCATTCATGGTTTCTACGTGGAGTCTAGTGGTTCCCCAAGGGTGGGTAGGTTGCTCTTTCCTAGATAACTTTAAGAATATAAATTATTATATTTCTGCTGCTGCTGCTAAGTCGCTTCAGTCACGTCCGACTCTGTGCGACCCCATAGACGGCAGCCCACCAGGCTCCCCCGTCCCTGGGATTCTTCAGGCAAGAACACTGGAGTGGGTTGCCATTTCCATCTCCAATGCATGAAAGTGAAAAGTGAAAGTGAAGTCACTTCAGTCGTGTCCGACTCTTAGCCACCCCATGGACTGCAGCCTACCAGGCTCCTCCACCCATGGGATTTTCCAGGCAAGAGTACTGGAGTGGGGTGCATCACCTTCTCCCTATTATATTTCAAGGACAGTAGAAATGAAAAGACAAACCCATGACAATGAAAAAAACATTACATTTTGAAGGAAGGAAAGGAGTGTGTGTGTGTGTGTGTGTGGCAGGGCGGGGGAAGCAGAGCAAATCATACTGGTTTAGGCATCAGTCTGCCATAAAGTGATGGTGTCCCCTCTACTACCATGCACCTCCTTTTCTTCCTCTCCCATCATCTCCCTCAAATATTGGTGCCATTTGTTAAATCCATCGCCCCTTCTTTTGGGACTTAAGATGCTTTGGGGACCTCTCCTGTAATCCTACTGTTTGCTTTTCACAATATACATTCCCTAGTGATAAGACAGTTCTGGGGACTGGCAGGAAGAAGACTGGAGGTGGAACTTGTGGTGAAAAGTGAAAGAGAAAAAATGTAAGAGGGAACAGTTTCTGTTCACAATTGCCAAGACATGGAAACAATCTCAATGTCCACTGACAGATGAATGGATAATGAAGGTGTGGTACACATCTATAATGGAATACTACTCAGCCATAAAAAGGAAGGAAACAATGCCATCTGCAGTAACGTGGATGCAACTAGAGATTGTCATACTGAATGACGTAAGTCAGAAAGAGAAAGACAAATACCATATGATATCATATATGTGGAATCTAAAATATAGCACAAATGAACTTATCTACAAAACAGAAATAGACGCATAGACATAGAGAACAGATTTGTGTTTGCCAAAGGGGAGAGGGGTGGGTAAGGATGGAGTGGGAGGTTGAGGTGAGCAGATGTAAGCTATTATATATAGGATGGATAAACAAAGAGGTCCTATTGTGTAGCACAGGGAACTATAATATGTTCAATATCCAGAGATAAACCATAATGGAAAGGAATACGAAAAAGAATATGTGTGTGTGTGTATGCACACATAGATACAACTGAATCATTTTGCTATACAGCAGAAATTAACATTAACAACATTTGCAGTTAACAACATTGTAAATAAACTGCACTTCAATAAAAAAGTTTTAAAAAGAGAACAAGTTTCCACCACACTTTCCAACCAGTCCTCAAGTTATCTCTGAACTGACTGTACTTTGTAATCACCTCTTCAGCATCCTGACATCAGCAGACTGCTGCAATAGGTGCATATGGTTTCAGTCCTTCATATGTTTTCCCTGCACCCTCTTGCTGCCAATGGTTGGCATATTTCTGATGTTCTCTTCACAATTTACGTGAACACAAACCATATGAACAGGCTGGGCTGCAAATTTTACCTTGGTCTGCTTGCCATGGTTCCTAGCAGTACAAAAACTGAAACATTTCAGAATAATTCTGTCCTGCTTTAAGGGGAAGAGGGAAATGGAACAGTCTTTGAGATGTTCTGTGTTGGAATTGTATGACCTAGACTTCAGTCCGAGCTCTACCATCACAAATTGGGTGACTTTGAATGTCAATACTGACAAAAGCAATGGCCAGTATTGAATGCCACCTATGTGCTAGATGTGGAGCAAGATGATGTATGTACATTATCTAAGGTCTCTAAGCTTCAATTTTCTGAGAATATTACCTTTATAACAACCTTGCAGGCCTATCTTGAGGACCACATGAGAAAAACAAGTAAGAAAAGTGAAGTGAAAGTTGCTCAGTCATGTCTAACTCTTTGCAACCCCATGGACTATACAGTCCATGGAATTCTCCAGGCCAGAATACTGGAGTGGGTAGCCTTTCCCTTCTCCAGGGGATCTTCCCAACCCAGGGAATGAACCCAGGTCTCCCGCATTGCAGGCAGATTCTTCACCAGCTGAGCCACAAGTGAAGCCCAAGAATACTGGAGTGGGTAGTGTATCCCTTCTCCAGAAGATCTTCCCAACCCAGGGATCAAACTGGGGTCTTCTGCATTTCAGGCAGATTCTTTACCAACTGAACTATCAGGGAAGCCCAGGTAAGAAAAGGTTTTCAAAATTAGAAAAGTGTTCTATAACTATGTGATAATGAGTTCTTAACACTCAAAAACAATTTTCAGATTCAAGTTAAAAATTAGAACTTCTCTCTAATATAGTAGACTTAAAAACGTATCACTTCCATCTTGCTGATTCAGAAGTTTTGTCTTTCCTTCTTGGAACAGTTAGGTACTCATTGGAAAACTTTCAAAATTTTGTTTATCTTGTGATATAAAGCCCAAACTGAATTTAGAGTTTTGATATTTCTCATTAAAGCTGTACTTGGAATTCTCATTTTGGGGATGACTAGAAAACACACACACACACACACACACACACAATCAAAACAAGCAAACCTGGGAAGAGTAATTGTATAATAACAACCAGGGCCAAGATTAGGAGCAAGGTATCGAGTTATTTCTGACTTGTGAATCTATACAGGTAGAAATTTGAATATAAAAATTAGACAGGAAAAAAAATGCAGAAATAGGACCTGATACCTTTAGGAATTCTCAACTCTTCTGATGCTTTCAATTTCTTAGACCTCTTTGCTATAGACTATTAATGTCCCCCTAAAAATCACACATTGGAACAGAGTGCCCAGTGTGATGGTATTTGGAGGCAGGACCTTTGTGAATTGATTAGGTCTTGAGGGTCAAGCCGTCATGGATGAGATTAGTGGCCTTATAAAATTTATAAAAGAGACCCCAAAGAGATGCACCCCTTCTACCTGTGAGGACACAGAAAACATCTGTGTATGAACCGTGAAGGAGGTTCTCATCAGACAGAACCTGTGGACACCTTACTCCTAGAAGCCTCAGCCTCCGGAACTGTGAGAAATACCTGTTTAAGAGATACTCATGTTACGGTATTCTGTTAGAGCAGCCTGAACGGGCTAAGGCACTCTTCATATTCCTACCTCAATTTTCACAAAAAGAAAACGTGTGAAGGCTGCAGAGGCATATTAAGATATGGTTACTACAGAAGGCTTGATTTATTCCCCCCTCCCAAGTACAGGGCACAAAAGCTACTCATTTCCTACTGTACTGGTTGCTCCTGAAGAACAGCCTTGCAGCCTGAAAGATTTAATATTTCAATACAAACAGTTAGATTCAGAAACTCTTGCTGTTGCTTACAAATACTTGAGAGTTGGGATAGGAAGCATCCGGGTTCAAGCCTCTACTGTAGATAAGTGGATGGTCCAATCAAATTTGTGACTGTAAAGTAGGAGTTGGGATTGGCATTGCTAGCTATAGTGGGCATATGATGGAAGCAGAATCTTTGAGCCATACATTTTGAATTAATACAGTAAAAGAGACAAACATTGACTATGTTGAAGAAAGTATGAAGTTATTTTTAAACTGTTTCTATTTCTTATTTTTTCAGTATTTAATTCCATACCTAGTCTTAATCTGATATTGGGTCTTGGTAAACATGGGTCTACTGATATCCTTTTGTCTGAACTGACCAGCCAATCCCATCACTTTTAAAAAATATACTCTATGTCATTTATCATCATATGTCAATTATACATCAGTAACTTTAAACTATAAGTATAAAGATGTTAATTGCATTCTTATTTATAGAGCCCCAAACAGAAATAACAAACAGTAAAGGAGTGGATAATTAAATAATAATGTATCCATTTCAGTTCAGTTAAGTTCATTTGCTCAGTCATATCCTACTCTTTGCAACCTCATGGACTGCAACAAACCAGGCCTCCCTGTTCATCACCAACTTCCAGAGTTTACTCAAACGCATGTCTATCTAGTCGGTGATGCTATCCAACCATCTAATCCTCTGTTGTTCCCTGCTCCTCCCACCTTCAATCTTTCCCAGCATCAGAGACTTTTCCAATGAGTCAGTTCTTCACATCAGGTGGTCAAAGTATGGAGTTTCGGGTTCAGCATCAGTCCTTCCAATGAAAACCCAGGACTGATTGCCTTTAGGATGGACTGGTTGGATCTCCTTGCAGTCCAAGGGACTCTCAAGAGTCTTCTCCAACACCACAGTTCAAAAGCATCAGTTCTTTGGCACTCAACTTTCTGTAGAGTCCAACTCTCACATCCATACACAACTACTGGAAAAACCATAGCTTTCACTAGACAGACCTTTGTTGGCAAAGTAATGTCTCTGCTTTTTAATAAACTGCCAAGGTTGGTCAGAACTTTTCTTCGAAAGAGCAAGCACCTTTTAATTTCATAGCTGCAGTCACCATCTGCAGTGATTTTGGAGCCCCCCAAAATAAAGTCTGTTACTGTTTCCACTGTTTCCCCATCTGGTGATGGGAGCAGATGCTATGATCTTGGTTTTCTGAATGCTGAGTTTTAAGCTAACTTTCTCACTCTACTCTTTCACTTTCAACAGGAGGCTCTTCAGTTCCTCTTCCCTTTCTGCCACAAGGGTGGTGTCATCTGCATGTCTGAGGTTATTGATATTTCTCCCAGCAATCTTTTTTTTTCTTTTTCTATTTTACTTTATTTGGAAGTTAATTACTTTACAATATTGTGGTGGTTTTCCCCATACATTCATGTGAATCAGCCATGGGTGTACATGCGTTCCCCATCCTGACCCTCCCTCCCACCTCACTCCCCATCCCATCCCTCTGGGTCATCCCAGTGCACCAGCCCTGAGCACCCTGTCTCATGCATTGAACCTGGACTGGCGATCTATTTCACATATGATAATATACATGTTTCAGTGCTATTCTCTCAAATTGTCTCACCCTCGTCTTCTCCCAGAGTCCAACAATCTGTTGTTTACATCTGTGTCTCTTTTGCTGTCTCACATATAGGGTTGTCATTACCATCTTTCTAAATTCCATATAGATGTATTAATATACTGTATTGGTGTTTTTCTTTCTGACTTTCTTCACTCTGTATACTAGGCTCCAGTTTCATCTACCTCATTAGAACTGATTCAAATGCATTCTTTTTAATGGCTGAGTAATACTCTATTGTTTATATGTACCACAGCTTTCTTATCCATTCATCTGCTGATGGACATCTAGGTTGCTTCCATGTCCTGGCTATTATAAACAGTGCTGCGATGAACATTGGAGTACACGTGTCTCTTTCAATTCTGGTTTCCCCAGTGTGTATGCCCAGCAGTGGGATTGCTGGGTCATATGGAAGTTCTATTTCCAGTTTTTTAAGGACTCTCCACACTGTTCTCTCTGTACGAGTTTGCATTCCCACCAACAGTGTAAGAAGGTTCCTTTTTCTCTGCACCCTCTCCAGCATTTATTGTTTGTAGACTTTTTGATAGCAGCCATTCTGACTGTGTGAGATGGTACCTCATTGTGGTTTTGATTAGCATTTCTGTGATAATGAGTGATGCCGAGCATCTTTTCATGTGTTTGGTAGCCATTTGTATGTCTTCTTTGGAGAAATGTCTATTTAGTTCTTTGGCCCATTTTTTGATTGGGTAGTTTATTTTTCTGGAATTGAGCTGCAAGAGTTGCTTGTATATTTTTGAGATTAATTCTTTGTCAGTTGCTTCATTTGCTATTATTTTCTCCCATTCTGAAGGCTGTCTTTTCACCTTGCTAATAGTTTCCTTCATTGTGCAAAAGCTTTTAAGTTTAATTAGGTCCCATTTGATTATTTTTGCTTTTATTTCCATTGCTCTGGGAGATGGGTCATAGAGAATCCTGGTATGATTTATGTCAGAGAGTGTTTTGCCTATGTTTTCCTCTAGGAGTTTTGTAGTTTCTGGTCTTACATTTAGATCTTTAATCCATTTTGAGTTTATTTTTATGTATGGTGTTAGAAAGTTTTCTAGTTTTATTCTTTTACAAGTGGTTGACCAGTTTTCCCAGCACCACTTGTTAAAGAGATTGTCTTTTCTCCATTGTATATTCTTGCCTCCTTTGTCAAAGATAAGGTGTCCACAGGTGTGTGGATTTATCTCTGGGCTTTCTATTTTGTTCTATTGATCTATATTTCTGTCTTTGTGCCAGTACCATACTGTCCTGATGACTGTAGCTTTGTAGTATAGTCTGAAGTCAGGCAGGTTGATTCCTCCACTTCCATTCTTATTTCTCAAGATTGCTTTGGCTATTTGAGGTTTTTTGTAATTTCATACAAATTGTGAAATTATTTGTTCTAGTTCTATGAAAAATACTGTTAGTAGCTTGATAGACATTGCATTGAATCTATAGATTACCTTGGATAGTATACTAGTTTTCACTATATTGATGCTTCTGATCCATGAACATGGTATATTTCTCCATCTATTAGTGTCCTCTTTGATTTCTTTCACCAGTGTTTGATAGTTTTCTATATATAGGTCTTTTGTTTCTGTAGGTAGGTTTATTCTTAAGTATTTTATTCTTTTTGTCACAATGGTGAATGGAATTGTTTCCTTAATTTCTCTTTCTGTTTTCTCAATGTTAGTATATGGAATGCAAGGGATTTCTGTGTGTTAATTTTATATCCTGCAACTTTACTGTATTCATTGATTAGCTCTAGTAATTTTCTGGTGGAGTCTTTAGGGTTTTCTATATAGAGGATCATGTCATCCGCAGTGAGAGTTTTACTTCTTCTTTTCCAATCTGGATTCTTTTATTTCTTTTTCTGCTCTGATTGCTGTGGCTAAAACTTCCAAAACTATGTTGAACAGTAGTGGTGAGAGTGGGCACCCTTGTCTTGTTCCTGACTTTCGGGGAAATGCTTTCAGTTTTTCACCATTGAGGATGTTTGTTGTGGGTGTATCATATATGGCTTTTATTATGTTGAGGTATGTTTCTTCTATGCCTGCTTCTGGAGGGTTTTTATCATAAATGGATGTTGAATTTTGTCAAAGGCTTTCTCTGCATCTATTGAGATAATCATATGGTTTTTATCTTTCAATTTGTTAATGTGGTGTATCGCATTGATTGATTTGCCAATATTGAAGAATCCTTGCATCACTGGGCTAAAGCCCACTTGGTCAAGATGTATGATCTTTTTAATATGTTGTTGGATTCTATTTGCTAGAATTTTGTTAAGGATTTTTACATCTATATTCATCAGTGATATTGGCCTGTAGTTTTCTTTTTTTTGTGGCATCTTTGTCGGGTTTTGGTATTAGGGCGATGGTGGCCTCATAGAATAAGTTTGGAAGTTTACCTTCCTCTGCAATTTTCTGGAAGAGTTTTAGTAGGATAGATGTTAGCTCTTCTCTAAACTTTTGGCAGAATTCAGCTGTGAAGCCGTCTGGTCCTGGGCTTTTATTTTTTGGAAGATTTCTGATTATGGTTTTGATTTCCATGCTTGTGATTGGTCTTTTAAGATTTTCTATTCCTTCCTGGTTCAGTTTTGGAAGGTTATACTTTTCTAAGAATTTGTCCATTTCTTCCAAGTTGTCCATTTTATTGGCATGTAGTTGCTGATAGCAGTCTCTTATGATCCTTTGTATTTCTTGTTGTCTGTTGTGATTTCTCCATTTTCATTACTAATTTTGTTGATTCTTCTCCCATTGTTTCTTGATGAGTCTGGCTAATGGTTTTTCTATTTTATTTACCTTCTTGAAGAACCAGCTTTTAGTTTTGTTGATTTTCGCTATGGTCTCTTTTGTTTCTTTTGCATTTATTTCTGCTCCAATTTTTTGATTTCTTTCCTTCTACTAACCCTGGGGTTCTTCATTTCTTCCTTTTCTAGATGCTTTAGGTGTAGAGTTAGGTTATTTACTTGACTTTTTTCTTGTTTTTTGAGGTAAGCTTGTATGGCTATGAACCTTCCCCTTAGCACTGCTTTTACTGAGTACCAAAAGTGTTAGGTTGTTGTTTTCATTTTCATTTGTTTCTATGAAGATTTTTATTTCTTTTTTGAATTCTTCTGTGATTTGTTGGTTATTCAGAAGTGTGTTGTTTAGCCTCCATATGTTGGAATTTTTAATAGTTTTTTTTCCTGTAGTTGACATCTAATCTTACTGCATTGTGATGAGAAAAGATGCTTGGAATGATTCCAGTTTTTTTGAATTTATCAAGGCTAGATTTATGGCCCAGGATGTGATCTATTCTGGAGAAGGTTCTGTGTGCACTTGAGAAAAATGTGAAATTCATTGTTTTTCTCCCAGAAATCTTGATTCCAGCTTGTGCTTCATGCAGTCCAGCATTTCTTATGATGTACTCTGCATATAAGTTAAATAAGCAGGGTGACAGTATACAGCCTTGATGTACCCCTTTCCCAATTTGGAACCAGTCTGTTCTTCCATATCCAGTTCTAACTGTTGCTTCCTGACCTGCATACAGATTTCTCAAGAGGCAGGTCAGGTGGTCTGATATCCCCATCTTTGGAAGAATTTTCCAGAGTTTGTGGTGATCCACACAGACAAAGGCTTTGGCATAGTTAATAAAGCAGAAGTAGATATTTTTCTGAAACTCTCTTGCTTTTTTGATGATCCAATGAATGTTGGCAATTTGATCTCTGGTTCCTCTGTCTTTTCTAAAACCAGCTTGGGCATCTGGAAGTTCATCGTTCATGTACTGTTGAAGCCTGGCTTGCAGAATTTTGAGCATTACTTTACTAGTGTGTGAGATTAGTGCAATTGTGTGGTAGTTTGAGCATTCTTTGGCATTGCCTTTCTTTGGGATTGGAATGAAAACTGACCTTTTCCAGTCCTGTGGACACTGCTGAGATTTCCTAACTGCTGGCATATTGAGTGCAGCACTTTCACAGCATCATCTTTTAGGATTTGAAGTAGTTCATCACCTCCACAAGCTTTGTTCGTAGTGATGCTTCCTAAGGCCCACTTGACTTCACATTCCAGGATGTCTGGCTCTAGATGAGTGATCACACTATCGTGATTATCTGGGTTGTGAAGATTTTTTGGTAGTTCTTTTGTGTATTCTTGCCACCTCTTCTTAATATCTTCTGCTTCTGTTAGGTCCATACTATTTCTGTCCTTTATTGTGCCTATCTTTGTATGAAATGTTCCCTTGGTAGCCCTCATTTTCTTGAAGAGATCTCTAGTCTTTCCCATTCTATTGTTTTCCTCTATTTCTTTGCACTGATCTCTGAGGAAGGCTTTCTTATCTCTCCTTGCTATTCTTTGGAACTCTGCATTCAAATGGGTATATCTTTCCTTTTCTCCTTTGCCCTCGCTTCCCTTCTTTTCACAACTATCTGTAAGGCCTCCTCAGACAGCCATCTTGCTTTTTTGCATTTCTTTTTCTTGGGGATGGTCTTGATCCCTGCCTCCTGTACTATGTCATGAACCTCTGTTCATAGTTCTTCAGGAACTCTGTCTATCAACTAATCCCTTGAATCTATTTGTCACTTCCACTGTTTAACTGTACAGGATTTGATTTAGGTCATACCTGAATGGTCTGGTTATTTCCCCTACTTTCTTCAATTTCGGTCTGAATTTTTCCATAAGGAGTTCATGATCTGAGCCACAGTCAGCTCCGAATCTTGTTTTGGCTGACTGTATAGAGTTTTCCATCTTTGGCTGCAAAGAATATAATCAATCTGATTTAAGTATTGACCATCTAGTGATGTCCATGTGTAGAGTCTTCTCTTGTGTTGTTGGAAGAGATTGTTTGCTATAATCAGTGCGTTCTCTTGGCAAAACTCTATTAGCCTTTGCCCTGCTTCATTCTGTACTCTAAGGTCAAATTTGCCTGTTACTCTAGATATCTCTTGACTTCTTACTTTTGCATTCCAGTCCCCTATAATGAAAAGGACATCTTCTTTGGGTGTTAGTTCTAGAAGGTCTTGTAGGTCTTCATAGAACCCTTCAACTTCAGCTTCTTCAGCATTACTGTTCAGGGCATAGACTTGGATTACTATGCTATGAATGGTTTGCCTTGGAAATGAACAGAGATCATTCTGTCATTTTTGAGACTGCATCCAAGTACTGCATTTTGGACTCTTCTGTTGACTATGATGGCTACTCCATTTCTTCTAAGGGATTCTTGCCCACAGAAGTAGATATCAGATCAGATCAGATCAGATCAGTTGCTCAGTTGTGTCTGACTTTTTGTGACCCCATGAATCGCAGCACACCAGGCCTCCCTGTCCATCACCAACTCCCGGAGTTCACTGAGACTCACGTCCATCGAGTCAGAGATGCCATCCAGCCATCTCCTCCTCTGTCGTCCCCTTCTCCTCCTGCCCCCAATCCCTCCCAGCATCAGAGTCTTTTCCAATGAGTCAACTCTTCGCATGAGGTGGCCAAATTACTGGAGTTTCAGCTTTAGCATCATTCCTTCCAAAGAAATCCCAGGGCTGATCTCCTTCAGAATGGACTGGTTGGATCTCCTTGCAGTCCAAGGGACTCTCAAGAGTCTTCTCCCACTAATGGTCATCTAAGTTAAATTCACCCATTCCATTCCATTTTAGTTCACTGATTCCTAAAATGTCGACACTCACTCTTGCCATCTCCTGTTTGACCACTTCCAATTTGCCTTGATTTGTGGACCTAACATTCCATGTTCCTATGCAATATTGCTCTTTACAGCATTGGACTTTACTACCATTAGTAGTCACATCCACAACTCGGTGTTGTTTTTGCTTTGTCTTTGTCTCTTCATTCTTTCTGGAGTTATTTCTCCACTGTTCTCCAGTAGCATATTGGGCACCTACCAACCTGGGGCATTCATCTTTCAGTGTCCTATCTTTTTGCCTTTTAATACTGTTCATGGGGTTCTGAAGGCAAGAATACTAAAGTGGTTTGCCATTCCCTTCTTCAGTGGACCAGGTTTTTTCATAATTCTCCACTATGACCCATCTGTCTTGGGTGGTCCTACATGGCATGGCTCATAGTTTCACTGAGTTAGACAAAGCTGTGGTCCATGTGATCCGACTGGTTAGTTTTCTGTGATTGTGGTTTTCAGTCTGTCTGCCCTCTGATGGAGAAGGATAAGAGGATTAAGGAAGCTTCCTGATGGGAGAGACTGAATGAGGGGGAAAATGTGTCTTTTTCTGATGGGCGGGGCCATGCTCAGTTAATCTGTAATCCAGTTTTCTGTTGATGTATTCATAAAATGTAATTATCCCATCAAACATTTTTTCTCCCATGAATCAAGCCATTGATTTAACTGTCCACTGGTTGCTTTTTTGCATATTTAGCCCAATTATTCTTAATAGAAACAATAACATTCTTAATAGAAACAATTACAATAATATTTAGTGAGCACTTTATTGTGCTTTCATTTATTTCTCACAATAACCTGATAAACAAGATTCTCTTAGTATTCCAGCTTTACAGATAATGCAACTGAGGCTTAGGAAGCTAAAGAACTTGTCCAATGTCAAATTGCTAACAGTGGGAGACTGGGATTTAAACACTGGCAATAACCCCATTTTGGTTCCAATTTACTAGCCATTTCCAACAAATGTGTTTTGGCATTCAAATTACCTGAAATGACCTCATTATATAATTTTGGTCTCCTCGGTAGGTCAACTAACTTTGCGACAGACCATCCAAGTACTTAAAGTTATTTTAATGGTAAGTAGGTTAAGCAAATTTGAAACGCAGGACTTGTTTTTTCAGGCCATAACTCCTTTATAAATGATTCATTATTCATCCAGCAGCTCGGCTTGGTGCGACCGCCAGTGCAGGCATGGTGGGATATATAAATACAGATCACAGTCTAGTGAGACAAGTGTGAAGTTTGAAGGACGGAAACAAAGTACTGGCATTTAAGAAAGAGAAAGATTTATTCTTTTAGGATGGATCAAAAAAGGCTTCTTGGAATCCGACCAGCTAAATTGCTCTCTCTCCCAGGCACCCCTCGGGCTCACTTCCTCACCTCTCCCAGGTCATTGCCAAAAGGTTAGCTACTCAGGGGACTTTCTTTGACCACCCCCTTTAAAACTTCTCCCCAGCATCTGTCATCCTACACCTCTGCTTTGCTTTCTTCATAGCACTTATCATCTCTTGGCGTACCATGTGCCTTTCGTATTTATTGGCTTCCTGTTCGTTTCCCCACATTACAATATAAGGTGCCTAAGGGCAGGGCCCTTGGGTTATTTTGGCCACTGATGTAAACCCGGTTTCAGAACAATGCATAATATAAAGTAGGGACGCAATTGTTCAATGGATGGAGAAAATAAGACTTAAGCTGGGCCTGAAGAATGGTTAGGATTTAGCTAGACCCTGGTGGATGGAAGAGAATTCCAGGTGAAGGGCATCATGACTTAAGCAAAGAATGGAGGCAGCAAATCGCATAGCCTGTTCAGTGTGCTGGTCAACTTGGTTAAAATACAAAAATATGGCGGGGCATAGGCTGGAAGTATCTATTACGCAGACCTATGTGCCTGTGATAATTTTACAGACAGCAGGAAGCCCATATGATTAGGACTCTTCAAGGGTATTTAGACTTTAAAAACCCTTAATTAAATATTTAACAGTTCAACAAAATCATTTCAGGTAATTCAAATTTAGGCATGGAACTGGGATGAGTGGGTGGTGAAGCTAATATAATCGTAAAGCCTGGCGAAAAAGCCCACTTTGGTTGCAGTTAACTGTTTTCAGCAAAGTGTAGTTCAACATTTGAAAGAAGAATTTATTTCTTCTTTTTTTATCAAGTTAGGAAGACTGAATTAGATATGACCTCTGGCCTTGCCCCTCTCATGTCACAATGTTGAGTTAGTACTATGGGTGGTACGAGTCACGCCAGGGTACCTTCCTTCACTTGACACCCGGCAGTAACCCAGCTACGCATGGGTATGACTGCAAGCCACACAGATATGTCCGGCTAGACCCAACTTTCCTTAGCTAAACCTCAAAAGTGCCTGTAGCATCTCTGATGCTGCTAGATAACAAGCGAGATGGAAGATAGAAGTCAGAGTGTCAAGAGGCACAAGCTGTGATGAACAAATATGTAACATCTATCTACATCAGTATCTATCTATGGCCATGGGAACTCATTTCTAGAACCTTGGAAGAAGACAACAAATAAGGGACCCTAAAGTTTTCTTGGCTTCATGGTAGAGCTGTTTCTGGAACTCGGAAAGGTGAAAGGTGAATTGGGAGGAAGTTCAGGGGAGCATGAGATGCAGGTGAGTGAGGAGGCAGTTGCAACAGGAGTCTGAACAGAAACCTGTGAGAGAAGATACAGATGAACTACATGATGATACTTGGCTATTGAACCAAAGGAAGTGGAGAGGTCAGAGGTGTCTGAAGTCAGACGTTAGGATACTAAGTAGAACTCTGGGAAGGAAATATTCTTGTGCCTCAAAGTTTGCACATAAATTCAAAACAAGAGTATCCTCTTCTGTTTTCAGATTCAGATATACCGTATTTATTCCGTTACTGATGCTCAAATGATCACATCTTTGGCCAGTGGAAGTCACTGCAAGGTGACTCCTAAGCCCATTGACATGAGGCTTCCTTGCTTTCTGTATGATGAGATGTTCTAGGCTTGTCTTGAATGCCTTCTGTGCCACACCTAGGATCTACCACAGAGTCAATAAACTCCTTGTTCTTCTAGTGAGAAATTGTATTTCAAACCATCCCTGGTTCTAGGGATACCTATGGCTACTGTTTATAGGCCTTTTTACTGGACAGAACCAGGACAAGGTGGATGTGTATCGACACACACATATGTGTCTGCATATATTTTGCACCTTTGGCACAATAAATACTCTGCATTTTTAAAAGAAACTGCTCATTGCCTAATGGTGTGAACGAAGCAAATTTAAAGCAGTAAGTTTTTAAATGGGGTCCCAGTGACATGAAAGAAGTAGTGCAGATTTCCTGGGCGACTTATTTATAAAGAGAAGTAAATTTAGGCACCAGGAGTATTTGGCTGACAAATTAGTGGTTCAGTACACGGAACCTTCACTTTAGCATATTTTAACGGTTATGCTTTAGAATATAAAATCACCATGCTCCATGAGAGTGACCTTTTGAAGTTGGCAATATTTTTATTAGAGAAAGCACTGGATAACGAGTAATGTTGGTTCTAATTCTATAGCCACAAACAGTGACAACCATAGTTTGTCTATGATGACCCTGTGCCATATCAAGAGGATTCCTCCACATTTTAAGTTATTAGAAAATATATAATTGATTTAATTACAGAGAAGAAAATAAAAACAATGGTGTTCAGCTGTGGAAATAAGTCCTTGAGTCTACTTTTCTTTTGAGCAAGAGTTTACTTCTTTGAAAACTAAAATTGGGTTGTACAGAATTTTAAATCTCAAAGTCTCTCCATTACCAACATAAGCTGTAGAGAATAAATATATTACCATGAGAGTTTACCCTCAGATTTTACTGTTCACATATATTTGAAATACTGAATGTTTAATAAAATAGTATTATTAAAAGCTACATTAGGCTATATTTGATAAATTTACCTAATATTTGTCTTTACTTATATAAACATAAACAAATAATACCTGATACATCTCAGACAAAAAATTATTTTTCACATCATAAATGAATTTTGACCAAATATCAAAAGCAAAAAAACTGAATGAAATTATAATTGGTCATGGATGTCACCTTTCAAAAGATAAGCAAACATTTTTAGCTTTCAGTGCTATAGGATAATTGATATTTGGGCTATGAAGCAGGAAAATAGGCTTCATCTTCTCTGCCAATTCCAATAAATTGAGAGCAACTTCCTGGGGCTCTGTGTTGGGATGAATTCTGAGAGTGCTTTCAGGCTCCAAGGGAAAAGAGAACAGTCACCAATGAAGGACTGAGGCGTCGTGGCATGTGTGCTATGCATTTGGTGTCCACGATGAAATTGCATTAAAAAACCCCACAATAAACATCACAGACTTACCAGACAAGCCACCCACATCCATCTTCTTCAGGTTCTTTGCCTCCAGAATGACAACAGTCAGCTTGCCAGCAGTAGGTACATAGCGAAGGGAGAAGCAGATATCACCCAATTTCTCTTGCTATGAAAACCAATAAGAAAGTATAAATAATCTTTTAAATAAAGGTGAATGCAGTTTGTATATATACATTGTAAACACCTCAGGAAGGAGGATTGTCACAATTAGAATTAGAAAACTCTTACATTCACTGGCATTTACTCAGTGGTCTTCTATTCACTAAGGTATCATCAAGAGTGATTGTATCTTTCAGTTTTTAAATAGCTCATTTATGCTTTAACATTCATCAAAATACATCCATAATTCAATGGCTCAGGAGATGAGATCAAGATGACTTTTTTAGAGATTACATTCTGAATGTACTGTAGAACTCTTGGCAAATATTCATAACTTGATTAAATAGCTTTGAAAAGAGACTAGCAGTTCTCCCCCCACTGCCCCCCCCCCCCCCACCGTAGGATCAACCTACCTCCTTTTTTTCTCTTTTTACATTTCAAATAGGATTATGTGTAATATCTAGACTTTTGGAGGAAATGGACTTGCTTTTGCGTTTCTAAACTCTATTTATTGATGAGAAATTATAAATTCCTAATAGCAGAAATGCAACAAAGTATAAGATTTTGCACTTTTAGTTTCACTCATTGAGGTCTAAATTTCTTTTTCCTTATCCTAAAATTTATAAAAATCTATGCGATGGTTTAAAAAGTGAAATATATAGCAATACAAAATTTCTCACATGCCCTCAAGTTATTTCACTGGTACCATATTTCAGTTCCAAGAACATTCACCAATGCTATATTTGAGCATTTCTGAACAACTGATTAAGAGCTTGAAGTGATGATGCTATGTAGAACTTTTACCTTTTTCAGAAGACATCTATAGGTTCAACTGTCTTAAATGTCTTACTCTTTAGGATAACTAAGGACTGTATTGAACACAAGCAAGATTTTTTTCATTCATATTTATAAGCATGAGAGAGGGGCAAGGGTGTAGACTCTGTTGTATTCTCAGATGCTGGAGGCACTAGAATGCTCCCTGATGTATGAGGTTAAGGATATGTAAAGAGCCTCTTGATGAAAGTGAAAGAGGAGCGTGAAAAAGTTGGCTTAAAACTCAGCTTTCAGAAAACTAAGATCATGGCATCTGGTCCCATCACTTCATGGCAAATGGGGAAACAATGGAAACAGTGACAAACTTTATTTTTTGGGTTCCAAAATCACTGCAGATAGTGACTGCAGCCATGAAATTTAAAGATGTTTGCTCTTTGGAAGAAAAGCTATGACCAACCTAGATAGCATATTAAAAAGCAGAGACATTACTTTGTCAACAAAGGTCTGTCTAGTCAAGGCTATGGTTTTTCCAGTGGTCATGTATGGATGTGAGAGTTGGACTGTGAAGAAAGCTGAGCACAGAAGAATTGATGCTTTTGAACTGTGGTGTTAAAGAAGACTCTTGAGAGTCCCTTGGACTGCAAGGAGATCCAACCAGTCCATCCTAAAGGAGATCAGTCCTGGGTGTTCATTGGAAGGACTGATGCTGAAGCTGAAATTCCAATACTTTGGCCACCTGATGCAAAGAGTTGACTCATTGGAAAAGACCCTGATGCTGGGAAAGATTGAGGGCTGGAGGAGAAGGGGACGACAGAGGATGAGATGGCTGGATGGCATCACAGACTTGAAGGATATGAGTTTGAGCAAGCTCTGGGAGTTGGTGTTGGACAGGGAGGCCTGGCATGCTGCAGTCCATGGGGTCGCAAAGAATCAGACATGACTGAGTGACTGAACTGAACTGATGGCAAATCCAGGTTTAATTCTTTGTATCTTTCCCCAGTCCTCACCTCTCCCCCAACCACCCTGCCTCCCAGTAATTCCAAAGAAGGTAATGTAATTGTTGTGTCAGACCTCTGTAGAGAGGTTTCTAACATAGGAATGAGGTATAGAAGGCCATATCCTCAGGTCTTCTCCTGTTGTATTCCTAAGATGACTGCTTTTGGCCTTCTATTTAACTTGACATATGTTAAGTTAGCTAAAGTAGCCAGAATCTCCACTGTGGAAATAACAGCCTAGATGTAATCCAACAATTTAAGAAAATGCAATTCCTGTTTTTGGGTACTCATTAAATCCATCTTTCAAAAAGGAAAGGGTATCTGCCTGTTCTATGATTTATCTTTAGGGGAGAAGTCATATTTTCAGTGTGTGTGTGTGAGAGAAAGAGAAAAGGAGAGAGAAAAACAGAGAAATGGTGCTGGCGCGATGCTTTTGAGAGTATCACTGTGTGTGTAGAGCCATGGTTCTTTCATTTCTTGAGCTCACACAGTGTCTTACCTATGTATCTCCTATGTTACTGAGGATTTTAATTTGGTCTTACCTGTGCAAGCCTTAATTTTCCCACATAACTATAAATTCTTTGAAGACAACATCATTCCCTAAATTATCACTTTCCACAAATTTTCAGAAAGGAAATACATGGAAATTTGAGATCATTCTCCTGTTTTGAATTTTCTAGGTAACACCTCCCTTTCGTTAGTGTAGATAAGAGAGAGTTACATATAATGTGCTAAATTCACCTGAAGTGCCTACTCACCCCTAGGAATTAATTTACACATCAGGAGAATCTAGTAGAATAAATTACTTTTCATAGCCTCTGAAAATACAGAATGGGCCTCAACAGCACAGAAATTAATACAAAGGATGGACAAATTCGTCTGAACCTTAGGAGACAAGAGAAATGTAAACGAACAAAATTGCTGTTCAGAAATGCTTGTTAGGAGGGTTGTTTTTTGCAGGATTCTGTCTATTCACCACAATAGCCTCCCTGGTGGACTCTGTTGGAGAACTGGGTTACTCTAATCATTCTAACGAGGCATTTTGACATGACTGTTCTCTCTCAAATGATACCTCTCTTCATGGCCCCAAATCTAATTCTGCAGTTTGCAGGCATCTCAGTAGTTCTAAACAGAGAGTTGTCCTAACTTCTAGTATATTTTTATTCTTCAGTCTTAAGACATATACGGAATCTTTAAGATTTTACACAGTTTCAGAAGGAAGCAGTTGCAATTTTAAAAAGCATACCTCAAGTAGAAGAACTATGTGAAGTTACCTGTAATTTTACAGCTATGGGATGGGGGAAGAATGAGTGACTGAAAGATGACATTTCAAGATGGATGTTTTGGGAGACAGGGAATTAAGGAAAAGTACTTATTTTAGCACCTTTTACAGATATACATTTAATTCATTAACTTAGAAACTTCAACAGGTAAGATTTCATTTGCTCAAATGTCACATTAAGCAAGCATTTTATGTTAACCAGTTGAAGTTGCTTTTCAATGCTAAATATTTTAAGCTCAGTTTACATTAGATTACTTGATGTGTCAGCATGGAACAAAGGCTTTGGACTCAATCCCGAGCTTTCTTTACTATCAGACTGCCATCTGGAAGAATGTAAACTAATACTGCTAACTGACCACCCACTAGGATATTCTCTTTTCACTTTAAGGTCATCTTACTAAATGGATGTTCATCAGCAAACATTCCCCTCAGCTGTTTTCCTTCCTAATACCCCTTTCTGTCAGGGTCACCAACTAATCTGTTTCCATTGGCCACCTTCCGTTTTGCTGTCTTCTACTCACTCAACCTGACATTGCTCGATTTTGGTAAATGTATCTTCAAGTATATTTTGTCTTACACTTTTTTCTACCGCAGTCATCTGCATGACCCCTATCCTCACCACTTCCGCTTCCAGTATGACTTGCATCTCTACCATCACTACCATCATCCCACACCATGGTCTCCAATAGCACCTCTACCCCCTCTACCTCCATTTCACCACCGCCATCTCCACTGTGTGAGATCATGCCTTAAATACTTCTGTCATCTCTTCTGAAACAGTCTGACCAAACATTGCCATAATCGCTCCAAAGTCCAATGTCAATCACATACGAATGACAAGCTTATCTTTGAAAGGCCCAAACCCATCTTCCTGTCTTTTCAGAAGCTCTATACTTGGCCCCAACTATCCAAATATTTTCCTTCGACTTCACTACCTACTTAACTTTCAGAATATATTTTGAATTTGACATATACTTTCCATTTATAGGGTCATCATTTTCATCCAAGAAGGGTGACCAACCATCCTGGTTTCCTCAAGACTTGACTAGTTTTAGCCTCATAAGTTCCATATCCTGGGAAAACTTGGCCCCAGGCAAACCACAACTATTGGTAACCTTCAGTCTAAGTCATCATAATTCTGGATCTAGGCTTCTGTAATAGCCTCCTGACAGCGACTCTGTTTCAACTCTTGCTCTTTCCTTGACTCTTCTTCACATAAAAAGGCAGACTGATCATTTTAAATTGGAACCTGATCATGAGACAATCCTTCTCAAAGCCCTTCCATGTATTCCCATTTCACTTAAAATAATCTGGATTTCTTATGCTATGCTATGCTAAGTCACTTCAGTCGTGTCCGACTCTGTGCGACCCCATAGATGGCAGCCCACCAGGCTCCCCCGTCCCTGGGATTCTCCAGGCAAGAACACTGGAGTGGGCTGCCATTTCCTTCTCCAGTGCATGAAAGTGAAAAGTGAAAGTGAAGTCGCTCAGTCGTGTCCGACTCTTAGCGACCCCATGGATTGCAGCCTAACAGGCTTCTCCGTCCATGGGATTTTCCAAGCAAGAGTACTGGAGTGGGGTGCCAGAGGCTGTATATGATCTGACCCCTCCATCTCCTACCACCGTTCTCCCAACTTTACCTTCTCTCCTCCAAACCTGTTAGGCACACATGGACTCAGAGCCTTTGCTATGCTCTTCCTTCTGCCTGCAGTCTTCTTCCCCTAGATATCATCATGGATTGCTCCATTAGTTTATTCAGCTTTCTGCTTAACATAACACCTCTTTAGAGAGCTTTTATATGGCCATGCTATTGAAGAAGTCCTGCCCACTCCTCAACATTCGCACCACCTCCCCCTTGCCCTGCTTCTTTCCTATCCTGGCACATATCACCAGAAGGTCTATTTGGTTGAGGTTTTCCCCACCAGAACAGGAGGCCCACAAGTGCCAGCAGACAGAGTAGAGCCATATAGGCCTATTGATGGAATTCGTGCAGATTCCCTGAAATCAGCTATAGTCAGTGTCCTCAGTATCCACAGGTTGGGGTCTCCAGGGAAGCAAACTCAGATTTGCATGTGGGAGGTTGACTGGGATGTGTCTTTTGAATCAATACCTGTGAGAGAGTGTAGAAAGCAGAATGGTTTGGGTGAAGTTGGGCTGTGGTTCGGTCATATCAGAGGCCTCAGCTGATCCTATGGGAAGTTCTAGAGCTATGACGACTCTTCAGAGTTGATCTGAATTCTGAAGAGGGATGAGATTTTATGCTCCTAAATCTACCAGTCTTTCCCTACATCTTGGACCAGGGGTCTCCTCAGCTGTGATGGAGATGCTGAGGAGGAGGAACTCAGTCACTATGAGCTGTTAGCCCTCAACACTCTTGGCCAGTGAATCAGTGTCTTCATTATGAGGCTGGTACAACCTGTGTGAGTGGAGGACTCACCACAGCCATGACTGTCTTTATGAGCTCTCTTCTTTCCCCTCAGCAGATTTTTGCTTAGTTAGGGAATTCATCTACAATGACTTTAGTCCCTTATGACTAATCAAATTACCCCTAAGTATGAAGCCCTTAGTCCAAGTTCCATATCTTTAATTCAGTATCTCCATAGCACACAAGAATTTCTGCTAGTAATTGCTTTATAGCCCTTAGCCAGTAGTGTGGTGCCTAGAGATGATATTTTTTCCTATTCATGTATGTGAGTTTCCCTCACCCTAAACTCCAGAAGAACAGGGGTATTACCTAATAAGGCACATAATAGGGACTTAGAAATAACTGTTGGTTGATTGCATTGAAAGGAGAGCCTTACCCATCCTACTCTGTAAACAGCTTGGACACTAGTACTCAGTATAGCAACAGAGTTTCTAGTTTAACCAAGGAGTCCACCAGTGAATATATTTGGAAGTCTGTTTTTGTTCCTAGTGCTGTAGACATGGCTCTGTTAGTCCTTTCATAAAACTGGAAATGAAAACATTTCTGAAAGTACAGTTTTTATACGATAGATTCAAGACCCCACAGAGTTGCAGCCAACAGATGAGTGCTTTTGCTGATGTGATTAGCTCGTGAAGGGACCTTATTACTATTAGGAATCTCAGCTTTATGTGTAATTTATTTAGTCAATTGCTGTGATCACTAGGTGGAACTGCCAGTTAGTGTTAGACAGTTCCAACTGTGAGATTCAGAGAAATTAACCTGCTCTTTTAGAATATGGAGCTGACAATCAGAAAGCACCTTTGTTCTCAGCAGCTTGATAATTCTGATAATTTTAAAAGCACCCACTGAATAGAGTAGACATGAATTAAGGACTTAATATAGACAACTACATCAATATCTTTTCTTTTTGAAAAGCATTATAGATACTAGAACAGAGGTCATCTCCATTGGGTAAATAAAAAGCTTGATTAAAATGAATATTTATTTGATGGCTTTTATAGCAGCATCCATCATTTTAAGTGTAAGAAGAGGTGTTCACTTTAATGACCTTTGCAAATGAGGCTAAGTTCACATGCTTGTTGGAAATATTGTACTTTTGAATGAGTTTTAAAAAGGTACCTGAATTGGCTCAATGCTGTGACATTTTAAAAGGACATATTCTATTTATATTAATCTTAAGATTTTTCTGTGTGTTAAATTGGTGATAAATTCTCTGAATAGAAGGTTTTTCTCTGAGGTTGCGAATCTATTTAGAGGTGACAGACAAATGGCAGTCCAGCACTGTCTCAAAATGAATCTGGACTCTTTGCATGTTCTCCATTTGTAAAAATACTAAGATGTTATTCATTTATAGGAAAGGTCAATGTCAGGTTTTTAATTTTAATAACATAAGGGTGGTTTTAAATATATCCTTTATGTGGTGGTGTCTTTCAAATTCATTTAATTCCCATAACTCCTCTTCTACCCCTGAGGTATCTGCCAAATCAGTATTTACATCTAATGGTCCAGATGGTGACAGTGTGAAATGCTGCTGTGGATGCACCCAGGTTAAAAAGACTGAATCTGACCTAGTGTGCAAATGAACAGTGAATTGTTTAGGTGAATAAGACTATGTTATTTTAATATTTATTTTGTGAGGATACTATTTAATTTGGATTAACTTTACATTCAGTCTCATTCATTGGTTTCTTACTAAGCAATGATTGAGTTCCACCAAGACTTGTCCAGAGTCTAGTCTAGACTCCATAGATACCTAGAGGGATAGGATGACTTTAAAGAAGTTCAGGATGCAGTGGACAGACAAATTTAAACAGAATAACAATGTTATGTGTTAGCTGCACTGAACCAGGATGCTCTGGCAGAAAGAGGAGAAGGTTGACGTTTCCAGGGTCTAGTGACAGGACTAAGGAACGAAGACTTTATTTGAAGATTAATATCCCCCAGTAAGTAAGATCCGTTTTCAAGCCAGGAAGGTTTTCCTTCTCAGGGAGGGCTGGGTGAAAGAGAGGGTAAAAGGTCTTCAGACCTGAGTTCTGCCACCAGCCACCTCGGGGCGAGGGGTGGTATGGGGCAGGGGTGTGGTGGCGGGGGTGCAGTGCTCCAAGCAAGTTCTTCCTGCACCATTAAACTAGATGCCTCATACCTTTTTTTTTCTTTCTGTGAGGATTACATGAATGAGAATCACCTGTGTGAGCCAAGGGGTGTTCACAGTCATGGAGGAGAAGACCAGAAAGAAGGTGACAGAAAGAGCAAGGCAGAGGCTAGGCTAGTTACACAGAAGCTGGCAAGGGGAGAAAAGCTGTTTAAAAGCAAGGTTAGGAAGGGACAGTTAGGGAGTTTGGGATGGACGTGTACACACTGATATATTTTAAATGGATAACTAACAAGGACACACGGTACAGCATAGGGAACTCTGCTCAATGTTATGTGCAGCCTGGATGGGAGGGGAGTTTGGGGGAGAATGGGTACATGTGTATGTACCGCTGAGTCCCTTCGCTGTTCTGAAACATCACGACGTTGTTAATCAGCTGTGCCCCAATACAAAATAAAAACCTTGAGAAACAATCAAAAGCAAGATTAGGGTGGTCAGGGGTCCAAACTCAGTTTTCCACTTCTGGCTTCAAGCTTGCCAAGGGGTCTGTCCATAACAAATAGGAGCCTTGAGAAAAGAGAAAAGACAAGAAAAAAAAGCTGATAAATTGAGATTTATCAATAAATTGAGACAAAGCAGTGGGGAAAAAATAGAGAAAGGAATAGAGGGGAGAAAAGAAACTTGGAAAAGAGTAAAGGGGAAAAAAGGCCAGTTTGTTTATTTTATCTTCCATTAGCAAGAGGGCAGAAGGAGGGGAAAGATAAGGAAAATCAAATAACTTGGGACTGGTGAGGAAAGAGGTGGGCGGATTTCGAGATGTGTGTGTGTGTGTGGATTGTGTGTGTGTGTCTGTGGATTCACCTCATAAGGGATGAACTGTTGCCTAGGGAGGGCCTCGGTGCTGGGACCCTAATTATTTGTTCAACTAGGAAGAACCCAGGAGAGGTATTTGCCATAATTCAAATCCACAGAAATAAAGAGTTTGATGTGAACCTCAAATGACAGAGAAAATGGATATATTTTGTAGACTGTATCAGACGGAAAAGGATGAGGCGCTGCAGTGATTTCCCCCAAGCAAAGGAAAACCAAAGTCTGTTAGTTCTTTTCAGGGTTGAAACAGGATATAGGTCATATGGCAATTTCATTGAAAAAAAAAAAAAAAAAACAACTATGAAATGTTGAAGCTGCATTACCAGCAGCAGAGAGATTTAGCATTAGGATAGGGAAGCAGAACAGGCGGAAAGAGAAAGCTGTTGAGAGGAATATGAGCACTCCACTTTGCAGCCACTTTTAACCCAGAATAGAAATGCATCCTGGCTATTGCTGGAACAGTCAGAAGTGTCCTTGATATGTGTGTCAACAAATCACAAGGCAACATGAGGAGTTAAGCAAGAAAGGAAAGTGAAGTGTTTGGGGTAGGTGGCCCCTTAAGAAGGCGGCAGTTGGGTTCTTCTGGGGAAGATGAGAAAATTATTATTGATTAAATGAGGGCATTAGCATCAGTGCTACATATTATTTATGGTTCTTTGAAAATGGATTTGAACATGCACCTGAAATTTAGATAAGCTAGTCAGAAAGGGGAAGAATTAAGGTAAAAATTCCAGGAGAAGATGGCAGAGTGCCAAAATCTAGAGGCAGAATGAAATCTTACAATAGAGTACAAGGAGAAGGCAATGGCACCCCACTCCAGTATTCTTGCCTGGAAAACCCCATGAACGGAGGAGCCTGGTAGGCTGCAGTCCATGGGGTCGCGAAGAGTCGGACATGACTGAGTGACTTCACTTTCACTTTTCACTTTCATGCATTGGAGAAGGAAATGGCAACCCACTCCAATGTTCTTGCCTGGAGAATCCCAGGGACGGGGGAGCCTGGTGGGCTGCCGTCTATGGGGTCGCACAGAGTCGGACACGACTGAAGTGACTTAGCAGCAGCAACTTTACAATAAAGAGGGAAGTGAATATTCCTGAAGGGACTGGCTCCAGGCTTCTTGATACCCACCAATAGGGGAAGAATGTCATGGAGGTTGGGGGAATGGATTGTTGGAAAGGGATGGACTGTAGGTTAGATGTGTGAGTGTGAATATATAGCAGGGGGAAAAAAGACTAAATTTTGTGACTGTTCCTGGCTCTTATGATCCACATGAGCAAGAAGAATTAAGACAGCAAAAAAGAGAGCAGTTAGGTTAAATAAAACAGCCTTTTTGGGAGACTCTTGGAAAGGGTGGTCCCACTTGAACAGATTTTTGACCATACAAAGTGCAGCCTATGAAGACACTAGAGGATGAAGGCCATGGATATACAGAGGAAAATGATACAAGTATTATATAAAGATTTACTGCAGGAGATAGCACACTTACACAACAGAAATGTTACTACATGAAAGCAAAGTCATTTTGGTTTGCAGAAAATAGAACCGGAACTATTGCATATTCTTAATTGCACCATGCTCTATTGTGCTTTCAAATCTTTGCACGTCCTGCTTCCTTTGCCTGGTATAACCTCCTTCCCTTTGTTTTACTACTGGACTCCTCAGTTGTCAGCTGTCATCTCTACTGAGTCATTCCCTGGCCATGCTCAAGAGAAACTGGCTCTTCTTCCCTATTTGCATTTCAATGGCACCTTTCCAAACTCTCAGTATAGCACTTGTAATATTGATATTCCTAAAGATGTCTATTCCCTCTTTGCCTCTTTTATTAAGCAAGGCTTGTATTTTCATCAGTTTGGACTAACAAAGGGTCTGCCATATGGCAAAAAGCTGATATAAAATTAGAGGTCAAGAGCAATTGTGTTTTACTGTGGGAAAGGGACAGGATAGGGAAAATGACATTTTTTTAGTTTTTGTACTATTGTAAGAAAAATTTGGAATTAGTTGGCCAACACATTGATGGGGAAAAATGGAAAGCTATGCTAAGTGTATGAGTGACATTAAAAAAAATAGAACTGTCTAGCACATAGCTGATAACAAGTTTCTTTAGGTTTAAGATATCATTTGAGTTTCTTATTAAAGGGAAAGGGAATATGGAATTAGAGTCTTGGGAATCAAGCTTTCTGAGAGAGTATACATGGCAAGGACAATGTATAAATATCATTAGTGAATAACTGGACAGGAAAAAAACATAAAAGAGTCAAAGAGATAACAGTTCTGTTTGAGAATAGGTTTTAAAAATGATATGTGAGTAACATTGGGAATTTGGCTAGTTTGGTTGGAGAGATACTCTAACTAGATTCATAGATTATAGTGCAACTGCGTTTTCTAGTAAGAACTGGTAAGAATAAAATGAAAGAAAAGAGCTTTGAAATATTAAACCTATACTTGAAGTATATTAATATCTTTTCTTGCTAGTTTAATATCAATAGAATAACCATTTGAAAGTTTCTACTACTTCTTTATTATTACATTGAGCAACTGGCGCTTGTAAAGATGTGAAAGGATCCTCATTACTTGATGATATAATAGCTAAGGTGGAATATTTGAATTTCTGAATATGTATAAATCCTAATTATGACTGTGGTCATTTCCAGGGACATTATCACCCTCCTAGATGGAATGCCAGGAGAATTGTAAGGATCCCTTGAAATGAAGGAAAAAGTTCAGTCCATCTTCTGTATCACAAGCATCTTGCATCTACTTGGCAGTTTGACTGTCACTGTGGAAATAGTAATATAATCAGATTGTGGGTAATGGAAACAAACTCTTTCTCATGCACAGCCCAGTTAATTCAGTTTTCAAATAAAGATGAGACTGTATGGAGTAGCAAATTATAGGCATATAGATTAGATATTTTAATTTAGATTTTCATCTTGGCTATGTAATTGACTTGAAGCAATGTTAAGAAATTTGCTTAGCCTGAGTTATCCCCTTCACACAACAGATCACCAATCTCAAATGTGATAAGTGAACACCTCTAACAGCATCTACATTAATCTTAGTTTCTTAGTGAAACTGTCCCATCTGCATATTACTTCTTTTTTTGAGTTTTTGGCTTTTCTCTCTCCAATGGTGATCTGTTCTCATTCATTTCTCCTTAAAGGTTATGCAGCTAATTAGTGTATTTCTCCTGTAGACCTTCAATGCATTGCATGTTGTGCTAGACTTACATAGGAAGTCAAGATTCTCTCTAAGCATATTTGGAATTCAATTTCCAAGATTTCACAAATTGTTCGTTTTGCAGAAGCAATTTTGTTTCCATCTGGTTTGCCTAGGGGAAAGTTCACTGGTGTTCATTGTTAAGAAAATCAGAGCATCATTTAGGGAATTCAATGGTCCTTTGCATGGAAATGTGGATATCACTACATTACACAGTACAAAAATACAGTTAATCTGCAAATGAGTATGATATGAATTTGAATGGCAGCTATCCTCTTCAGACAAAGAAGCACATAGGTATATCTTATTTGCTTCATTTTGAATGGATTCAGACTGACAGATGCAATGACCCTGCTGAGATGTCAGGGTTCTTTTTTATGTAAAGGACATCATAGATTTTTATGAGAAATGATGACTAAAAGAATTTAAGAACATGTGTTATGCAATTGTAGCTCAGGGCATTTTAAACTACAGTACTTTCCCTCTTTTATTTACAATAGCATTATGGTTTTCAACTTTTCCACATCATATTATTAATGAAGGAAACTTAGTTTCTAGAAAATGTGGCTGAAAAAAATGGACTGATAAATTTTGGTCAATTTCACCAGATGATTTTTTTTTATCATTTTATTAGGATGAGTTTTTATATATGATTTTCATATATGGTTTTACTGTGCAATATCCTGCTACTAGAGGTCAATACAAAAAATTTTTAAGAGGATTTTTTCATATTTGAAAATCTCATAAAAGTAATTTTGCCAACACTGTACCCTAAAGTAGCTTACAAATTTCCATGGAAATCTATTTCAGAAAAGTAGTACCATGATTGTTCAATAAATTCTGCAAAGGGACGGATGCAGAGCCTGAGGTAACCCTTATTTCCATTGCTTTGAAATGCATATTCTTGACAAATAAATGAAAAAAATTACATAAGAAAAATCACCATACAAACTTCAGATTATCCCCCAAAATCTTTCAACTAGGAGAAAGAATATGTGAAATCTAAGGGAAATCACTTCAAATTTAAAGCTAGAAAAATATGTATAAAATAGTGCTATCTGCAAAAATCCTATAGGCACTCAGGGTCCTTGAATATTTGAAAAGATTTGGTTGAATATAATGAATCATAGATCATATGACTACTTTTTTAAGATAAGATAGAAGAGGCTTACAGACTTAAGCTCATGGGAAAAAAGACAAAAATGTAAAGAAAATATGTAATAGTATAAAAGATTACTTTCAAATTTACCCAGAGTGAATTAAAGGCAGCAAAATGAGTCAGTGATGCCCCTTGTTGGTTACAATGGCACAGGGTAAGGTGGGAATTCTTTCTGAAAGAAGTTGTATATAGCATAAATTAAGAATAACCATTTTTGTGTGAGGGTAAATTTGAACTGCTTACAGAGGTAACCAGAGACAATTTTTCCTGGTGTCACTGAGTAAGAGTTTCCTGTGCTTACAAATAATGTATATCAGAAAGGAAAATGGATCAGAGGTTAAGTTTTTATTCCTAAAATGTGTGAGGTTCTCAAAACTGATTTTTAGAGACAATGCCATGATTAACACTGCAGTGAGACTATCGAGTTCAAATCTTGACATATCATGTCATGTCTGGTTGTGTGATCCGGGAACATTTTTAACCTTTGGGTGACTTTGTATCCTTATCAGTAGAATTGTTGTTCAGTTGCTAAGTCGTGTCTGACTCTTTGCAACCCCATGAACTGCAGCACATCAGGCTTCCCTGTCTTTCATTCTCTCCCGGAGTTTGCTCAAACTCATGTCCATTGAGTCAGTGATGCCATTCAACTATCCCATCCAGATAATAAACTAAATCGAAGGACTGTTGTGAGGATGAAAGAGTTAATATATGCGATGTGTATACAACAGAAACTGGCACACAGGAAGTGCTCAATTAATGTTAGTCGTCGATCAATATCAGACTGCCATTCATAGATCAGCTTCTCTAATTTGGAAGCTGGATACTTCATATAATTTATTCCATATCTTCATAGCTCTGAAATACAGGTTATCATTATCTCCATTTTATAATTGGACAGACTGGGGCTCAGCCCTGTGGAGTAACTTTGTTAAGGTAAGATGCTCCTTCGAACCCAGAACACAGGTTTGTTAAGCATTGAAGCCCCTGCTCTTTCTTGTCTGTGGCAAATATTGTGAAATTTTAATATTCTTTTTATATGGGGTCATTATTCAATCATATCTAAGACTAATCCAGTAAGATACTGTTAGCACAATGTGCTGAACTGGGAAAAAAAATTCACATTGCAGCATGTCCCTGGTGGAAGTGTTCACAGCCAGATTCTTCAACTCTAATATTATGCATCATCTGTTAAGCAATTTGTAATTGCTTTCATGTCTTCCTGAGTGTGCAGGAATCAGCGGGCTACAATTCCTGAATGACTGTCTCAAGGTCTTCCATGGATATCTGCAGACTGTTGAAATGAAAGGGTTTCTCAGAGGAGCAGAAACATGTTGAAACAAACTCCCTGCTTCTCCTTTCCGATCCTGAGGTTGTCTGAGTTAAATATATCGACTGAAAGGAGATGGATGACATCACCTTGAATCAGAAGGGATAATAGTCAAATGTATTCTTCTCTTCTCATAGGGATTCACTGAGGTCAAATAAGGAAAAAAATAGGTAAAAGGATAAGCTTTCTGTAAAAGGGAAGATAAATAAATGCAAGAAAGGGATTATTTTAAGCAAGGAATTAGAAAAATACAAAAGTAAGCCACGCTCTCTAGACACACGACAAGTGCTATATTCTCTGGACTCACGTGGCCAGAGGTCAACAGATATGGTACAAGGATGGCTCTGTGGCTGAGGCAGGTAGTCGAGGTATAGAGCTGGTATGGTACAGGGATGGTACCAGCTATGGTAGAGGGATGGCTCTGTTAGGCTATAGGAAGTCCAGGTGTAGAGCTGGGGTCTCAGGCCAGGGAGACCTAGATTAGAAACCCTGGTTTGCCGCTGCCCAGCTGGGTGACTTTGGGCAGGTTGTTTCACCTCCCTAAGCTGCAGTTTCCTACTGGATAAAAGGGGATAATGATAGTACTGATCTCAACTGGTAGTTCTGAGGATCAAATGAGATGAGATGTATCCAAGGGCTTAGAATGATGCCTAAAACATGGTTTACGTGCACATTGCATGCTCATTATTTTATTCTTATCCATAACAAATTACTAATCAGTTTTTACAACATACTAATGTGTCCATCTTTGTGTGTTCCTTACTCAGCTGGTGTCAGGTGCAGTGTCTGGCACAAAACAGACACTCGTGTTTTCGTTGTATTAATGACTGGAAGGATAATGTCACACGAGTGTTTATAGAAATTATTATTTGGCCACACCACTTGGCATGTGCAATCTTAATTCCCCAACCAGGGATCAAATCTGTGCCCCCGGCAGTGGAAGGCCAAGTCTTAACTGCTGGGCCACCAGGGAAGTCCTGCATGGACTGCCTACTCTTGTCAGTCCTTTTACAAGCTGGTTCTTAGACACCCAGAAGAGCCATAGACGCGGACAGCCAGCCGTGGGGACTGGTCAGATGTCTGCGGAAATGCCTTTCCGGCTGCAGTTGGGCCCTGTGCATGGTCCTCCTTCTGCAGGGAGGCTCGGGGTCTTCTCACACCACGGGTCTCTCAGAGTTAAAATCCATTGAATCCTACCCTGGGGTAAAACATGGTTTGGATTTTGTTCCCCACTTCACCTGTCAGTGGCCTTGAGCTTGGATCAGCCCAGGAAGGAGTGGGGCTTGAAGTGGTTTATTATACTTGGCTGCTAACTGGGAGGAGTGGAAATGGAAATCAGGAAGTTCCAGAGGAAGCCAGGAAATATGCCAGCTTAAAGGCAAAGATGAAGGCCATTTCTTTACTTTCTTTTCTTTAGGACATTGTTTTTATCCATCAGAGATTTCTTTTCTGAAGAAAGGACCTGGCTTTTGGCTTTATTTATAAGCAATTTAGAAAAGTACTAGATTCTTAAGGAGATGATGGAATCAGGAAAATTAAAGCAATGCAGGCTGGTAGGTATGGTACTATTTCGGAGAACATAACATACAGTATATAAAGCATTTAAATTAAACAAGTTTGTGGTGGGGGAAAAGGAGGGTGCTAAAATGATCTTAAATGGAAATGAATTCTGTTTTAATCAACATGTCCAAAAACAGAACTTAATGTTAGTCTTTAAAATTAGTGCATTTTTCTTTTTTAAAAAAATATTTAACTGGAGGTAGTTTTTGCCATACATCAACATGAATCAGTCATGGGTGTACATGTGCACCTCCATTGTGTATCTCTCCCCATCCCATCCCTCTGGGTTGTCCCAGAGCACCCGCTTTCAGTGCCCTGCTTCATGAATTGAACTTGCACTGATCATCCATTTTACATATGGTAATATACAGTTTCAATGCTATTCTCTCAGATCATCCCACCCTCAGCTTCTCCCATGTAGTCCAAAATCCTGTTCTTTACATCTGTGTCTCTCTTGCTGCCTTGCAAGTCGGATCATCATTACTGTCTTTCTAAATTCCATATATACACATTAATATACTATACTGGTGTTTCTCTTTATGACTTACTTCATTCTGTATAATAGGCTCCAGTTTCATCTACCTCATTAGAACTGACTCAGATGAATTCTTTTTAATGGCTGAGTAATACTCCATTGTGTATATGTACCACAGTTTTCTTATCCATTTGTCTGCTGATGGACATTTAGGTTGCTTCCATGTCCTGGCTATTATAAACAGTGCTGCGATGAACATTGGGGTACACGTGTCTCTTTCAATTCTGGTTTTCTTGGTGTGTGTGCCCAGCAGTGGGATTGCTGGGTCATAAGGCAGTTCTATTTCCAGCTTTTTAAGGAATCACCACACTGTTCTCCATAGTGGCTGTACCAGTTTGCATTCCCACCAACAGTGCAAGAGGGCTCCCTTTTCTCCACACCCTCTCCAGCATTTATTGCTTATAGACTTTTGGATCACAGCCATTCTGACTGGTGTGAAATGGCACCTCATTGTGGTTTTGATTTGCATTTCTCTGATAATGAGTGATGTTGAGCATCTTTTCATGTGTTTATTAGCCATCTGTATGTCTTCTTTGGTAGTGCATCTTTCTATGATTTCGTTTATTGCCCTGTTTGCTCACTTCTCAGTTAATCAAGCTAGAACTGGAATCACTTTCAGTGGCCTTCACACCCTCACGCGTCTGTCTAATTGAAAACAGAGTACTATAAATCATTTCTTCAAAACTTTTCCAAATTCTTAGTTTCACTGTCATGTAGTTTCGTGGACTCTGCCTCCTAAATGGAAGCAAGAGCCTTCAATTCACAGTCATACTGCCAAATGATTAGCTTCCTAAACCATAGAGCTAATATGGCCACTGGCAGCTTTAATACCCTCCTGGCTCCCAGCTATCAGAATAAAACGATAGCTTCCACATTCAAGGCACTAAAATATTACCCTTATTTACTTTTCTGACTTAGCCCCTGCCTTCATCATTTTCCTCTTACATGTACTAGATCATAGCCAGATGTTGTTTCTCTTTGAAATGTCTCAAATGCTCACCCTTCTTCCCTGATTGCAAATGCTTATTCTTGACCTGTTGAATTCCTAATCATCCTTTATAACCCACCTCAAATTCACACTCTGATTATCCCTCTGAACTCCCCACCTCCAGACAGCATTATACTTTCCTCTTTGCCTATGAACTACTTGAGTAGTGATATCTAAATCATCTTTATCACCAGGGCCCAGCACAGGATGATCTGTAATAGAAATGTTTGTTGAACCGAAGAATCAGATTAATGAAAGACTTTCTTCCAAGGAGCTATTTCCTTTGCTGATGTGTTTTCACTTGAGATTGTTAAATGTAGAAGATACAGAACACAGTTGCTTATATAGGAGGCCTTTAGTACACACAGTGGATTGATGGCTGGAAAACAGGGTCTTTGTGGTTACGTGTCACAAGGAGCAGGCTTATACTGACCCGAGTTGAAATACAGGCTGTAACTGTTAATATTCATATGACTTTGTGGGAGAGGGAGTCCCTTTACTTTCCCTTTAGGAAAGGAGGATAATATTCCCAATACTCTGTAGGACAGCTGTGGCTATTAAACAATATATATAGCCTGGAATACAGTGTTCTTAATTTTATTGAAATAAAGAGACTTTTATGTAATACAAATTTAAAAATTGGGTGGTATATCAATAGTATTCCTGCACAGACAGGGAACAGAAATGTGTTAAGAGATACATAAAAGCTACGTAGAGGTGTATTATTATAGATTGCTATTATCTAGTTGCTAGACTGAATTGTTAAGTTTATAGTAAGAGGAGGCACACAGCTTTCTCAAACTATTTGTTGTTTAGTCACGAAGTCATGTCCAACTCTTTGCTATCCCATGGACTGTAGCTCACCACACTGCTCTGTCCATGAGATTTCCCAGGCAAGAATACTGGAGTGGGTTGCCATTTCTTTCTCCAGAAACTATTATATAGTTCCTCCTTAAACTATTATTAACTATTATTAACTTCCCTGGTGGCACCCAGGTTTGATCCCTGGGTTGGGAAGATCTCCTGGAGAAAGAAATGGCAACCAGTATTCTTGCCTGGAAAATCCCATGGACAGAGGAGCCTCTTAGGCTGCAATACATGGGGTTGCAAAGAGTCGGACACGACTGAGCGACTTCACTTCACTTTAAACTATTAATTTTATATTAAACTACTATATATTATACAATATATTATATAAAACTATTATATAATTACATAATTTAATAAAATAATATTTATATAATTACATAATATAAACTAGTAAATAGTTCTTGTCTATAGTAACTATGTAACAGGGAAATCTTCATTTTCCTCATAATTTAATTTCTGGTTGCAGCTGTTCACACATTAGAGCTCGAATAAATAAAAGGCAAGATATTACACCAGCCACACTGGTCATCCTGAGATCTTTTCTTCCGAAATTTAGCATGTGTTTTTTAACTGTCTGCAGACAGCATATTTATTTATGCCAGTGGCAGGGCATGTGTGTGGGAATCTGAAGTCTCTGGAATGAACACAACCATTAGGACTTTAAAATATCACTTGATGGTCATCCATTTAAAAGCTATTACCAATCAGCTGCCTCTTGTAGGCTGAGGCGGAAAAAAAAAAAAATCTGTGGGTTGAAGACACTTGAAATCAGAGATTAGCAGGAAGATGCCCTCTCATTACCAAACAGGGAGCCAGAATGTCAAACATCTCTAGTTTCTGTAAAGACACAATCTCTTTTCCGGATTTTTTGTAAAGGGCAAAATGAACTAAAACCACTCTTCCCTCACTGCCCCACACTTGCGGTGGTAATATCCTGCATCTCTCTGCCTGCGCCTGCCCACCCCCAACCCCCGTGCCTGCAGAGGCAGCCCTGCTCTAGTGAGCGCATCTCATTCTCTTCTACCACTTTGCTCTTTCTCAACTTCTGCCTCACCATATTTGGAAATGTCATTCACATTTATATGCAGGCCAGTGCACAAACCAAAATTAATTTAACTCACAATGACACGTTAATATTATTACTTTTGACACCGTGGAAAACTTATTAACTCTAGCTTGTCACAGGCCTCTCAGACTGAATAGTTCAACTACAGCATGGAAAAAAATGTAATCTGAGCTAAAGATTTTCTGGATTGCCAGACATTGTAAAAAGTCAAAATAGTTGAGTTTTGCAATAGTCAAGCTAGGATTAACTGTCTGTGAATGGCAAGAAAACCTTGGTCCCATTTTGTCAGACTGCCCTATAAAAATACTTTATGGCACAAGGATTGAAACAGGTAGTAGGGAATTTAAGTAACGATTATTGTATAAGTTATAATAGTTCAAGAGTCTAGAAGGATGAACATGAGAAAGGAAGCTAGTGTTCATTGCATGATTACTAGCTCTGGGTGTTCTGACATATAGCATCTTGTTACAATAGTCTATGATGAGTGTTTTTCTTGCTGAGCTATAATTGACCCAGTGCTACGTTTTGTATTCTCTGTCTTACACAGGAGGAAATGAAAGTGCAGAGAGGTTAGCTGACTTCTCCAAGTTTGCACGGACATTAATAGCAGAGGCAGTTTGAACTGAGTTCTACCGAAGACCCTCCTTGATCTGCCACCGTATAAATCAATATGAAATGATAAAATCTTAGGCCTCCCAAAAAATGGACAACCTTTCCTCTGTTTTCCATGAACTGTAGCTTTGATGGTAGTGATTTTACATACATTTGGAATTACTCAAAGCTGGCATTTACAACCAGATCTGACCTTGGCATTGTAAAGGCAATAATAAGGTCAACAAAGTTATAACAAGTTGGCCAAAAACTTTGTTTGTATGGAAAAACCTGAGTGAACTTTTTGGCCTACCCAGTATATTTTTGGTATGAAACTAGGTGCATAACTGTGTTTTTTTTTTCCTTGTTAATCACCCAATGTGATTTGTTGCTGTGCATCTACCAAGAATGAGGGAATATGCTTTTTTTTTTCTTTTAGGCCATAGCACAATTTTTCCCCACCAAGAATGTATATGCTAAGTCGCGTCAGTCGTGTCCGACTCTGTGCAACCCCAGAGATGGCAGCCCACCAGGCTCTGCTGTCCCTGGGATTCTCCAGGCAAGAACACTGGAGTGGGTTGCCATTTCCTTCTCCAATGCAGGAAAGTGAAAAGTGAAAGGGAAGTCGCTCAGTCGTGTCCAACTCCTAGCTACCCCATGGACTGCAGCCTACCAGGCTCCTCCGTCCATGGGATTTTCCAGGCAAGAGTACTGGAGTGGGGAGCCATTGCCTTCTCCCAGAATGTATATATTATATCATATTCTGTCTGAAACTGTGATTTAGAAAATGACACAGTCAATACTAGGAAGTTCATTTCTTGAGCTTCTGGTAGGCCAGGCAGAAAGTCATATCTCCTTAGCTGTCAGAGCAGGCCAAAGGTCATGTAGAGAGAAACACATGGTTCAGCCTCCCCCAGACTCAGGCTCCCCCTGTGAAGATACTGAAGTGGGATTCAGATACCACAATGGGAAATCCATGGGTTCAGTTCTGTTCAGTCATTTAGTCGTGTCAGACCCTTTGCAACCCCATGAACCGCAGAACGCCAGGCCTCCCTGTCCATCACCAATTCCCGGAGTTCACCCAAACCCATGTCCATTGAGTCGGTGATGCCATCCAACCATCTCATCCTCTGTTGTCCTTTTCTCTTCATGCCTTCAATCTTTCCCAGCATCAGGGTCTTTTCCAATGAGTCAGCTCTTCACATCAGGTGGCCAAAATATTGGAGTTTCAGCTTCAATATTAGTCCTTCCAATGAACACCCAGGACTGATCTCCTTTAGGATGGATTGGTTGGATCTCCTTGCAGTCCAAGGGACTCTCAAGAGTTTTCTCCAACACCACAGTTAAAATAAAATTAAAAAAGAAAAAAAAGCATCAATTCTTTGGTGCTCAGCTTTCTTTACAATCCAACTCTCACATCCATACATGACCACTGGAGAAACCATAGCTTTGACTAGATGGACCTTTGTTGGCAAAGTAATGTCTCTGCTTTTTAATATGCTCTCTAGGTTGGTCATAACTTTCCTTCCAAGGAACAAGTGTCTTCATGGCTGCAATCACCATCTGCAGTGATTTTGGAGCCCAGAAAAATAAAGTCTGACACTGTTTCCCCAATGATTTGCCATGAAGTCATGGGAACAGATGCCATGATCTTCGTTTTCTGAATGTTGAGCTTTAAGCCAACTTTTTCACTCTCCTCTTTCACTTTCATCAAGAGGCTCTATAGTTCTTATTCACTTTCTGCCATAAGGGTAGTGTTATCTGCATATTTGAGGTTATTGATATTTCTCCCGGCAATCTTCATCCCAGTTTGTGCTTCATCCAGCCCAGCGTTTCTCATGATGTACTCTGCATACAAGTTAAATAAGCAGGGTGACAATATACAGCCTTGACATACTCCTTTTCCTATTTGGAACCAGTCTGTTGTTCCATGTCCAGTTCTAACTGTTGCTTCCTGACCTGCATACAGGTTTCTCAAGAGGCAGGTCAGGTGGTCTGGTATTCTCATCTCTTTCAGAATTTTCCACAGTTTATTGTGATCCACACAGTCAAAGGCTTTGGCATAGTCAATAAAGAAGAAATAGATGCTTTTCTGGAACTCTCTTGCTTTTTCCATGATCCAGCGGATGTTGGCAATTTGATCTCTGGTTCCTCTGCCTTTTCTAAAGCCAGCTTGAACATCTGGAAGTTCACGGTTCACATATTGCTGAAGCCTGGCTTGGAGAATTTTAAGCATTACTTCACTAGTGTGTGAGATGAGTGCAATTGTGTGGTAGTTTGAGCATTCTTTGGCATTGCCTTTCTTTGGGATTGGAATGAAAACTGACCTTTTCCAGTCCTGTGGCCACTGCTGAGTTTTCCAAATTTGCTGGCATATTGAGTGCAGCACTTTCAAAGTGTCATCTTTCAGGATTTGAAGTAGGTCAACTGGAATGCCATCTCCTCCACTGGCTTTGTTCATAGTGATGCTTCCTAAGGCCTACTTGACTTCACATTCCAGGATGTCTGGCTCCAGGTGAGTGATCACACCATCGTGATTATCTGGGTCGTGAAGATCTTTTTTGTATAGTTCTTCTGTGTATTCTTGCCACCTCTTCTTAATACCTTCTGCTTCTGTTAGGGCCCTACCATTTCTGTCCTCTATTGAGCCCAGCTTTACTAAGTTTCATTGCAGTGGAGCAAATCTGCCAATCGCTAGAGTTTCTGGAGGTGACCAGGAGAAGGCAACGAAAATCTGATGGCTACTGAGACTAGAACTCAGCTGGCAGGAAAAATCCAAGAGCTTTAAAATTCATGCTTCAGGGAAGCATTTTGAATCAATATGATTCTGTGATGGTATTTCAAAGGCATTAAAAGTTTTTTAACAATTTATTTTCTGCCGCGTTAACCCAAGGTATAAGTCTTGATCTTTTTATTTGCCCCATTCCTTTGTGGGGCATGGAAACAATCACCATAGAAACTCCTCTTTGCCAGTTAAGATTCTGTTAATGCCATACAGTTTTTGTAGCTCCTTTCAGATTTATCAGTTTGCCACTGACAAAAGATGTGATATTACACATCTCAGCTGCCACAGTACACAGCAGGACTGCTCTCTCTGATTTTATATGTTAATGTTTCTATTTCTAATTAAGGGTAAAGACTAAATGCTTTTCTGGAATAATCTAGGGGAAGATTTCTGGGGCAAAGTCATTTGGAAAAGGGAAAAGAAGAAAAAACTCATCAGCTAAATATAAATTAAAATGGAAATCCATTTCAGTATGTGGTTATTGCAGCTGGTGGGGGTCTTAAAAGCAGAGAAGTGAATGAAGGAGGGATCATGTGGGTTTACTTTCATATATATATATGAAATATATATATGTATAATATATATATATTACAAAATATATATATATTTTGTAACTCATCATGATAGAGCATTAAGAAAAAAAGCATGTGTGGAAACCAGAACATACTAGACTGAAGTTTAAAAGAGGTGATCGTTTGTTATGTCAAATGTGCATGAATGTGTGCATTTATATTTATACATGTACGTTAAAAATGGGACCCAAAATACCATTTTAGCATCCTAAAACAATCTCATTTTCATAGATCCCCAAATTATTTTCATCCATATACAATTACTTGAAATACCTACAACATGAGTATGCATGTGTATATAAAATTTTATATTTAGCTTTTTCTGCTTCACTTATTAAAGCATTTTTCCATATAATTATGTCTAATGGCTAATATTCTATTAAGTAGCAGTATAATTAGCAATTTCCTTATTTCTGAGCATAGAGCCCATTATAATGTGTGAGTTATAAGTTAAAGCTGGCTTCCATGAATATGAATTTCTATGTGGTATAGACAGGATGGCCAGAGGCTCAGCTTGTTACTGCTCATTTGGAAGAACTCCACTGTGTGAGAGCTCACATCTCTGGAAAAAATGTTTTGCTGTGTATAACCTTCATTAAACATAGATTTTTAACCTGGTACTTTAAAAAAAATCTACCTGGTAGAAAAGTCAACATGATATGGCTTTTGTTTTTATTGCATCTGTCTAAGTTTCCACTGAGATATGCTGCCTGTGGGCACTTGCCCAAGAAAAACTGGCCAGGGGCTGATACATGGAAAGCCACTCTGCTAAATCAATTCTCCAGATCTATCACTGGAGTCCAGAGCTTCAGGAATCGGTTTCTGCTGTTTTTCACTGTCAAAAATTGATGAAAGAGACTAAAAACCGAAGTGCTGATACCATTGTTTGTCAAAGTAACCGCAGAGGGTACGTCCTACAGTGATACGTCCTATGAAAATGCAGGGAGAGAATAGAAGTTAAAAAAAAAAAGAGAAAGTATATGTAAGCCTTGATTTAGATTGATGCTACAACTCGCCCTCTTTCATGGCTTTGCTTTTTAAGCACCTCCTATGATGAACCGCCAGGCTGCTAGACCCCATGAGAGATCACCTTGTTTATTCCCTCACCTTGAAGCAGGGTTACAAATCCACGGCCTAATTCTTACTTTTAAAAACCCTCCCGAGAGGTAGGCCCTCTGAGGTAGTGTTTCAACACTGCACGCTGCCAGGAGGGTCATCTTTGGTTTCCATGCCGGATTCAAACACCTTTTTATTTGGACTTTAGTGGCTTCAGAAGGTCATTCTAAGCTGCCTCAAATGGATATCTTACTCCCAATTAATAGACATTGATTATTCAGTTATTATGAGAGCCCCAAACAGGCAACTAACACAGACGCCACAACTCTGAGACTTGAGGCAAGAGAAGATTGGTTTGGAAGCACAGGGCTGTTTCCCAGTGGCGTCTAGAGAACATGAGTGCATCACACGGATGCACAGCAACGTTAACTACTGTTGCTGTTGTTTAGTCACTGAGTTGTGTCCGACTCTTGTGACTCCATGGACTGTAGCCCCGCCAGACTCCTCTGTCCATGGGATTTCCCAGGCAAAATACTGGAGTGAGTTGCCATTTCCTTCTCCAGGGGATCTTCCCAACCCATGGATCGAACCATTGAGCCACCAGGGAAGCCCAGAATTAAGTATATTTACTGTTAAACATGTAACAACAGAGATAATATAAACCTTAGACTTACTCCTTATTTAATCTACATTTTGGGGGACACATATGAATTTAATGAAAGTTGAAATATATGGAACACAAAAGATAATCCAGACAGATGCAGCCTTTTTTAAAAGTAAGAAAATAATCTCAGAATTATTTTAGTAGGAAGGAAAAAAAAGCATAGAAGATGTCAGAAGTTTCCATTCGGGGATCGATTACCCTTAATTTTCACAGTCTGAGAATATGTTTGAGTAACTGATGTCTGAAACTCTTTGGGGGATTTTTAGCTTGCCATGTACAAGTCCTTTTTTAGAATTTGAGCTTGGGAAATGAACCATTTGGGTTTTCAGTTCTGAGGCCAAGTGCATGTGATTTTATGTGGAAAGAAGGCACTCTGAAGCATTTTCTTTGAGAACATTGGTGGGAGATTATGCTGAGCATGTCCCAGGTGACGCTGGTGGTAAAGAACCTGCCTGTCAATTCAGGAGAAGCAAGAGACACAGGTTTGACCCCTGGGTTGGGAAGATCATCTGGAGGAGGGCATGGCAACCTACTCCTGTATTCTTGCCTGGAGAATCCCATGGACAGAGCAGGCTGGTGGGCTACAGTCCAGTCCGTAGGGGGTTGCAAAGAGTTGAACACGACTGAATCAACTTAGCATGCATGCACATGCTGAGCATGGCGAGGGAGGTGGGCAGTGGCGGTCACCACATGGGGGCCTGGAGAGAAATAATTCACTACAGCTTCCCTGTTGGGCTCTCTGCCTCTGGTTTCTGCCTTCTGCACTGGCCCTCTAATGGCTGGGCAAGCAGCTTCCTGCTCCACTTACAGGAGATCACGCGGTATCTCGAGCATTATCTTCCTGTAGAAATGACACATGATGAGCTGGTTTTTGCTCCTAGTTACTTAAGTTCTAGCCCAGGGCGCTGAATTCATTATGTGCTGAACTTGAGGATTTGAAAGGGGGTTTGATCCTTGTGATTGTGTACTGGGTTTTTCTAAGAAATCATCCCCTGGTGACTTGTACAACAGTACCTCCTGGTAAATATTAATACTTATCTCAGACACAAACCAAAGCCCCAAACAGTAGCGTGGGCCTAAATCAGCCTTGTTAAAATGCAGCTGTGTCTCATCTCTCTTCTGTCTTGAGATTCAGCACTGTGGGATACTGAGTCACAGTCACAGAGATAAACAATGTCCTTTCCTCCACCACACCAAAAAAGGAAGAAAAAGAACTCAGACTGCATGGATGCTGTTTAAACAGGCACCCTTCTGATCCTGATTGCTACTTCAGGAAAACTCTGATCCATTCTTTAAAGGTCACCACCATCACATGCTACATTTCTTCCCTAAGTGAATTACCAGGGTCCCTTTATACTTGGCTTGAACAATTCCTAACTCCAAACCCCAGGAATTTGATTGTGTAGTCCTTACTTCACGTCAGAATTTAAAAATAGAGTAAATAGTAATTAACATGGCTTTTAAGGCAAACTGTTTAAATGTCTCGTCCTTACGTCCTAATTATGTGATTTCAGACAAGTTTCTGAGCCACTGTGAGTCTTGATTTCCTCATTTGCATATTTGGCTTAATATGTATACACAAGTGTGTGAGATTTCATTGAGCTAATGTATTTAAGTATTTCAGCTTTAAATTAAATTTGTAAATTGCTTTTTACCTCCCAAGGGAATGGATCAGCAATTAGAATTACAAAGTGAGGTAATTTTCGGACAGAGATCACAAACCAGCAGGTGGAAGATGCTGGATTGTGTGGGGTGGTGTTGGTGAGAGTCAAGGTCTCTAGAAATCAACTGATGTTCTGATGCGGGAAACCAGGTCTGGTGACTGATACGAGGCTTTGGAGTTCATGATTGATGGTTACAACTGCCACTGCTCAGTTATTAAAGGCTAGTTATCTTGGTAATATACAAGATTGCCAGGAGAAACATCAACAACCTCAAATTGCAGATGAGACCACTCTAATAGCAAAAAGCAAAGAGGAACTAAAGAACCTCTTGATGAAGGTGAAAGAGGAGAATGAAAAGCTCTTAGGTTGAACATGGCATCCAGTCCCATCACTTTGTGGCAGATAGGTGGGGGAAAAGTGGAAACAGTGACAGACTTTATTTTCCTGGGCTCCAAAATCACTGCAGATGGTGACTGCAGCCACAAAATTAAAAGATGCTTGCTTCTTGAAGGAAAAGCTATGACAAACCTAGACGGAGTATTAAAAAGCAGAGACGACACTTTGCCAACAAAAGTCTGTATAGTCAAAGCCATGGTTTTTCCAGTGGTCATGTGTGGTTGTGAGAGTTGGACCATAAAGAAGGCTGAGCACTGAAGAATTGATGCTTTCAAATTGTCGTGCTGGAGGAGACTCTTAAGAGTCGCTTGGACAGCAAGGAGATCAAACCAGTCAATCCTACAGGAAATCAACCCTGAATATTCTTTGGAAGGACTAATGCTGAAGCTCCAATACTTTGGCCACCTGATGCAAAAAACCTAATCACTGGAAAAGACCCTGATGCTGGGAAAGATAGAGGTAGGAAGACAAGGGGACGACAGAGGATGAGATGTGGGATGGCATCACTGACTCAATGGGCATGAGTTTGAGCAAACTCCAGGAGATACTGAAGGACAGGAAAGCCTGGCGTGCTGCAGTCCATGGGGTCACACAGAGTCGGATGCTGCTTAGCGACTGAACAACAGCAACATACAAAGTGTTTAAAAGTTGGGCTAAGGTGTATGTGACAAGGATTGAGATAATTCACATAAAGATGACATGAAAATTTCCAGGCAGGAATGCTATGACTTTATTCTTGAAAATATTAAATATTTGGAAGCCATGAAATTAAAAGATGTTTACTCTCTGGAAGGAAAGTTATGACCAACCTAGATAGCATATTCAAAAGCAGAGACATTACTTTGTCAACAAAGGTCTGTCTAGTCAAGGCTATGGTTTTTCCTGTGGTCATGCATGGATGTGAGAGTTGGACCGTGAAGAAAGCTGAGTGCCAAAGAATTGATGCTTTTGAACTGTGGTGTTGGAGAAGACTCTTGAGAGTCCCTTGGACTGCAAGGAGATCCAACCAGTCCATTCTAAAGGAGATCGGTCCTGGGTGTTCTTTGGAAGGAATGATGGTAAAGCTGAAACTCCAATACTTTGGCCACCTCATGCAGAGTTGACTCATTGGAGAAGACTCTGATGCTGGGAGGGAATGGGGGCAGGAGGAGAAGGGGATGACAGAGGATGAGATGGCTGGATGGCATCACTGACTCGATGGACATGAGTCTGAGTGAACTCCGGCAGTTGATGATGGACAGGGAGGCCTGGCGTGCTGCGATTCATGGGATCGCAAAGAGTTGGACACGACTGAGCAAGTGAACTGACTGAAATTGAAAACTGGAAGATAGGCACTTAGTAATCATCTGGTTTTATAAGATGTAGCTCATGCGTTTTCTCTCCCTCTTACTTTTTCTAACAGGTAGAGTTTTGAAATGGAAATCTAGGAGCATCATCGTCTTTCTTTGTGTGCTCAGTTGCTGAGTCGTGACTGACTCTTTTGCTACCCCAGGGACTGCAGCTCACTTGGCTCCTCTGTCCTTGGGATTGTCTCAGCAAGAATACTGGAGTGGATATCCATTTCCTCAGCCAGGGGATCTTCCCAGCCCAAGGATTGTACCCGCTTCACTGCAGGCAGATTCTTTACTGCTGAGCCACCAGGGGAGCCCAGGAGGATGGTCAGTGCCATGTTGCTTGCAGTGCCTCATAAAGGAATCATCCATTTTTGGCAGATTCATTGCTCTTTAAAAATTATTTTGGGAGTGACAAAAAAATTGAGAAATTCTACAGAGCTCAAAAATCTTCCATCTAGGGTGAGAATAAGGAGCTTTTCTTGCTTTGTAATACACAGGGGCTTAGAAAACTCTAAGCAGAAAAAGATACTTTGTTTTACAAAGAAATTTCTCTTTTAAGATGCAAGTATACCTCATTAAACACTCTCTGGACAATGTTTCATTGATCTTTGGCGCCTTAGGGATAGGTACAAGGCAGATGTCCAAATCCAAGTTCGTCATTATACCTGGTATCAGGAAAGGTGATGAAAGAGATGGAAGCAGTTACTTCCTCCTGCTGGAAACTAGTCAGGGGATGGAGTGGAACAGACTGCAAGAGGAGGAATAGAGAGCCTTGGAAACAAACATGGGAATCCTATGTGGGTCTGTCCCAGATGAATTTACACCCAGGAAGCTGGGGGATGGCTAAGAGGGTTGAGCATAGGGATGGGTGTCGAATCTAGGCAGGCTGTGGCAGCCCTCTCTTTGCATCGTGTAGTGGTGGCCTTGGAGTTGAGACCATATGAATAAGAGAAAGTGAAAAGTGTCTGCAGAGCGGGTTGTGTGTGCAGACTGAAACAGCTTCCCTGTACAGGCCCTGTAACCGTGAGGCTTTGCAGTCAGACCAGGTCTGAAGTTCAGGCTCCCATTAGCTGCATGCCCTCGTGCTGTTCCGTTTCTCTGAGTTTCAGCTCTTTGTCTGTCATTTGGGGATACAGAGGGTACCACCCTAGCGTGTCATTGTGAGGAATAAATGAGTGAACGCACTTAACCCAGTGTCTGCCTCATATACCAATTCAATAGATGTAAGTTTAAACACAGTTAAGATAAGTTTGTGTTCTACCCCATCTTTCCAGGTAACAGAGCTTGGAAAATGCTGTCTGCCAAAAAGAAAAAGATATCATAATTTCTCTTAAAGTTAGGCAATCCTACTGTGACACTTGGGTTCCATAGCCTTGATGTCATCTTCAAACGTGGCCTCAGTATAGACAAAGCATCAGTATGATGGTGCTTGGAGGGCCAATGACCTCAAAGTACACATATCTCCTCAGATTCTTAGTTAAACATTGATGTTGATTTTTTAAAAAGATTTTTTTTAATCAAGCAAGCATTTCAAAGGCTGTTGTCTACATTCCCTCTTGGTGATGTAGGCAATCCAAGAATATGTTAAAAATCAAAACATACAACTCCAGACTCTTGACCTATTTAACTATTCTAATCTCACTCTGCTGCACTCAATATGCCAGCAAATTTGGAAAACTCAGCAGTGGCCACAGGACTGGAAAAGGTCAGTTTTCATTCCAATCCCAAAGAAAGGCAATGCCAAAGAATGCTCAAACTACTGCACAATCGCACTCATCTCACACGCTAGTAAAGTAATGCTCAAAATTCTCCAAGCCAGGCTTCAGCAATACATGAACTGTGAACTTCCAGATGTTCAAGCTGGTTTTAGAAAAGGCAGAGGAACCAGAGATCAAATTGCCAACATCTGCTGGATCATGTAAAAAGGAAAAGAGTTACAGAAAAACATCTATTTCTTCTTTATTGACTATGCCAAAGCCTTTGACTGTGTGGATCACAATAAACTGTGGAAAATTCTGAAAGAGATGGGAATACCAGACCACCTGACCTGCCTCTTGAGAAACCTGTATGCAGGTCAGGCAGGAAATAACAGTTAGAACTGGACATGGAACAACAGATAGGTTCCAAATAGGAAAAGGAGTACGTCAAGGCTGTATATTGTCACCCTGCTTATTTAACTTCTATGTAGAGTACATCATGAGAAACGCTGGGCTGGAGGAAGCATAAGCTGGAATCAAGATTACTGGGAGAAATATCAATAACCTCAGATATGCAGATGACACCACCCTTATGGTACAAAGTGAAGAGGAACTAAAAAGCCTCTTGATGAAAGTGAAAGAGGAGAGTGAAAAAGTTGGCTTAAAACTCAACATTCAGAAAACGAAGATCATGGCATCTGGTCTCATCACTTCATGGGAAATAGATGGGGAAACAGTGGAAAGAGTGTCAGACTTTATCTTTTTGGGCTCCAAAATCACTGCAGATGGTGATTGTAGCCATGAAATTAAAAGATGCTTACTCCCTGGAAGGAAAGTTATGACCAACCTAGATAGCATATTAAAAAGCAGACATTACTTTGCCAACAAAGGTCCGTCTAGTCAAGGCTATGGTTTTTCCTGTGGTCATGTATGGATGTGAGAGTTGGACTGTGAAGAAAGCTGAGCGCTGAAGAATTGATGCTTTTGAACTGTGGTGTTGGAGAAGACTCTTGAGAGTCCCTTGGACTACAAGGAGATCCAACCAGTGCATTCTAAAGGAGATCAGTCCTGGGTGTTCTTTGGATGCTGAAGCTGAAACTCCAATACTTTGGCTACCTCATGCGAAGAGTTGACTCATTGGAAAAGACTCTGATGCTGAGAGGGATTGGGGGCAGGAGGAGAAGGGGACAACAGAGGATGAGATGGCTGGATGGCATCACTGACTCGATGGATATGAGTCTGAGTGAACTCTGGGAGTTGGCGATGGACAGGGAGGCCTGGCTTGCTGTGATTCACGGGGTCGCAAAGAGTTGGACACGACTGAGTGACTGAACTCAACTGAACTGAATCTCACTCTATTTTTACTATCTGACACTGAGATACAATTAAGAATAGACAATTCTGACACTATGCTGGTTCCTAAAAAACAGTTACCCTCTGCTCTCTTTAAACACTAGCAAATAGAACTTAGGGAAGTACCTTGTCAGAATATTGATTTATACATGTAGAAGTAACATCTTACACTGAAGAGCAGTTGGCTACCTTTTGCTAAATACTCTCTTGCCATATTCCAGAGTGTTTGTGGGCTAGAAAATGAGAAGACATGACTAGAAGTATTTTTCAAACAAAGAAAATTTTTTCCCTTTTAATAGAATTGTCTGTAGGGGCCTCATACTTCACTCACAAATCCTCATCTTTACACTCCAGTGTTATATGAAGTTCAGAAAATTGTTCTTGCATATAAACTAATTATGTTCCATACAAAAACAAAAATACTGATTTAGAAGGTACTTTCGGAAAGGATGTTGACAGGAGGGGCTAATTCTAGATGAAGGGCATCGTTTCTAAGAACCTTCTTCTCTAAGTGTTTTAAAGACTGTCTGTCTGAGGCTGGGTTCCCTGTGCTGTGGGGCCTCCTCCTGCCCGATGCTCTCCTGCGTTTTCCAGGGTGGGTGCTTGCTGGCTCCTGGAGGGCAGGAAAGCACCCAGGAGCACCCTGACAGACACGCCTGGTTCACAACCTTGCTGTGTTCCATCTCAGGGAGAAAATAGTCGCATATTATTAGCAACTTGGGGGACATTTAATGTGGAGCAGAAAAGCAATCTAAATGGTTTATATGTTCCCTGCATTCTCCTTCTGGGGAGAGAAGAGAGAAGATGAGGCTGGCAGGGGACAGCAAGTGCCAGGAGTTCTGTTTGCTGTAGACTGACAGACACCTCCCCTCAGTCTTCCCCAAAGCTGGGCTGCCATTCCTTTTTATATTCAGGCCCTTGAAGTCAGGAAAGGGTAGACAAGAGTGCTGAAAGAGACTGAGACTGTCAGTGGCCCCACAGAGAGAGGAAAAATACTCATGAAACTGTTAAATGGTACTGGAAACAATGAATATTTTCCCCCATAAAATGGAGCAAGTGATTTTCTACTTGATGTATCTGTTTACTTTAGGAATTTATTTGGCATCAGATAGACCTGGGTTTCAAAAATAACTTTTTCAAGGCCACATATTGCCAGATTATGTTGACAGGCAGTGTCTAGAATAGGCACCCATAAAGACAGAAAGTAGATGGATGGTGGCCTACGGATGAGGGTGGGGAATGGGAGTGATTACAAATGAGCACTGGGTGATGGAAATGTTCTATAATTAGGTTCTGACAGTTGGACATTTCTATAAATTTTCTAAAAATGATTGGAAAAAACCAAGAAAAATAAATTTCAAACACATAACTACCTATCATTTTACATTTTTCAACTGCATTTTACATATAAGGAAATGAGGCTCAGAGAGCTGATGGGACTCGGAGCCCAACTTCTGTCCCATTTGATCCCTACCGCATGCTTCCCTGGTGGCTCAGATGGTAAAGAATCTGCCTGCAAGGAGGGAGACCTGGGCTTGATCTCTGGGTTGGGAAGGTCCCCTGGAGAAGGGAATGGTAGCCCACTCTAGTATGCCTGCCTGGAGAATCCCATGGACAGAGGAGCTTGGAGGGCTACTGTCCGTGGGGGTCATAAAGAGTCGGACACGACTGAGTGACTAACATGTTCTCCTAAGAGCTAACTACTGTGATGTGCAAAAGTAGTTGACATGTTCCTTACTTACAAGGAGCTTATTTTCCCATAGACAACAAAAATGGGTAAGCAAGGCATCTTTTTACATAACAGCGCTACGTGGCTCACACTTAAGAGAACAGGGATGTGTGTGATGAGGTGCCAATCATACGGTACAGCAGAGAGATAGACTGTGGGGTTAAAGATCAAAGTGATGCTGAGCATTATCAGGACACCTGGTGGAGAGGAGGAGAAAACACTTGAATGCCACACAGTATCACAGTACATCCCTGTATAGGCACCAAGATACCTCCGGGGCTTTTAGATGGTAAAAAATGTTCTGCACCTTGATTGAAGAGGTGCTTATCCTGGTATGTACAGCTGTGAAGACACATTGAACTGTATACTTATTATCTGCATCTCATTCTATGTCAAGTTCTACCTCAATTTAAAAAGGTGTGATGTTGCTACAAAAGACGCAGAAAAGAGCACAGAAAAGGCTGGAGGAATCTCTGAGAAGCAACCATAGGAAGACAGACTGGAAAAGGGATTGGGTAGTCCTCATATTTAGAACACAGTTCTTGTGTCAGGAGACGGAAGCTTCAAGCTTCTCACCCTGCAGGAGAGAAGACTAGTGGAAAATGGCTTTGGAATCAGAAAAACAAGTGTCTTGAGTCCTGAGTTCTCACTGGCTAGCCATGTGGCCTGAGTCTGGCTTCCTCTATCCAAAGGGGTCTTAGCGTTGACCTTACACTGAGGTGTGGTGCTGACGAGTGGGATCTTGGAGAAGAATGCTCTGGTTTAAAGGGAGACTGGAAAATTTTGAGGAAATATCCCTTAACTTTGGAAATAGTAGTGGGAGAAAATTCACAGCATACCTCAGTTCTGTTTCAGATGGGGCCCCAGGCTAACCTAGATACTATGCTTCCATGTAGAGGGTTTCAGCGCCCGAAACATTTTCTTTTTTTAAAAGCAGCTTTATTGAGGTAGAATTCATACACTAGAAAATTTACCTTTTTGAAGTATACAACTGAGTGGATTTTTAGTACATTCAGAGTTGGGTAACCATCACCACTAATTTAAGAACATTTTCATCACCCCACAAAGAAACTCATAGCCATTAGCTATCATTCCTCACTCCTCCTTGCCTGCTCTCCGCCTGCAGCTCTGAGCCGTAGGCAACCATTAAGCTGCTTTCTGTCTGTGTGGATTTGCCTATGCTGGTTTATCCATGTGTGGCACGTGTTAGTACTACATTCCTTATTTATGGCTGAATAATATTCTGTTATATGACTGCAGCATATATTGTCCAATTATTCACCAGTTGAAAGAAATTTGAGTTCTTTCCACTTTCTGGCATTGGTGAAAGTCCGGCTACGGACCTTCTTGTACAATTATTTTCTGTGTGGATATGTGTCTCTACTTTGCAGGGCAGGTGTATACCTAGGAATAGAATTGCTAGGTCATATGAGTCCTCTCTATTGAACATATTGAGAAACTGTTAAACTGCTTCCCAAAGTGGCTAAACCCCTCAGAGATTGGTGTGTGAGGGTTTAATGTGATGTGTCTTTCAATTTCATCACATCTTTGCTGACACTTGTTACTGGCAGTCCTTTTGATTTTTAGTAGATCCTGAATGTTGAGTTCTGTTTTGTGGTGTTTAGTAGATCCTGAACGTTGAGTTCTGTTTTGTGGTGTTAGAGCATAGACGTATGTGCTATGGCTTACCTACTCATATGTGCTAGGGCTTATCTTGGATTGGCCTTTGTGATGTCTCCTAGTATCTAAGGTCTCCCACATGGGAGCTAACCTTGGATATCTTGTCTTTGATCAAAGCTGTATGACAATATTCTCTAAACTGTTGCGCTGTCTCAGTCTCCTCACAAAAGAAAGAATAGAAGTCTAGTGGCCAGAGCAGTGCTTTTTCAGTGGCAAGGAGATAAGGGCTCTAATCAGTGTTTTCCATAATTTAAAAAGCCTAGTATTTATTGAGAGTTTATTAGGTGCCAAGTATTGATTAGGTGCTTTACATGATTTATTATTACTATTATTTTTGGCCATGCCACTCAACATGTGGCAGCTTAGTTCCCTGACTAGGGATCAAATCTGTGTCTTGAGCATTGGAAATGCAGAGTCTTAATCACTGGACCAGAAGGGAGGTCCCTTTACATGAGTTATCTTTAGAGTGTATGACAACTCATGGAGGTGGGTAATATTAATCCCATTTTATAGAAGGGTTAAGTAACAAGCCTAAGGACACACCGAGAGTAAGTGGAGTCATGGGGGGATACACACTGGCTGTGTCCAGGGCTAGAGCTTTTATCTACTTGAGGGGCAGTCTCGTCATTAAATTGCAATCTACTATGCTTAATGGGCCTGTTTATCTTCAGCATTGTTTTTCTAGAAGCTTGTACAGTCCCTAGCTCACAAAAGAGGTTTAATAAATATATGTTGAAAGAATGAAGGAACAAAAGTAATTTGCAGTACGTAAGGCCTCCTCTGGTTCATAATTGGAAAGAACCTTTAGCCACATGTACAGCAAGCAGATTTGCGTGTGTGTCTGCATGCTCCCTCTCTCATTCTTTAATTATTTAAGTTCTTGTTTATCAGCAAGTCCTCATTCTTCTCCCTTATTCTGTAGTACAAATAGTACAGCTAAACTGCTGACATTTCATCTAATTGCAGAGTAACAGATTGTAATGGATTAAAGATTTCACAATATAAACATTTGGCCTGCTCAAAGCAAGGTAGGAGTAAAACAGAAGGTGAAAACATGTAATTTGAAGATGTCACAAACAAGATAATAAAAAAAAATTGTTCCAAAGCGTGTGATGAACTCACTAGAAAAGGTGATACTGTAAAAGATCCAGTGGGATTGGAGGACAGGAGAGAACAAGACATTCTCTTGCATTGATGACACGGCTTCCCACTCAAAGTCCTCTTTGCTGTTTCAATAATAAAACAACCAGGGATAGGAAAGATGGCGCTTGTCTGTATCATTTTTCTCATTCTTCTTTTTTTCTATTTGTTCCTGTTTCAACTCCCATTCCTCACTTTCTGCTCCTCCCATCTATATTCATGAAATCCATGCTTCTGAACCACTTGGTTTTATTTAAAATTCTACTGAAAACTCTCACTCTTTATTCTTAGGAAAAAATCAAAAACAAAACTAACACCTACACTAGTTTCTATTAAAACAGATTTCCTTGGCACTAAATGTATCCAGAACTCCTATCTCTTGATCATTTTTCCCATAGTGAGGGAGCATATAATGATGTTATAATGGACATGAACTTGGGCAAACCTCAGGAGATGGTGAAGGACAGAGGCCTGGTGTGTTGCAGTCCATGGGGTCGCAAAGAGTTGGACACAACTAGGTGACTGAACAACAACAACAACAAGGATATTAGTGGCTCAAGGCATTTTGGTCAGAGTCAGAAGAGAAATCTCACACGGATATCCACTTCCTTACTTTACCACAGTAACTTGAACTGTTTTACTCAGTTGGATCGTCACCTTATAAGCTGTACTTGGAGACAACTTATGACCATTTCAATCGAAGTTACCTTTTAAAGACAGGCCAGAGGACAGAGAGAGGACAGAGAAGAGAGAAGGGCAGAGAGGACAGAGAGAAGACTGTACTGTATACTGAGAAAGACTTTTGGAGAGAGGGGCTAGAATTCAAAATACATAGGTACCATATAGACAGTACAACTGGAATAATTGCATGTCCTTCCAAGATGACTTCCTTGAAGGTGGCATGAATCATGCACGTTTGCAAAAGAAAATTTTTATTTTAATTTGGCCACCAATTCACTTGAAAATACTTAGCACGTTGCATGTTTCAGGCACAGTGCCAGGCACTGGGCATAAGAAGATAAGATTGGTAATATCCTTGGACTCACTGAGTAGCAGTATGGTGGAGTAGAGAGAACATGGTTTGGGAGTCGAAAGTGGGTCTATTCTGGGGCTTATTCTCTGAGAGGCACTGGACCATTACGTTTTCTGATATGTGAAATAGGGATAGGAAGAATTACCCCACAGGACCTCACCAAGGACAACCTGAGCTAATGTGAAAAAGGCACTTAGTAGAGTGCTTTGGCATTGAGGTGGGCCTGGCTTCCATATTCCAATTCTTATCCTGGGAAAGAACAAGTTTTACAAGCTTTACTTAGTGTCCCGAGTTTTAGGTTGATTAGTCTGATATTGTAAGGGGCAAACCAACACTGAGCTACTACATTCGATCTATTTCTCAGAACATCTGTTCAAGCTTTCACTCCATTCCTACCTGGGCCCGTCGCCGGCTGTCTCAGCTCTGTCAATGGGCTCTTAATCATCTCTTAACTTCCAGAGGCATTCTTAGTTTCTTCCTGCCTATTCAAATGCTGCTCAGTTTTAAAGACTAGCTCACTTTTTTCAACTCTTCCACGCATCCTCCCTGCCCATGCCTTTTCTTTGTGCTGAGAACTTGTGGTCCATTTTAATTTATACCTTGAATTTGGCGCTTTGTGAAGCTCCTTTTGTTCATTTGCATTATGAAATTTTACTATTATTCTTGACCATTTCTCATATGTGAATCTTAATCTTCCATTTTATGGACTTTACAGTGATAATTTCACAGGTGATATAATTTTGAATAAATGAATGGGAATTTATATTCTGTTTAGTGAAGAATTTTTTTAATGGAAAGAAAAATCCCTCTGATTTCATTAAATTCATTAGCACTCATGAGTGAGTAATAGCATCTTTTATTAATGAGTCCCTTTGAACTTTAGGGCTTTGTATCCTGGGTAAGAATTCATGCTAAGTATTTGAAAATATAATGAAGAAGAAACAAAAATGCCATAGCTATTTACTGTTTTTTTTCTTTTGCTGTGTTACCTTTGCAGTGTATTATATTTGAGAGAGAACATATATATGTAGATTTTAATCAGTCAAATGCTGTGAAAGAAAATTGACCAAATATTAAAATTCCAAAATACACAGGATAAAACTTAGGAAAACTAATTTATATCAGTTTGGTTTTGATTTTTTTGTTTGTGTGTTTTTTTTTGTTCGTTTTGTTTTGTTTTGCATTTAAATTGAATTTATAGCTACACTTCTAGGCTAAAGAGACTGAGAGACACTGTTTAAAGAAAAAGGTATGGTGATGTAGAAAGAGTGTAGGCCTCAGACCCGTGTTAGAATTTTAGCTCTGGTATTGGTTGTATGACTTTGGACAAGCTACTTAGACTTTCCTAGGCTTCATTTTTGTTTTTCCCTCATTTTGTAGCCAGATTTAATATGCCAGTTTTGAAGAATGTTGTAAGAATGTTTTTTGTGGACATACAGTAGATTCTCAGTAAATAGTAGCTTTTATTAATATTGATGTTTATAACTTAGGTAGAGAAGTTAGGTAAGCTTTGAATAAGATGAGTCTTGGAAGCTTGGAAGCTGGGCTGGGGATCCAGTGCTCTGGCTAGACAACTGTTGAGGGCAGGGTGATGCAGAAGGTTATGGGGTGACAATGGGAAAACCACAGAAGGTCATTTTTCAAAATGCCCAGGGTCTCTTCCTCCACTTAATTCTCTAGAGTCTAAATTTATATTTTCTAGGGAACTGACAATTTTTAAAAAAGTTCCAACTAACATATGTCTCTTGCCATCTGTTCTACAAGGCCTGAGGCATTGGCTTCTGTAGTTGTTGACCTCTAACACCCCCTGAAAGGAACGCAGGTAGGAGATCAGGAATGAGGTGCTCTGTGCTCTGGGAAAACTGTCAGAACAAGGCCTTCACAGCATATTTTCAGAAAATCTTATGAACCCACATTCTTACATCTTCCCGTACTTAAAGCATGAAAACCATGAAATAAGATATGTGGACCATAAAGAAGGCTGAGTGCTGAAGAACTGATGCTTTCGAACTGTGGTGCTGGGGAAGACTCTTGAGAGTCCCTTGGACTTCAAGGAGATCCAATCAGTCAATCATGAAGGAAATCAGTTCTGAATATTCATTGGAAGGACTGCTATTGAAGCTGAGGCTCCAGTACTTTGGCCACCTGATGGGAAGAGCTGACTCATTGGAAAAGACCCTGATGCTGGGAAAGACTGAGGGCAGGAGGAGAAGGGGACGACAGAGAATGAGATGGCTGGATGGCATCACTGACTCAAGGGACATGAGTTTGAGCAATCAGGGAGATAGTGAAGGACAGAGAAGCCTGGCATGCTGCAGTCCATGGGGCTGCGAAGAGTTGAACACGAATTAGTGACTGAAAAACAACAAGGTATCTGTCTTTCGTGGTTAGCAGCAACCTTCTACAGAGATGTATCTAATGGCACAGACCCCATTCACCAAAATCACATATATACTAACCTCTCCCCTTAAGTCTCCCACCCCAGAGTTCCTCAGAGCTCTCTGAGAGGCTGGCTCTGGGGCTATAGTCCTCAGTAAATCCCCCAATAAAATTGAAACTCACAGTTCTCACACTTTTATTTCTATTGACAAATGATATCAAATTTTCATTTGGAATCTCAGTGAAGTGAGAATTTAGTTTCATCCATTTTGTGCCTGAAAAGTCTTTTTAACTAGAAAGGCAATCAAATTACAGTCCTACACACTAGAGGGATATTTCAAGTTATCTGCTCTTTCCTATGATGATTTTAGAAACCACATCATGAAGCTTGACAATAATTATTATGCATAGCAACACAATTATAATTGGTGATTACAATTCTGACTAAACTCAGAGGCAAGTAAACCACAGCTATGGCCAAAGACATTTCAAAAGTCAAATGCAACTCTACCTCTATGCTAATTTAAAGGGAAAGTATTACGTTGTATGTACCACAAGTGGACACAGAGATACTAAGTACACTAAAATATGGTCTAAATATAACATTAAGTTATAAATTTGACTGGACACAAATAATCTAGATACAATAAACATAGATTTTGTTCATATTCTTGGACTTCTCCTTGGAATGGATTCCTTCCCAATTCCCTCTGAGTAAATTTCCATGTTGCTAGCAGAGACTTAAATCAGAACTTTAACTAAATCTTAGCCTTAAAAGTTAAATTAAGCTAAGCCACAAGCTCTCCATGCATCATGGAAACTGGATAAAAAGGTTATAGGGAAAAAAAGTTATATAGAGAAAGGAGATTCTGAATAAGACTTTAGCTCCATCCTTCCCAAAAATTAGTGAGAGAAAGCCATTATTTTCATGGCCATCAACAAAACAATAAGAATGATTTTGCTAAGTTTCTATTCTGCCTGCCTTTGATAGAAAATGATCCAAAAAGCGAAAGGATACTAAATCATTCTCATCATTTGGTACTAAGATATTTTGTTGACAGGTTTTCAGAATACTTTAGACTTCATTTGTAACATAAGATAGTTATTACAACATGGACTTTAAAATTAGAGTTCTGAAATATCTCTCATGGTATAATAAACTCCTCTGCCTCATTCATTCATTTAAAATTACACCTACTGTGTGCTTGCCTCTGTGATCAAACTTGGTTTCACAGTTGGGAACAACAGACATGGTTGTTTACAATTCAGTGGGGAAAGACAATGAATAAGTAAATGTATACAAATAAGTACACCTTCCTGGAATGTTATGGGTCAAAATGAGTATCTTTGTGGCCTTTCTGTGATAGATTGTGAGTGACAAGGAAGATTCTTCCTGGCTTTCATATTAAAGTTCCTGCAATTAATCTTTTATAAGAATTTCTGCTCAGGGCATTGATGTGTTGTGCAGGCATTCTTGGAGGGCGTAAGGTACTATCTGACTGCGAAGTATACTTAGAAACAGCATGATCCTTAGGCAAAAGAGATGCTTAAGGAATAATGACCTGAACCCATTTCAAAGGAATATCAAGTAATTTGTATAAGCTTAAAAAAAAGCTTGGCTTTTTGATTGAATCTGTAATCTCAAAATGCTTTTTTGTTAAGTAAATGTTTTTCTAATTAGGCTTAAAAATGTGAAATTTTCTTGCAAAATTGATTTTCTATTAAGGCACTAAAGTAGTTTCTCTTTCCTTCTGCTTGGGTACTAATTAAATTATGTCCTAACTTGTTTTAATTCAGCAATCAATTTTTTTTCCATTTGTACTAGATTACAGAATCTCATTTAAAAATCACTCTTTAACGAATTCTACACAAAGCAGAGGTGACGAACATCCTCTAATGGAGACAAAATTGTACTGGTCAAGTTATGAGACAGTCTCCTTCAAAAACAAAGGGATCTAGTTGCATTCTGCTGGTATCTTATGCCATTTTTAGGGGTTAAAAAGCAGTAGTGGAAGGCTTGGGCTTCCCAGGTGGTACTAGTGGTAAAGGACCTGCCTGCTGATGGAGGAGATGTAAGAGACTGGTTCTATCCCTGGGAAGGGCAAATGCCCTGGAGGAGAATCCCCTCCAGTATTCTTTCCTGGAGAATCCCATGGAGGGAGCCTGGTGGCCTATGGCCCAAAGGGTCACAAAGAGTCAGACATGAATGACTGCAGCGACTCAGCATGCACACATGCAGTGGAAGGCACAGGGATAAAAAACTAGGAGTACATGCTAAAATAAGGAGTCTAAATGCCTTGAAGATGTCCCTGATGCTGGGGTACAGGACTGATACAGTTTTTACAATAATCATGAATAAATGGAGAAGGCAATGGCACCCCACTCCAGTACTCTTGCCTGGACAATCCCATGGACGGAGGAGCCTTGTAGGCTGCAGTCCATGGGGTCGCTAGGAGTCAGACACGACGGAGCGACTTCCCTTTCACTTTTCACTTTCATGCATTGGAGAAGGAAATGGCAACCCACTCCAGGGTTCTTGCCTGGAGAATCCCAGGGACGGGGGAGCCTGGTGGGCTGCCATCTATGGGGTGGCACAGAGTTGGACACGACTGAAGCGACTCAGCAGCATGAATACAATTTATTAAAAAAAGAAAATGGAATCATAAGCTATTGATCATAACATTTGAAGTAATTAAGTGAAAATGCTAAATGAATGGGTTTTTCCAAATGTTGTAAGGTTGGCTTCAGGTTTGACTTGTGGGTGGCATAAATAAATATTTCTCAAATGATTAGAATGAAAAAAATTTTCAAATTCATCAGGCAGTCAGAGGCTATACATGTTAGAAACCTTTTGCAAATGGAAGAACTGTATATACTGATTATAAAGGATGATTTTTGAGGCCTTAACTTGAGAAGGGGGAAAATTGAGACAATGGTTTTATGTGTGTCTCTTGAAACTCAAAGGATTTCTGTTTTAAAGAGACAAAAAGAAGAGAAAGGCTTAGCTGTCTTGCAAGGTCAGATTCCCTTTTTATCTGCGGGAGGTGGGAGAGTGGGTGATCAGTCAAAAAAAAAAAAAAGGCAAGTGAGCCTAAACTACTAGTAAGGGGACTTGGATCATGTTAATTAGAGAAATGTTAATCAAGTCGGAATGGAAACTTTAGCAGAGAGGTTTTCTCCAGGGGCTAGAATCTTAACAATGGGAGTTGTGTGCATGTTGAGGCTCTTCTGGCATAATTCACCTTTGCAACAACCCCTGTGCTTCAAACATGTGCTTAGTAACTTTCAGATTTTTTCCATTTTTTCCCCCAAATTGCTTACACATTTAATTGCTTACTAAAATAACACATTAATTTTTTCACTTACATAATGAACACGTACTTCTTTAATTTACATAATTGCTTCATCATCTTATGACTTTTACTTTCAACAACAAAAGCCTACCCCCTTCTATCTCAGGGCTAGATCCTACTGGGTTATAATTAACCCATTTAAATTCAAGTCTCTCCTTGAACAGACTATTATGAACAGCAGTTCAGTTTCTATTCAATAGATACCAAATCTGTTTCTTGAATTCCTTTTTCTGTCTCTCTTTGGTGTCTTTCACTCATTATGATATTAAAAAATAAGATTTAATACTTTAGAGGAAAGCAAAACAAAAAATCTTAAACAAAATTGCTCATATAAAATGCAAAAAAATTTGTTTGAAACCATGAGAACTAAAGTTAATCTAAGACTTCCATTTATTCATCCTACTTTACTTTTCTCTAAATAATGAACAGTAACATGAAAAGAGAGCACATATCAATGAGAATAAGTGATTCTTTACACATAAAATGTAATTGGAATCTTATTTCATTTATTAAGAGAAAGTTTATATCTGAATCTAGTCATCCAGAGATACTCTGTAAGCTAGATATCTGCTTTATAAGGTTTCCTATATAATGAGAAAAGGAAACAGTCACTCAACTGAAAACCAAAAATCATTATTCCCAAAGAGGAAAGACTCCAGAGCTTAAAAATACAGCTGTAGAATTATTTCCCATTAAAAACCTCCAGAGATATTCAATACGTACAGTGGCAGTGAGAAAAAGAATAGAGAAATACATATAGAGGAAAGCTGCTGCTGCTGCTAAGTCGCTCAGTCGTGTCTGACTCCTAGCAACCCCATGGACTGCAGCCTACCAGGCTCCTGCATCCATGGGATTTTCCAGGCCAGAGTACTGGAGTGGGGTGACATTGCCTCCTCTGATAGAGGAAAGAGTGGAGAACAAATAGGGAGATGAAAGCTTAAGAAGGAAAGGACACCAAAAAGATTGGGTAGGAAGAAAAAATGGGAGATCGCTTGCTTACTGAACATATCAAATATCAGGCCCCATGCTAGCCACGTTATACTCTATCCTACTTAATCTATAAGACAATGTTAGACCACTTTCTAGGTTAAAAAAATACTGAACTTTAGAGCACATAAGTGACTTGTCTAAGGATTCGGATCTAGGAAATGTATCGATCAGGATTGAAACCTAGGAGTGTTTGATCTTAAAGGCAAAACTTTTACAGAATTTAGTCTAGCTAGCAATAAGCAAGGCACAGATTAAAATGAGGGAGGAAAATGAGACAACACCGAACTCCATGAAAGCAGGAACGGTATCCACCCTTTTCACTTTTTTTTTTTTTAAACACTTGGCATAGTCCCAGGAATACAGCAGTACATAATAAACATCTTCATAATGAGTCATTTTGAATATGTTGAATGACAAAACCATCTTCTACAGGGAGAGAAGCCATTGGAGGAAAAAAGTTATGAAAGAAACAGAGAACAGGCAAGTCAAGGGTGAGAATAAAAATGTGATTCTTTTTGGGCAGTCTACCTAAAGTTGGAAATTTTAGAGTCAAACCTGTCAGCTTAGTGTCAAGTCTCAAACTCTGCCCATATTCAAGGAAAAAAGAAGATAATGGTTGAATGGCTTACATTTCCTAATTCACACAAAAATATTTACCAATTTTTCAGAGACCTGGTGGGGTATGGTCTTGGAATCCCATATCACTTGACATGACCAGGTAGAGGAAGAGACATGAGCCATGTACTCTGGACAGGAGACTTGTGAAGCACAAGTGGGTCACCTCTGGGACTCACCAAAAAGCCAACCAATAATCAATTAACAAAAACCTATCAGTTAATGAATACTAATGGCCCCATTTTAGCCCTGGCCACAAGGAATTTACATGAACCGTACGTGAACCATGAACTTCCAGATGTTCAAGCTGGATTTAGAAAAGGCAGAGGAACCAGAGATCAAACTGCCAACATGCACTGGATCATTGAAAAAGCAAGAGAGTTTCAGAAAAACATCTGTTTCTGCTTTATTGACTATGCCAAAGCCTTTGATTGTGTGGATCACAATAAACTGTGGAAAATTCTGAAAGAGATGGGAATACCAGACCACCTGACCTGCCTCTTGAGAAACCTATATGCAGGTCAGGAAGCAACAGTTAGAATTGGACATGGAACATCAGACTTGTTCCAAATCAGGAAAGGAGTATGTCAAGGCTGTATATTGTCACCTTGCTTATTTAACTTCTATGCAGAGTACATCATGAGAAACACTGGGCTGGAGGAAGCACAAGCTGGAATCAAGATCACTGGGAAAAATATCAATAACCTTAGATATGCAGATGACACCACCCTTATGGCAGAAAGTGAAGAGGAACTAAAAAGCCTCTTGATGAAAGTGAAAGAGGAGAGTGAAAAAGTTGGCTTAAAACTCAGCATTCAGAAAACTTAAGATCATGGCATCTGGTCCCTTCACTTCATGGCAAATTGTTGGGGAAACAGTGGAAACAGTGACAGACTTTATTTTGGGGGGCTCCAAAATCACTGCAGATGTTGACTGCAGCCATGAAATTAAAAGACACTTGCTCCTTGGAAGAAAAGTTATGACCAACTTAGACAGCATATTTAAAAGCAGAGACATTACTTTGTCAACAAAAGTCCATCTAGTGAAAGCTATGGTTTTTCCAGTAGTCATGTATGGATGTGAGAGCTGGACTATAAAGAAAACTGAGCACCGAAGAATTGATGCTTTTGAACTGTGGTGTTGGAGAAGACTCTTGAGGGTCCCTTGGACTTCAAGGAGATCCAACCAGTCCATCCTAAAGGAAATCAGTCCTGAATATTCATTGGAAGGACTGATCCTAAAGCTGAAACTCCAATAGTTCAGCTACCTGATGCGAAGAACTGACTCATTGGAAAAAACTCTGCTGCTGGGAAAGATTGAAGGCAGGAGGAGAAGGGGACGACAGAGGATGAGAGGTTGGATGGCATCACCGACTAGATAGACATGAGTTTTAGTAAACTCTGGGAGCTGGTGATGGACAGGGAGGACTGGCTTGTAGCAGTCCATGGGGTTGTAAAGAGTTGGACATGACTGAGCGACTGAACTGAACAAGGAATTTACACAAAGTCAAATATGCCAATAAAAGATAAAAATTCAATGAAACAGCTCACTAGTTTGTTAAATGATTAGAAACATTATGTCCAATTGAGTAAATGTCACATATATTGGATATTAAAATAGATATTGGTGTACTCATCTGGAAGAACAACTTATTAAAGTTATAAAACTTAAAAGCTCAATATTATCCTTGGGTGGTTCTATCCACAGTGGGGCTCAATGTATTTCAATATCCAGGAATCTAATTTTGACTAACTTCTTTAGGTAAGTTATGTATATTTCCTTTCAAAGAAAAAGCAGAACTTAATTTTGACTTCTTTTGTACAACCAAGAAATTATTTTAGAGCACTAATAAAATTCAATTTCAGAATGGTAGTAAACAAACTGTTCTAAAACCTTACTGAGTAATAATAATGGTCACAGAAAACCTTAGATTGAAAGGATTCCCAGGTTATGGTCTTGGCTGTTTCTCTGAAGGCTTGGCTTGCTTTCTGATTTCCCTGGTGGCCCCAAAGAGACCAAACCTTACAAAATCCATGGGGTCTCGGGATCCTAAATGACAAACGCAGTTGAAATCCCTCGGGTAACTATAGACTATGTTAGGATCAAAAAAATGGTTGGGAAAGGAGTTGCTTTAGCAATTAAGGGAAGCTAAGAGTTGTTTGCTTTCCTGGTATTGGCCTGTTGAGACACTAGCAGAGAAAAACGCTAGTATTAGACTGGCACAGCATAATCATAGAGAAGTTTAAATGCACTAAGGATATTGATTTCCTGTTTTTAAATCACAGGAAAATCCTGGGCTAACCTATAAAACTGGGGAAAAACAATGTGAAGAATACTATAAAAATGAGTCATTTAAAAAATGGACTTAATATCTATCCACCTTTGTGAATTTTATTTGATGTTTTATTGTGCTCTGAAATTTTTAGGAGAAACAATGACCTGTCTGTGATATGCAGAAATAATCAACGAAAAAGTGCCATTTCATTTCTATTTAATAGCTACATAACCTATGTAGAAAACAAAATCTTTGTAGAAAAATACAAAGGATAAAATGACTTTTTCACTGTCTTTTTAAAGAAGCACATGTGTGTGTATGTGTGTCTGGCTCCAGGGAATGAAGACCTGCACAAATCTCTATTTTTCTTCAAATAAGATTCAGTAGACCTGCATACTTTTTAACGAGGTTATGCAATCCCCTGACCCTATTTTGCCAGCTGTCAGCAGCTGGAGGCCCACATTACTCACACCAGCCCAGCATCTCTCAGTAGGTTAGTCTGAGAGTAGCAACTGGCGAGTCCAGCTTGTCATATTAGAAATGCTAATGTTTTTCTTACCTCTTCCTTCTCTGCACTTTGCAGATCACGCCACTCCTCAGTTACGTGACCGAAATCCACCGTGTTCATGGGGACTTTAAATTCCCCAATGATGTCATGCTTAGAGAAGCGATCAAAATCATAGACGGCCATCACCAGAGTTTTGCCACCCAATTCCGAATACGGCACCTAAATAAAAAAGACCAGGATAAAATCTCTGGTGACAAAAAAATGCTTAAAATGTGTTACTTTTTCATAGTGTTTAATTTTAATATTTATGTTGGATAAACAGAATAGGGAGAAAAGTAGTGCTTTTTTCCCCCTTAAATTGAATCATTTGACTAACTACTTGGGGCTTAAATTACTTGGGTGAAAGCGAGGGCTTACCATAGTGATTTATCACTTTCTCCCAAAGTTCTAGAAGCTGTTAGTGTTATTAATAATGGCTCCTGCTATTAGTCATGCTAGAAATATTTCAAGAGTAAAACAGGAATAAACCAAGCTGATTGCACTTGACTATATAAGGAACTTATTCTTGAAGAATGTTTTGTTGTTATTGTTAAGTTAGATTGTCAGGGGACAGCTTACTCAGGGGTAGTTATTTCAAAAGTTCTATTAACTCTTTGAGGCCATTTGGATGCCATATGAAGCAGCGCTTAATGAGAAGACATGCTAGGAGTCCGTAAGGATTGGAATGAAATTCACAAGGTGCCTCCCCTATTCCTTAAAATAATTTACTGATTGACAGGAGCTGACTAGAAAATTGATGTTTTGAATATCAGATTCATTATAATCTAGATCTTGAAGTTCATTCTTAGGAATGACACTCTTTAGGATGAGCAGGGAAAAAGGCCAAAAACTGATGAATTCTCCAGCTGTTCAAAAATATCTGGGACAGATGCTATGGGCTGGGGTGTTTATTAGTGACATTTTTAATATTCAGAGAAAGCAGGGCAATTCCAAGGAAGCTACACTTCAGTAACTGGGAAGAAATGCCTAATTAAGAAATTGTTTAGACTTGTATTGAAGGTTTCATCAATTTTCAGACACTTGTTATTATTTTATCAGTGTAAATGGTTGTCTTATGCTCCAGCAAACATTTCTCAATTAATTCCAAATATTAAGAAGGAAAGGAGAAGGAAGAATTTTTGACTGTATATATACAAGAAATTTTGTTTTTTTTTTTCCAAAGAGCTTTTGTTTTCTATCATTTGTCATCTATTAGGAATTGGGTTAAAATACTATGATTAAAAACTAGGCATAACCCATTTTCCACTTTATGTATTTATTTATTTATTTTAATTTTATTTTATTTTGAAACTTTACATAATTGTATTAGTTTTGCCAAACATCAAAATGAATCCGCCACAGGTATACATGTGTTCCCCATCCTGAACCCTCCTCCCTCCCCATACCATCCCTCTGGGTCAAATGAAAAAGTAAACCCTTCCAAAGAGATAACTTTGAAAGAAAGAAATTAATTTTAGAGTGGAGAACTCTCATGAGTTCTCAATGGACTCTTGAGAACTGCATCTTATTTCTGAAATTTGTCTAGATTTGTTGGTGATTGTACAAAATGACATTAGTCAAAAGCCTGAGTTGGAGGTCAGACAGGTCCAAGACTGGGTTTCCCCCTCTTCCAGCTGAAGGGCCTGGGACAAGTAAATAAACCTAGAATGATGATGATAATGTCTATTTCAGGGGAGCTGGTTGAAGCCAAATGAATACATGTAAAGCATTTAGCACAGCGCTGGCACACAGCAGGTACTTAATAAATATTTATTGTTTGAATGATAAGTAGCTCTTTCAAGCGGGCGTTTGTTGTGGAGAAAAGGAGCATTTCATTTGGGACATGTCAAGTTCATTTTCAGTGGATTTGAACTTAATTTTAAAGCCAATCCCCTTTAAACTATTTTGCTTCCATTTAAGATGCATAATCTACAAGGCCTAAAAGGAGAAACTGGCTAGTTCTCTAGAAACAGTGGTGTATTTTTTAAATGTATGAAAATATATTGTACTTTGGCTTGATTTATGATGTGATCAACTCTCCTAAAATGAAATGGAACCTGATTAAATTTTATAGGCAATTTCAAAATCTCCAGTGATTATAATTCTTGAAGTTATAGACATTACTACAAATTATTAGCAGTACACATTTTAAAAAAGAAATAGCATATAGATAACTTAAAACAAATCCCCACAATATTTCAAATAATTTAAGAATGTGCTGGCTAAACAGTGGCTAGAAGCTACTGACCTAAATTAGGATCCACAGAGTCAAATAGAATGATTGTGGTTACCTTTTGCAATAGTTTTGTTTTGTTTTGTTTTCATTGTACGTTCTGTGGCATATTGATCCCAATGATTAGTTTTTCTTAAACTGAGTAGTTTCAGAATGTTTCTAAAGCTACTCTACATTAACTGTCTTGGTTTAGAAAAGTGTAGATTTTAAATAGGATTGCTGACAATACATGAGGTATTTTTCTTGTCTTACAAACTCAAATTTTAGAGTGAATAGAAAGTCAGTACTCTTAGAAGCAAGTTTCATGAGAATGACTCACACCTGAAGTTTCATCCATTTATTTAGGATGTTTGTTGACATGCAGTGTGTGCTATTGCTAAGGCTGGCTGGTAGATGAGTGATTCTGAGTCTACCTGCTGGCATATTCACAGACATGTATTGTTTTAAGGAACACATTAAAAAATTTCCTATGTTAAAGATACCAACCAAGAGACTGTTTTTATGCATGACTTCAGGTGGAGAACTACAGAGCTTGTACCTACGGAGATGCCTGAAGCCCGCCAGCTACCTTTTCCTGTTATTCTGGGGCCAGAATTCCTCTTTGTTATTGTTTGTTAATTGAGGTGTCTCAACAAGATGAAGAACATCAGGGAAGAGCCAAGAGGAAAGGAAAAATGCTAGAGATGGAAAAAAAATAGGCTTCTATTCTTTTTATTTATGGATTTAGAATGTTTTCAAATACTCAAATTGGCCCTGTACACAAAGAATTTTGCAATGAGAGTAATACCTATTTGTATCATTTGAAATAATGTTGGATAGCTTACTTTATTCTGTGGTTGTGATTGGTTTTCAAAACTTGGAAACCTGGGAAAAGTCTATAATCTTTTGGCTTTATTTTAGAGAGGGGGAAACGTTCAGGTCCATGGACACACTGGAAACTGAACTCACTTTTTGGACACGAATGACATCCTTGTTCTATGCCAGTCCACTCTCCATTCTGAAATAGCTGAGCTGAATCCTATTTGGATCAAATTTAAATGCCTAATAGAGTCCTCATTACATTGAAAATAAGAATTATGAATATTCTGAGTAGAATCACTTGTGAGTCTCTGAAAGTGGTCATGTGCATGTATCTGTATGTGTCAGGATGAGACTGGTCTGTTCTCTAAAACAACAGAGAAAAAGTTCAACAGTAAATACACACACAAAAAATACCTTGAAAGTAAATTGCTCGTTGAAGACAGGATTAAGGGTCTTTCGGTGGACTTTTGTCTCAAATTTCTTCTTTTTATCGGGCAGCAGAAAAACCTTCACATAGGGATCAGAGGTGCCCCCCATGTCCAAGGCGGGCAGCTCGGCAGCCTGGATGATTCCTACCAGCAGCTGAAATGAGAGGCAGGAGACGGCCAACATCGGCATTGGTGAACATGCTGGAAAAGACTGATTTGTTCACAAGGCTGCATATTGTGATTGTTCTTTTCTTCTTTGCTTTTGATAAACTTTTATTCTCTTAAGAAGCTGAACACAGAAGGCAAATGAAATGATATACCCAGATTTCAGAAACTCAATTATGACAGACGCAGGCTCTAGGAAGCCTGGTTTTAAACACAAAAGAGGCTTTTTAAAAGGTTGCTGATTACATTTAAATATGGAATTCATATTTGCAAAAGGGTTGCAATCAAATAACTTTCCAGTTGCTAAAAGCCCTTGTGTATTATTTTTCTTACCAGAGTGTGATTTGTAAGTGGAAATAAGTTGTTAAACAATCACAAGCCTGTAATTATAAAGCAGGAAAATTTTATTTTGAACCAATGCTTCAGACCCCTTGCTAAATAGAAATTTCTTAGAAATTGGGTAGCTTTTTGAGATAAAAATAAGATCTTCAAGTTTCTGTCATATTTGACCTTTACTTGTATGCTTGCTACTTCTTGTTTTAACTTAGAGTAAAATAATTATTATATATTAAATTCTGTATTTAAATATAGGACATAGGGTCAAAGAAAAAATAATTTCAGCTTCATCTAAAAGAAGGGGAGATTACAGTTATGGTTTTAATGCTAAGTGACTGTCTGATTTTATTCAAATACAGCAGAAATCTCTGCATTTCTTCACATCTGATTTTTCTCAGTGATACATTCCTATTTCTTATTATGAATGTGAGTGTTGACTGGCATTGCTCATGTTTTTGCAAAGGAAACAGAAGGTGTGAGCGGACTGTTCTGATGCTCTGCCATCAGTCATGCTGTGTCAACAGACTGGTTTAGATTCATATGGGAAACAAAAGTAGACTCTTACTGTTATTCAAGGCATATACTATTCAGAAAATGCAGAATGTATAGCTTTCACATCTTCAAATGGGGTCTGAAATTTTGAGACTGTACTTTTTTCAACCAATAGGGTGGAAGAGCAATTCACCTCTTAAAAAAAACAGTCACAGCAACTGTTTACAAAATTGATCCATTGTGTGCATAAGTGCGCTTTGGCCCGTTGGCTCAATTTTTAATCTGGACCAATACCCTTCAAGATTGTTGTTTCCATTTTAATGTTTCGGTATCTTGGTGACACCTTCATACAACAGTAGCAATAATAATGCTGGATTGTAAGTATTCAAAACGTAGACAGATGGTCAAAGAATGGCTAAAATAGACATAAGCTTATAAAGACATGATCAGTAAAGCAAACAGTTTGTCTCTTGATTTGCCAAGTTGGTATTTGGAATTGGCTTTTGGTTAGCAATGTGAATAAGTGAGATTATATTCTCTCCTCTCTTTTTGCAATACTTTTTCTTTGGGGCAGGGAAAGAACTAGTGATATAGCCTAAAGTCTTTTAAACTTGATCATCTATACTTGGAAGGTTTGGGGGCATTTTGTTGATAAGAGGTGGAATTACTTTTCCAACTCCCCTCTGGCTTCTGCTTGAGAGATAAACATCACATTTTTCTCCACCGTGAAAGCTTCTTAGGGGGCTTTAAGGATTGTCTTTTAGTTTTGGTAAGCAAGTGTGTATATTTGATTACAGCCTTATCTACAAAAAGTCTCAGACTTTATGTCCCATGACTCACAGGAATCATTTTGTAAATCAGATTAGCTGAGAACATTCAGAAAAATAAATGCAGAATATTAAATTTTATCAGGTAGAATATTATAGATGCTCAGAATGAAATACCTCCTAAAATGTGTTTGCTAGAAAGAGAAGAATAAATACATTTGCATGATGTTTGAGTAAAAAAATTCAATTCTATATTCTTTTTTTTTCAGTGCTATATTCTTAAAAATACTACTTTATAAAATGTTATTTATAATACTCAAAACCAATGTAGGAGTTTCAAAATTATGACTAGCCAGGATGAGGTGCGCCTAGATTTCTATTGAAAATATGAAAGCAGAATTAATTCGTAGAAAAATGTTGGATACATATATAAAAGCAGTTTGAGTGAGAGTGAGTGAGTGAAAGTCAGTCAGTTGTGTCTGACTTTTTGCAACCCCATGGACTATACAGTCCATGGAATTCTCTAGGCCAGAATACTGGAGTGGGTAGCCGTTCCCTTCTCCAGGGGATCTTCCCAACCCAAGGATTGAACCCAGGTCTCCCACATTGCAGGCAGATTCTTTACCAGCTGATTCACAAGGGAAGCCGTCTATATTTCTGCAAAAGATGTTTTGTGTTAAGGTAACATTTGCTGACCTTGACCTTCCCTGCTGCTGCTGCTGCTGCTGCTGCTAAGTCACTTCAGTCGTGTCCGACTCTGTGTGACCCCATAGACGGCAGCCCACCAGGCTTCCCCGTCCCTGGGATTCTCCAGGCAAGAACACTGGAGTGGGTTGCCATTTCCTTCTCCAATGCATGTAAGTGAAAAGTGAAAGTGAAGTCGCTCAGTTGTGTCCAACTCTTAGCGACCCCATGGACTGCAGCCTACCAGGCTCCTCCATCCATGGGATTTTCCAGGCAAGAGTACTGGAGTGGGGTGCCATTGCCTTCTCCATGATCTTCCCTAGAATTTATAAATAATAGGCAGTTTTGCTCTTAACCAACCCCTGATAATCAAATCATGGTATAAATGATAAAAATAACCTAAAATGCCCTATTTACTTAAGTAGAAATAGTATGCCTATAATTCTGTATAAATCCATATTTACAAGGCTGTATCTGTAACCAACATGCAGCTTTCTGAAAAGTAGGATAAAATAATGAACTAGGACTGTAATGAAGCTAATTAAATGCAATTATTTATAATATGACCATGCATATCAATACATTCTTTGTAAGGAATCCTCTGGACACTTCAAGAAGTAAAGATGTTATGTGAACTAAATAAAGCCCAGAATTTCTGCCATTACTTAGAGCTCACAGTATTGCTGACTTTGGACATTAGTTACCAAAGCTGACTTTTGGTGTTTGATTTATTTATCATTTACTTCTCATCAAATTGGACATAATAAACACATGCTACAGTTAGGTAGTAACTGTATTTACATCTATCAAGTTCTTTCCCACCCTGAAAGATCAGTGAACTGATCAAACCAGAGATTTAAAACAAACTGGAGAGATTTAAAGCTACCCTAGTTGAAAAAGAACTGTGTCTTAAAGATTCTTAAGAACCTGATCTCTAACGCAGCTAATTCTTATTTAATTTTTAAAATTTCTTGAACAGTTTAGAAGGTAAAGGGATATCATCATCAAAATCATGGATCCTAGAAGGTCTTTTTAGGTAAAGAGATTTTTCTTTTTAAACATTTATCTTTGGGGTACCATGAAAACAGGGAGCTAATAAAAACTAGCTAATATTATATCATTCATCTTGGTGGCACTTCACGACTTTTAAAGCTGGAAGGTCTGTGTTTGACACAACTTGTATGGTGGCTCAGATGGTAAAGCATCAGCCTACCATGTGGGAGACCTGGGTTCAATCCCTGGGTTAGGAAGATCTCCTGGAGAAGGAAATAGTAACCCACTCCAGTATTCTTGCCTGGAAAATCCCATGGACGGAGGAACCTGGTAGGCTACAATCCATGGGGTGGCAAAGAGTCGGACATGACTGAGCGACTTCACTTTCACTTCACTTCTATTTCGTTGTTACTTTTGGGGATGCATGCAAAGGCACTAGAAGTCAGTAGCTGGTCTTTCTACTTTTCTAGAGCTGTTAACTCATTTGTGCCAGGAGTTCTACCTAGTGTCATAGAAGGAAATGAAACTCATGGAAAGCTGATTTTTAAATCCTTGATTCCTTATCAAGCAGTTAAATTTTTTTTTCTTCAAAACTTTGGCTTAATTGATGGTCTAACTTGCCCTATTTAGAGCTAAATCCATGAATTCTGAAGAAGATCGTTGTACTCAGGCTGAGGGATCTATGCCTAGGAACTCTCAGAATCAGTCAGATGGCTTCAAGGTAATTTGTATTCTGCCTGCCTGCTGAAAGTGCCATAGTAGATGTAATCGGCTGAACCCTATGGATTCTAATTACCAGAAGTTAAATTAGCAAGTGGGGGACCACCTGTACTTAGAAACGATTTCATCAATAGCTTCGATAATTGCATTTTCCCCTTGTAGCAAATGAAATGTTTTAAGAAGTATCTTGTTTCAATTTCTGGTTGGTATTTCAGAAAATGTAATGGAATTACAAGACATTTTCCCCCTCGGACCTGGTTATTCTGGAAATCATAATCCAGTGAGTATTGAAGTTTTCCCAGTTTCTCTTCTTCTTTGGGTTCTTCTTTCTCTTCACCATCAGTCAATCCGGTTTCAGCATCATCATCCTTCAGGGCCTATAAGCAAGGGAAAGGGGAATATATGTGAATTTAAGTGAATTTTCATCGAACCCAAATGACACTGGGCCTGTGGTTAACACTTCCAAGCTGTCAGAAGCAAGCACTGAGATGCAGGAATCTCCATTTGTCTGACACACATTCACATCTGCTGCTGACATATTTTTAAAAATTCCACTTGTGCAAGGAATTTTCCCCCCAATCAGCAAGCAACATGGAAGCAATGGAAAAAGCCCCTCAGAATATTGCAAGCAAAAAATGTAAAGTTGTTGCAAAGAAAATGTCAACTTGGTATTACATTTGACTCTGATAAAATCGCTTCTTTCTGAGGTGTGATAAACATGCTATTAATCAGGCCAGTTTTCACATTCATGTAGTTTAAAGAGATCTACGCTAAGCACCATGTAAAACACCCTTGTTACATGCAGTGGAGTAATTTATATGAAATGTGTGGCCTTTTCTTGTTTTGCTTCCTATGAAAAAGATAGTTGACTAAGTTATTCTCAGAAAAATAGTAATTTCCTATGTCTTGCATATACATTTACAGTGGTTATGGAAAAAGAGGAAAAAAGAAACATGCCACCAGCAAATGCATGTTTAGAGAAAAATCTACTCCAGTTCCAGTTTAAGTTTACTGTTTTATTTTTATAACAGCTCCACAGAAAGCTAGGCTGAATTAAATTGATTTATGGGTCTATTTGATACCAAAAGGTAAAAGGAATTATGTTTGCAATTTTGTCAAACTGAACTTTGTATAAAAACTCATTTTGTGGTAACAAGCAAAAATCATGGCATAAAATTCTCAAAACTCAGTTTGGACCAGTTGAATGTTCCTTATAACCTAAAACTTAAGTGTGATGTAAATCGAAATACTAGAAAGCTCATAATTTCATAAAATTCATGCATATGTTCCCTTTATTTAAAAAATATATAATGTATTTTCCCAATACGTGTAAAAATTTTACTCAAAAAGTCATAGGCTGTAAAGATTATAAATATTAGAAGTTCTGTTTCTAGGGGTGTGCATTCTCACTGCTTTAAAAAATTAGGAAAGATAATTAGAAATCCATAAGTAGTTATTATTCAAAGTGAAAAATGATACAGTGTTACATTTTCCTGAACACTATTGAGGTTGAAAACTTTTGTATTTTTTCTTCTGGGGATTGCCTGTATAACATACCCTTTGCTAATTTTTCTGCTCTGTTGTTTGCCACTTTAATATCTGTATGACTCAATCTTTCTGCTGTTATATTGGCAAGTATTCTCTCCTAGGTTTTGGTTATGGCATTTTCATTGCCTTGTGTGTGTGTGTATGTGTGTGTTACTGAAGAATCTAACAAAATTGCAGATAAGACATATGAATGGTGGGCTGCTTAATATCTCTGACAATGTAAAAAAAAATCTAAACTCTTGTCAGTGATCAAATTATATCTGAGAACTCTTGTAGAACTCAAATGCAAGAAGTATAACCAGGCTTCAGAAAGGCTTCAGAGTCATTAGACTACAGGTCTACCACCAATCTCCCCTCTCTCACCCAGATTACATCGTCTTTTTTGTCTTCTCAGAGAAAGGTTTCTGTTCACTTATCCATTTATACAGAGACCTGCAGTGATGCCTCAAAACGCAACCTCAGTCTCCGAACTGACAAGACTTTGCAATTGGGCTCTACTTATCTAACTCTAATTTGATCCTAAAAATCAGACTTGGCATCATCTTACTAGAACTCAGTCGGGTGGAAAGATTGCATAAACAGAGAGCTGAACTGTAGTCAGAGATGCTTCCCATTTTGTGCTTCCTGAAAAATTTCAAGAGCCTACAATGACTTTGGAAAATTGCCATTATTACATCTGTGCAGAAACCTTTCAGAACTGGTTAGCCATACCCCATTTTATTTGGAAGTTTATACTTCGTTGTCTCCTTGAATAGTAAAATGTTGATTTACCAATAGCCCAAGGCAGGAGAACAACATAATTATTTAAAAATTAATCTTTTAGCTTGAAGGTGTTGCTAATAGAAAAATAATAGTAAAGTGACAAGAAAAGACTACTGAGTTTAATTGGAGGACTTGAAGCAGTGAACCCACATTGCCTTTTCAAAACCTCAGCTGTGTATAGGTCTTTAACACTGTGAAAAGATGTGTTCAGAAAATGGCAATGTAGGTAATTTGCTTCCTGTAAGACTTTAATTTTTTGAATGGCAAACTATTTAATGCAATTTTTTGCCTGAAAAAAATCTTCACACTATTCTACCATAAACATAAAAAATTTCATGGATTAAAATACTTTTTCAAATTCTCTTTCAGAACTGATAATTTACATATCATATTTCAGCTCAGTGTAATTTGAAAGGGTTGAGATATTAAATCTCCTTTTCCCTAAGTGGTTTTTACCCTAATAAAAGGTGCAAGACCATCTCTGCAATTACTCTGCATGAAATAGGGCTAAATTTTTGATAATTTCTCAGTGTCACTGTTCATCTCTGATGTGATTAAGTCTATTCTTGTGCCAAAGGCTGAGTTTAAGCAAGACATTTTCTGTACCTTTACATTAAATTGAGACCTATTAAATCAGTAGCTATTATAATATCTAAAGAGCAATTAGTCCCTACCCCAACCCCTAACAAAATGCAGAGGAAAAGGCATGTAAGCCCAGAAGTTCTCAGAGTTTGATAAACTGTACTAGAAAAAACTGTGTTGGGAAAAAGACTTTGTTTTAATTGCAAAACTTTAGTGCATATGCTTCTGGCTTGATTCAACATTCATAAGGTGCTTAGTTGTACTTGGATAAACTGTGAGAAGGTGCTTTGTCCATGCTAAGTTAAACTGTTCAGACTTGGAATTGATAAGGGACACTAAAAAGGGAGCATAAGACACTGAATTTTCTTTCTGTACCCATTGATTAAAACTTGAGCTTTCTAATACTGTTCTCTTTAATCAGTTAGCAATGTTTAAAATGAGAACCCTTTATCTTAAAAAAAAAAATCGATTTAGTTCAGCCTTTTGATGTGTGTCAGAATGGTACACCCTCAGCTGTGGAGCCCCAGCTACCAGGCCACTAAATGTATCTGAGCAGTGACTTAGGGGTGTCTAATAGAGGAGACCTACCGCAAGGGACAGTCCCGAACAGTCATGAGACACAACACAGATAGGGAGGACATAGAAGGAAGAAATAAAAATTTAAATATCCACACACAGTAGTAAAAACCATGGAGAAATGACCTCTCCAGACCTCAGACTTTGCAAGCTGATATTGCCCCTCTGTATTTTTAGTGCTTTTAAGTTTTAAACCATTAAAAACCTTTAAATATATATCCTTTGCTGTATAAAAATACTATCTATCATCACCATTTTGTTGTCATTGCAGAATATTTAAAAATTCTTCCTTGGTTATAAAATCTTATCATAGAGACATAGTCATGATTATTGAGCTTTGAATTTATATGTGTTCTTATTTGGAATGAAATGGTAAAAACTTACTGATGTCTCCTAGAGCTTAGGTATCTTAAAGCATATCTAAAATGCCTCTTACACCTGTCTACTTTCTAGATATGAAGAGCCATGGGTTCTCACTATTGCTTTCCTCATGTTTATGTCAGTATTTTGTCTAAAATTGCTTGAAAATGTAAGTAAAGAATAATTTAACCTTGTTTATGCTATCTTGAACTTGGATGATCAGATGATCACCACATGACATAGTATCTTAAAATATGTACATTTTGTTCTGATGCTTTATCCTTTCTTTTGAAAAAAATGATAGAAATCGATTGGTTACTTTTATCTCCTTAAAAAGTAGCATAAGCTATTATTATATAACTGTTTACCAATGGGGCCTATTTTCGCTTGCTCAGAGTATAATTTCTTCTGTACATTTTATTGGTCATAAGTTAAAATAAAACCTATAAAATCCTAGTACCCAAAATGATCTACTTAAAATGATTAAAAAACACCTTTTGGATTGTTGAAATTCTAAATGCTATATTGTAATAGTAGACTGCTATAAACTATCAATGACTTCCTAGTATTTTCTTATTTGACTCATTTCTCTTCCCCTCTCATCCAAAAGACTTGGTGAGCAATGAAAAATTAACCATCAGTTCTCTGTATTTACTGTTTTTGAGATCTTGGTCATTTATCCATGTCATAACAGGGGTAATAAACACCATTACTATGCTATAAATTACAGTCTTACATCCTACAGAACAAATTCCACAAAGAAAAATACAAATTTATTGTCCTAGGAAGAAAGGATGTAGTAATCATTTAATATTATTTAGTGCTTTTAATTGGTAATTCTAGCATACATGAAAACCACATTTGAATTTTATTGAAGATATGAAAATGATAGTATTATATTTCCAGTTTGTTTCATAGATACAGATGAAATCCACATACAAATTACTCAGACCATCCATGTCCATCTAGATTTTTACTACATTTCATCTCCCAAATATGTTGTCTAAAGAAATCTATCAAGTCCTGCTGGTTACACAAAATGATGAAATAAGCAAGACATGATTTAAAACTTCAGCTTCTATGTAACAAATTAGCCAAAAAGAAAAATCCTTCTTAGACATCTGTGGTTGAACATTGGTGCCTGGGCTCCTCTGGCTGTGGTTAGGAACTTTGAGAAAAACGTAACCTTTGATACTGAGTTCAGAATGAAGCTCTCTGAATGGGAATGCAAGTATTGTGTTCGTTCTATAGCTCTGAAACCAAGCAAAAGTTCGAAAATGAGCCTTTGTGAAATCGTTTTCAAGAGACATTACTGTGTCTTTGAGAAAAGTGTTTAAAACTCAAGCTGGGGAGACGGATTAGTGTCCTGACTGTGTGGAGAACTATGAAAGTGTACTATAAAGGCCCTCCTTAACTAAATTATTCTTAAGGGGATACACATATTTAAGAGTATAATTAATAGGAAGACTATAAGGAGAATTTATAAAACTACCTATATATGTTGCTATTAGGGAATAAATAGAAATTTTGATTTATTTGAAGGGAAACAGTGGTAACTCAAAGTATTATCTTTGAAAAATCTTTACATTTACTTTTTATATGAAATAAGTGTTCTTTAGAAATATTCCAAAATGAATATGATTCCAAAAGAGAAGTGAAGGGGCATTTAATTATTATAACTATTAATAGTAGACTTTATTCTCAACCAAATCATCTGGTCTAGGAAAAATAGACAATGGTATAAAGCAGTGGTCCCCAACCCTGGGCCACCGACCGGACCACAGAGCAGGAGGTGAGTGGCTACTGAGCAAAGTTTCATCTGCTGCTCCACATGGCTCACAGTACTGCCTGAACCCTCCTCATCCCTATCCATAGAAAAACTGTCTTCCACAAAACTGTCCCCTGGTGCCAGAAAGGCTGGGGACCGCTGGTGTCAAGGAGCAGTCCTTAGCCTTGGGAAGATAACTCAGGCAGATGGATTTTATAACCTGCATTATGGCTCTAACTCTCCTTAAGTGGAGTTAAAATAAGGGTTTTGCCTTAAAATTCTACCCTGTTCTTTAGATCCAATTCATCATTCTCTTCCTTCTCTTGTATAATTCATTGTTCCTAAAGCACTTATCACTGAGCTGGATGACTGCATAGGGATGGTAGCTTTCATCATGTGTGACAAATAGCTGTAAGACTCAGTATTTAATGGTGATTATGAACCATGATAATGTTAAAAAGATATCCTGCCCAAGAGAGAGAACAGATACTCTATTCTGTTTCTCAAAATCTAGACCCACTTATAATGGGTTAAACAGATGTAATAAAAATGTTTAGGTATCATTTCAGTATGCCGGGCCTATCAAGATGGCCTTACGGTCATGGATGCCCTTTCTTGGTTTATATGCCTGGTGGTGGTGGTTTGGTGGTTTAGTTCCAAAGTTATCTCTGACTCTAGCGACCCCATGGACTGTAGTCTACCAGGCTCCTCTGATCATGGGCTTTTCCCAGGCAAGAATACTGGAGTGGGTTGGGATCTTCCCAACCCAGGGATTGAACCCACTTCCCTGGTGGCTCAGGTGGTAAAAAATCTGCCTTCAATGCAGGAGATGGAGGTTCAATTCCTGGGTCAGGAAGATTCCCCTGGAGAAGGGAATGGCTACCCACTTTAGTATTATTGCCTAGATAATTCCACAGACTGAGAAGAACAAATGACTTTCAAGTAGGGTAGAACTGTATATGCTTAGAAGATTGGAAAACTGCCGCTTGTTTCCATTGTACTTTGGATGTTGAGCAATGACTAAAAGGATTGCAAAACATTTCTACCACACTGGCAAGTGTCTGGATATTGTTAATGTCTTCATTTGGCATGAAATAATAAACTGTCTATTCTTAAATTTTTAATAAAATAATATAGGAAGAAATATGGAATGAATACGTTACCTGATCTTTCATGGTCTTCCCCAAGTCTTTCACATCTTTCATGTTAATGGCATTCTTCCCTCCCTTTTCCTTTCCCTTCTTCTTGTTTTTCTTTTTGAATAAGCATTTCTTACAGATACAAAAGCAGCAGGTCAGGACTAAAAGGACCGCAACTATGGCTATGGCAATTAAGGCCCATGGTGGCACTGAAAGAAAAAAAAAATGTACAGAGACTATTAATAATAAAGCATTTACATATGCAAGACCTTTAAATTCACTTGCTGTACAGCTACTCACTCACCCATTTGTATTTAGTGAGCTCCAGGCACACTGCCGCACGTTGCTTTATCTGTGTTTCCTCTGCCTATGGTGTATCTATCTTTTCCTCCTCACTCTTCCAGGCATGTCAGACGTCATCTCCTCTCTACAGCTTTCCCTGCCCCTCCAGGCTGGATTTTTATTGATCCATTCCTTCATTTTTTCAGAGCGTATCTCTGGAGTTTGGCCTTTGAATTTAAACCCTGGCTCCCTGACTTACTAGTTGTGTGACCTTGGGCAAGTTCCTAACGTCTCTCTGTCTCAGTGTCTTCATCTCTAAGACCCGGTACATATAAACAATGGAATAGTACTCAACCATAAAAAGGAATTTAATTGGGTCCTTTGTAGACATGTGGATGGAGCTGGAGAGTGTCATACAGAGTGAAGTAAAAGAGAAAAGCAAATATTCTATATTAATGCAAATATGTGAAAGATAGAAAATGGTATAAATGATCTTTTTTGGAAAGCAGAAATAGAGAAACAGATGTCGAGAACAAATGTATGGATGCCAAGGGGGAAAGGGGAGAGGTGGGGGGAACTGGAAGGTTGGGATAGACATATATATATGATTGGTTTCATGTATAAAACAGACAACTGATAGTCTTTCTGAAGATTAAAATAAGAGGTAGTGCTTGGCACATAGCAAAAACTTAATAAATATTAGCTGCTGTTGTTACTTATCTATTAAATACTACAGGTTCTAGTAACATGTTCTGGGCACAGTGGAAGATGTAGACATTAATAATAATACAAAAAAACAGAAAAGCAAAAGTAAAATCCTAAGAGTAGCGAAGGTTAGGAAGAAGGACTTGGTGCTCTGAAAGTAGATCATGGGCAGATTTACCCATACAGGGTCTCTGGAAGCAGGGCAGTGCTTATAAAGCCAGGCTTAGATTCAGGCTTGGCTGCTTACAGGCTGTGTGCCTGGCCAGACTGTTTAACTGTTATGGATTTCTGTTTCCCTGTCTATAATGTGAAGATAATAATGGTACCCATTTCATCTCCTTTCAAGGCTGAGTTAATAGACTAATAGTCTTAGAATGGCATCCAGCACGTAGCAAAAATTCAATGAATATTAGCTATTTTTTTTAATTCAAGGCATGAGGCTAAGTATTGTGGGTGACAGAGCTCAGAATACATGTGGGAACATAAAACATGCATGTATGAAAAAGGGGGTCACAGCTGACAGGCTTTAGGTAAGAAAATGAGAGAGGAAGAGAGATTTTTTTAGATAAGAGCATAGACTTCAGATTTACAGGATCTATTTAATAAAGCATATAGAAATAAAGATACTCAAACATTTTTTTCTATTACAAGTTGCCCAACTACTAAAAGTAGCTCTATTTTCTCATTTGTTTTCCCCTGCATATGTGCTTATAAAAAATCAGTTCTCATGGAAACATGGAGGATTTCAGTTTGCCTAGAAAGTAATTATTTATCCATTGAGATTAATCAGAAGAAGTAGTAATTAGATTTGTCCGTTGTAATAAAAAAAAGACATTGGGTACTGAAATGGTAAGGAAAAGTGCTATTTTCTTCTAGCTACATAAACATCATTAGTATTAATGATTGTTGAACACAAGTCAGGAGTACTCTGATAATGTAAAAACACTTAAAAATTAACTTCTCTTCAAAACTGAGAAAATTCACTCACTTGGCTCCTTTTGCACTTAGCTTCATAGTGGAAAAGACTTACTCTGCATATTATTCTAGCTTATGAAAGACGACTAGATGTTATACCCTATGGATGTCTAAAACCATAACTGGTGAAATTGTCTTTTCAGCCAAAGAAAGATTTGTGTGAAAGTTACAGATGAGCCCTTCAGTTCAGTTGCTCAGTCGTGTCCAGCTGGACTGCAGCACACCAGGCTCTCTGTCCATCACCAACTCCTGGAGTTTACTCAAACTCATGTTCATTGAGTCAGTGATGCCATCCAACCATCTCATCCTTGGTCATCCCCTTTACCTCCCACCTTCAATCTTTCCCAGCATCAGGGTCTTTTCCAATGAGTCAGCTCTTCACATCAGGCGGCCAAACTATTGGAGTTTCAGCTTCAGCATCAGTCTTTCCAATGAATATTCAGAACTCATTTCCTTTAGGATGGACTGGTTGGACTCCTTGCAGTCCAAGGAACCCTCAAGAATCTTCTCCAACACCACAATTCAAAAGCACCAATTCTTTCACACTCAGCTTTCTTTATAGTTCAACTCTCGCATCTGTACATGACTACTGGAAAAACCATAGCTTTGACTAGATGGACCTTTGTTGGCAAAGTAATGTCTCTGCTTTTAATATGCTAAGTTGGTCATAACTTTTCTTCCAAGAAGAATGTGTCTTTTAATTTCATGGCTGCAGTCACTATCTGCAGTGATTTTGGAGCCCCCCAAAATAAAGTCTGTCACTGTTTCCATTGTTTCCCCATCTATTTGCCATGAATGATGGGATGCCATGATCTTAGTTTTCTGAATGTTGAGTTTTAAGCAACCTTCTTCACTCTCCTCTTTTGCTTTCATCAAGAGGCTTTTTAGTTCTTCCCTTTCTGCCATAAGGGTGGTGTCATCAGCATATCTGAGGTTATTGATATTTTTACCAGCAATCTTGATTCCAGCTTCATCCAGCCCAGCATTTCTCATGAAATGCTGCATATGAGTTAAATAAGCAGGGTGACAGTATACATCCTTGATGTACTCCTTTTCCTATTTGGAACCAGTCTGTTGTTCCATGTCCAGTTCTAACTGTTGCTTCCTGACCTGCATATAGGTTTCTCAAGAGGCAGGTCAGGTGGTCTGGTATTCCCATCTCTCTAAGAATTTTTCATAGTTTGTTGTAAGACATATTTTTTTAGAGTTTTCTAATCTCATTAAGCAATCATATTTTTAAAAAAACATAAAGCAAGCTTAGGTAACCAATGATATCATTCACAGTACTTCATTTAAAAGCCTGTAAGTCTTTTGATCTAGTTAAAACCTTGCCATGCATGAATGAGCGAGCCTATGTATTCATTACAGGCAAGACAGTATTAATAATGACCCTTCATTTTGAACCTCGTAAATTATCCTCTTAGTCGGACTTGTATGATAGTCTCTCAGAGAGCTACATAAAACTCTCTTAAATTACCCAAGGCAAGACAGAGATCATTTGACAACCTCACAAAAAGAAAACAGCCTGTGAAAGCCCAGGAACATTATTTATAAGAGTTAGAGAGGAACAGGATTACAGGAAGAAGTTTGATATACAGTAACTTGAAGGTGAATTATAACCATTGAAAACCTTTTGTTTTTGACCTCTGTGCCTTATAGTGCTGCTGTCTTCTAGAGTTGCTTTCAGCTGATCTTCTGAATAGCTTAACTTTAACTTTGAATATGCTATATTAAACATATGAAATGAGCAAAAATTTCCTCACACTATATTGGCATCTTTAGATAGAATTAAAGAGAAAGCCTTAATGCTATCATTTTATGTACCTGTGTGAAAACTGGACTGAATAGTTAATTATAAAACACCAATTTAAATTAAAAGAAGTTATTGGAATCGAATTTTCATGTTAATATTTTTGTTTTGTAGAGCAACTAAACCTTGAGAATTTGATAAGTTTAGTCAGAAATACTGTCCACAGTATTATTGCTTTGTAGTATTTATGAAAATAAGTTTCAATATTAGTGACCAAATCTCCTGAAATATATTTTGGATTACACCAAAAATTTATTGAAGATCTACTTATTATGGGCCAGCAGCTGTGCTACAGCTTTACATATATTATATAATCTTCACAGAAATTTTGTTCATTACTAAGCAAAGTAATAGTGGGAGAAATTGAAATATGTTTTACATCATTATTAGTTTAAAATGCACATATTATAAATGTGTACAAAGGAAAAATGCTTGTCTGGCTGTGAAGCCTACTTCATAGGACATTTTACTTTTGAAAAAAATGGACAAAATAAGTAACAGCATAAGATGCTTCCAAGAGTAATTTCTTTAATATAAAATCTAGTTTTAATCAAAAATAGGCTCATCAAAATATTGCTACTGGCAGAAAGCTATCAATTTGTTTTTATTGCTACCTAAGGATCTTTAGATCTTTTGGAGAAGACTCTTGAGAGTCCCTTGGACTGCAAGGAGATCCAACCAGATCATTCTGAAGGAGATCAGCCCTGGGATTTCTTTGGAGCGAATGATGCTAAAGCTGAAACTCCAGTACTTTGGCCACCTCATGCGAAGAATTGACTCATTGGAAAAGACTCTGATGCTGGAAGGGATTGGGGGCAGGAGGAGAAGGGGACGACAGAGGAGGAGATGGCTGGATGGCATCTCTGACTCGATGGACGTGAGTCTCAGTGAACTCCGGGAGTTGGTGATGGACAGGGAGGCCTAGTGTGCTGCGATTCATGGGGTCGCAAAGAGTCGGACACAACTGAGCGACTGAACTGAACTGAAATGAAGGATCTTTATATGGAATTTTACAACATGAATTTTAACATTTAACTTAAGGACCTTTCAGCAGAATATAATAGACTAATGGAAAAACTTTCCATTAAAAATGTTATTTTCATCTTCTAGTTAATGAATTAATCTCACATATCATTTAACCTGAAGGTAGACTGATGCACAAGAATTTAGTCCAAGTCAATTCTGTTTCTGATGTTTAGACTTTGTGGTACCCAGAATAATGACTCTTCAACAATGCCCACATTCTGTTCCCTGGAACCTCTGTATGTGTTACTCAACCGAAAAAAAAAAAGGGACTTTTCAAATGTGATCTTGAGATAGTGAGATTATCCTGGGTTATCTGGATGGACTTATGCTCCTTCTAAGTGGGAAAGGGAGGCAAGAGTTTCAGAATCAGAGATATGTGAGGATTCTGTGCTGTTGATTTTGAAGATGGAGGAAAGGACCACGAGCCAAGGAAGGTAGATGATCTCTAGAAGCTGGAAAAGCAACAAAACGGATTCTGTCCTACAGCATCAACTGTTGCTGATGCGTCCTTTCCCGTGCCTGAACTTCAGGTTAGTTACGTGCTTGCTTCTGTATTCCAGAGCTGTGCTCCCAGCTGCCTAGAACATGTTCCTTATGAACCTTTTATTATCTTCTCAAACCAGTTCTCAAACTCTGTGGCTTTTGTCAGTGCTTCTATAATTTCCTGCCTCTTGGATATTGGAACCATGTGGAAATTCTAACTTCCTTATGCAACTGATTGGCGAGTCTTGTCATTTCTATTTGGATGCATTTTATTCTATTTTTTTACATATATTTTGACTTGGGAGGTCTGACATTACCTCCCATCTGATCTCCCTTCCCTTCAGTTATCTCTTCTCTCCATTTTATCTGTTCATTGTTATCAAACAAAGCTTTCTTTTTAAATTTTTTATTGAAGTATAGTTGATTTACAATGTTGTATTAGTTTCTGCTGTACAGCAGTGATTCAGTTATACATATATGTAATATATATTCTTCATATTCTGTTTCATTATGGTTTATCAAATGGTGTTGAATATAGTTCCCTGTGCTGTACAATAGGACCTTGTTTGTGAACAAAACTTTCTAATACATAATTTTCTATTATTTTGTGCATAGCTTTTATAGTCCTCTGTGGTTTGGCCCAGCCCATCTGTCCACCTTTCCTTCTCTCTGCTCTTCTATACCCACCTGTAGTCTCATCAGACTGGACAACTTATTGGGCTTTGCTCAATTTTATCCCCATGGTTTTCTAAAGCAGATTCATTCTTTTTCAAAATGGCTGTTCTTTCCCTCTTTAGTCATTTAAATAATACTTGTTTTCCCAAGGCTCAATACAAGCCTCACTGAATGTTGACAGATTTTAAAATACAAATATTGCATATATTTGCTAAAATTCCCCTCTCTCACCTAGTGGGGAATAGGGACCATGTGGTAAACACTGGGTGGTCTGTTAGACTGGCATAAAAAAGATGAATGATGCAAAGATAAAAAGACAAACCTGTAAAAATGTGTAAAAGATATTTAAAAAACCCCTTCCTACACGTGAAATTAATTTCTTGCTGACTTAAAGCTTAGCTCTTTGTAGATTATTCATGACACAAAGCAGTGATATTTAATTCAAACTTAATAAAAATAATTTGGAACCAATTAGAAATACATTTTCATCAGCAAGTCTTCTGGTGGAGAAAAAAACCCCAAACAACTATTTTCCCTTATCAAGAGAGGCTGTTATTTTATGAGAAGTTAGCAGTTTCAAAAAGTAATTATTTAATCAAACAATTACTTACTGAGGAACTACTGTGTGTCAGACTTTTTTCTCAGGTCTGGAATACAGTGGTAAACATGGTTTCTGTAATCATGAAGCTTACTTTTGGCTTCCCAGTTGTTAAAAGTTGCTAAGTTCAGTCCTCAGAACATAATATAGTACATTTTCAGATGGAAACTGCACGGCTTAACACACTCCTGTGGACAGATTTAGAGCTCCAGGGGTACGTTTATGGATGAACTCAACTAGTAAATATTCTTTCTATAATAAAAATGTAACACTCAAATTGAAAAGTCTCATTCCCCCCACCCCAGAGAGTTTTGGCCCTAAATAAATTTCTTATTACTTAAGGGAATCTGACCTACACTTTAAAAAAGTAGATACTCCAAATATCCTTTTCTTCAATAGAACAAGAAATATTCTTTTCCTTAATATATGGTAAAATCAAAGATGAAAAAGGGTATTGCACAGAGTACATTTATAAAAGAGAAAATTTTAGCATTACTGATAGCAACCGTGTGTGTCAACTTTACGCTCCCAGATCTGCTCCTCAGACGTGCATCGTGCCTCAGACTTATGGTATGAGCAGTTGGTGAAAAGGGGTTTTTCTAATTTACATGGAAGGCCCTTATGGCTGAGAGGTGGCCTGCTCAAGCTCTCCTAAATTCTGAGCTCTCACCGCCAAAGAGATTTATTTTTTTGCCTTCTCTAAAATACCTGACTCAGTACTTTCTGCTTAATGGTGCTCAGTACTATCTGCCTAAGGGTGTTCAGTTAATGAAACCCACATCCCTATGCTCCTTCTTTTTCTTAAAGTTTTTCTGTATTGAAGTATAATTGGTTTACAATATCATGTCAGTTTCAGGTGTACAGCAAATTGAGTCATATATATGTGTGTGTGTATGTTTATATGTATATATATATATCTTTTTTCAATTCTTTTTCATTACAGGTTATTACATGATATTGAATATAATTCCGTGTAAGACCAAGGTTTTAATCTCAAATTTTATTGCCTTTTGTTCCATCTGTTATAAAAACAAATAAAAGCAAAAAAAAAAAAAAAAAAACAAGAAACAAACCTCTACAGCATGTAAATATTTACATACATTATTTCCCCCATTTTGAACTAGAAAAAATGGTCACTACAGTCTATATTCTTGACCTCAAGCAGGAGAGAACTGGACAATTCCTGAGGCCCACCATACCCCCACATTTTTTTCTGTAGGTCAGCTACTCAATTCCATGCCCTTGGCTCTGATTCTCTCCTTTATTTCTAGTTAGCTACTGCAATCACCTATGACAAACTTTTGGTGGATTGGCTCATTGGGTTCAAGTTTTAATCAAGGGCAAAACTTAACTGGTTTTGTCTTTCTGCCTTGATTTCACTTTCTAGGGCTGCTCTGCATTTTTTCTCCATTCCATTTCCATTAATCATATTAAGAAACAACCTTAAAAACTTATCTCTTTTACAAGATGGACAGTATTTTCCTCTCTGGGAAATGTAAGCTTATATATTTACATCAGTCCTTGGTATTTGAGCCAAGAGCCTCAAGATACACAGGTGATATCATTGCTATGGCCACTGTAAAAATTCAGCAATATTTTTAAGAATTTTTTACCTTTCATATATCTCTATTTGTCATATGAGTGCCTCCCCACTGCCCTAAGGTCTGTGTAATTCATTTTATGAATCATTTATATAAAACCTAATTCTAACATTTATTGAAGAATTTGCCAACTTCTAGGTTTACCCCATACAAGCCATCTTTCTATATCATAATATATTGATGTAAGATGCAGAATATCATAGAAAAATAATAACTCTGCTCCTAATCAGCAAGAAAAATAACCTATATTTTTCAAGCTTTGCTTTTAGACTATAAGTAATTAGTAAAAACATAAAAGGATAATTTTTCAAAACTTGGCAAAAAAAGAAGCCTTGCATTTTAAAGATTTTCCTAAATTAAAGAATGCAAATGGCAAAAAGTTCTGAAAATATGTGAATTAATATACTCATTAACCACCTCTGGAGACAGAATGTTAAATGCAAAATTTGAAATAGTGTATGAAGTGATTCAGAATATGACTTAAGATTAAACCCACCACTCAAAGATCAGAATGAAGAATTTCTCATTATAACCTGAAATGGCTTCAAAGATCATCCATCTTTGGCTTCTGGGTATTAAGCTTATTTTTCTTCACTCTTTAGAATGGTGGTTGTAAGCCCCCTTTGAGTTGTATTCTCCTTTTAGCATATGCTAAAGCTTTGAATTCTTGATGGGAAAGTATGTATATTTATGTTTTAAAATTTCCACACAACTGGGGAAGTGTGGTACCCTTGTGGAAATCACAGTTCCCTAGATCAACAAGACCACTGGACTCTGAATTAAAAACTCCTATTCTAGAGCATCAGAATAAAACTCAAGATTAGTGAGTTAGGGAGAATGTTTTCTTTATTTGGTCATCTAACCTTGTATTTCTGGTGCTAGTAGTAAAAAAGAATCTTCCTACCAATGTAGGCGTACTGCCTACCAATGTATGCCTACTAATCTGCCTACCAAATCTGCATATCAATATATGCCTACCATCTGCTTACCAATGTATGCATACAATACTTTGGCCACCTGTTGGGAAGAACTGATTCATTGGAAAAGACCCTGATGCTGGGAAAGATTGAAGGCAGGAAGAGAAGGGGACAACAGAGGATGAGATGGTTGGATGACATCACCGACTTGATGGACATGATTTTAAGTAAGCTCTGGGAGTTGGTGATGGACAGGGAAGCCTGGCATGCTGCAGTCCATGGGGTCACAAAGAGTCAGACATGACTGAGTGATTGAACTGACTGACCAGTGTAGATGTGGGCTAAGGGAATGGCAACTTGTTCCACTGGTCTTGGCTGGGAAATCCATGCACAGAGGAACCTGGTGGGCTACAGTCTATGGGGTCACAAAGTGTTGGACACGACTGAGCACAACATTTCACTTATTTCTTCTTGGCAACCTGCGGTGTGCTTATACAATGCTGGAAATGGTGGGGGAAACAAAACACAGAGAAGATGGGCCCCTTTCTCCAAGAGCTTATGAAAACTAACTCCAAGGAAAAAACTGTACAAGACAGGAGGCAATACGAGTTAAACACAGGAACTCACTGCATTAGATGGGCTCTGTAGGTGGCAGGTTAGAGAAGGGTAAGATAAAAGTCCTAGAGTTCAAGGACGGCTTCATCAGGGAGGTGAGTTACACAGTGAATGTTACACAGTGAAAATAGCATTTGGGGAATTCCAGTTTTTTCCTTCTCTCTTTCCCTTCCTGACTCCCTCCCTTCCTATCTGACTCCCTCCTTCTCTTTGTTCTTTTCTCCTTCCTTTCCTTTGAGCTTTAGACTCCTTTTAATCAAACTTTTTACCCAGTGACTATCTTGGTAAACAAAACTCTCAATAAGACACAGACATAAATCTATGTTTAGATTTTTAAAAATCATAGTAACTGGAAAGACATTTCCTTGAAGTAAACACAAATAACCTTCAGAATTGCCTTTGTTAGAACACATTTCACATTTCTTATAACATAGTTCTGTTTAGCTTTTCAGTATGAACCCCTGACAAAAACCAAACTGGGAAATGTGTCTGTATAAATGTGCTGTAAAAATTATACAAGTCATTGACTGGAGTCAGCTGTGCTGTGATTAGTCTCTCAGTTGAGACCAACTCTTTGTGACCCCATGGACTGTAGCCCGCCAGGCTTCTCTGTCCATGGGGATTCTCCAGGCAAAAGTACGGGAGTGGGTTGCCATGTCTTCTTCAGGGGGATCTTCCCAGCCCAGGGATCAAACCTTGGTCTCCCACTTTGCAGGTGGATTCTTTACCATCTGAGTCACCAGGGAAGCCAGGAGTCAACTAACGGTGGCTTTTTGAGGGGGATGTATTGTGTGAAATGGAGAAGGCAATGGCACCCCACTCCAGTACTCTTGCCTGGAGAATCCCATGGATGGAGGAGCCTGGTAGGCTGCAGTCCATGGGGTCGCTAAGAGTTGGACATGACTGAGCGACTTCACTTTCACTTTTCACTTTCATGCATTGGAGAAGGAAATGGCAACCCACTCCAGTGTTCTTGCCTGGAGAATCCCAGGGATGGGGGAGCCTGGTGGGCTACCATCTATGGGGTCTCACAGAGTTGGACACGACTGAAGCGACTTAGCAGCAGCAGCATTTTGTGAAAAATAACGTCAGAGAGAGGCTCAATCATTCATTCATCCACTTGAATGTCTATTCAATGCAGTAATTCTCAACACATTGGAGGAACAGTGAAGAAGTCTGAAATAATTTACTTAATCAACTTACAGTCCAGTTGGGCAGATTTGATTAATAGAAGTGAAGCAATTGTGAACAATATCAGCATGTTAAATGCCAAATTAAATGGTGCCTTTTGTTAGATTCTAATTTTATATGGTCACAGCAATCTTATTCTACTTGTCTAATGAGCACTAGCTTAAAATTGCTTTTAAAAACTTTAAAACTTAATAAAATAGGAAATCAGTTTCTTTGTTCATATATGCTTAAAAAACTTAACACAAAATAAGACTTCAGTAAAATACATTGCTTTGATAGACAGGAAATCACAACCTACACAACCTACAAAAAAACCTGATTTTTTTTTTTTTTTAACCAGAACCTCTATTTATTGATTTAAAATGCACTGTGCTGCTGAACAAATTCAGTCCCTGCTGTCAACTGATTAAGGTCATGAATATTTCTTGCTTTAGCAAGGCTCAGTCATTACCAAAAGTTAGTTGACTCAAGGCCATTTTATCTGTGCAGATATTAATCAAATAACTAATTTTATAAAATGTCTGCAATAATTGTCAGCTATCAATGATAAGGCCAAGTCATGCATATCTTCATGATATTGGACTGTCTGAAATTTGACATGGAAAATGATGTTGGGTCTTTAGGCAGAGATAAGGCCCCTGCACAACTTTCAGCGGATTTAGATAAGGCTCCAGAATCAGCTCAGGAGCTTGCTGTCTGCTGGCTCCAGGGAGAAGTGTGTTGGTAAACATGGAGGGTTGCCAGGTAAGTTGGCAGATGTGAAAGCAATTCACGAGCTAATCAGTGCTGAAGCCCTTGGAAGTTCGTAACATTTTTCAGTCATGCTGTGGACAACACAATTTCCTGGCTAAAGGGAAATCCATTTATCTTGTAACATTTACAGCATGTCTTTCTTGAGTTTTGATTTCTAAGTTCAAAACTAATAAAGAATTATGTCTCAGATTGTTCTTCCCCTAGTAAAAGCGAACTTTCTTCTTGACCTTGGTATGTAAGGGCTTCAAAATAAGCATCTCTTGGATTTCAGTCCAATTAATATTTGATTTTATTTTGATGCTTTGAATTAGGTCAACCATATCTTTAATCTGTTTTCTGTCTTTGGCAAAGATGGCCAAGAAAAAAGACTATTCCAAGAATTGAACATGGCACCTGTTGTTAACTTTGGGATAATTCAATAGTTGAGAGTCTATTTGTTTCTTTACTCAGCAGTTTAATATTATTAGGATGAAATACAATTATGATAAAATAATGTCAGCTAAATGGGCAGATATGTTCCCTGCTTCCCTATGCTCTTTTATAACAGAAGAAACAAACAAAAGGACCGTTGCCTTTATTATCTGCTGTTTGGAAGGATCCCTTCCTCCCCCATACTTCCTGTTTAGTATTCTAGGAGCACACACTGCATTTTTAGAATGCCCTGTAACTTGGAGAGATTTGATTGTACTGACAGGAGAACTGTGTGGTTGCCATGCATGAGCGAAGAAGGGCAGGACTTTCGAGTCTTTCCAGTCATGAAAGGAAAGAGTCAGGTTCATTAATTCCATTACTATACAAAGTGACAGGTAGACAACAGTGAAAACAAAGCTGCTTGCTTGTCTAGCTCTCCACAGGACATTTTTTCCTTGATGATCCAACGGACTGCTGCTGCTGCAGACTACACTTATTAATTTTCCTCTCCAACTGTTGTTTTCTCTGTTTGTTTCAATCTATTTCTCCCCATGGCAGTTTTATCTGTCCGATTCTCAATTTGTAGCATTATCTTTGTGTTTCCTGGCTCTTGGATGTGAACTTCCATTTTTAGTTTACAGCTCCCATGACCCTTGATTTCCTGTTTCTGGCTTTTGACAGGGTTTCCCCTACGCTGGTCCGTGGTGTATATGGTGACTTTTTATATATCTGTTTTTTTCCTTTTAATTATGATTTTTCTTCTGTGCTGAGCTCATGCTTTGAAGCACTGCAACAGCGAGCAGTTGTCAAAGTCCTGCACAGATCTTGGTTTTTGTAGTTTCTGACAAATCTCCACTAAGAATGTAGAATTCCCTTTACGCTCCTCATTAAACTCAGTTAAACTCAGTCATTTCTTCCTCTGAATGACGACCATTAGACTTCCTCCAAACGTCCACCACCTGAGTAATACCACGCAGGGGCATTTACATTGTCTCTCATCCACATTCATTTATGCCTTCTGACTTGCATTATCACATCTTGATCCATGGTTTCTAGTATCTTTGTTATTTGTCTCTTCAACATGAAGATGCTATATGAAGAGGGATGCTATTATCTTCCTTTCCTTTGCCTTCTATGACGTATCAGTTGGTTTGGGTACACGGTAAGTCTTAAGAAATGCTTACTGAATAAATGAAAGTATAATCAGAGGTGGAGACAACCTTCTTCAAATACTTTTTACACATAGTGAGGGCCTGGCTCCTGGGACACCTTGTTGAAACTAAAACACACTCTTTATTTATTTATTTTTTCAGTTTTATTTATTATTATTTTTTTACTTTACAATATTGTGGTGGTTTTTGCCATACATTGACATGAATCCGCCATGGGTGTACACGTGTTCCCCATCCTGAACCCCCCTCCCATCTCCCTCCCCATCCCATCCCTCTGGGTCGTCCCAGTGCACCAGCCCCGAGCACCCTGTATCATGCATCGAACCTGGACTGGCGATTCGTTTCACATATGATAATATACATGTTACAATGCCATTCTCCCATATCATCCTGCCCTCGCCCTTTCCCACAGAGTCCAAAAGACTGTTCTATACATCTGTGTCTCTTTTGCTGTCTCACATACAGGGTTATCGTCACCATCTTTCTAAATTCCATATATGTGTGTAAAACACACACTTTAAAAAAAATTACAGATTAAATCCTGTTAAGACTGCAAAGGCGTATCAACTTTTCTAGATTATTTAGAAAATCTGTGCAAGTATTCTTTATTTTTTTAATTCTAGGCAGACTATGGAGAAAGCAGAAAACTGGCTCATTTTTTCCTGTCAATTATTTTTCCTAAATAGTTTTTATGTTGTATATCCCCTTCAACGTTTCTCTTAAAATTGTACTAGTGATGCTGATATGGTTTTCCTTTTCTTTATCAAGTCTCTGCAGTATCTCCTCATTCAACCTCTCATTTATAAAGTTCTTGCATTTTGTGACACTTTCACATTACCTCAACTGATTTGACCCTAAAAGCCAAATTGTAGAGCAGCAAAAGTAGATACCGTAAGTAGATGTCCATTTTATAGATCAGAACACTGAGGATTTGAACTATGGTTTCTGTAATGTGATTTCTTTTAGAGTGGGATAATACTTAAGTCATTGGGGTTTAATTTTCATGCTCTTATATATTCTGTCATTCTATATAGAAATGAGCAAATATTCACTAAACTGCTAAGAAGAGTTTAGTTTTGTGAACATACTTATATGTTACTGTCTGGATTCTTTTGACTGAAATAACTTTTAATTGTTTATACCAAATCAATAAAATCATGTATCAAAAGATACTGATAATAATTATAATAACTGGGCAACATCAGATATAACATAGATCATGCCACTTAAATTACCAAATCAATTTCATCAAGTTATTTAGACTTCCTGAACTTGTTTCACTATCTGTAACAAGGGAGCTGGGTGAAGCAAGGAAATAACTATATAAACTCTGATTTGTGATATGTACATTTATGACATACAGAGTACTTAGAATGGGAAATAATATGAAGGAAAGTTTAAAATGTCAGTTAGTATTATTTGCCAGCAATTCCTATTAAATTTCACAACTTAAATGCTTAAAACTTGGCTGAGAAAACAAGTTCTAAAATTTAGGTTAGATAAAAGATGAAAAACAAGTAATTTTGTATGCATTATACAACTCCCAGTATACTCAATGTTTTCTGCCTTAACACTATATTAGAATGTCAGGGTAACATTCTAAAATCAAGATTGCTGTCAAAAAAACTGAAAGGCAAAGCATTTTGGTAGTGATCAAGCTATTCATGGGTAAATAATAGAATGCATAAATCATACTCTGGGGGAGAATAAATAATAGTCCCTCAGAATTGCAGTGGCCAATAAATGGTTATGCTATTCAAATATTGCAAGCAGCATTAGGATAATATTAAATTTGTATTAATGGAAATAAACATGTACTACTTTGCATTTTCAATAATTTGTCAATCCAGCCAACACTTCCTGAGGTAAATGTTTTAATATAGCAGTAAAGAAATCAGTGGAAGGATTTTTTACTCTTTCTACTGGCAGAATGGTAGATTTTGCTTGAACTCACTCCCCATTCTATAGTTCTTGTGCACTAATAACAACATGCTCTTCAATGCTGTTTTTCTTTCTCCTTAAAAATTAGCCAAGTATTGTAAGTGATTGAAAAGCTATCTTGAATTCAGCATTATGTTCAGTAATTATTTACATACACATTTAAATTATAATGATCAATTTCTATTAAGAACAAACTTTGATCTTACACCATTTGTTTCCACTGAATAATTTATAAAACAGTTGGGTTTATTATTTCATTTAGGCAATATTATCTTCATTCGTAGATGGTAAATCTGAAGTACCCAAAATAATATGACTGTCCTAAGATTCTGGGGAAAAACCATGACCCAGTCTCAAGCTCAGTCTTTTGAACATTGAGCTGTTTGTACTAATCCAATTGTTGATGATTCTTATTTCAAATCAGTCAACAATGTTAGGATTTAAACTTACCTAGGATCATAATTTTTGGTCATTTACTATTTAAATCATTCCAATGTCATATTCATTTATAGAAAACCTTTATTTTCTTCTGGCTTTGCCATTATTTTCAAGAAAATAAAGTTAGGAGCCTATAGTTTTCTTTTGATGATTTTGACTAGAATTGAAAATTAGCTGACATTATGATTTAGTAAAATAGTGAAATAGCTAGAGGATTTTCTTTAAAGATTGAAAGCTATGGAACTTAATGGAAGGGATGGCTGTGTTCCCCACCCCCCGCAGTGTTTTGCTTATGTTGTAACCATCAAAGTCCGGAGAAGGCAATGACACCCCACTCCAGTACTCTTGCCTCGAAAATCCCATGGACGGAGGAGCCTGGTAGGCTGCCATCTATGGGGTTACACAGAGTCGGACACGACTGAGCGACTTCACTTTCACTTTTCACTTTCATGCTTTGGAGAAGGAAATGGCAACCCACTCCAGTGTTCTTGCCTGGAGAATCCCAGGGACGGGGGAGCCTGGTGGGCTGCCATCTATGGGGTCGCATAGAGTCGGACACGACTGAAGCGACTTAGTAGCAGCAGCAACCATCAAAGTCGAGATCCTAGATGCTGTGCAAATATTGTAGTGTTAACATGTACTCTTGGAGGGTCACTAAGTCCAGATACTGCCTGGAAGAAATAGAATTATCTTACTAGACAATGGCCTTTTATGATTCTTTGGAAAAGGATAGTAGATCCATTACTTAACATATTGAGGCAAATGCCTTTCAAGCAATATAAATTTTATATTTGAAGTTCATCTTAATGATTTCAAATGAAATTATAAAAATTGGAGAAATCTGTGAACTGATGTGGGTAAATCTTTTTGACTAAAGGTCAAACTATTCTCTCTGAAAAAGATGTTTAAATTAAATATTGATGGACAGAAAGGAAGAAAATATAGCACTGAACACAAAACAGATCATCAGAAGAAGTATCTTAGGGGAAAAAAAAGAATGGAGAGTGTTATCTCCTACTGAGAAAGCATCCCGCTAATCTCAGAACGATAGCTCGCTGCCTTAAAAGTGGCAATTGATTGCACTAAGTCATTTCTTTAATCAGTGGTCTTAGAAGTTCTATCATGCGTTGAGACAACTAGAACAAAACCAGGAATGCATTTTATGGACATTGCACAAGGGGCAGCAAGTGACCCTGTGTGTGATAACTTGGGTCGGCCCCCACTATGAACCCAGGGACCCTAACGTCACCCTGGGTCCTTCTTGAAGCACATGAGCTGCCTTGTGTGGTTTTCTTTTTTTCCATTCACGCTACCTCCTCTTGTGCATATAGGATAATGTGGAGGCGTCAAGAGAGGGAAGAATACAGTACAGAGTTTGGGGAAGCTATTTTGAGGTGATATGTTCTTTGGCACTTTTTCTGATTGTCTCTGAGCAGCCATCTAAATAGTGAAACGGGGTGGGGGGTGGTGGGGAGCTTGTAAGTGGTCTAAGAGTTGCGTGCATTTCCAGAAGAGCTGGAGAGCCATCTCGGCTTCAACAGTGCAAAGAAGGAGGCATCAAAAGCATTTTCACCTCCTGGCTCCTCAATTGTGAGAAGGGTGTCAGTTGCTTTACTTAAGGGTTGTTTGGGTGAGAATCTTAGGTAAATTGCAAAAATACAAATGTGAAAATAATTAAGATGAGCTTAAAGAAGTAGATTGTTTTGTAAAGTTTCAGTCATCTTTGTAATTGGACATGTGGCATGATTACATAATGTTTAATGTAAAAAGTGATCTTGGCTCTGGTCCTCACCCCAGTCTACCCCAACCAAAACCAAAGATTTTACAACAGCAGATGTTAACACCTACGGCTGAGAAAATATTAGGGGAGAGCCATGAGGCTGGCATCAGACAGAAGTGTTTTCCTTCAGGAAGATGAGATGGTGTTCATTTTGAGTGATTTTGTGGTTCTCTAGGCAAAAGTCCAACTATGGTATAAAACAAAATAGGTTTCTTGGAAAAAATGCCAAGCATAAGGAGAAAAAGTCTTGTTAACACAACTAATCAGAATCACAATTAATATACAATAATGGAAAATAAGTTTCTGACATGGCTGAAACATAATGATTGAGTATTTGATTGCTGTTCTAAAGCAACACCCAAGAGTTTTACCTTTCTAGATGCGAATAGATTTGGATTAATTTTCCTCATAGAGCAGTTATTTTGGCTGCTTATATGTCAATACAATTTGATTTTTCATTAAGACAAATGTTTTTGTGTGAATTTTAATAAATGTGAAAGTAATAACTGAAACAGGAAAATCATGGAATATCAATTATAATGCTATATATTACTTCAACTCATAATGGAATACTAAAAGATAGTCGAGGTGTAGAGTCAGAGAATACTGTGTTTTAAGCACTGTTAGTCTTTTTCTTCTTTGAGCCTCTTATTTCTCTACGTGAGAAGTGGGACTAATAACACCACAGTAAAAATCGAGAAAATTCCATGAGATATCACCATCTGACACTTGGCACACAGATGAAGTTTAGTAAATGCTAATTCTCTTTCCCATTTTATAGGAAAAGAAATATGTATCAAATTTTGTTCAAAAAATGTAATACTTTTCATGCAGAAAGTATTTCTTGGTAACATGTTTAGAATGCTTAGACCCAAGTAATAAAACTATATGAAACCTGCTGTGCTCCCTCTAAAGATCTGGTTCTCTTTGCCTCTCAAAAATTAAAGGAAAAGAAAATTGGCCCAATATAATTGCTGTAAGTTGGAAGGAATATAGGTAATTTGGAATTAACCCAGCATCAAATAAAGAAGACATTTAAATCTTTTTAGTCAGTGGGACTTAGGAGGGAATTAAGGACCTGTTTTCTGTTTTCCATGAAGGGATAATGAAGGAAAATAAACAGAATGTAACAGAGGAGATTGAACACATTGGGGTCAGAGAAATAGAAATCTCTTAGCTTTAAGTATTGATATAGATTGAAAGAATTTTTAAAAGAGTAGATCTGATACAGATCATGAAATCTTAGAGGCAATGAAGGCTGTCAAGCAATGATGCCTGGACATCACTTATACTGTCTCACTGGGTTTTAAGTGTGTGGTCTTAAAGTATATTAATTCCTGTTTGAGAAATCTGCATATTAAAAAAAATCTTGAACTGTAGTTGGTTTGCAATGTTGCTAATTTCTGCTGTACAGCAAAGTGATTCAGTTACATACATACACATATATATATATTTTCCATTTATGATTTATCATAGGATATTGAATATATTGTTTCCTGTTCTATACAGTAGGATCTTGTTTTATCCATTCTCTATATCCCCATCTATTGAATCTATTAACCCCTACTCCCACTCCCTCCCTCTCCCAGGGAAAACTGCATATTACTAGAAGACTACTGAGCACCAAGGCTTTTGGCACCTCAGAGAACAGGGGCAGGCAGGAGAGGGGATGTGAGGGACTGCCCACATAAGCTCAGGCTCTAACAGTGGGGTGACCCCTGGGCCCTGCTGAGTGGTTCAAGATGATTTCAGTAAGCAGAGTTTCTCCAGCTAGAGGGAATTACTAGATAATCGTCAAAGTGAGACTCTATCCTTTGATCTCATAATACGGTCAGATATTGTAATATAATAAAATTACTTCTCTTTCCCTTTAACAGAATGGCTTGAGACCTAGGTCTATGGGGAAAAATAAGATATTTCTATAAAAACAGAATATTACATTTTTCCCCTAGGAAAATTATTCCCCAGCATTTACATATGAAGGGTCCTTAATTTCAGCTTTTGAATATTTGATCATTGAGAAGTATGGAGTAGAGGAAAATAAAATGGGATTTAGGATTTACAAGAAGAATCTCAGCCACATGAGAGAGTTAAAACCTGGGAAAGGTGAGGTGCTCATGGCTTAGCACCATCCTAGGCACGAGACGCAGTTTTAGTTTAGAAAAATGGAATTACCAGAACAAAGCAGAATTTTCTCTTACCGTTCATTTTTATGAACCTTGTAGAGTTGCTGCCACTTTATGGGTATCAAGGCTGATTTTATTTTTTAATTTTATTTTTAAAGATTTCATAAATATGATTTGTTAAGCTAAATTTTATTTTTTATTGAAGTATTAGTTGATTGTACAATGTCATGTTAATTTCAGGTGTACAGCACAATAATTCAGTTATACATAAATATATTCCTTTTCAAAGTCTTTTCCCTTGTAAGTTATTACAAAATACTGAGTATAGTTCCCTTTTCTATACAGCAGGTCCTTGTTGATTATTTTATGTACACTAGTGTGTATATATTAATTCCAAACTCCTAATTTAAACCTGAATTTTTTGTTAAGTAGCATTGCATCCAAATGGAATTTTATGGTTTTTGTGGTTTTCTGAGGGAGCACCTTGGGCATCAGTTTCTGAAGGCATTTGGGTGTGTATGCATGTGAAGTAAGCCACCAATAAAAATTTCTTCTCAGAAGATTTCTGTACTATTATAACTGCATTATTAAGAGTAGGAGAAAACCAACAAAGTCTTTGAAATTTCTTTTCTTTGCGGTTCAATGAAATAGCTTTTTTCTGTAACTGCTTATTTACTTCAACTAGTCGTGACAAGATACTCATTTAGAATACTTGCCAAATTCAAAGCATCCGAGAGAACTTGACTGAAATTGATCAAAATGAAGTAAATCCAACAGAACTATAGCAGATAAATGAGAAGTTCTACTCCGAATTTTACCAAAACAATGCTGCATTTGAATTTATCCAACGCCATGGAATATAAGGAACAGTGACATTAAAACAAAGAAAAATCTTTTTCCCAATTAGACTCAGCAAGTTTTGCTTTCTGGGTGCGAATCCCTGTAGGAAAAATAAGTATTTCTAAATCTTAGTTGTTTTTGCTCCTTGCCTCCTATATCTCCATATAATCAAGTCCTTTTGGAAAAGAAAGCCGAGCTTTTTAAAATGGCACAGTTATGACAGAAGTGAGAAATTCTCCTTTTACTTAATCACTCTCTTATTTTACATGCCTCATTTAACCTTTAAGCCTACAAGTGATAGAATATATAAAATTCAGAATATATAATAAATAGGAAATTCAATTGAATGCCAGTTATTGTGTCTATAATATATAAAAACTGTGGATGCACTTTCACCTTGTTTTAAATTGAGAAGTCTGAATTATATGTTCTTGTAGAACTCTAAATGTTCACTCCTGGTGCTCATATGAAAAGAAGAATTTTTCTTAAGGGGAAGAATGTAAAATGATCAAATGAATACAGACAGGGGAGAGGAGAAAGAAAAAACCCAGGGTCAAATTGGCTACATGCTGAATGTTTAAATTGATTTCTACTGAACATTTCTGTCATTTTTTTAAAAATTTTATTTTATTTTTTAAACCTCAAACACTGTATTAGTTTTGCCAAACATCAAAACGAATCCGCCACAGGTATACATGTGCTCCCCATCCTGAACCCTCCTCCCTCCTCCCTCCCCACACCATCCCTCTGGGTCGTCCCAGTGCACCAGCCCCAAGCATCCAGTATCATGCATTGAACCTGGACTGGCAACTCGTTTCATACATGATATTACACATGTTTCAATGCCATTCTCCCAAATCTTCCCACCCTCTCCCTCTCCCACAGAGTCCATAAGACTGTTCTATACATCAGTGTCTCTTTTGCTGTCTTGTACACTGGGTTATTGTTACCATCTTTCTAAATTCCATATATGCGTTAGTATACTGTATTGCTGTTTTTCTTCCTGGCTTACTTCACTCTGTATAATAGGCTCCAGTTTCATCCACCTCATTAGAACTGATTCAAATGTGTTCTTTTTAATGGCTGAGTAATACTCCATTGTGTATATGTACCACCGCTTTCTTATCCATTCATCTGCTGATGGACATCTAGGTTGCTTCCATGTCCTGGCTATTATAAACAGTGCTGCGATGAACATTGGGGTACACGTGTCTCTTTCCCTTCTGGTTTCCTCAGTGTGTATGCCCAGCAGTGGGATTGCTGGATCATAAGGCAGTTCTATTTTCAGTTTTTTAAGGAATCTCCACACTGTTCTCCATAGTGGCTGTACTAGTTTGCATTCCCACCAACAGTGTAAGAGGGTTCCTTTTTCTCCACACTCTCTCCAGCATTTATTGCTTGTAGACTTTTGGATCGCAGCCATTCTGACTGGTGTGAAATGGTACCTCATAGTGGTTTTGATTTGCATTTCTCTGATAATGAGTGATGTTGAGCATCTTTTCATGTGTTTGTTAGCCATCTGTATGTCTTCTTTGGAGAAATGTCTATTTAGTTCTTTGGGCCATTTTTTGATTGGGTCATTTATTTTTCTGGAGTTGAGCTGTAGGAGTTGCTTGTATATTTTTGAGATTAGTTGTTTGTCAGTTGCTTCATTTGCTATTATTTTCTCCCATTCTGAAGGCTGCCTTTTCACCTTGCTAATAGTTTCCTTTGATGTGCAGAAGCTTTTAAGTTTAATTAGGTCCCATTTGTTTATTTTTGCTTTTATTTCCAATATTCTGGGAGGTGGGTCATAGAGGATCCTGCTGTGATGTATGTCGGAGAGTGTTTTGCCTATGTTCTCCTCTAGGAGTTTTATAGTTTCTGGTCTTACGTTTAGGTCTTTAATCCATTTTGAGTTTATTTTTGTGTATGGTGTTAGAAAGTGTTCTAGTTTCATTCTTTTACAAGTGGTTGACCAGATTTCCCAGCACCACTTGTTAAAGAGATTGTCTTTAATCCATTGTATATTCTTGCCTCCTGTGTCAAAGATAAGGTGTCCATATGTGCGTGGATTTATCTCTGGGCTTTCTATTTTGTTCCATTGATCTATATTTCTGTCTTTGTGCCAGTACCATACTGTCTTGATAACTGTGGCTTTGTAGTAGAGCCTGAAGTCAGGCAGGTTGATTCCTCCAGTTCCATTCTCTTTCTCAAGATCGCTTTGGCTATTCGAGGTTTTTATGTGAAAGAAGTTTCCATACAAATGGCTCATAATTCTGTTACTTTATGAAGTCACTTCTTTATATCTTTCCTCATCAGTACACAAGATATAGGGAATATTGTGTGTACTGTGGCAGCACATGCAATTTTATATTCAGCTTTTTTCATTATGAATATTCACATGATACTACATGGACTTTAATTCTTTCCAACATTATCACAATTTAAGTCAAGCAAAAAGGAATAAAGTGTGAGGTCCATTTACCTCACACCAAGCTGAAAAACTTATAAGATGATGACTGCAGAGGCCACACAGGATCACTTCTGATTGCACTTCCTCTCTTCTCAAGAGGAAAACTCTGCATGAAGTCAAGTGTTTTTTATTTTGTTTTTTTTTTTTTTTAAATTCCTGCCCATTTCCTTATGCTTTTACATAAGTGTTCTTAGGAACTTTGTAGACTTAACTCTTGATTCCTAAGAGAACTGCAGTAACATTATAGTGAAATCTTCACAGCAATTTGAACTTTCAGTGTTACAGTCAAATTGGCCTTCGGTTCAGTTCAGTTCAGGTTCAGTCGTGTCCAACTCTTCGCGACCCCATGGACTGCAGCACGCCAGGCCTCCCTGTCCATCACCAACTCCCGGGGTTTACTCAAACTCATGTCCATTGAGTCAGGGATGAAATCCAACCATCTCATCCTCGGTTGTCCCCTTCTCCTCCTGCCTTCAATCTTTCCCAGTATCAGGGTCTTTTCCAATGAGTCAGTTCTTTGCATCAGGTGGCCAAAGTATTGGAGTTTCAGCTTGAACATCAGTCCTTCCGATGAACACTCAGGACTGATCTTCTTTAGGATAGACTGGTTGGACCTCCTTGCAGTCCAGGGGACTCTCAAGAGTTTTCTCCAACACCACAGTTCAAGAGCATCAGTTCTTCAGCACTCAGCTTTCCTCACAGTCCAACTCTCACATCCATACATGACCACTGGAAATACCATAGCCTTGACTAGATGGACCTTTGTTGGCAAAGTAATGTCTCTGCTTTTTAATATGCTGTCTAGGTTGGTCATAACTTTCCTTCCAAAGAGCAAGCATCTTTTAATTTCATGGCTGCAGTCACCATCTGCAGTGATTTTGGAGTCCAAAAAAAAAAAAAAAAAAAAAGTCAGCCACTGTTTCCACTGTTTTCCCATCTATTTGCCATGAAGTGATGGGATACCATGATCTTTATTTTGTGACTGTTGAGCTTTAAGCCAACTTTTTCACTCTCCTCTTTCACTTTCATCAAGAGGCTCTTTAGTTCTTCCCTTTCTGCCGTAAGGGTGGTGTCATGCGCACATCTGAGGTTATTAATATTTCTCCTGGCAGTCTTGATTCCAGTTTGTGCTTCATCAAGCCCAGCATTTCTCACGATGTACTCTGCATAGAGTTAAATAAGCAAGGTGACAGTATACAGCCTTGATGTACTCCTTTTCCTATTTGGAACCAGTCTGTTGTTCCATGTCCAGTTCTAACTGTTGCTTCCTGACCTACATACAGATTTCTCAGGAAGCAGGTCAGGTGGTCTGATATTTCCATCTCTTTCAGAATTTTTCACAGTTTATTGTGATCCACACAGTCAAAGGCTTTGGCATAGTTAATAAAGCAGAAATAGATGTGCTTCTGGAACTCTCTTGCTTTTTCGATGATCCAGCGGACGTTAGCAATTTGATCTCTGGTTCCTCTGCCTTACCTAAATCCAGCTTGAACATCTGGAAGTTCACAGTTCATGTATTTTTGAAGCCTGACTTGGAGAGTTTTGAGTATTACTTTAATGTGTGTGAGATGTTTGAGCATTTGTGCAGTAGTTTGAGCATTTTTTGGTATTGCCTTTCTTTGGGATTGGAATGTAAACGGACCTTTTCCAGTCCTGTGGCCACTGCTGAGTTTTCCAAATTTGCTGGCATATTGAGTGCAGCACTTTCACAGCATCATCTTGTAGGATTTGAAGTAGCTAAAGTGGAATTCAATCACCTCCACTGGCACCAGACTCCAGTACTCCTGCCTGGAAAATCCCATGGATGGAGGAGCCTGGTAGGCTGCAGTCCATGGGGGTCGCTAAGAGTTGGACACAACTGCACGACTTCACTTTCCCTTTTCACTTTCATGCATTGGAGAAGGAAATGGCAACCCACTCCAGTGTTCTTGCCTGGAGAATCACAGGGATGGGTGGGCTGCCATCTCTGGGGTCGCACAGAGTCGGACATGACTGAAGCGACTTAGCGGCAGCAGCAGCAGCAGCAGTAGCAGCTTTGTTTGTAGTGATGCTTCCTAAGGCCAACTTGACTTCACATTCCAGGATGTCTGGCACTAGGTGATTAATCACATCATCAGGATTATCTGATTGTGAAGATCTTTTTTGTATAGTTCTTCTGTGTATTCTTGCCACCTCTTCTTAATATCTTCTGCTTCTGTTATGTCCATACTATTTCTGTCCTTTATTGTGCCCATCTTTGCATGAAATGTTCCCTTGGTATCTCTGATTTTCTTGAAGAGATCTCTAGTCTTTCCCATTTTATTGTTTTCCTCTATTTGTTTGCACTGATCTCTGAGGAAGGCTTTCTTATTGGTATTCTTTGGAACTTTGCATTCAACTAGGTATATCTTTCCTTTTCTTCTTTGCTTTTCGCTTCTCTTCTTTTCAAAGCTATTTGTAAGGCCTCCTCAGACAGCCATTTTTCCTTTTTGCATTTCTTTTTCTTGGGGATGTTCTTAATCCCTGTCTCCTGTACAATGTCATGAACCTCCGTCCATAGTTCATCAGGCAGTCTGTCTATCAGATCTAGTCCCTTAAATCTATTTGTCACTTCTACTGTATAATCATAAGGGATTTGATTTAGGTCATACCTGAACGGTCTAGTGGTTTTCCCTACTTTCTTCAATTTAAGTCTGAATTTTTCCATAAGGAGTTCATGATCTGAGCCACAGTCAGTTCCCAGTCTTGTTTTTGCTGACTGTAGAGAGCTTCTCCATCTTTGGCTGCAAAGAATATAATCAGTCTGATTTTGGCGTTGACCATCTGGTGATGTCTATGTGTAGAGTCTTCTCTTGTGTTGTTGGAAGAGGGTGTTTGCTATGACCAGTGTGTTCTCTTGGCAAAACTCTTTTAGCCTTTGCCCTGCTTCATTCTGTACTGGAAGGCCCAATTTGCCTGTTACTCCAGGTGTTTCTTTTTTTTTTTTTTTAAATTTTATTTTATTTTTAAACTTTACATAATTGTATTAGTTTTGCCAAATATCAAAATGAATCCACCACAGGTATACATGTGTTCCCCATCCTGAACCCTCCTCCCTCCTCCCTCCCCATTCCATCCCTCTGGGTCGTCCCAGTGCACCAGCCCCAAGCATCCAGTATCGTTCTTGACTTCCTACTTTTGCATTCCAGTCCCCTGTAATGAAAAGGACATCTTTTTTGGCCTTAAAACATGGCCTTAACAAAATCCAAATAAATCAGAATCATTATTCTGTGGTGTTCTTAAACATGCCAATTTGTAGGGATATGAAATGTGTGTACTTTAAGCTGCTTATCTTCTGAGAAAGAGATGTCTTATTTATTTTCTTAGCAAAACAAGATAATCTCTTTTTCTATTAACTGTTGAATTTGCTTCCTCTTGAGAATTGATCCTTTTTTCCTTTTAGTAGTCTCCCTCTTAGGGAAATAAAATGCTAAACATCAGAGGAAATTCACATGTCATTGTGAACATTCGAGTTAGTTTTCTTCCTACTCTTTTGACCCACTATATATAAAACAAGGGATTTTCATTCCAAGGCCATAACCCAGGCTATCAGAGAGGCTATGGATACAAACATCCATTTCCAAAAGTACTGGAGGTTAATAGTGAGATGCTTTTCTTTCTTTCTTGGTTCATTTAGCAGTAATGTTCCAGGGGGATGATGACAGATTCCTGTTTTCTGTTTGTTCTGCACTAAAAGTGTGACTCGTTGCAATAACCATTGGCAAGATGGTAGATTTAGTTAGTACTAGCCATGAAACTAATATGCACTTTAACCCTCATGCATGACTGCTAATCATCAAAGTCAAGTGCCCAGCTATCACACATGCTGATTGGCAGTTTTAGAAGGATAGAAGTTGACTATTTTTCCACATGTCAATTAATATACCTTTGTCTACAAGGTTAAAAGTGAGTTATTGTCTTATTCTAACCTTTAATACATTTTCTTCTGTTTCAGATAAAATTTAATTTTGATTCAAGCTATGAAATACCTGATAAGGTAAAATTCAACAAGGTCATTTATCTTGGCTTCAAAGTCATTTATTTTGGCTTCAAGGTCATTTATCTTGGCTATGGCCACACAGAGGCTCTTCTAACAAGTTGCTGGAAGCTATTTTCGTTAGTAAAATGGTTTCTGGTGGAAAGAGTACTAAAGTTATACAAGCACGCTTAGACCTGAGATTTCCTAAAGTTAATTTAAAGGCGAATCATGGATATATACAGGGAAAGAGTACAGTATCCTAAAATGTAAGTTTTCTAATGTTGCTACCCAGAGATAAAATTCAAATGTACGATAAGTAAGAAACATCGATTAATGAATAGCAGTTTTCTTTTGTATCAGGCAAAATAACTGGCATTAAATTTTTGGAAGGGTTCCTATTGTTAGGAATCTTCTGAAAGGATACTTACTATTAGCAGTTGTGTAGATCTCTTGGATAAAAAAATTGAGTTTGGTTTATTGACCAACCCCTTTTAAAGATCTTGGAACTGGAGAGTGAGAAAAAATACACATTTCCATCACCAGACTTGATCAAAATATTCAGTAGAATTCTTGCAATTTTAGCACAGATAACTCAGAAATCACAAGTTTTGGCAAAGTATTTATGCTTGACAGGGTAATGATTTAATAATTTAAATGCCATTCTAAAGCAAGCACAATGGCAAAGAATTAAAAAAATTCCCCAGATTGCAGCTATGGAGTTCTGCAGGCCAACGAAGCCTGCAATTCTTTTTTGGGCTCCTATTTTCAACACTAAATGGTTTGCATTCCAACATTCAGAGGCAATTAAATATACCTGTGCTATCAGAAATTGGAATTGCAACTAATAGGAAGGAAAATGTGTGCTACAGGAAGGAATTCATTTTGCTGTTTCCCTTGGCATTCTGCATACTCGTGTTATGGAAAGACATGGAGGTCACCATCTTTTCACTTTGAACTGGAATTCATGCTGTTAAACTGTCAATTGTGGGATTTTTTCAAAGCCATAAGAGGTTCGAGAGTAGATCATCATTCTCTGGTAAGCTCTTCTCTTCCTACATCTCTCACTTTAGAGCAAAGAAAGTCACTATTTATTTTGTATTCTGGGTATATATTGTAATTCAAAATTTGAAGTTGAAATAATCATCATTTAAATAATTAGTTTCTGTAGCACATTCTTGCTATTAACATACTTTAGCATCCACCAGATTATTAGGTATCTGCCTAACAAGGTTGCTGAGCAAGCCTATTTAGAAATCCACATTATCCACTGAAATGTAGGGAGATTTACCAGTATACCCCAGAGTCTTCTCAGTAGACTTGAAGTTCTCTCCTGGGACAATTGCATAGACAGGAAGTACAGGGGAACATCATTTTAAAAAGTGCTCTTTCAGTTTTACAAGAAGTCTTGTAGAAGGCCATTGCTCTTGGGAAATATACTCTTGGTTGCTTAGACAAATAACCAGTCTTCTTCCTTACTCTGCTAAGGCAACACTGATTTTGTTTATGTATCATGCAGAGATTAGTATACTAAAGAATAGTAGGCCCTATATAGTAATAGATATAAAACAGGTAACGAGTAAGGAGCTGTATAGCACAGGGAACTCTACTCAATACTCTGTAATGGCTTATATGGGAAAAGAATTTTAAAATGAGTTTATGTATAAGTGATTCACTTTGTTGTACAGCAGAAAGTAATGCAACATTGTAAATAAACTGTAGTCTAATAAAAATTAAAAAGGAAGAACAGTAGGCCCCTTCCCCAGGCTTATGAGATGATTTACAATTGAATTAAGTCAGTTTTTGTAATTCCTTTTTTTGGGTCACTAATTGGGCTAGAGTTGGACATAACCAGTACTCCCAATACTACTGGGTTAGCCAAAATGTTCATTTGAGTTTTGCTTAAGATGTTATGGAAAAACCCAAATAAACATTTTGGTCAACCTACTGTATGAAATATAAGGGAAATCTGCAGGAGACTCCTGGGAAAAATGTTTTCCCTGACAGAAGAGATAGCATTGGGGGAAAAGACCCTTTCTCCCCACTATCCCGTTCCGACTGGATTGTTGTATGTATGGTGTCTGGAGCTGCCATAGCCATCTTTCAATTACGCAGAGAAGGCCAAGGGAAACTCAGAGTCCCCAGCTGTAAACTAGCTCTGGAACTGCCTAAGGGGAAAAAAAAAAAAAAAAAAAAAAGTTGCTCAGTCATGTCCAATTCTTTGCAACTCCATGGCTTGTAGCCCTCCAGGCTCCTCTGTCCATAGAATTCTCCAGGTAATAATACTGGAATGGGTAGCCATTCCCATCTTCCCAACCCAGGGACTGAACCCATGTCTCCTGCATTGCAGGCAGATTCTTTACTGTCTGAGCCACCAGGGAAGCCCCCAAAGACTTTATTTTATCTGAGACACTTAAATGCTTTATCGCTTAAGTTGCTTGCATCAGTCAGCATAAGTTTAATTATGTAGCAGTAACAAACAGTTCAAACCTCAGGGACTTAAAACAACAAGGGCTTATTTCTCATTCACGTTAGAGGTCTTTGTGTATCAGCAGGGGCTTCTGCTTATTGTAGTCACTCAAAGATCTGGGTCAATGGAGCAAGTGTATCTCCAAAATTGCTGGTTTTAGTTCTAGAAGGAAGAGTTCTGAATGTTCACACATCTGAATCAAATGTTGTAGCTCAGAAGTAACACACATGACTTTCACCCACAGCCTGACCTCCCGGAACTAGGGACACAGCTCCGCCTGCAATAGGGTGAGGAAGCGCAGTCATGTCACTGCCCCCTAAGGAGGGATGGCCAGAAATACTCCAACGGTACTGATGATCCCTATATCAACCTAAGGTGAGAATCCTGTTACGTGCAGGAAAAAGCAACCTGAGTATGAAAAGGTGGATGATGCCTAAAATTTCTGAATGTTAACAATTAGTATAAACCAGCCATTATGCTGAGTTTTGATGTATGTTAATATCTTTAATATGTACAACAATCTTAGAATGTACTATTATTCTCTGAAAAACTTTCAGAGAAGTTTCTTGCTCAAGATCATTTAGTAGATTAATGTTGATATAATGTTAACTTAGGCAGTTCAGGTGTAAAATTCAGTGTTCTTAACTACCATGTCATAAATATCTAATAACTTTGCTTTTTAAATACACACACACCTATTATCTGCCAATTATCTAGCATGTTAAGAAAAAAATAAACAAGTACAGCTACCATAACACTATTGTTGGAAAAAAAAAACCAAGTATTTCCTAGTGAAGTTTTATCAGTTATTATCCAGTTGCCTGAAGTCAGTATACTGGACAAACAAATTTTGAATCAATTTTCCTAAAGCATGGGAGTGGGGGCAGTTTTTCTTCCATGGTACAGAGGAGCAAAATAAATTTTATAAATTACTAAGCCTGAGGCCTCAATCACTAATAACTTGAGCTTTCCTCACCTGGGGTGAAACAAAATTGAACATAATTTCCAACGTCTGTGGTAAGAAGGAAGGACCCATAGCCCAGAGTTATTCACTTGGTGGATGTTGAAATTCTATACACAAATAAACTTTAGACAAAGAATGCAGATAGCTCATATCCATGGAAGTGTGTCTATACCCCATTTACTCTCTTGGAAGACTATTTTCCTCTTAGTGTTCGTGGACTAAATGAGGCTTCTAGACCAGGTGATTCTGGAAGTTCAACTGGACTCAAAATATCATTTTCTTTTATTTGAGCAAGTTCTACTTGTTTTCAGGAGAGATTGCTTCATACAAACTCCCTGAATTTGCATTTTGGAATTTTAACTGAAAATTTTTCCTCCTAAGCTTAATTTGTTATTTGGTAAAAGTATCCCAACTCTTCCTTCCCACTGTTACGGTGATCTAAGTGTTATTTACCCTGTCTCCTCTTCTTTAAGCATGGGTCTAAGTTGTAGGTCTGAACAAGAACATGCCACTCCCCGAGGGCATGATGACTGGGGTGCGGCTGGGTACATGGTATTAAAGTAGTTAGGCCTGGAACTATTCTGACAAATAGTAGATTTAGAAAAGGCAACGCAAAGGCAGAGGTCCCACTGTCTTCTTCAATGATATATCTCTACATTCAGAGCGATGCTGGTACATAGTAAGCGTTCAGCATGTGTATTTGTTGAATGAGTGGAAAAGGCACTTATGCAGAGTTTGCTCCACTGACTGAATGTTAGCCTGAGCTGCTGGGCAGCTGCCACGTGGAAAATGCCGTCCTAGGAGGGAAGTGAAAACTGAAGAAATTCATGCTACAAGTTGAAAAGAGAGAAACCAAATTCTGATGGCATCATTTGAACTTTAGCACTCAGATATGTGGAAGCCATGGTAGGTGGGTGTTTGTTAGTTCCCAGAACCAAAAAAAATCACTCTCGTGGATACAAATTAGAGTTGGATTCCACCAAAATAATGCTAATCAGCCATTTTATGTGTGAAGACTCTTCTAGCTCTGGGCTATTATGATGGAATAACCCGAATTGTAGTACCCTAAGTCACTGACTTGTACATTTTATTTATAAATATTTTATTAGAAACTACCTATACTGCAGGAATAAAAACATCTCCAGAGACATATCACAGTTGTGCATGAGAATTGCTCTCAAATTTAAAATCTTTTAAATGACTCAAGGGAGTTGATATATGTAAGAGAGCTTCACCTTGAGTATTCTAGAGACATCCTTGATGGTAGCAGTAGGGCTATGTTTATACACTGGGATTTTATTAATTGATAAAGGGTATGTGAGAACAGCAGCTATGCGCTTTATCAAAACTGGATGATAACTCACCCCGAAAGGCAAACATATTCAGTGGTGGCCTTTTCCTTCCTGGATGAATGTCTAGGAGGACCGTTGTTATGACAAGTTCATTCTTGTCTGTAATCCTCCTTTTGCCCAGACAGTGGTATCTTTTCGTCACACACTTAGAGATTTTTTTTTTTTTTTTTATCATTCTGGCTGCATACTAGCTGTATAATTTTGAGCAAGTTAGTTTTTCTAAAATGGAAATAATAATACATGTATTATAGGATTATATGAGGATTACCTGATTTGAGTAAAGCAATATTATTACTAAATTAATAGGAACAATTATTATTATTAGAGGGTCCAGAATCCCACCTGTTTATTGTTTGGGGGCTTTATGGCTTTCTAGCTATATATTAGTCTTATTCTGATTTTGAGATCCACTCCAGTGTCTGGGCTTCAAAACCTTAACGTTCTACTTAACATTCTAGTTCAATTCCTATAATGGGGTTTTCTTTTTCTAAGTTGCTATTGGGGTGAAACAGGGATGGGGGTGCCGTCCATGGGGTCACACAGAGTCGGACATGACTGAAGTGACTTAGCAGCAGTAGCAGCAGCATTGGGATGAAAAGTCTTAAACTCCAATTTTTCCAGGGTAAGGAACCTAATCTCTTGCTGATCCACCCGAAAGAGTGGGAAAGATCCATCCCTCTCGTTGAGCTCATGCTATTGCCTCCCCCTCCCTGGAAGTACTCACCACTTCACTGCACTCAATATTTGCTGGACGTTTGCATAAATAATTGACCTTTGATCTTTCTCCACCTATCTGATTAGGGACCAAGTCCCTGTAGTTGCATATGTTCCCCTGGGTCTGTCTCCTCTAGAAGACTTTGGCTTCTCACCATTTACCCTCCCAACTCTTTGGATGGAACACTTTTGGGAAAACATGAGGAAAAGGGATACGTTGCATGGTGGTCATCCTTCAAAACCTGTAAGCCTGGAAAAGTGAAAAGTCACCCAGCCCCAGGAAACATGCTTGAGAGATGGACAATATGTAAAATATATACATAAAGTGAAGTAAGTTTTTTCTGTCAAGGATCTTCTACCTCTGAAAACAGAATTAGATTTCATGCATTCTTGCTAGGTTCTCAGATGGTTTTAAATACAGTCAGTTTTTGTGTTATATTTGATCTGTCTCCTTAACTAGCTTCTTTTCAAGCCTAACTCCCAACTATGATTTGCTATCTGTCGAGGGTCTCCAACGGACTTCAACTTCTGACCCAAAGGTGTTTGTGGTGCTTAGCAATATCTGAAATCATAAATGTTCCAGAATTAAGCATGTCTTGCCTGCCTGTATCCCACCTGAACTGCTGCTCAGTTTTTTGTTTCTGTTTTTTTTTTTTTGCATTTTGCTAGCTATATCATCATTTCATCATTCTTCTAGTTTTATTCTTGGGTTAATTCTGCCTTCTCTATCTTTTTTTGCCACCCATTTACATCCTATCTTCTGCCAAATTCCCCTCGATGGCATTTTTGAGACTCCAGACTGCTTTGCTTTTAGAAACAGCATGCTTCTCCTTGCCTTTAATATTTCATATCTGAATTGCTATGATGATTTCTAAGCAAGAAGACAAGAGAGGTCTCTGGCTTTCACATTCTTTTTCAAATACTTTTTCTTTTCCCAGAATATATGCTTTCCCCTCTAAGAATGTCAGGTGCAATGGAGGTTCTCCATGAGCTGCACAACTAAACTTCTTCTCCTGAGTCCTTGTTGGTCATAACATACTTTTAAATCAGTCTATGCTGTACTCTTCATTCATCTCACTCCCCTGATTATTAAAAATCCTGTTGTCCACCAGTGGAGAAATCCGAGTATTTTCAGAGGTGACATTAGTTGTGCACTGTCCTGTTCGGGTAACTGATTCACTTGCTGCAATGAGGGGGCATCCTGGATGGGATGAAAGTGTTCTTTGATTACTAACTGGGTCAAGCGGGCTTGCTTCAGCCTCAGTGAACTTTAAAAATTTGATTCAACCACTCTGACTACCTTTTTCTAATTTTTTGACCAATAAGATCTTTATTGACTTTAATTTACTGAAATCCCACCTCAAAATGTACTTTCTTGAGGAGTATTTTCAGCCTACAAGATGGTGCTTGCTACTTTTCTTCTGTGTGCTCTTCAGTGCAAACTCATGGTTGCTACTATAATTCCCTGTGCTGTTTTTGATCCCCTGCCCTGGAGAGTGTCCTCCAACTCTTTGATGGTGTCTTGTTTCCTTACATGGCTGTGAGCTGTATGAGCATCCATGTCTGTGTGCTCTGAGCATCCATTGTGCTACCTCCCCCACTGCCACTGCTGTGCATTCCAAAAGGCCACTGAGCACACCCCAGGCACTCCTTCAATACTGAGTGACCAACTCCCAGTGTGCACGTGGCTGTAAAACGCTCTGCCGCGTGAGAAGGGAATGTATGATCTTATTCTTTCCATTTGCTAGTGAGATGTTATTAATAATATCCCTTGTGTCCTTAATAATGCCTTATAAATTGTTTCTCTCATAGCAAAGAGTTGTGACTCATTGATTTTGTTTGTGCTATTTTTCTTTATACCCTATATGTCTCAGCAATATGATTATGCGCTGTTTATGCTAACAGTGTTTAAAAACAACACTGTATAGGCTAACTATATGAAAAGCATTTCTACTGAGTAAGTTGTACCACCGCTGCTGCTGCTGAGTCGCTTCAGTCGTGTCCGACTCTGTGCAACCCCATAGACGGCAGCCCACCAGGCTCCCCGTCCCTGGGATTCTCCCGGCAAGAACACTGGAGTGGGTTGCCATTTCCTTCTCCAATGCATGAAAGTGAGAAGTGAAAGTGAAGTTGCTCAGTCGTGTCCGACTCTTAGCGACCCCATGGACTGCAGCCCACCAGGCTCCTCTGTCCATGGGATTTTCCAGGCAAGAGTACTGGAGTGGGGTGCCATTGCCTTCTCCGAGTTGCACCACATAAGTTGCTAATTTGCAGCTTTTGATATCTTTTTAACAACAGTGAAGCAGAAGTGCTGGTAAATGGTAGAGATTAGAATGCATTTGGTTTATCGCCATGCAAAGAGACTTGCTAGTTTTTGACTTTGGAACACCTTTCCTGAAGTTTTAATATTTTCTCTATAACTATACTCTGGAGGTTCCCAGGTGATAAAATAATCAGTAAGTTCAATTAACTTCACTTTGCCTTATCTTTTATGACACCTGGAATTAGAGATGGATTTAAAAAATTTAAATTTCACAAAAACATCTCCTTTGAAACCCTTATGGTTATTCTTTGACTTTCCAGCAAGTGTATATTGCTCATTCTATCACTTTATCCTTGTAACACCTCTAGCAAATACTCTCAGGCTTATACTGGACCCTTACATTCTAGTCACTGGGCTGGATAAGGGTGATAGAAACTAAAGCATCATCTCAATCTTCTAGAAACTCACAATAGTTGAGAAGAGGTCAACAGAGGTGACGATGATGAAAGATAGAATTCATAATTGCTTCAGAGATAAAGGTTAAAAAAAGAAATTTTGATAAATAGAAAGTACAGAAGAATTGGAATGACCTCATTATGATGGTATCATAAAGGATGTGCAGAATTCACATATTTAGAACTGATGATGGAATGACCACCATTGTGAACCAAAGAATGGAGACAAAAATAAGTCCCTGATTGGAAAACCGGACAATCCCTTTTACATAGATTTCCTTCTTTGAATTTCTATTTCCACTGTTGAAGTCAGGCGCTTCTTACCTCCTGCCTGGAATACTTGGATCACCTCAATTCCCATTCTTCAGGCTCTCCCTTCCCCAGTTCATTCTGCATTACAAGCCCAGAGGAAATGCCATAAGCTCTGGCCAGGTTACTTCTCTACTTAGAGTACTTCAGTGGTCCCTGGTGAGACTTGGCAATAAAGGCCTTTGATAACTGGGCTCTACTTATTTTTATAGTCTTATTTCCATTTCCCATTATGAAATACATACTCAAAATTTCCAATTTTTATCATTGCTCCCCCATTCTCTCAACCTTCTCTGGGCCTAAAGTGTTAATCATCTCTGATTTTCATTCCATTTTCACTTTCCATGCTTAAAATAAAATGTTTATCATACCCACTACTCTCAACAGGACCCTTATCTTCTGAGATTGACTGATAATATGCCTTCTGGCCTTCAGAATTTATCCTCTACTATGTTTTTGCATAGTAGAGGATACGTTTTATAGTTTCTATAAAGTAGCATTTTCAGTGAAAGACTAGTTTGAGGTTTTCTCCTGAGTTATTCCTCAGAAAATTTTGTGTAAATATTGGTAAAAATGAACAAAATTGCAAAAGATTATCATTTTCAGAATTATTTTCTTTTTTTAACCATAATTTTTTACAGCTATATTTTTCTTAACATTCCACTTATAAATTTCGGCACAAAAATACAATGTTCTACTTGAGAAATCATAGCAAGGTGAAAGGTTATTTATAGTTGAGTTTCCAAGTAATGAGGAGGTGATATTTTTTAAAGCATGGCTTCTACACAAAGATGTAACAATTTCAGAGTCATTCCTTTGACTGAAAAAAAAAAAGTGAAAAAAAAAAGGTGAAAAAAAAAAAGTCATTGCTTACACTGGATTATGTAGTTACAACAGCTGTATCTCAGTAAAAACAATTTCCAGTAACCTCATTTCCTTGCTAAGACTGCCACCTACTTCACAGACTAAGTTTTAGAATAACTTTTAAAGTGGTCTTTTCATTTTGTCATGTAAGAAAAGAAACGAGAGAGAGAAATCTTAGTTTAGGACAAAATCTTTTCAAAAGTAAAATTAGAATCCCAAAAAGAATTAAAGTGAAATGTTTGAAAACTTGTGGGGAGAGGTAATTATAGATACCTTTAGTTTTATGATCAAATATATGTGTTTTCGGCATTAGTATACAGGAAATGAGAATTTCTATGAAGAGGGAAAAAAATGCTAAAGGGCTGTGTAAAGGAAATCAGGTGGAAGGTTCCTGAGAATCAAGGTTACCAAACAGAACAAACACAAGCAAATTATAAAGCTAATAAGGGTGCAACGATATGTAAAGCCAATGATAGTGATGAAGATATTAACACACACATCTTAATTTCAGGCTTGGGAAAGAGCAGAGAACACTGGTAATTCACAGTGCTCGAAGGCAGCCTCCACTGCACCACGTCAAACTGCAGTGAATGGTGTTGATAATGAACTGATCAATTGCTCTAACACATTTGAGAATGTGGGATAAGAGTCCACTACGAAACTGGGTAAAACGGTAACTAATTCTTTTTCCTTTATGATAAGAGTGTATAGTACCATGATTCTACATCATAAACCTATACTAGATTCTTCAGCTTTATTAGGTGCAGTTTTACTTCTCACCTCCATTTTCTCCTCCCCACTTCCTTTCCCCTGCTGACTAAATCTGAATGTAAGGTTGCCTTTCCTTCTACTCCTTGTTGACCCCATTAACTTTGCTCTCCCTTCTTGAGGTAAGGATATTAGCACTTGGAGAGAGTAGACTTCTGATAATTAATAATACAAGTAAAGCCGATCATTAGCAGAAATGACACATGCCACTCTGGGATGGGCTTAGCTTCAGAGACCTCTTGCTTGGTGCTCACAAATCTTCGTGACTGCTGAGTTTGGAAATGGGGAAAAGGGATGAGATTTTCTGCCCTGCATCTCCAATTTCAGCAATCCTTGCTCCTGAGTAGGGGCCTCCAATGCACTCTTGCTGCACTGATTTTGTTTTAGAATATTTTTAATACATAGAGACACAAGAAGGATTTAACACATTTCTTATCTTAATTTACCAGAATAATTGCATCAGTGTGGGGGAAAAAATCCTCTATCTGATGTTGTGCTAGATACTGAAATGTGAGAAAGCATGTGGCTATACTTGAGCAGTTTTTCAAATTCTATTTAACACACTTTAAAGAAAAAAAAGTCATGAAAACTGAAGAAGTAGGAAAATGATTGTCTTCAAAGTTAAGGGGGAAAGTGGCAAATAGCCTGTATTAGTCCATTCAGGTTGCTATAACAAAGCTATCATAGACTAGGTCACTTATAAACCACAGAAATTTGTCACAGTTCTGGAAGCAAGATCGAGGGACCAGCAGATGTGGTTAGAGCCCAATTCCTGGCTTACAAACAGCTATCTTTTCATTGTATTCTCACATGGCCAGAAAGAACAAGGGAGACCTCTGGGATTTCTTTTATAAGGGCACTTAAGGCTCAGTCAGTAAAGACTCTGCCTGCAGTGTGGGAGACCTAGGTTTGATTCCTTGGTTGGGAAGATCTCCTGGAGGAGGGCATGGCAACCCTGGAGAATTGAAATTGAGAAATTTCAATTTGAGAAATTTGAGAAAAGAAATTCTTGCCTGGAGAATCTCCATGGACAGAGGAGCCTGGCGGTCCATGGGGTTGAAAGAGTTGGACATGACTGAGCAACTAAGCACAGCACAATCTCATTCATGAAAGCTCCACCTTCATGACTGAATTTCCTCCTAAAGGCCCACCTCCCCATACTGTCACACTGGAATTAGATATGAGCACATGAATTTGAGGAGGAGGTATGCTGCTGCTGTTCAGTTGCCAAGTCGTGTCCAACTCTCTGTGACTCCATGGACTGCAGCTCGTCAGGCCTCCTTGTCCCTCACCATCTGTCAGAGTTTGCCCAAGTTCATGTCCCTTGAATGGGCGATGCCATCCAACTAGCCTCTCCTCTGTTGCCTTCTTCTCCTCCTGCTCTCAATCTTTCCCAGCATCAGGGTCTTTTCCAATAAGTTGGCTCTTCCCATCAAGTAGCCGAAGTATTGGAGCTTCAGCTTTAGCATCAGTCCTTCCAATGAATATTCAGGGTTGATTTCCTTTAGGATCGACTGGTCTGTTCTCCTTGCTGTCCACAGGATTCTCGAAAGCCTTTTCCAGCAACACAGTTTGAAAGCCTCAATTCTTCAGCGCTCTGCCTTCTTTATGGTCCAACTCTCACATCCATACGTGACTACTGGAAAGACCATAGCCTTGACTATATGTACCTTTGTTAGCAAAGTGATGTCTGTGCTTTTTAATACACTGTCTAGGTTTGTCATAGCTCTTCTTCCAAGAAGCAAGCATCTTTTAATTTTGTGGCTGTAGGTGATTTTGGAGCCCAAGAATATAAAACCTGTCACTGTTTCCACTTTTCCCCTTATATATGCCATGAAGTGATGGGACCAGATGCTATGATCTTCATTTTTTGAATGTGGAGTTTTAAGTCAGCTCTTTCAGCCTCACAAGAGGTTCTTTAGTTCCTGTTTACTTTCTGCCATTAGAGTGGTATCATCTGCATATCTGAGGTTGTTGATATTTCTCCCAGCAATCTTAATTCCAGTTTGTAACTCGTACAGCCTGGCATTTCACATGATATGCTCTGCATATAAGTTAAATAAACAGGGTGACAATATACAGCCTTGTTGTATTCCTTTTTCAATTTTAAACCAGTCAGTTGTTCCATATAAGGTTCTAACTGTTGCATCTTGATCCACATACAGTTTTCTCAGGAGACAGATAAGATGGTCTGTTATTCCCACTTCCTTAAAAGTTTCCCACAGTTTGTTATGATTCACACAGTTGAAGGCTTTAGCATAGTCAATGAAACAGAAGTGGGTATTTTTCTGGAATTCCTTTGCTCTAGGATCCAGCGAATGTTAGCAATTTGATCTCTGGTGCCTCTGCCCTTTCTAAACCCAGGCTTTACACCTGGAAGTTCTTGATTCAAGTACTGCTGAAGCCTAGCTTGAAGGATTTTAAGCATAACCTTACTAGCATGGGAAGTGAGTGCGATTGTCTGGTAGTTTGAATATTCTTTAGTACTGCCCTTCTTGGGAAGTGGGATGAAGATTGACTTTTTTTAGTCCTGTGGCCACTGCTGGGTTTTCCAAATTTGCTGACATATTGAATGCATCACTTTAACATCTGCACTAGGATGATGCAATAAGAGGATGTATGTGATAGGAGGGTATACATGAGCACCCTTTTATACAAGCTACTTATTACATACAACATAAGGTCTTACTATGTATAATATATTTTGGGAGGCAAGAGCATCTTGCAAGAGTTAAGAACCTAGATGGATTTGGATTTGGTTCAAGTTACACACCAGGATTAGTTTTGCATCCTGAGCTGCTCCTTGGTAGTTGAATGACCTTGATTGCTAAATCTCCCTACCCTTCATCTCATAGACATTATGGAAGCGGTTGATATGAACTCACTATCATTGCCAAAAGATAACCTTTGAAAAATTTGCTAGACTAAGAGTTCTGAAGGGCAAAAACTGCTTCAGCTTTCTCACTCTCTTTAACATTTCTCAGACACCAAACTATGTGCACTGAAACATCTCAACACTTCAGCTCTGCTGCTGCGAATCCTGTGAAAACACACTATGTCAGTGGCGATAATGGAATGTTCCCCACCCGCACCCCCCCCAGCCAAAAAAGAAATGAACAAGATGAGAATGAATGATGCTTTCCAGTTTAAATCTTAATGTTATAAAAAAGTGTACACAATAGAAATAGATACTAGAGAAAAGGAAATCCCTATTGTTTTTTAATTGAGGAAAATTATTTTGCTCTCTCTCACATGCTCTCGTTCCCCTTCCATATCAGTGTGGCAGAATTCTGCGGTGGCTTCCAAGACATCCCCTACCACTCTTAATACCCTGCATACACACATCCTACAGAATGCCTTCTTCATTGTGAGCAAGACTGTGATGTGATAGGTTACTTTATATGCAAGGGTGAAGGGACTTTGCCAATGCAATGAATGTCCCAAGATAGCTGATTTTGAATTAATCAAAAGGGGTACATTATCCTGGGTGTGCTTGACTTCATCAGTTGAAAGTCTTTTAAGGGAGACTTGGCCCTTCCTGATATGAGAGAGATATTCTTCTGCTCGCCTCAAAGACGCAGACAGTTTGTGAAAGTGGTGCCTCTAGGATCTGAGGGTCTTGGTCCTACCACTGGCAAGGAACTGAATTCCTGCCAAAGATCTGAAGGAGCCCAGAAGAGGGGCCTGAGTCCCTCTTCCGGAATTCAGGGGACACGTAGATTGCAATTTGTTGAGACCCTGAGTGGAGGACTCAGTTAAACTGCGCCTGGATTCTTGACCCACATAATCTGTGGGATAATAAATGTGTGGTGTTTTAAGCTTCTAAGTTTGTTATAAGCTTTCATGCAGCAGTAGGAAATTAATCTCTCTCTGCAAACCATTTTTTCCATATATTTATAACAGTGAAAAATAGGCTATAAAACTAATTCAGTAAGTAATTATTTAGTATCTACTTCATAGGAGTAATGGTCTTCTCTGATTGATCAGATGGTAAAAAATCTGCCAGCAATGCAGGAAACTCAGGTTCAATCCCTGGGTCAGGAAGACCCCTGGAGAAGGGAATGGCTACCTACTCCAGTATTCTTGCCTGGAGAATTCCATGGACAGAGGAACTTGGCAAGTTATAGTCCATGCAGTTGCAAAGAGTTGGACATGACTGAGTTGGACTCACACTTTCACTTTTTCACTATAGGAGCAATACATATAAGAATGTCCATCTCCACCTCCCCCCTAAAATTTTTTGACTAACATGGAAGCATAAGAGAAACAGGTCTAACATAAGAAAAAAAAAAACAACTGGCAAATGCCAGAGCGTGTGACCTATGGAAAGAACAGGGAAAGGGAGACTCTGATCCAGGAAGTAGGAAAACTAGCACAAACGTGGTGGTATGTGGTCTCAGCAACACTTTATAGTCAAGGCGAATCAGTCATTTGAATGTATCGGAAGGAGTTTCCAAACTTTCTAATGTTGAAGCTCTCAGTGGACTGGACCAGGTTCCCAAGTTACTGCTGTTGCCCCCCACCCCCACCCACACAAAATAGGGATTTGTGGGAATACCAGGGGCATGGATATGTGATGGTCTTCAGAATTAGCCATGAAAGAGCTCGCTTTGCCTGTGGTATTGACAGTCTATGTACTTTCGTCTCATTCTGCTCTCTACCTTAACATTTATCCTGTTCCACTTCATCCTGTTAAGTGCGTGAGCTATCATCCTGTTTGGCTTGTCGTGGGAGAGGACAGTTCACACTGCTTTCACTTTCTCCCTCCACGTTCTCACTTCTTAACTCCTCACCTCACACCCCACAAGCTGCTGTCCGATGCCAGCTCTCTAATGAAACGAAGCTTTCCAAGGTCAACAAAGAGCTCTAAATCCACAGGCCTTTTCTCAGCATAGACTTCCATATTTATTTATTTCTTCTGATGGTCATGAAAGAAAAAAGAGTTTTAGTTGGACCCATTCTCTGTTCTTTATAATGACCTAAAGGCTTAGGGTTGGCAGAATAAAGTATGACCTGCTTAGCCAAGCATTAAATATTCTCCAAAATGAAGTCATATGATTTCATCAACATGATTTCAATATGTCCTGCAACTCAATCACACTAAACTAATCTGTTAACCATAAGCTCTGTGTTGGCACACACAACTCATGTTGTTCAATATGGAATGGCTTTCTGTCCAGTTGTTTGGTTATGCAAATCCCTCTATCTCTCAAGGCATAATTCAAAAGGCATCTCTTTCTTAACTAACTCTGTCAGTTACTCCCATACTATTTCTCCTTCCTTTGTACTTCACTTGCTTGTACCTTTCTTTAATACTTAGGGAACACATGTATACCTGTGGCGGATTCATTTTGATATTTGGCAAAACTAATACAGTTATGTAAAGTTTAAAAATAAAAAAAAAAATAAATTCCATATACATATTAAAAAAAATACTTATTTCATTATGCCCTGTACCAGAATATGTTTTGCCTAATATATTTGAGATTCTTTACCTTTTTATAAAATTAAAACCATAAATACAACAAGATTGTTATGAGGAATAATTGGTCAAGTAATAATTTAATAAATAGGTGAGGTCCTGTACTAATCTCTCAAAAATATTGGTAATAATGATGACGATGGTATCTGCTCCCCTCCCCAACTATATTGAAAACATGGTAATGGTAGATTGCATGCTTTCATCATTTTGATTTTCCTAAACTTCAATCAGTACACTCTGTACATTTCTTCTGAATCAAACTGGTTACTGTTTATCAGAAACTTTTTACTTAGCTTCTGTGACACTCTATACTCCTGCTTTACCCACTACTCTCTGACAGCTCATTTATCCCTTCATCAATGTCACTGTTCATCCAAGAATTTTACATTTTAAGAATTTATCATTGACTTCCCTATGCTCTGATCCCACACATTCTTAGGACAATTATCTGCTTTCACAACCTAAATTTATATGTGGTCCACTTCACAAACCTCAATTTCCAATGCTGAGCCTTCCCTTACATTCCCTGTTCCCTACAGAGCATCACCATGAATTGATGACCCAGGTCTTCTGGAATTAATGTTCATTTTTTCCCCTACACACCCTCAGATCCAGTTGCTGTACCTGTCAAGTGCATGTTCATTGAATCTATCACACCTGTATCTTTTGTTCCACATCAGTTTATGCTTTCATTATCTTTACTGTTCCTTCCCTTGACTCCTTCCTGCCTGGTCCCTCTCTCCAGGCTTTCCCCTTGTATTTATTCTCTCCTACCTACACATTAATGCCAGATTAATGTTCCTAAAACAAAGCTATAACTATGTTACTTCCATATTTAAATATCTTGAATGGTTCCTGGCTCCTCTTTAACAATTTAATAAAGTATAAACTCTGTAGCCTGATATTGATGGCCCTCTCTAACCTAATTCCAAATAACGATTCCAGGCTCATCTTTGATGACTCTTCTACACATTTCTACTGCCTTACATTGCTATTGTCTCTATGCATACCTTATCTCTCCTACTAGATTATAAGAATGACTACTACTCTATTTGGTATTCTACCACCAAGCAATTCATCCACGCCACACATATTTATCTACTGCCCATCCTTCGTTCGGCACATAGTATATAGTCTAGAGTATGAAAAAATGGATCAAAGTCTGAGGTTATTTTCTGAGAACTTAAAATCTAGTAAGGAAGATATGAGCATAATACTACATAGTTGAAGATAAGTGTATTAAAAGAATAATATGGTTATTCAGCAGGAGCATTACTAGCATTTGAATCGAGCCTTAATCTTTTAGAATATAGAAGCTTGGATATGCAGAGATGAGGGTTAATGACATTTCAGATGTAGGATCCCTATGGACTGAGGTACAAAGGCAGGAAATGGAGGCATATCTCTGGGAAACAGTGGACAGTGCAGTTCAAAGAAGATGAATTGAGGCTGGAAAAGTAGGTTGGGGCTAGACTACAGAGGGTCTTGGATGACAAATAACAGAGTTCAAAAACCAGGGGGAAAGTATTAAAGGTTTCTGAGCAAGGGATTGGTGTGTTCAGAGCTGTGCTCTAGGAGGAATCATCTGTAAGATTTATGTACTACAGATTGGCCAATGGGTAAAGATGATTATGGGAGCTTTTTAAGAGGCTCTAGTAATTCTAATACAGATGGAGGACCCAAATAGAGCATTAGTGGTGAGAATGGAGAGGAGAGAAGAGAGCATTGGACTTGTTAATTACCTAGACGATGGAGACAAAAAATGGGAAGACTCAAAGACAGTGTTAAGGTTTTTAGCTTCCGGGTAGTGGTGTGTGTGTGTTTTGTTGGAGCAGGGGAAAGGCGAGTTTAGTTGGGATATACTGTAGAATGCAAATGGCATATTCAGATAAATAGATCTTAAAAAGAGCCTTTAAAAATGGAATTCATTGTAGTTTTATTTGCATTTTCCTAATAGCTAAAAATGTTGAATGTCAATGATCACTTAATTAATCCTGATGTGAGTTTATTGGTCATGTATATCTTCTTTCACTAAGTATCTGTTCAAAGCTTTTGCTCATTTTTGTACTGGTTTGTAAAAAAATTTTAAATAAATATATTCCACAAACAATGTCTTTGTCAAATATATATACTGCAGATACTCTTTCAGTCTATGACTTGCTTTTTTATTTTCTTAATGGTGCCTTTCAAAAGCAGAAGTATTTGCTTTGAAAGAAGTTTAATTTATCAACTTTTTATAGTTGAGCTTTTGGTGTCTTTTAAAGCCTGCTATTGCTGGGTAGGGTAAATGGAGAGTTAATGACCAAAGGGTACAAACTTCCAGTTAAATAAGTTCTGAGGATTGAACATACAACCTGGTGATTATGGTTAAAATATCATATTTTATACTTGAAATTTGCTAAGAGTAGATCTTGAATGTTCTCAGCTCAAATAAGAAATGGTGACTACATGATGGGATTGCAGTATTAGCTAATGCTAAGTTGGTAATAATTTTATATCAAATCAGCATGCTGTATAGTTTCAGTCAGTCAGTCAGTTCATTTGCTCAGTCGTGTCCAACTCTTTGCTACCCCATGGACCGCAGCATGCCAGGCCTCCCTGTCCATCACCAACTCCCTGAGTCTACCCAAACCCATGTCCATCGAGTCGGTGATGCCATCCAACCATCTCATCCTCAGTCGTCCCTTTCTCCTCCCACCTTCAATCTTTCCCAGCATCAAAGTCTTCCAGTGAGTCAGTTCTTCACATCAGGTGGCCAAACTATTGGAGTTTCAGCTTAAGCATCAGTCCTTCCAATGAATATTCAGGACTGATTTCCTTTAGGATGGACTGGTTGGATCTCCTTGAAGTCCAAGAGACTCTAAAGAGTCTTCTCCAACATGACAGTTCAAAAGCATCAATTTTTTGGCACTCAGCTTTCTTTATAGTCCAACTCTCACATCCATACATGACCACTGGAAAAACCACAGCCTTGACTAGATGGACCTTTTGTTGGCAAAGTAATGTCTCTGCTTTTAAATATGCTGTCTAGGTTGGTCATAACTTTTCTTCCAAGGAGTAAGTGTCTTGTAATTTCATGGCTGCAATCACCATCTGCAGTGATTTTGGAGCCCAAGAAAATAAAGTCTGCCACTGTTTCCCCATCTATTTGCTATGAAGTGATGGGACCAGATGCCATGATCTTAGTTTTCTGAAAGTTGAGCTTTAAGCCAACTTGTTCACTCTCCTCTTTCACCTTCATCAAGAGGCTCTTTAGTTCTTCTTCCCTTTCTGCCATAGGGGTTTGTCATCTGCATATCTGAGGTTATTGATATTTCTCCCAGCAATCTTGATTCCAGCTTGTGTTTCTTCCAGTCCAGCGTTTCTCATGATGTACTCTGCATATAAGTTAAATAAGCAGGGTGACAATATACAGCTTTGACGTACTCCTTTTCCTATTTGGAACCAGTCTGTTTTTCCATGTCCAGTTCTAACTGTTGCTTCCTGACCTGCATACAGGTTTCTCAAGAGGCAGGTCTGGTGGTCTGGTGTTCCCATCTCTTGAAGAATTTTCCAGTTTGTTGTAATTCACAGAGTCAAAGGCTTTGGCATAGTCAATAAAGCAGAAATAGATGTTTTTCTGGAATTCTCTTGCTTTTTTGACGATCCAAAGGATGTTGGCAATTTGATCTCTGGTTCCTCTGCCTTTTCTAAAACCAGCTTGAACATCTGGAAGTTCACGGTTCACGTATTGTTGAAGCCTGGCTTTGAGAATTTTAAGCACTACTTTGCTAGCGTGTGAGATGAGTGCAATTGTGTGGTAGTTTGAGCATTCTTTGGCATTGCCTTTCTTTGGGATTGGAATGAAAACGGACCTTTTCCAGTCCTGTGGCCACTGCTGAGTTTTCCAAATTTGCTGGCATATTGAGTGCAGCACTTTCACAGCATCATCTTTCAGGATTTGAAGTAGCTCAGCTGGAATTCCATCACCTCCACTAGCTTTGTTTGTAGTGATGCTTCCTAAGGCCCACTTGAATTCACATTCCAGGATGTCTGGCTCTAGGTGAGTGATCATACCATCATGATTATCTGGGTCATGAAGATCTTTTTTGTATAGTTCTTCTGTGTATTCTTGCCATCTCTTCTTAATATCTTTTGCTTTTGTTAGGTCCCTACAATTTCTGTCCTTTATTGTGCCCATCTTTGCGTGAAATGTTCCCTTGGTATCTCTGATTTTCTTGAAGAGATCTCTAGTCTTTCCCATTCTATTGTTTTTTTCTATTTCTTTGCATTGATCACTGAGGAAGGCTTTCTTATCTCTCCTTGCTATTCTTTGGAACTTTGCATTCAAATGGGTATATTTTTCTTTTTCACCTTTGTTTTTTGCTTTTCTTCGTTTCACAGCTGTTTGTCAGACCTCCCAGACAGCCATTTTGCTTTTTTGCCTTTCTTTTCCATGGGGATGGTCTTGATCCCTGTCTCCTGTATAGTTTAATTTGATATAATGTTATGTTATCAATTATATTCCAATAAAGCTGGGAGAAATCAAGATCATTGAATTACCCACTATGTTTTCTTCTAGGAGTTTTCTTTTTTTAATTTTTTGTTTAGATCTACAATCTTTTGGGTTACCATAGAAATGCACATTACAATTACAATGACATACACAATACCTGTACTACAAATGGCTGGAAAGCCCAACAAGTCCAAGTGTTAGCAAGGGCACAGAGCAACTAGCACTTCTATACATCACTGGTAGGATATGAATACCACAGCCATTTTTAGGAAGAGCTTGACAATCTTTTTTATACAAAGAAAAACAAATATTACATTACTACTCAGCAGTTCCTCGCATAGGTACTCCCCAAGAGGAAATATAGTGAAAGTAAAAGTGTTAGTTGCTCAGTCATATGCAACTTTTTGAGACCCCATGGGTGCTCCTCTGTCCATGGAATTCTCCAAGCAAGAATAGTGGATTGGGTAACCATTCCCTTCTCCAGGGAGTTTTCTTAACCCAAGGATCAAATCCGGGTCTCCTGTACTGCAGGCAGATTCTTAACTGTCTGAGCCACCGAGAGAAAACATAAGCATAACATAAACATATATCAACTCAAGGACTTACACAAGAATATTTTCAGCAGCTTTATTCTTAAGTTCCAAACTGGAAACAACCTATATTTTCATTAATTGACAAGCAGACTGTCGACTATAGAATGGAATGCTGAGCAATAAAAAGGAACGGATTACTTATATATAAAAGAACATGGATGAATCCCCAAAACATTGGATTCAGTGAAAGAAGCCAGATGCAAGAGACTACACAGTGAATTGTTCCATTTTTATGAAATTCTTGAATAGTCAAAATGAATTTATAGTGACAGAAAGCAGATCAATTTTCACCTAGAACCAGGGCAGGAATTGCTAGAAAGGGACTTAGAGGCATTGTTTGGAGGGGTGATTACATTTCATATACTTGTCAAAATGTACATTTGCAATGGGTGCACCTTATTGTAAATAAACCATTCCTTAGTAAAGTGAATTTAGCAAAATGCAGGAGCTCAGTAAAGACATTAAGACTTGGGATTGAGTTTAGAGTGTGATTTAAATAAAGAGTATTGGAAGTCCTAAAATTATGAAGAAATCATAGAGGTAGATGAATGCCAAAGGCAGATCATGTGAAAGTACCTGTTAGTGACTGAAGGAGGCAAAGAGAATAAGAACACTCAGAAAGATGATTAAAGTCTCAGGAAGCAAGAGAGAGGAGTAAGCGGAAGGTACATGACGCTGGGTGCCTGTACGAAAGGTCCACTGTCCCTGGCTGAATGAACGGTCAAGTCAGGAAGCCCAGAGAGATGCAAAGCTGCATTGAGCTCCAGTGGAGGATAAAAACAGCAGAACTGACTTTGGGAAACTGTTCGAGTAATTGAAGCACTAGTGAATCACTTGGTGCTCAGCTTTTAGACAGATCATTAAACTCAAACTCTTATGGCAGTACCTGAGCTTTCATATCAGCAGCATCGGTGCTAGAGTTGAAGGCTACAGAATGCAAAATAGCAAAACAGACTCTCTACTGATGAGGACCTGGAAGACAGCCAGGTAAATCACATCGCTAGAGGCACATTAGCAGGTCTGGAAAAGACAGGTGGATGGATGACAGCCGCTGTGGAAAGCTGAGGTGACATGGAAGAGTTCCAGCCAGTGTGGGCAAAAGAAGGTTGGCAAGGCCATTCTGAAGCACCACTTCAAATGGCATCCACAGCGTGGCGTCATCGACAGCTATAGCCCCTGCAGGACCAGAAGGCTGTGCTCTGTGTGGCTAAGTGAAACAGGGAGACTCATAGAGTGTCCTGTAAACAGCTCCTCCCCAGTGAGAACCTCACAGAAGTACCCACTGCGGGAAAAGCTGCTGTAACACATTTGCCGGCATCTTTGGGCTCTTGGTGAATGCACCGGAAACTGGGCTGTGTAGCCTGGCAATCGTTAAAATATGTGAGCTCATCTTGTTTCCTGGGCATTGCAATACAATACGTTATTTTTAAAACTGAAAGATGAAACTAGTGTTAAATCCCAGGTCTCCACTTGAACAAAAATGTTTGTAGGGAGAACTGTGTACTCTGAGGACCAGTTGGGTGGCTATTTGTGTTGCAGAGCTGAATCAGACTGGCCAAAGAGAATTGATCAGTTCCTAACATTTTAATACAACACAGGCAAGGCAGAAAGAAAGCAGATGACAAAGGCTGAGTAAAGTAAAAGAGCTCTGGAGCGTCGGCGATGTTTAGTTCAATGTAACGTTGAATTTAACCTTGAATGTTGTTATTGTTATTATTACACCTTTCTGTAATTACCCCTTCGGAAGTCCTTTTCTGTTTTAATAGAGATACAATTGACATATAAGACTGTATGTGTTTCAGGTGTATGACATAATGATTCAGTACGTGTGTACATTATGAAATGATCACCCCCAATAAATCTAATTAACATTCATCATATATGCAGTTACAATTTTTTTTCTTGTGATAAGTACTTTTGATATCTAATCTCTTAGCAACTTTCAAATATGCAAAACAGTATTATTAACTACAGTCACCATGCAGTAACTTACTTCCCCATTAGTCAGTTATGGTTTGACTGATTTCCTGCCTCTGGGCTCTGCAAGTCTGTCCTCTGTATCTATGACTGGAAGTCCTTTTCTTGTTAATATAATTACCTAGGATCTTTTGAGCTAAAAGAGAATAATAATTTTACCTACTATGAGCCAAGTTTTGCTGGGGTTGAGAAGATGAAAAGACAGTCTTTTGATGTCACGTAGATTGGTTGGTATTGAGAGAGGTTGGTATTAGGAAAGAAAACAGATAAGCAAACATGAAGCAAAAATTATAAACATATGTAAAGCACAGACCTATCACAGGGGGAGAATTGCTGATGAATAGTAGATCATGGGGTGGGGAGCGTGAGGACAGGAAGACCTTGAAAAAAGAATAGAGTTCTGAAGCATAACTAGAAATAGTCCAGCTAGAACAGCAGGGGTCACCAAGCCATTTCCGGTAGAGGAGTGAGTTTGGACAAAGACCTAGACTTATGCGACGATGTGGATAATAAATTCTGTAACTCCAAGGGTCTCTGTATTGCCAAAACAAACTGTGTGAAAGTGAATAAGTGGAGATGAGGCTGGAATGATGAGGCAAAAACAATATCATATCTTACAATGCTGTCCATGTCTTGCTAGGACACTTTAATTTAGACATCCTTCTGGTAGAAAAGGAGATCAAATCAGTCAATCTCAAGAGAAATCAACCCTGAATACTCCTTGGAAGACTTATGCTGAAGCTGAAGCTCCAGTATTTTGGTCATCTGACTCACTGGAAAAGTCCCTGATGCAGGGAAAGATTGAGGGCAGAAGGGGAAGAGAGTGTCAGAGGATGAGATGGCTGGATGGCATCACTGAGGCAATGGACATGACTTTGTCAAACTTTAGGAGATGGTGAGGGACATGGAAGCCTGGTGTGCTGCAGTCTATGGGGTCTCAGAGTCGGACACGACTGGGTGACTGAACAATAACAACTGGTAGAAAAATTCTGAGTCTGTAATGCTATTGAGGCCCAAAACAAGTTAAAATGATATGCTTTAGTTTAGTTCCTAAGCATGGAATACCAGCCTAGAACATAGTGGGAGTTATATAAAATAAACATTAGAAGTTTATGAATTTTGAATATGTCCCATACTCTATCCAGACAACTTCCCAGAAGTAAGTACTCTGATTATCCTCATTTTACAGAGAGATTAAATGATTTGCTCAAGGTTGCATAGTAGTAACAGCAGAATTGGGACTTTGACCCCAGGCAGACCAACTCCACAGCTCACACTCTGGCCTTTTATTATAGCAAACAATATTCCACTAAGGCAGGTTACGTTCTAATACTTTGGCCACCTGATGCGAAGAACTGACTCATTGGAAAAGACCCTGATGCTGGGAAAATTGAGGGCAGGAGGAGAAGGGGATGACAGAGGATGAGATGGTTGCATGGCATCACCGACTCAATGGACATGGGTTTGAGCAAACTCTGGAAGATAGTGAAGGACAGGGAGGCCTGGCGTGCTGTAGTCTATGGGGGTCACAAAGAGTCAGACACAACTCAGTGACTGAACAAAAACAACTAATATTGGGCCAGGGTCTCTGAGGGACTAACTCAGAATTATGGTCAAAGCCTTAAAACTTCAGGCTACTGAAGTGTACAGAAGTATTTAGGGGGTAATATTTATTTAATAGCAGTGTTTTTAATCTATTGCAGTAGTTTGGTGATTTTAAAGAATCTGATCCAAATCCTTATAAAAGAAAATTATTGTCATAAAGTTTTATTTTCAAGGCATCAAACCATGTAACTCCATAAATTAAGGCTCTCACACCCTGAGATCCTGGCTCTTTTCTGAGTTTCTTTGGACAGGTGCACACTCCTTTCCATAAATGGCATAATTATTAGTCAAATATATTTCAATTATTTGTAGCTTACTGTGGCTTAAAAAACAAACAAACTTGTTTGTATGTAAAAAGCTTGAAAAGGCGGAGGGTTGAAGTGATTTTGAGACTCCTCCGGGACAGTGGTTTCAGTGAAAGTGCTGCTTGGTGAGGAAGTGTTTAAAGGGCCACTGTCGTCTTCATCTTTATTTCTAAGTTATGTAAGTTCACTTAAAAGCAGACTGGGGAGGCATGTGGACTCAGATGATAACAAGTTCAGACCTTTTATGATAATATTCTCAGGAATGAAAATCAAAACAGAGAAAAATAAAGCTGAGTGCTAAACAGATGATGGCATACCACATAACTTCCCTCTGGTTTCCGCTTCTAAATTCTTTCTCTAAGTTAATGGAAACCAGCACACACCTGACAGGTCAGCAGCGCGATTAAAGATCTACCTAGCCATTAGGGCGAGGAGAAAACAGCCGTCTCTCGGCTTCATTCGTTTTGCTGTTTTATAGATTTGCATTTGTAGTCAGATTTCCCTGAGTGAAAACACAGCCTGTATTTTGACATGCAACTGCCAAGTTGTGAGAAATGTATTTAAAAATAATTTTAAACATTTATCTGCCTATTTGTACAGTGTTTCAGCAAGGTGACTCCTGAGCTATTATTAATATATGTCCAAAGTATTGTTCACTTCCCTTATTTTCCTTAGGTGTGTTTACTTAATATCTTTGAAATGCTAATGGAATGTAGCTAAATCAGGTCTAGAAACTTCGCTGAGATCTTAATTCACTTGGTGGCTTAATGTGCTTAGTGTTACTCTGTATTACCTATACTTAGGAAGCTTATAAAATCTCTCAGCACTAGTTCATTTTAAAGGCATGCATTTCTTGGGGGAATTTTCTGCATAATAGGCTTCCAAGAGGGAAACAAAATTCAAGGACACATTTAAACAACCTTCCTGAAATACAGCATCGGTAGCATATAATTTTGTTAGGTTTCTATATTGAATATAGGATGTCGGTAGTCAGATTACATACTTGCTCTTTAAAATCAGTATTAAAGCAATTATTTTATAATAATCCTTTTACTCATAGTATAAATAATAGATGATACAGCATATCTACATAAACTTTAAAAATCAATACAATGTGCTAACTATAATACAGGAGAAATAATAATTTGTATAAGTCACATTTCATTGTAAAAATCTTCCGAACTTCAAAACTTTACTTGGGTCCCAATGAAGTGATCAAATGTTTACAGTTGCTAAAAGGGATATTTGTATTTGGAGAAATAAGACAGAAATTTTGCAAAAAGTCAGGAGCAAAAGAAAGTTCAGAGGCAAACATCAGAATAAGAGCTAGAATAGTCAGCTTATATCAGAGCCTTGCAAAAACACATTCACTTTGTGTCAAGTTGTTCCAGGTTCAAATCATTATAAACGGGTTTTTTCCTTATGTATATCCCAGAAAGACTGTGAAATATGTGCGGAATGGGGAGAGTTTTTAATTGTGTGATACTGTCTCACATGTTGGAAGATGTTTATGTTCTTGGCCCAGGGCCTGTAAATGCAAGCAGCTGCCCCCCATGCCCATTTTTCAGCACACTAAAAACGGCCCAACAAATATTCACAACAGCCTGTAGGGGGCAGTGTCAACTCTATTAAGAACCAAACTGACTAGAATTGTTTTTCCACGGTACATTAACACACACACACATACACACACACACACACACACACACTGTATTGACACACTATATATATGTACATACATATTCACTTCAGGTATTTTGAGTCAGAATTAAACTTGAGAAACGATATAACTAAATCAAAATGTTGATTGTGCATCAGTATGAAAGCATGAACATTGTGCTGTGATGAAATACCACCTTTATCTCCAAGTGTCCTTGTCCCACATAGATCCCTTCAGCATGCCCTGATGGAGTCACTCCATAATGCAAAGCACTGAAAATAACCCTCATCTGCATTGTAACTTTTTTCTCATAGATATTTCAATTCAATCGAGGCTAACAATGAATAATTTCACTTAACATCTTAGCCAGTACTTTTCTCAAGTGTGAGAAGAACTGAGTCAACAGATGAGAGCTGAAGTTGAGTCAGTGGATGATAGCTGAGAAATTAATTTCTACAATGCAGCAGACTCTAACTCTTAGTACTTTGATAGATTGTCATGTGAATAATCTATTACTATCTGAGTGAGTCCAATAAAAGAGATGCAGAAATATAAAGTGAATAAACACTTGTCTTTAAAGCCAAGTGTTAGCGTTAGTCGCTCAGTTGTGTCCGACTCTTTGCGACCCCATGGACCGTAGCCTGCCAGGCTCCTGTCTATGGGATTCTCCACGTGAGCATACGGGAGTGGGCTGCATTTCTTTCTCCAAGGGGAAACTCAGTTAGTATTAAACTTGTTTTCCAATTACTTAGTCATTAAGATGAATAACAAAGATGAACATCAGATATCAACCAGTGCCTCTGAATAGGCACATAGAGTCCTAAGAGTTTCTAGTCAGTTGAGATAAATAATAGTGGAGGTGATTACAGTCTTTGTGATATTCTGTGAAGGCATAATCACAAAAGTGCAGAGCATTTTCCTGACACAGACTGATCTACAACCTCCACCATGTGTGGCTTACTAGGCTTCAGATTTCTTATCCATAAAAGAGGGATAATAATTATTCTCTCCTAGTAGAGATTTTATAGGGCAGAATGGAGGTCGATTTCACAGAATGCATAGCCCACGCTTCCCTGCAAAGTGCTCAGTGAACACTGGCAATTGTTACAATAATTATTGTTCTTCCCATGCTACTAAGGGTTCTCCTCTTACGTTTCTTGAAAATATCTTCTTGAATTAGCACTGTATTCTTGACACTAATAGATGGCAATAACATTATGTTCATTCTGCAGCCCCATGAGGGAAAAAAGTACTGGACTGCATTTTTCCTCAGCTCGTGACATATTTAACCAGTTATACCACTGCTGGTTGTGGAGTTCCACTGGTTATTGCTGTGACGGGTAACACTGATACACTCACTATTTGTTCAACTCACTGTCGTCAAACTGTGTTCCATACAGTCAGGTGTCTTTGTAGTTGGCTGGTATATCTTGGGAGGGTGAGTGAGGAAGGTATCTTTAACTCCCCAAGGCAGCTCTGCCTTGCTGTCCATAGGTTTCTGTACGATATTTCATTTGAACAAAAGGATCCTTGGCTAAAAGGTTTGAAAACGATTGCTTTCTAGATCTTAGTTTCTCCAAGCATGGCATGAGAATCACAGTATTTGGTGCAATGTTAATATCTATAATATTGTAATACCTATACTGTTGTTTCTTGCATGGTGGCAGATACTTTCAGAGTATGCAGGATATGAATGTGTGCAAGAAATTGTACCTGCCTCTGAGCAGTTTAGATGAAGAGCTTTGAAAGCTTGCAGGATGACTCAATTCTGTTTTGGAAATGAGAGAACTTCTTGTCCAAATGGTAACATTTGAACAGGTTCTTGAGTAATTTAAAAAATGTGTCAGGGTTAATGGTCAAAGGGAATACGGGAAGAGAGAAAAGCAAATTGCCAACTGATTTGAAGCAGTCTTTTAAAGGAGATTTAACAGGACTTAAATGAATGCAGGTATGGAACTGGAGTTGCAATAGATCAGGGAGACAAGGATAATAGTGAGATTTCTTTCCTGAATAGCTAGGGAATGAGATGGCCCAGGGAGAGCATGTAGAATAAGACTGGAACAGGATTAAAAATGGAAGCCTGTAAACTGTGACCTCTACCACTAAAGGGTAGGAAAGACAATGAAAAGGGAGGACCAGTCAATGAAAGAGAATAAGGAGGGAAGGAAGGAAGATGAGGAAATGAGATTATATTCTTAGGAAATCAAGATTTTTCAGATCATGACTGCTGATCATCATAATGATGCAGAAATATCTGACCAAATGAAGGTTGAAAGTCACCCTCATACCTGTACAAAAAGAAGTGCCTGGTGACCATTTTGCCTGTACTTGATGGATGGAAATCAGAGTGGAAGGAGCTGAGATGTTAGTGGGAGTTGAAGAAATAGATGTCAGGGTTGAGGTTGTGTTTTCCACTCAGTTTGATGTAGATATGAAGGAGGAAGAGAGAACGGTGGGTGACAGAGGAGGTAAAGGAAGAAGAAAAGCTTAGCGTGTATACAAAGAAAACTGACGTTTCCGAAGCACATACAATGCATAGAATTTCACTTGCACCTATGTGAACTTTGAGCACATCTATAGGCTAAAAGGAATGAGGGAGTAAGAAAATGAAATGACAAAAGAAAAGAAAATTAGAGATGATGTAAAGAGGAAACACCAAGAGGGAATTTGTCTTTCCTGGAACAGGCATCCTTGGAATGGGTTTGAAGAATGTAATGCTTGAATATTTGGCTGCAGAGTTTCTGGAATTTTCTCAATTTGGGTGTCTGTCTGACCTTAACGGAGGGCTTTTCTAAAAAAGAAATAGACTCATTAAAAACGACAGTTTGACTCTAATAATAGCTAACACTTATAGGATGCTTACTCTGTGCCAGACACTCTGCTAAGCACTTCATATGCATCGATGCCTCTAGCCAACAACTCTATATGGAGATATTATTTTTATCCCCATTTTATACCAGAAGAAACTGAAGCACAGAAAGTTGAAGTCACATTCTCCAGGTCACATAGAATATGGCAGAGCTAAGAGCTGAACCCATGCAGTCTGTAACCAGAGCTTGTGTTTCTAAATCCTGTGTTAAACTGTCCACCCAATAGTATTTCTACATGAATTACATAACTATCCTCAGCCCACTTGGTCTTATTCTAGACTCAGAATCAAGTTTCGGCTATTTGGTTTTCTGCTGTACTTCAGGAAAGGTACACTTGACTTCAAGAAGCTCATGAATATCAAAACCTTAATCACAGCTATTTGGATGACATGAGTTCATGCTTTACAAACCAACCATGGCCCTAGTCATATTAAAATCAAAGATGCAAAATAAAGAAGCATTCTGCAAAACCTTGTCTGCTTCATTTAGATAACAGTATGCAGAATGAATGGAAAGATAAAAATGCTCAGAATTTACCATTTCCTTTTCCTTTTTAAAATTTGAAACCCCTTGGTATTATGGATGATATCATCAAGCAGTTTTGTTTGAATATGCTCCGTGCTGGACTCTGCAGATTACCCAACTAATGACATGCACACTCCTAGCCATTGTGACACCTCTCTTCTCTCAAGTGGGAATTTCAAGTGACAGACGAAAGCTGTTTGCTATCAATTTTGCAAAAAAACACATCTGCCAGATAGCCAAGATTTAGTTCAGAGACAGAAATCAATTAATATTCTAATTTGTTACCTGTCATTAGCATCACACCATATTATGCCAAGTCAAAAGTGATAACCTTTATGTAACATATGCTCCTAAAGGAATTGGATTTAGGGAATATGATTCATTTCTGTGGAGTGTTGCTCCCTGTATATAAATCCCATTAGAAATTTCAATTACACAGGCAGTAAAAATTGTGATGGATTAAAATGAAAGTGTAAAATACGCAGTTGCATGTTTATCATAAAGCTGTGTGGCTGTATTTATGATTTAGTTTTTCGAGTTATTTGCCAAACCATTTAAAATTTTAGGTATTTCAGCTGTTTTTTCCCCATTAAAAAAATCAAGGAGAGAGCTAGCAGCATCATATTTCTAAGAGATGTTACCTAGATTCTCTGACCTTCTACTATTTTAGGTTGCTGGTCAAAAGTAAATCTCCAGAGAGGAAGACTGATGACCTGATCTGATTTCCAGTGCCCAGGAAAGAAATACAGGAATGCGATAGTGGCTTGGGAAGAAGGAATGAAATAAGATTAGCCAAGAGAAAGAAAAAGGGAGAGTTGCACAGATATTTTCCCCTGTTGATTCTTTTCCTGTTGATGAACAGGGAGGAAAATATAAAGTATAGATGGCGCTCAGTGGAAAAGGCTAAAAGATAAAGTTATCACTATAAATATGGAAAAAACCTATTTTTTCAATGTGAATGACACAGTCAAGCATTGAAATGATGCTTTCTTTGGTGTTAGAAATCAAATTTTAAAAATTTACTATACTCGATTTATAATGTTGTGTTTATATCTACAGTACCGCAAAGTGATTCAGTAACACATATTTATACAGTCTTTTTCATATTCCTTTCCATTATGGTTTATTACAGGGTATTGAATATAGTTCCCTGTGCCATACAGGAGGACCTTGTTTTTCACCTTAAAATTTTTTCAGATGCTTTAAATTTTCAGCCTTTTAAGGACTCAAAATCTAAGAGTGGAGGTTCAGCATGTAAGCCAAGTCAACACTGATTGATTCATTCATTCACTTGACAAATAGAAACTGAGTGCCCTATATATATTAAGGATCACCAGGGTGAAACTATGCATAGAACAGACCCAGAATTTTCCCTTCATACAGGTTACATAATTTTGAAGAGAGCCAGAACAATTTAAAAACCAGTAATAAAATACACAGCATTTCAGATGGTGCTAAGTAATCCAGTGAGAAATAAAGCAAGGGACAGAGGACAGGAAATGCTGATGGAGTTGGGATGGGGTGAATGGATTATAATTTTGAATAGCATGGTTGGGGAAGTCCTCATGAAGATGACATTGGGTGAAAGCCTAAAGAAAGTGAGAGAATGGGTATTTAATGGGGAACATGAAATCCCACTGTTGTCAACGCTGCCATTGCCTCTCATATTGTTTACCCCTCCAGAGAAGGAAATGATGCTGAAGACAAGGCAGAATATACATATGATTTGGTGTTAGTCATTGCTCTCTCTGCTTCTCTCTAACACAGTTCTTTTAAAGCAAGCGTTTTGATAAAATGGCCAAGTGAGAGTTTGCCCTTGTGATAGATGCATTTAGTTTTTGCCCTGTAGTTATGACTTCAAAGTCATATCAAAAGTTAGCTGAATCAATCCATTAGCTCAGCAGCAGAGACAGGAAGAGAACCCGAGAGAGCCTGTGTTTCCCCTTTAGGGCTCGCCCTACTGGACCATCTCTACCTTCCCTAGGTTATGAATCTTCATGCTGAGAATGCAAATGACTGACATCTGTGCTAAGAGTATCTTCCAAATGTATCTGAATTCATTAAAAGTGGGCGAACAGATCAGCAAGTTGTTAGTTCCAGGGAGGATAAGATTCCTTGCAGTTGAATTCAGTGTCCTTATAGAATCTTTCTCTCACGAATTTTGTAAATCTCTCATCTAGATTATTGCAACAACCTGTTTTATTCTTTCTCCTTGTCCCCCAAGCATACTTTCAACACAATAGCAAGAGTGAATTTTAAATTTTTATTTATTTTTAAGCTTTTTATTTTATATTGGAGTATAGCTGATTAACAATTTTGTGATATTAATAGTTTCTGGTGGACAGCAAAGGGACTCAGCTATACATATACATGTGTCCATTCTCTTTCAAACTCCCCTCCCATCCAGGCTGCCTGATTTTTTTAAGAAAAGCCTACTTCAGATCATGGGATACCTCTGCTCAAAATGTTCCAAAGGCATTTTATTTCACTCAGAGTAAAATCCAGTTTCCTTAGAACAATTCACAAGGCTCCACGTCTTGGAGCCTCAGGTTTGCCTTCTGCCATTCCCTACTTTGCTTTATTCCGCCAAAGGCGCACTGAGTTCCTTGCTGTTCCAGGTGGATTCTTGCCTAAGGGGCCTTGTATTTCACAGGTTTTAGAACTTTCTCCTCCAGGTTTCCTTACAAAGGAAATCAGCTCAGATCATCCAAGCAAATAATAACCTTCTACCCCTTCCCCACTTTACTCTCCTGTTTTCCATATATTATTTATTATTCCATGATGGACCATATACATTTGCCTCCTTATTGATTATTTCTTTTGTGGGGGCCAAAATCTGTTTCCCATTAGACACTAGATAAGTATCTGTGTGCTTAGCCACTCAGTCATGTCCAACTCTTTGCAACCCATGGGCTGTAGCCTGCCAGGCTCCTCTGTCCGTGGGATTTCCCAGGCAAGAATACTGGAGTGGGTTGACATTCCCTTCTCCAGGGTCTTCCTGACCCTGGGATCAAACCCAGGTCTAATGTGTTGTAGGTGCAGTCTTTACTGTCTGGGCCACCAGGGAAGCCCAGATAACTGTCGTATAGTAAATGTTTACATTTGAATAGAAAAGACCAACCTGAAGTTTAAGATTTAAATTAAATGCCATTGATTGGACTCAGTGCTACACACACTCAAACTTAGGTTCAGTTTATGGTTTCTTTCCAGATGACCACAAAGAAAATGTTAAAAATTGTGCAAACATTTTTGAAATATTAACATATGAGTGAAAGAAAACTAAACTTGTAATAATGGGAACGTATGTTTTTGCTATTGTTTAGGAATAATCTTTACAATGGAATAATTTCATAAATAAAGATGTAAAATACAGCACAACCCATAAACATTAATATTTTCTGGAGAGAGACATTGAAGAAGACAAAAAGAACCCACCTACCTTAAACACAAGATGGATTTTCATTTATTAAGTATATTTAAATACTTTAGAATACTCCATTTTCAAGAATATACCATTTTATTTTTGAAATACTACCATTCTAACAACAACAACAACAAAATCAAAGGTCCGCTTATGTTAAGAAGAATACTGCTTTTCACTTCTAATGGGTAAATTGATTCTCAACCATATATTTTTACATGAGGAACAATATGTAATACTCACATGGAATTTTATGCAACTCATTCATAAACTTCTCCTTCAGCTTGGAGAAGGCATCCTCCTTCCCTTCCCCGGGACTGGCTGGCTCTGTGGCGTTGTGTGGCAGGACCGTCGCCACAGTGGTGACCGGCGGGGCTGCCAGCGCCTCGTGATGACTCTCGCTCACCATCGTAGGTTCAGCTGAGACTGTGAGGGGAGGGAAGCAAAACAAGCACAATTCAGAATGGCTTGCCTGACCTGGGTGAGAGCTATTCTAGAGATGAAAAGACAGGAGAGGGCACACCTGCTCAGTGGGTAAATAGCACATCATTAGCATATTACTTTATGTTGGCTCATGAAATATTTATAGAGCCACAGAGAAGGTTCTTCCCCAGAAGGGAAGGCCATACATAGTTATTGAAAGCGTTCTCTCCTAACAATAGAATGAAACTGTCAAATCTCTTAGTTACTTATGCAGGCAATTATTTGCTGTGTAGATTTAACTCTCTAACCCATGTCCTACTGAAATGCACATGAAAAAATTATTGACAACATACATGCTCTGTACTCTACACATTTTGTGTGTTTTACAAGGAAAGATGAGATGAAATATTTATATTAAAACTGCTGATAAATGATAGCAGACATTCAAAATGTTAGTCAATTTAAAAATGTTTGTAAAGAATACTATGGTAATATTGATACTCCAAGATTCCTGAATGTTATACAGAAATTAATTTTTGAGTCTCATTTATTGATAGTATGCTTTCCTCCCAGTTTTTTTTTTTTTTGACATTTACATAATACTGTGACCAGTAATTCACCTGTCTTGCTGGGTGAATTTTTGAAACCACTATAAATGTGGCATGATTGACTATATATATCAAAGCACTGATGATAAAATATGACTTGTCTAATTATTTTAGTTTATTTGGCTTGATTATATTATTGAACTATTTTATTAAATTTATTTGATTACTTTAATGTTTACCTAGATGAAACTGTTGATACTGATGATACCTTAGCTTTCACATTTCATGTGACTCAGCAAGACTTCAATTACATACACACACAAATGCACACATATGCATGAAATATTTGTATGTATTAAAAGATGGATTTGTTCCTCTACTGTGAGAATCACCAGATGTGATATGCATCATTACTTGTCTCCATAGGGTAGTTGAGGATATTTGAGGAATTTTGGTTTATTGTGGGATTTAAAGGAAATGATTGTGCTAAATAAAATAACTAAGTACAACAGTGTCATCATTAAATTAAAGGTATATTATCTGTTTCAGCTCAATTTCTGTCATGTTCTGAAAGTGAAATGTCATTCCTGGGATGAGCCTGATGTTCAGCTGATCCCTCTAACTGGCTACACACTTGTTCACAGCTTTTGTGCACACAGATATTTGGGTCCTTCTCTTGGATTACTAAATATTTTCATATTTCCCCAGTTTATTCTGGAATGTAAAACATTTCTATGTGTACATTGAATGGTCCAAAAGACAACAGGAAAAATAATGCATGTTAGAGAGAGTCAACATGTAGAAAATGACCTTAAAGTTTATTCAGTATTTTTTGCTGTTGTTGCTAAGGAAGTAAATGAATGCTTCTGTAATTTGCAAAAAAGATCCTTTTCAGACATCAGGTATACCTGGAAGGTGTTTCATTACAAAAGGTAGTATTTATAAACTTGTAAATTAGTAACCAATGATATTATCCCAACTTTTTCTGATTAAAAAAAAATCAAGAAAAGATTATGCAAGAAATATACAGGCAATATTTCTTTTTAGTTAAAGTATACCATGAGAAATTAAAAAAGTCTTTTGCAAGTTATAAAGATATAATGGGCAGTTAAGGATCTAATATACTAACAAAGACTAATTGCTGAATTTATTTTTATTCTTTTATATTCTGAGAGATATTGTCTGTAAATAACAAAACTAAGAATAGTTACGTTGCTCTTGAGAATCCATATTTATGGAAATAAGATGCTTATGAAGAAGCATCATTTTGCTGATGTAAACACTGGCCAGTTATTCACCCCTGACTACTGTGATGACTTCATATTCTCTTATGTACTTTAGTGCGTGTGGCCTTGTTTCTTTATTCAGAAAAAAGAGTTATGTTCTACCCAGCTCTTGATAAAAAAAAAAGCCAACAATTACTGAGGATTTGATAAGAGGCTTAGATATAGGAAATCAGAGTTCCTACACTACTCCCACAGAGAAGGCAATGGCACCCCACTCCAGTCCTCTTGCCTGGAAAATCCATGGACAGAGGAGCCTGGTGGGCTGCAGTCCATGGGGTTGCGAAGAGTCGGACACGACTGAGCGACTTCCCTTTCACTTTTCACTTTCATGCATTGGAGAAGGAAATGGCAACCCACTCCTGTTCTTGCCTGGAGAATCCCAGGGACGGGGAGCCTGGTGGGCTGCCGTCTGTGGGGTCGCAGAGTTGGCCACGGCTGAGGCGACTTGGCAGCAGCAGCAGACACTACTCCCATGAGATAAGTGTGATTAGCACCCATTTTACAGGGGAGGAGACTACGACCAGTTGGTTAATAGATAGTAGTAACTAGTGGGGTTGAGATTTGTACCTAGGTGTCCTAGCCACTAGTATCAGAGATGTGTATACTATAAGACTAAAATCTAGTAAAATTGCTTTTTGAAAGAGCTCTGGACCATAGCCCTTAGTAAGTAGTACATTGTGTATTGTGCTCCAGTATACACACTCTCCCACTCTATGTTATATTTGGAACACATTTCGCGTTGGGAAACTTGTCCTTGCTATGTGTGAAATATTCTGATATGTTCCATTCTATTCTGTTCTATTTTAGTACATTCTAATTATGCTTATTAGCTTCACAAGCCACTATTGGTTTCATAACTGTTTGGAAGATCACTATAGTAAGGGACCTGTTAAGATACAATACCACTAAACAAGGCTAATACAAACTGAAGATGCCATTTATTAAGAATTTACTATGTGCCAAAATGCTGGCATTGATTTTTAAGTATAATATCCTCAACCTCTCCCTGAAACTCTGAAAAGTAACTTGGTCTTATTTTATACGGGAAAAAAAGGATTGTGAAGAGATTAAGTGAATTGTTCTACACAGATTTAGCCTGATCCAAGGTTCCTTCCACTAATCTTCTTTAATAATAACATTTAAGTGTTATTAAGCAATTAAATCACTACCGGAAAGGTATTTTATGATTTTTGAGTTGGAAAAAACTTTGCATTTCTATTCACAAATTTACCAGTGAATAGAAAACACAAGTCACCTTACTAACAGAAAAGAGATTGATTAATTTTAGAGTTATAGTTACTGAGTTTGTTAAAGTGGAATTTAACATCTTGGAGTGTGCCAAGAGAAATATTGAATAGAAAAATAAATTCTCCCCCAGAAGAAAGCTGAAGGTCACAAGCAAGCAATTATAAAATATATACATATTGCCCCTGGGGGAAGAAAAAAACAACAAAAAACAGAGCTTAATTTCACAAATAGTCAAAGAACTGAAAGTTAATATATATTCATTGTAAACATGGATAAATATAGATGTGAAGGTGAGTATACAAAAATCTTGACAATGGGTAAAAGACCATAGTTTAGAAAAATATTTTACAGAGGCCAAAGTAAGAGAACACAGTCTATAGAAGCACTCATTTATTTTTTCTAGAAATTCACAATAAAGAATTAATATAAGGATATTTATAGTAACTAATTTGTAGTATTTTAAGACCAGAAATTACCTAACAGAGACATTAAAATTATGATAATCCATAAAATAATGTTATAAAAATTAAAGGTAAATGTTTACAAATCTGGAAATATATTACAGTATTACATGAAAATGTGAAAGTGAAGTCGCTCAGTCGTGTCCGACTCTTAGCGACCCCATGGACTGCAGCCTACCAGGCTCCTCCATCCATGGGATTTTCCAGGCAAGAGTACTGGAGTGGGGTGCCATTGCCTTCTCCCAAACATTATATAAAGTATGTCCAATTTCTCTGGATAAGATTTTTTTGTAAAAAAAGGTTGGAAAGATATACTTAAAAATATCAACATTGTGGTAGTATATTCACTTTTTTTAATGTATGTTTACATTTTCAACATATTGTAAGCCTAAATTGTTTTAAATTATGCATAGGGAGAAAAGTTTTAAAACTGTTTTGCTCTTGAGGAAACTGTACCTTGCAAAAAGAGATTTATTTCCTAACATCAGATTTTCAAAAAAATCCTTTACGATGTAATATAAAAAGCTAAACTGCTAGAAAGAAGGATTCAGCTACATGTTTAGCAAATATAATATGCAAAATTGTGACTGGGTAAAATAGAATGTAGAAATATTTTTAAGGTATCATGAAGGCTAATACATTTGTGGTATAAAATGACGAAAATCAGGATTTTTGGTTGCCATGACAACTTCCCTCTGTTCCTTATATTTATTCTACTTAGTAGGACTTTAATTATGTCTATCTCTGGGTCTACAAATTAATATGGATTTCTCGGCTTATACAGTGAGATAGTCTACCAACCTGCATCAACATAATGATTTTTTGTTGAAAGAACTATTTCCATCTGTGTTTAAGTATTGCATTTTATCATAATAGCATGCAAAATTAAAGAGCAAACAGGAGAAGGTCAAAAAATATTGAAAAGTACATTATTACTAAGAAAAGTCTTTGAATGTAGAAATGCTCCAAACTGAAAGTAATTCTTGCAGAAACTCTTACAGAACCCAGGAGATACCACAGAATGTATTAGTATGTATTTTTGAGGTGGAGGGCAACATGTAGTGATTTTATTCCATCAGAATGTTCTTTGACCTCCTGTAAGTGTAGGTGAAAATCCTAAGAAGATGCCCTGTGTGTCTCTCCCCCTACTTCAGAATGAGGTCTTCAGCTTCAGGGAGTGCTCTTGCCGACAACTCACAGCTGAGGAATCTCTCCTAAAGAAATGCCTTTGGCTAAAGGGAACTGCTTTGCCCAGGCTTTAACCCACTTCCCCAGGGACAGCCCACATCCAGTGCCTGGGATGCCGGTGGAAAGGTCTGTCCCCCATCTTAATTTGGTTCATCTCTGAAGTACCCTCTGTGATCAGCTAAAGGCTGTGGTAACTGCATGTCAGTTTCAGCAACGCTCCTTGCCTAAGCCTGCTTCCACCTCTCTCTTAACATGGAAAGCATTACCCAGTAAGCCACCTCTGACTCAGGGCAGCTTTCCAGGGAATCCAACTTATGATACCCACTCTGAAAGATTTTGGGGAAAATAAAAATGAACCACTGTCAAAAGCTTCATTTAAATTCTTTCCCAACCCAAGGATCCTTAGGCAGTAAGTGAACTCTTGCAGCATGATCAAAACCCTCTACAAGTTTGCAAATGTTTGAATGCGAGGCTTCAGGTGTACTGTCTCTCTCTTTATATACTTTCCCTTGCAGGAAGTAAGAGGACAGCCAGAGATCGTATGGTCCCTGTCATGGCAGGAGAAAGGTGACTTCTGGCGACAATGCCAATAAAATGGCAAGAGAGAAAAGGTTGTTTATCAGAACTTAGAGCAAATGGAGGAGAAGGCAATGGCATCCCACTCCAGTACTCTTGCCTGGAGAATCCCATGGGCGGAGGAGCCTGGTGAGCTGCAGTCCATGGGGTTGCGAAGAGTCTGACACAACTGAGCGACTTCACTTTCCCTTTTCACTTTCATGCATTGGAGAAGGAAATGGCAACCCACTCCAGTGTTCTTGCCTGGAGAATCCCAGGGACGGGGGAGCCTGGTGGGCTGCCGTCTATGGAGTCGCACAGAGTCGGACACGACTGAAGCGACTTAGCAGCAGCAGAGCAAATGGAAGAATACCATGCAGCCTATCTTCATGAAACCATAAAACATACAGGGTCATGGGCCATTTTTCTTCAAAATATTGATTCAAAATATATCCAGGTATGTCCAGATTTTACCTATTTGTTTCATCACAAAAGTCTCCTAAGAGGTGCAGGAAGAATCCTGCTTAAGAGTGTGGTTCTCAGCCAGTATCTCTCATAGGTGTCTGCAAATTGTATACAAATGCACCTGCTTAGCTTTACTTTGAAAAAAGAGTCAACATTCCTCCTCAGTCCCATAAATCCTGCTGCTGCTGCTGCTAAGTCGCTTCAGTCGTGTCTGACCCTGTGTGACCTCATAGACGGCAGCCCACCAGGCTCCTCTGTCCCTGGGATTCTCCAGGCAAGAACACTGAATACTGAGATGTCCTTAATATGTGAATCCCAGTGCTTGCCCATCTGTAGCCCCTTTCCATGGGAACTTCCTGCTCACAGACTCTAATGGTGGAAAAGGATCTATGTAGATTACACCATCACCCCATGGATGCAGCAAGTTTAAGGAAGAATGAATATCTAATTCAAGAGCACCTCACTTAGATGCTGGCCTGAGGCCAATGACACTCTTTAGCATGAAAAGCTGAGTGAAGCCAATAAGATTCTCTCTTTCAGGAACTGAAGCTATGAGACACCCTAAAGAAAGTGAAGCTGAGAGAAGAGAAGCAGCATGCGTGCCGCCCCAGAGTTAATAAGGAAGAGTCAGGGTTCCAAAGGCAGCTGATCCCAGGGCTCATGTCTGTGACCACCGTGCAGTCCCGCCCTCTGGCTGTCCTGCTTGCTTTGGCTTGGTTTTCAGTTCTTTCTGAGTTTCACTACATAGTATCTTGCAAAAACTAATATTGATTGTAATCTGAGTATCTGTACCTTATTAATCAAGAAAGCATAATGAGAAGTAAAATCTGCTATGTGGGTTCACTAGGCTGAGTTGTTTCTGGAGTATCTGAATGTATAGCCAGAGGTGCTGAATTCTGTTACTCGGTCCGCTCTACATTCATAACTGGATGTGTGTGGAGGAGTGAAAAAACTGACGATGCTGAGACATGGCGCCCCTATTGTGCAGTTTATCAAAGTGCCTGGGAGACGCATTGGTAGTGCAGTGATTAAAACATTCAACTGTGAATACATTTTTTTTTTCCACAATACATTTTTCTCCACGTTTTTACATCTGTGAAATGAGGATTTATTTTCCTTATAATCAATGGCATCTCACTATTACTGTCAGCCAGGCCTGTGCACACCCAACTGTCTTCTTACTTCCATTGATGTTCCAGTAACAAATCATTTAAGGGCCATTTGAGGAAGAGATCTGAATCCTGGCGGTGGTCTGAAGCTTTCTATTGAAAGCTCATACACTCAAAACTAGCAGAGTGAGAGTCAAACAGTTTGGAAGATTTTAGAAGCACTAATGGAACAATGTTTAAAGAAATGCTTTATCAAACACTCTTGATGGCACGAAGGAAAATGGTGTGTAAGAAAAAGATGGGTATCATCAGCTCTGAGCTGAGAATAGATTTAGAAATCTTTGTAATTTATTAACCAATCTCTTTTGCTTTTATTTTCCTTATTTGAATACACAAAAATGACACAAAATAAAATCTGTCTAAGTCAATGATCATTCAAAAAGTACAAAATAAAAATCCAAGTGATATGAAACCATTTCTTGACATAGTTTGCAGTACTTTTGTTATTGGTCTATGAAATATTGCTGCACCTTATAATTAATGGTTTCTTAGAGTACATGAAATAGACATTTCCTAAAGAATAAGAGAAAGCATGAGCATTGTTTACAAATAATATATTACAAAGTAATAAACTGTATAAAATTTTAAACAAACCGAGTTATTCATTCCCAGAAGATAAATCACAATTATATTTAATAACTATCGTCAACACAAATTTCAGAACTAGCTAAAAGAAAAACGAATCCCTGAGCCAAATGAAAACCATATTCACTGTGACATTATTTCCCCCCTTAGATCTATAATATAGAGAATAAAAGAATGGAAACAATACATATCCAACTCAAAACCCAAGTACTGAATTACTGTGGTAATGATACAGAAAATCAAGAATTCTTATACAAATTGAAAATTTCCCATCTATAATAGGGAAAGAAATCTTGGAAATTGGGATATCAGAGATGTTTCTAAAGCATTTAATAATAAATTCACAAATTTAACATTTTTTTCTAGTAATCCGCTTATGTACACCCATTTTTCTACTAATGCAGTTTCAAAAACTATAATTTATTTTCAAAGCATCACTCAATAATGGAGAACTTTTATAGCTTTAAAAAGCCTCCCAAGATTTTGGTAAGAATGACAGGGTCATGATCAATAAAAGACAGCAAAAGAGCTATTTCAGATGCATCATAAAGACTTCAAGTGCATTTTGTAGTGTTTAAAAATGAGAGTTAAAGTCTCCCTTTTTAATTTTTTGATTAGAAAAAGACATGAAAGCCTAGAGATGGAAAGGCAATTTTGCACGGATTGATTTGGCATAATTTTCATTAACAATGTTTTTGTGTACAATATTAATTGAAGTTACCTCTTGTGTTGTTGTTTAGTCACTAAGTTGTATCTGACTCTTTTGTGACTCCATGGACTGTAGCCCTCGAGGCTCCTCTGTCCATGGGATTTCTCAGGCAAGAATAGTGGAGTGGGTCGCCATTTCCTTCTCCAGGGGATCTTCCTGACTCAGGGATAAACCTGTGTCTCCTGCACTGCAGGCAGATTCTTTACCACCGAGCCAGCTGGGAACCCCATCTCCTCTATACAGTAAGATAAAACTCGATGCTTTTGGCAGTTTTGGAACAGACACGGGTTAACTGGATCAAGCCAACTGACTCTCAAAATGTTTTCTGTAGCAGTAACAGAATAATCATTTGGAATTCCCATTCTCCATCGCCTTGCTGAAATCTTGCTCTGAACTCTTGCTGTTTCTGAGCTGCAGCACTTGAGATAAAATGTAAGCTTGTGACTCAAAGCCCTCTTTGATCAAACAGTGTGCAAACTGTCATAGTTTTGTTACACAGGGAAGGAAAACTTTAAAATTCATCTACCCACAATTCAGATTGTGGTAAATACGATGGAAATTGCTTCAGTATCCAGTTAAAAACAGTATATTAATAAAGAAAATACCTAACACTTAATAAGCCTGTACTATTAGCAGACATTTTTTAAGAGCTTGAAACATAGCTCATTTAATGCTTACTAACTAAACCCCATAAGTCAGGCCATATTATGTCTTTTATAGACAAGAAACTTTACCAAAGCTTGCATAGCTAGTAAGTGTTGGAACGAGGCTTTGAATTGTAACAGGGCCCATGGAATTTTGCCTCACTAATAAATAAATACATGTTGAGTGAATAAATTGTGCACCTAGAGTGTGTCTGGCATGATACTGGGTGCTCTAGACATTTTAAGAAGTTCATTCACCATCTGTATGCATCCCTATGCAGAGGGATGCATATAGATGGTTTAAATCCAATGTGATATATGCTCACCTCATGCGAAGAGTTGACTCATTGGAAAAGACTCTGATGCTGGGAGGGATTGGGGGCAGGAGGAGAAGGGGACAACAGAGGATGAGATGGCTGGATGGCATCACCGACTCGATGGACGTGAGTCTGGGTGAACTCCGGGAGTTGGTGATGGACAGGGAGGCCTGGCGTGCTGCAATTCATGGGGTCGCAAAGAGTTGGACATGACTGAGCGACTGAACTGAACTGAGAAGTAATTATGAAAGACTGAACTGAGAGGACACACCAGGTAGAAAACCACACTGGGATTTAAATATCTCTGTAGTTGGTCCTGAAGGCTGTTTATATACCTAATATATCGGATACGAAGCCTTAAAAAGTGATTTGGCTTATTCTTCCCGAATTCAACCTTCTATTAGTGTGCTAATGAATTCATTTCGGGATCTGACACTTGAATGAACAATACACAGATCAGATCAGATCAGTCACTGATCTGAACAATATGAGCCATATTTTTTATTTTTTCCAGGTAACTACTACCTCATGGATAAATCTTACTGTCTCTGTGTCAGTCATGGTCATCCCATACTTCTTCCCAATGGATGGTTAGTGCAATGGCAAGTGATCCAGTTTGGGCCTTTGTGGTATAAGAGGAAGTCTACTGGGACTTGGAAGTCTACTGGGTGATGTCTGGGAAAGTTTTTCTAACTCCTAAAAATATATGTACAGGAAGTAATTTATCTTTCATTGGTTGGTGTTATATTTGTGTGTGGCAGCTAGAACTGCTTGTAACCATGTTGTGATCATGAGAGAATCTAGTAAAGGAGAAGACGGATGCTTTAGGGGTAAAGGAGCTGAAAGCAGGGAGGAATCATGGTGCTCAGGATAGGCTGAGCTGCTGTACTGTTTAACCCTACAACCACCATACCTTGGAACTTCTTGCAATGAGAGATAATATAGTTCCTTTATGGTTTAATCCATTTTGTGTTGTATTTGGTGTTGCCTACAGTCCTAGGTGGTACCAGTGGTAAAGAATCTACCTGCCAAAGCAGGAGACACAAGAGACAAAGGTTCAATCCCTGGGTCGGGAAGATCCCCTCGAGAAGGAAATGGCAACTCACTGCAGTATTCTTGCCAGGAAAATTCCATGGTCAGGGGAGCCTGGAACGCTATAGTCCATGGGATCACAAGGAGTTGGACACAGCTGAGCACACATGCATGCACACTCAGAGTCAAAAGCTAGCAATTACAAATACTTTCTAACATGATCTCCACAATAACAAAAATGAAATCTCTTCCATAGGCTTATTTTCTACTATGCCATGCTAAGGCTGCTTCCTCATATTCTTTACTGTGTGTGTATCTGACCTCTAGTTTTTGATTATTAGTCTAGGAGACACTCATTACATTTTCTCCTAATCAGAAGAGACTCTTCCTCTACATGCCATGAATTATGGCGAAGACCATAGTCCTGCATCCTAAAGTGCTAGATAAATACAAACTGAATTGATTTGAAGTACCAGAAAATTTTGGCTTTGCCATTGGTTCTAATTTAGAAGATTTTAAAGGTTTAGGTAATCTAATTTTGTACATTTTATTCAAATTGAATGAACTATGTTCTAATATGTCCATCACTAATCAAAGTGTGTGAGTTTGGGGACATTGTACAACTGTTGATTCACTTGGAATATTATAGCAGTAAATCAGGGGGAACCAAACACTTGGAAAGCATATTTGAAAGGCAGGTACCCTAACATGTCTATTACATGGCACACTCTTCAAGCATTTCTTTGTTGTTCAGTCACCAAGTCATGTCTGACTCTCTGGAGCCCCATGAACTGCAGCGTGCCAGTTCCTTAGTGGGTTACTTTTCTTTTGCTTCTCCTCCTCTCACATTTAAGGATCACTGTGAAAAATATGACTTTGATAAAAACTGTTATTGATAGTTTTTTTTAACCTTCATTTAGCCAGCAATTGGACTCAATGCCATTTCCATTTGAATAGTTCAGTAACAGGACAGATGAATATATCACAGTTTGTAACTTAGATCTTCAAAGGAAGAATTCAGTGTAATAGTTTGATGTTGAGAAACACGATCTGCAAATATCCTCTCATTTGCATAATCAGGCATTCTGGCTTACTGACAGCAATATGTAGATTCAAATTGCTTTTTCATTGTAGATTTAGTAATTATAGGCACTATAATTTTCTTGACATAAAGTCATTCTGTGTGTAGTCTTCTCTCTTTAGGTTTTTCCCCAAGCATATGAATAACTTGATATTATGACACGATGGACGAAAACTGAAAAGTGATCTAAAGTACTTGTACTGAATGTGCCCATCTTCCTCTTTGAAAGCTGTGGGATGACTTATTCTCAGAATGCCACATTACAACAAGTTTCTGATATTCTCAATTAGAAAGGATCTCTACCTTACTGTGAAGCAACAGATGCAGGGAAGATTTACAACTTGCCCCATTGTGTAGCTCAAGAACATTGATGTTTAGAACCTCAGGTTTATTTAAACACCTGGTTATAAACTATGATGCACTTGTTGGGAGAAAATGTTGATATTTAGCCAAACTTTTTTTTTTTTCATTCATGCCATTAATATGCAACTGCTTTTCCTTAAAATAGGTAATAGCAATAGCTGAATCTCAATTAATATCCAACTAAGAAGATATTTTAGAATGAGGGCACATAGTTACAGAGTCATCACTGAATGTCATATTACAGATAAACTAACACGTTTACCAAGGTACAAGTATACTAATAGCATGAATAAAATATGAGTGCTGATTTCAATCAACTAAAAGTCACCCTGTATTATAGAAGGTGAAATAGAGAATCGAATAGGAGCTATGACTTAATGTCATTTCACTTGTTTACCAGAGATTTTATTTTTGGACATCACCTGGGGACTTTTGAAATCAAAGACCAAATCAGTGAGAAAAAATAGCAACCAAAAACAAAACAAAACAAAACAAAAAAACAAAACCCAAACTCAAACCAAAAGACTGTGTGGAAGCTTTGTGCCAAACAAAGAAACAAAAAGGATGAATACTAGCAAAGCACCACTAAAATTAATGGAGTAAAATTATAAAATTGAAGTGAAATATGAGGGTTTTTATAGCAACAACTTCAAATCACATAATATTCAAGGCTAGAAGTAGAAGGAACAGGCAAAATATAGCTCTATTAGAAACCTTCAAGCTACACAGGTGAAAATAATAACATAAAGGAAAAATAAATCAAAATGTAGGAATTAGGGTGTAAAAATGATAAAATCCATTAAGGGGCAAGGAGACCTAACGCAAGAATCAATCCCAGCTCTCCCACATCAAAGGCAGATTCTTTACCATCTGAGCCTTCAGGGAAGCCTACAAGGTAAGTAGTGTAGTTAAAGGAGGAGCTTGTGAGCACACATGAGCTCGTGGATGGCCAGCTTGAGAGGGATCTCAGTTCTGACTTTTGTCTTAGCTATAAACATAAGAGCATTCTAAGCCAGTGTTTCACTAACCAGACAAAGATGTCACAAAAAAAGAAAACTACAGGCCAATATCACTGATGAACATAGATACAAAAATCCTCATATTAAAAACATATTAATTATATCATACTAAAAAGATCTTAAAAAGATCAGACATATCCTTACAAATAGCTGTGAAAAGAAGAGAAGCGAAAAGCAAAGGAGAAAAGGAAAGATATAAGCATCTGAATGCAGAGTTCCTAAGAATAGCAAGGAGAGATAAGAAAGCCTTCCTCAGAGATCAATGCAAAGAAATAGAGGAAAACAACAGAATGGGAAAGACTAGAGATCTCTTCAAGAAAATGAGAGATACCAAGGGAACATTTCATGCAAAGATGGGCTTGATAAAGGACAGAAATCGTATGGACCTAAGAGAAGCAGAAGATATTAAGAAGAGGTAGCAAGAATACACAGGGGAACTGTACAAAAAAGAGCTTCACGACCCAGATAATGATGATGGTGTGATCACTCACCTAGAGTCAGACATCCTGGAATGTGAAGTCAAGTGGGCCTTAGAAAGCATCACTATGAACAAAGCTAGTGGAGGTGATGGAATTCCAGTTGAGCTATTTCAATCCTGAAAGATGATGCTGTCAAAGTGCTGCACTTAATATGCCAGCAAATTTGCAAAACTCAGCAGTGGCCACAGGACTGGAAAAGGTCAGTTTTCATTCCAATCCCAAAGAAAGGCAATGCCAAAGAATGCTCAAACTACCACACAATTGCACTCATCTCACATGCTAGTAAAGTAATGCTCAAAATTCTCCAAGCCAGGCTTCAGAAATATGTGAACTGTGAACTTCCAGATATTCAAGATGGTTTTAGAAAAGGCAGACCAACCAGAGATCAAATTGCCAACATCCATTGGTTCATTGAAAAAGCAAGAGAGTTCCAGAAAAACATCTATTTCTGCTTTATTGATTATGCCAAAGCCTTTGACTGTGTGGATCACAATAAACTGTGGAAAATTCTGAAAGAGATGGGAATACCAGACCACCTGATCTGCCTCTTGAGAAATCTATATGCAGGTCAGGAAGCAACAGTTAGAACTGGACATGGAACAACAGACTGGTTCCAAATAGGAAAAGGAGTCCATCAAGGCTGTATATTGTCACCCTGCTTATTTAACTTATGCGCAGAGTACATCATGAGAAATGCTGGGCTGGAAGAAGCACAAGCTGGAATCAAGATTGCTGGGAGAAAGATCAATAAGCTCAGATATGGAGATGTCACCACCCTTATGGCAGAAAGTGAAGAGGAACTCAAAAGCCTCTTGATGAAAGTGAAAGAGGAGAGTGAAAAAGTTGGCTTAAAGCTCAACATTCAGAAAATGAAGATCATGGCATCTGGTCCCATCACTTCATGGGAAATAAATGGGGAAACAGTGGAAACAGTGTCAGACTTTATTTTTCTGGGCTCCAGAATCACTGCAGATGGTGATTGCAGCCATGAAATTAAAAGATGCTTACTCCTTGGAAGAAAAGTTATGACCAACCTAGATAGCATATTAAAAAGCAGAGATATTACTCTGCCAACAAAGGTCCGTCTAGTCAAAACCATAGTTTTTCCAGTGGTCTTGTATGGATGTGAGAGTTGGACTGTGAAGAAAGCTGAGCGCCGAAGAATTGATGCTTTTGAACTGTGGTGTTAGAGAAGACTCTTGAGAGTCCCTTAGACTGCAAGGAGATCCAACCAGTCCATCCTAAAGGAGATCAGTCCTAGGTGTTCATTGGAAGGACTGATGCTAAAGCTGAAACTCCAGTACTTTGGCCACCTCATGCAAAGAGTTGACTCATTGGAAAAGACCCTGATGTTGGGAGGGATTGAGGGCAGGAGGAGAAGGGGATGACAGAGGATGAGATGGCTGGATGGCATCACCAACTCGATGGACATGAGTTTGAGTGAACTCTGGGAGTTGGTGATGGACAGGGAGGCCTGGCATGCTGGGATTCATGGGGTTACCAAGAGTTGGACACGACTGAGTGACTGAACTGAACTGAATATGTATTAAAAAGATCATGTATCCTGAGCAAGTGGGCTTTATCCTATGGATGCAAGCTTTCTTCAGTATTTTCAAGTCAGTCAATGTGATACATCACATTAACAAACTGAAGGATAAAAACCATATGATTATCTCAATAGATGCAGAGAAAGCCTTTGACAAAATTCAACACCCATTTATGATAAAAACTCTCCAAAAAGCAGGCATAGAAGGAACATACCTCAACATAATAAAAGCCATATATGATAAATCCACAGCAAACACTATCCTCAATGGTGAAAAATTGAAAACTATACCTGTGGTGGATTCATTTTGATATTTGGCAAAACTAATACAGTTATGTAAAGTTTAAAAATAAAATAAAATAAAAAAAAAAAAAGAAAACTCTTCCCCTAAAGTCAGGAACAAGACAAGGGTGCCCACTCTTACCACTACTATTCAACATTGTTTTGGAATTTTAGCCACACAAATCAGAGAAGAGAAAAAAATAAAAGGAATCCAGATTGGAAAAGAAGTAAAATTCCCTGTTTTTGGATGACATTATCCTCTACATAGAAAACCGTAAAGACACCACCAGAAAATTACTAGAGCTAATCAATGAATATAGTAAAGTTGCAGGACATAAAATTAATACAAAGAAATCTTTGCATTCCTATACAGTAACAATGAGAAAACAGAGAAATTAAGGAAACAATCCCATTCACCATTGTGAATAAAAGAATAAAATACTTGGAATAAATCTACCTAAAGAAACAAAAGACCTATATACAGAAAACTAAAACACTGATGAAAGAAATCAAAGATGACGCAAATAGATGAAGAGATATACCATGTTCATGGATCAGAAGAATCAGTATAGTGAAAATGAGTATACTTACTCAAAGCAATCTATAGATTCAATGCAATCCCTATCAAGCTACCAATGGTATTTTTCACAGAACTAGAACAAATAATTTCACAATTTGTATGGAAGTATATAAAACCTCAAATAGCCAAAGCAATCTTGAGAAAGAAGAATGGAACAGGAGAAATCAACCTGCCTGACTTCAGACTATACTACAAAGCTACAGTCATCAAGAGAGTATAGTACTGGTACAAAGACAGAATTATATCAGAGAAACAAAATAGAAAGCCCAGAGATAGATCCACACACCTATGGACACCTCCTCTTTGACAAAGGAGGCCAGAATATACAATGGAGAAAAGACAATCTCTTTAACAAGTGGTGCTGGGAAAACTGGTCAACCACTTGTAAAAGAATGAAACTAGAACACTTTCTAACACCATACACAAAAATAAACTCAAAATGGATTAAAGACCTAACTGTAAGACCAGAAAACTCATAGAGGAAAACATAGGCAAAACACTCTCTGGCATAAATCAACAGCAAGATCCTCTATGACCCACCTCCCAGAGTAATGGAAATAAAAGCAAAAATAAACAAATGAGACCTAATTAAACTTAAAAGCTTTTGCACAATGAAGTAAACTATAAGCAAGGTGAGAAGACAGCCTTTAGAATGGGAGAAAATAATAGCAAATGAAGCAACTGACAAAGAATTAATCTCAAAAATATACAAACAGCTCATTCAGCTCAATACCAGAAAAATAAATGACCCAATCAAAAAATGGGCCAAAGAACTAAACAGACATTTTCCAAAGAAGACATACAGATGGCTAACAAACACATGAAAAGATGCTCAGCATCACTCATTATCAGAGAAACGCAAATCAAAACCATAATGACGTACCATCTCATGACAGCCCTATATGCGAGACAGCAAAAGAGACACACATAAAAAAACGGACTTTTGGACTCTGTGGGAGAAGGCAAGGGTGGGATGATTTGAGAGAATAGCATTGAAACATGTATATTACCATATGTGAAATAGATGGCCAGTCCAAGTTTGATGCATGAAACAGGGCACTCAAAGCTGGAGAACTGGGACAACACAGAGGGATGGGATGGAGGAGGGGTGGGATGGGGTTTGGGATGGGGGACACATGTACACCTGTGGCTGATTCATGTCAATGTATGGCAAAAACCACTGCAATATTGTAAAGTAATTAGCCTCAAATTAAAATAAATAAATTAATTTAAAAATTCAAAAAAAGCCAGTGTTTCCTAACTTGTTAAGAAATAATAAGATAATATACAACTCATACAGTCATTATGAAATTAGATAATATGTGAATAAATATATAGCAGGCACTCAATGATAGTTATAATTGATTTAATGCAATGTTTATGATGATGATGATAGTGATAACTATCATCGGTAACATCATCATCATTAACATCATCATCATCATCACCATCATCTTGTCCCCGTAGCAAATATATTCCTATTACAGAGCTAGATGCAAGGAGCGTCTCCTGCTCTGATACATGAAAGTTAACACAGTGTTATTTGCATGTAGATTTTCCAGCTAGGAAAGAATGTACAAATAAGAGATCCCTAGATGCCTAGTCCTTAAACAAATATTGGCATTCTGACTTATACATTAGTCTCTTGTGAATTGGTTAGTGTTAATTATATCAAAAGATAACTTTCAAAATCATTTTCTATCACTTTGAAGACCAGATCCTGAAATATGGTCCACTTTGTCTGTCTACCTCTCTACCTTACCACTCTCTGCTCCCACAGTAACAATTGGACTCAGAAAGAAATGGAACAATTTTTTTTTCTGTTTCTTGATGAAGGTGTTCACCTTTCTCTGGAGTAGGATCTAAATGTATATTTCAGATTTTATCAAATGTTAAATAAAAGGGCAGCTGCTACTAAAGCAGTTTTTCAGAATTCTGTGTCAAATTGACTGAAATTTCTGAATTTCTCCATGGCCTTGGCAAGGTTTTGTAGGAAACTGAGAGGTAGGCATCCGGGCTTTCCTGGTGCCTCAGAGGTTAAAGCATCTGCCCCCAGTGCAGGAGACCCGGGTTGGATCCCTGGGTCGGGAAGATCCCCTGGAGAAGGAAATGGTAACCCACTCCAGTATTCTTGCCTGGAGAATCCCATTGATGGAGAAGCCTGGTGGGCTACAGTCCATGGGGTCGCAAAGAGTCGGACACGACTGAGCAACTTCGCTTTCACTTTCACTTTCAACTTCCACCTAGTACATATATAGGAATACCTTTCCTCACACTGCTGCTGCTACTAAGTTGCTTCAGTCATGTCTGACTCTGTGCGACCCCATAGATGGCAGCCCGCCAGGCTCCCCAGTCCCTGGGATTCTCCAGGCAAGAACACTGGAGTGGGTTGCCATTTCCTAACACTAGCCACTCTAATACAGCTGTAAGACCATTAGCCCCCACACCACGAGGCTTCTAGAAACCTGCTGCTTCAGAAATTAACAAGTTCTGCGAGTCAGACAGAGCCAGGATTGGATCTAAGGATTACTCCATGGAATAATGGTTGGTCCATGTGGTAATGCTCTGGTTACAGATTTCATTTCCTTGATTTTTTTTTTTTTAACCTTCTCAATACTTGTATAGGTAGCTGTTTCACCACCTCAGTACTTGCCTCACTTATTAAACTATCCCCTCCAATAAGTAGAAATATGACATAGATGTGAGGGGCAGGTTCTGTTAGTAAGTTAGGTAGACTGGGCCAATACATACGTGCTAGGTAAGAGTGTGGGCTCTGATGCCAGGATGTCTGTGCTTGAACCTTGTGCTGGCTAACATTAGCGACTGGTGTGGATTTCTTCTAAACAAGGCCAGTCTTTCACCAGTTAACTCCCTTGTGAATGGAGGTGTTGACTGGGAGCTCAGTGTACCTGGTTGGAATGTACTGATGAGCAGCCTTCTCCTATAGATACCTGGGCAGGTAGTGGCAAGGTAGGCCAGCAATGACCTCCATTATCCAGGTGGGGAAGGCACGTCTGTGAAAGTGGACCCTGCTTGCTTTCTAACAAAGGGCCAACTCCTGTTCTTTGTAATACTCTTTGAGGTACAGAGTGCCCTGTTCTGTTTCTCCTTTGGTGCTAACTCTTCCCAGACCCTTCCCCACATTAGTCAGTATGTTCCCGTGTAAACTGGAGTCAGTGGCCTAGTTGTGAGTGGGCAATTTTCCATTAACAAATTACTCCATTGCAATTGCTCTCCAGGCAAAAGTCTATTTGTTAAAATATCTGGGGCCAGTTAGGGAAAAGGATTCTTCTCTCTGGAATGCATTTTCTTCAAGTACTTCCAATTATAGTCTTCTCAGATTTGGTGCCTTAATCAATTATTATAAAATGCTTTCTGTCTGCAGAATGTGTCCCAACTTCTGACTTGTTAAGGTGCTTTCACATTGCCCAGTTTTAGGTGCTTCACCCCTTTCTTTTCTATCATTTGAATAGCTTTTGGAAGGAAGCATAAACAATCTCTGTGGTAAATATGCCACCAGGAGCATGATGAAAACATGATATATAAAAAGACTCCTGTCCTTTATGTTGGAAATGGGGAAAAAATGAGGACTTTACAGTATTCTTGTTGCATTTTTAGATTTATATCATGATTATCTACTTATGTATTTATTTTCCTCACCAGCGTCTGAGCCCCTTGAGTTTTGGGATTGGATGGTATTTGCAATATTTGACACAAAGTCTCAATATCTACTACAGCATGGTAGAAATTTGATTGTGTTTAGGGTATATACTTACAATATTTGTAGAAGCAGATATTGTATTTTCCTGGCATGAGGGAGTAAAACATATAAATAGGTACAATAGATGAATTTGCTTGTGATTCTTCATGACTTTTCCTGAGTAGGTGTCACGAGTAGGCTCCGGATGCATTTCTGAGTTTTGCATGTTAGATCAGCTTAAGTTCAGTTTTGAAGAGAATCGGGATTAGCAGAGATGACATAGTATTTGAACAGTGAGAATGGGGCCTGTTTCAAATCCTGAGTGAATATAAATCCTATGCAATATTAGGCACAGTTTGTCATTGAATATTTTTCATCAAAAAATGCTGACAGTGAAGACAGAAGGCAGCTGGTAGACAGCTAAAGGATAGGGAGCATTCAGTGTTGAAAGAGAGATCTACAAAATCATGCTCTTATTCATGATAAAAAGTAAAGAAGCCAGCCAGCATCTTGCAAAGGGTGTTAGAAGAAAAGTAGGAATCAGCTGATTCAGATGGCACTTTGTAGAAATTCATCCTCAGAGACTGATTAGGGTTCTGAATGAGAAAACAGCATTCCAGATGAGGTAAGAAAGGTGTGGCATTGAAGGGGATAATTAGGAGTTTGGGATTAACATGTACAACTATTGTTGTTAAGTCACTAAGTTGTGTCTGACTCTGCGACCCCATGGACTGTAGCACATCAAGCCTCTCTGTCCTCCACTATCTCCTGGAGTTTGCTCAAACTCATGTCCATTGAGTTGGTGATGCCATCCATTCATCTCATCCTCTGTCACCACCTTCTCCTCCTGACCTCAATCTTTCCCAGCATCAGAATCTTTTCCAATGAGTCGGCTCTTTGCATCAGGTGGCCAAAGTATTGGAGCTTCAGCTTCACCATCAGTCCTTCCAGTGAATATTCAGAATTGATTACCTTTGCTGTTGCCGAGTCGCTTCAGTCGTGTCCGGCTCTGTGCGACCCCATGGACTGCAGCCTACCAGGCTCTTCCGTCCATGGGATTTTCCAGGCAAGAACACTGGAGTGGGTTGCCATTTCCTTCTCCAATGCATGAAAGTGGAAAGTGAAAGTGAAGTCGCTCAGTCGTGTCTGACTCTGTGCGACCCCATGGACTGCAGCCTACCAGGCTCTTTCGTCCATGGGATTTTCCAGGCAAGAGTACTGGAGTGGGTTGCCATTGCCTTCTCCCTGATTACCTTTAGGATTGACTGATTTGATCTCCTTGTTTTACAAGGGACTCTAAAGAGTCTTCACCACCACAATTCGAAAGCATCCATTGTTCGGCAGTCAGTCTTCTTTATGGTCCAACTCTCATATCCATACATGACAACTGGAAAAACCATAGCTTTGACTATACAGACTTTGTCAGCAAAGTGAAGTATCTGCTTTTTTTTTTTTTTTTAAATCTGGTCTAAGTTTGCTTTTCTTCCAAGGAGAAAGCATCTTTTAATCTTGTGGCTGCAGTCACTGTCCACAGTGATTTTGGAGCCAAGAAACTAAAATCTGCCACTGCTTCTACTTTTGCTGCTTCTATTTGCCATGAAGTGATGGGACCAGATGCCATGATCTTAGTTTTTTCAGTGCTGAGTTTTAAGCCAGTTGTTTTCACTCTCCTCTTTCATCCTTATCAAAAGGCTCATTAATTCCTCTTCACTTTCTGCCATTAGAGTAGTATGATCTGCATATCCAACGTTGTTGATATTTCTCCCAGAAGTTTTGATTCCAGCTTGTGATTCATCTAGCCTGGTATTTCACATGATGTACTTTGCATAGTAAACAAGCAGGGTGACAATATACAGCCTTGACATATCCCTTCCCAATTTGGAACCAGTCATTGTTCCACATCCAGTTCTAACTGTTGCTTCTTCATCTGCACACAGGTTTCTCATGAGACTGGTAAGGTGGTCTGATATTCCCATCTCTTGAAGAATTTTCCACAGTTTGTTGTGATTCACACAAAGGCTTTAGCATAGTCAATGAAGCAGAAGTAGATGTTTTTAAGAAATTCCCTTGCTTTCTCCATGATCCAATGAATGTTGGCAGTTTGATCTCTGGTTTCTCTGATTTTTCTAAACCCAGCTTGTACATCTGGAAATTCTCAGTTCATGTACTGTTGAAGCGTAGCTTGGAGGATTTTGAGAATTACTTTGCTAGCATGTGAAATGAGTGCAATTGTGTGGTAGTTTGAACATTCTTTGGCATTGCCTTTCTTTGGGATTGGAATGAAAACTGACCTTTTCCAGTCCTGTGGCCACTGCTGAGCTTTCCAAATTTGTTGGCATATTGACTGCAGTACTTTAACAGCATCATCTTTTAGGATTTGAAATAGTTCAGCTGGAATTCCATCACCTCCACTAGCTTTGTTCATAGTAATGGTTCCTAATACTCACTTGACTTCACACTTCAGGATGTCTGACCCTAGGTGAGGGATCACACCATCGTGGTTATCTGGGTCATGAAGATCTTTTTTGTATAGTTCTGTGTGTTCTTGCCACCTCTTCTTAATATCTTCTGCTTCTGGTAGGTCCTTGGCATTTCTGTCCTTTATTGAGCCCATCTTTGCATGAAATGTTCCCTTGCTACCTCCAATTTTCTTGAAGAGATTTATTGTCTTTTCCATTCTATTGTTTCCCCCTATTTCTTGGCATAGTTCACATAAGAAGGCTTGCTTATTTCTCCTTGCTATTTTCTGAAACTCTGCATTCAGATGGGTGTGTCTTTCCTTTTCTCCTTTGCCTTTTGCTTCTTTTCTTTTCTCAGCTATTTGTAAGGCCTCAAACACTCATTTTGCCTTCTTGCACATCCTTTTCTTTGTATGGTTTTGGTCACTGCCTTCTGTGCAATGTCATGAGCCTCCGCTCTTCAGGCACTCTGTCTACTAGATCTATTCCCTTGAATCTATTCATCACCTCCACCGTATAATCATAAGGGATTTAATTTAGGTCATACCTTAATGGCCTGTTGGTTTACCTTACTTTCTTAAATTTAAGCCTGAAATTTGAAAAAGGAGCTCATGATTTGAGCCACAGTCAGCTCCAGGTTTTGTTTTCCATCTTTGGCTGCAAAGAATATAATCAGTCTGATTTCAGTATTGACCATCTGGATGGTGTCCATGTGTAGAGTTGTCTCTTAGTGTAAACACTATTATATTAAAAATATGTAACCAACAAGGACCTATTGTATAGCATACAGGACTATCCTCAATATTTTGTAATAAGCTATAAGAGAAAAGAATCTGAAAAATAATGTATAAATATGTGTGTGTGTATATATACATATATACAGAGAGATAGAACTGAATCACTTTCCTATAGACCTGAAGCTAACACAATATTGTAAATCAACTACACTTCAAAAAAAAAAAGAACAAAAACCACGAACAACTTAGGCAACTGCAGGAGTCTACACTGCCCTTGAGGCTTCTCCTTTGGCATGGCTGGTTTAAGATTATAAACACTGCCCCAGTGAGGAAGCCAAGAAATCTGTATCAGAATGTCAATTGATTTCAGCAAGTCAGTGTCCAAGGTTTGTAGTGCAAAAAATTCACACACGCTTCCCCTTTCTTACTGCAGTCTGTCTCCATCATGCCTGGACGTTTACTTGACTGCATATATAATTTATAATTGAGGCCTGAGTCTTCAGCTGTTATCAACCCAGATGGGAAGAATAGGACTGAAGTCCTTAAATGTAAGTATTTTTCTTTATGAATAGGAATGAAAGAGAGAAGAGCTGTAGCAATTTCTTCCCACATGATCAGTCTGTCATCTTTCACACTTACATCTTTTTTTCTGAAGCTGTTATCTACACAGTCAGTCCTTTGACTTTCCACCCATAGACATTTGCACGACTGCAAATGACAAAAAGCTCACATAAATGAATGTTCAACTTGATTTAAGCATGAAATTCTAATACCATCCAGAGAGGGATCTGTTTCAAAATAATTTTTAGTGTAATTCTACAAATAAACCATTTATACCAATAAAATACTTGTTTTCTGTGCATTGCATAAAATCAATTTATATTCAAACATTTGGCTATTGCCAAATCCATGTTTTTTAGTAAGCTTAGAAACAAACTACTGTAGAGACCAACTGTGAAACATTTTTACTCTATGAAGAACAATAAAACAAATTAGAATATTTAAAAGATAGTAGAGCAATAGTGACAAGATCAGTTTGGTAGCTGTGGGTCAGCTCTAACAATTTTCTACCTCTGTTCTTACAGCCAATATATTTTTTTTCCTCCCAGCTCTTGATTTACTTACTCATTAAGTAGAGGGATTCATAAAATTAATTACAGCACAAAAGTTGATATACGTACTAAAATATCACAGACAAGGAACATAAGTTTTCATTTTCTTTATAGTTAATTTCTAGAACTGACTTACAAAGTGAAATTTATAACACATTTCTACAAGCTTTTATTTAAAAATTAGGAAAACTTATGTGAGATGTAATGGATTCTTCCCTGTTTTGATCTAGAAATAGATTTAATATTTAGAATTAGTTTTCTCTGTGAGTATTACCATGTTTTCTGGGTGATAGTGATGTTTTATTTGCCTGCCTTATTTCTTAGTTGTCCTATTTGTATCCAGCAGAGAGTTTTTTTTTTTTTTAAGCAAGAGTTTATTCATTCATCAATGTAACGGTGCTACCTTTTTAAAAATGTATTTTCTCTGAGAGATTAAATTTGAGTAATTCTAGAGCATTACTCTCAGAATGTGTTTGGGTTTTAAATACTATTAAACACACACATTAACATCAGTAATTTATGTATTCCTTTATTGAAGTCTGGATAAACTAGTAGATATGTGAAACAGATCAGGGATTTGCATTCTGGGGTGAGGTAGCTTTGATCATTATTAAGTAAGGACAGGCAAATCTCCAAGCTTAAAATCTGGTAGAATTATGGCTTTGAAACTCCTCCTTATATCTTGCTTTAAAAGAAAAAGAATGTGTGTTAAAGTTCTTGAACATTTTGCTTATTTCACTGTTTTCAATGAAATGTTCTTAGCTATTTCTATTCCTGTTTTCTCATTGCCTGGACCAGAGGAACTCCCTTCTCTTGCCAGGCTCAGACTTCCAGATTGTTCTGCTTGACATATGACTTTAAGTTCCCTTAGAGCTAGACCATCACCCTTGGCCCACCTGATTTCTACCCCTACCTCGACTTTTATATGGTGATATTGCAACAAAGAAATAATCTAGAATTCTATGTGACCCCATCAAATTACATTGGCTTCAAGTTGACTTGAAGTGTATTTCTTGGGTGTATTTCATCAATCTCATAAATCTCAGAATTCTCCTATATAATGCATTTTTCTAAATACAGATATGAATTAAATATGGACTCCAAAGAAAAGACACACCAGGTTGCACTGAATGATTTGTTCCTGAAATTTCCAAGCTAAGACCTATAGAAGGGGAGTCATGGAACTGCATCCTTAAATTAATAACATAGAGCTTTTCAAGAACGCTTCAGCCACATCATGTCAAAGTGAAAATCAGCAGGTTTCCAAAACCATGAACACAACTTGACTAGTTTTGACAGTCTATTTATTAATTGCTGCCAAACTGTAATTGTTATTGCATTAACGTTGCCTATCTGCAGAAGAGCAGTGTCAGCTAAGCATCTGCCTCTGAAGTTTGAATATAAATTTATTTCTTTAGGTTTCATCACTGATCTTTAATGTTCTTAATATTTTCAGGCAATTTTATCTACAGCGTCAAATAAATTGTGGAAACCGGAACTAATTGTTTCTCCTAATTGATTAACTCTCTTACCTCCTGTTGTGTGTACAATGCATGTCATCCCGGCTGCATGCAGCAACAGGAGGGAAACTATTAATCAATCACTGAACAATTAGTTCTGATGGGAAGATTTCTCTCCTCTGTTGAAAGGGAAAATAACCCCCTCAAAGGTTAAAGGGACACACTTCTCTGTATTTGCGGCTAAAGGAGAAAATATATGGATTAGGCTGATTGTTTTTCCACACAAAACTTTAATTCTCAGTTAGGGTTCCTTAAGCTTGGCAGGAGCACCCACACATTATGATTAGGACCCAAATCCCTTGATATGCTGCATCATAGGTCCACGAACGTCTGTTTCCACAGCCAGCACATGTTATTGCTGTGAGTTATTTCTTGGTGTGCTTTAATTGCCAGGTTGAACAAGGGATGTGTGTTCACCAATGTATTTTCTTCACCGAACATGAGTCACATAGTTGCTTAATAAATGTGTGTTAAGTAAATGTATAGCTCAGTTCGTAAAGAATCTGCCTGTAATGCAGGAGACCCCGGTTCAATTCCAGCGTGGGGAAGATCCGCTGGGAAAGGAATAGGCTACACACTCCAGTATTCTTGGGCTTCCGTTGTGGCTTAGCTGGAAAAAAATCTGCCTGCAATTCCGGAATCTGTCCGCAATGCGGGACGCCCGGGTTTGATCCCTGGGTTAGGAGGATCCCTTGGAGAAGGAAAAGGCTACCACTCCAGTATTCTGGCCTGGAGAATTCCATGGAATGTATAATCCATGGGGTCGCAAAGAGTCGGACTTTCAAATGTACAAGTAGAATTTATTGTCTTCAAAAATAAACACTGCAGGCAATTTTAGATTATTCATGCCACAGAAGGCAGTTCTCTACAAGAAATCCATAGACAGGACAATTCAAGTGAGATATGTTTGAACTCTTTTTCTTTTATTGGAGTATTATTGCTTGACAATGTTGTGTTAGTTTCGATTGTACAGTGAAGTGAACTGGCTGTATGTATACATATATCCCCTCTGTCTTGAATGTCCCTCCTAACTTTCACCCCATCACATCCCTCTAGGTCATCACAGAGGACCCAGCTGAGCTTCCTGTGTTTCATAGCAGGCTCCCCCTAGCTATTTATTTTACACATGATACTGTACATTTGTCAGTCCTAATCTCCCAATTCATTCCCCTTCCCGCACGGTATCCATATGTTTATCCTCTAAGTCTGTGTCTCTATTTCTGCTTTGTAAATAAGATCGTCTATGCCATTTTTCTAGATTCCACATACATATGTTAATATATGATATTATTTTTCTCTTTCTGACTTACTTCACTCTGTATGGCAGACTCTAGGTTCATCCATATCTCGACAAGCAACCCAGTTTTGTTCCTTTTTATGGTTGAGTAATATTCCATTGTATACATGTACTACATCTTCTTTATCCATTCATCTGTCATTGGACATAACTTTACATGAACTTATAAAAGGGGAAAAGTAAGTGATTTTTTATATTTAAAATTATATATTTATATATTTTCTACCTTAGTTCCTCTGAAGTTAAGACTACAAAACAAGGTAGGTCATGTATGAAACTGAATTTGTCACATTTTAATCCGTTGTACCTGAATCTTTCCTCTATGTAAAGATGCCTTATCCTACTTAAGACATACTTCTCTTTCCCTTTAATCAGCCCCAAAGCCTGATGATGACAATGTGATACTCTTTTTAGTTGTCAAACAGTCCCCAATGTTTCCAAGTCTCTGTATTCTCATGTTCCCCAGTTCCAGTTTATCTGCATTGTATTCTCCTATTTCAGGATTATCTCTTTTTTCTTAGGTATATGATTGTGCAAAGGATAATTTTGAATTAAGTTGGAAGACCAAATGTACTACTTAACCCAACAAAATACAGCACTCACTTTTTAATTAGTGAAATAAATATGATCATTTTGGTGGAGTGAAAAAGCAAGTTAAAAATTTTGGACTCTGAAAACATTATAGACAGGTATAGGAAAAAATGAGAAAGTTAAGAGAGGAATGAAAGGGTGACAGCAGACACTTTTTCAAATGGTTTCATAGTTTCTACAAATGTAGATAAGCTACTAGTAAAGTCACATCAGGTAACCACATCTAGTGTAACAAGGAGAAAAGAGAAAATAAAGACCTAGCACGTAGAGAACAGATTTCATCACAGTCTGACATGCCCTTACAAATTAAAAGGAGTAGCCATAAATATGCAAAATGGGCTTAGTTAACAATAGGGATTTCCTCAGTAACTTGTGTTTGCATCAGGGCTTCAGGGTTAACAGAATTTGTGTTATTAAAGTTGAGCAAAGTAGCTTATTGAAATGCCACTTTTATATCTATCTTCCTGACATTAAATTCACCCAGGCAGGATTCTATTGACAATTTGACCTCAGCATTTAAGGCATTCCCAGCAGATGAGAATTGGTTTTGCCAGCTCCGTGCATCAAAACAGCTCTACAGAGCAGAAGCGGTTATATTCACCACTGAACAACAAAGAAAGGATCAATAGATGAAAAGAATGTAGTCGGCTGAATGACGCATGCACATGGGCATTTTTTTTTAAGTAATGGAAAAGAGTTTTACTTGAGTCAAACTGAGGATTGTAGCCTCAGAGACACAGATTCGAGAAGTGCTTGAATTGTGTTCTGTTGGATTACACAATGGGGGAGGCTTATATAGGCAAAACCCGAAATTGCGTAAGTTGTTAAGAATTAGGATTGGAGCTGACAAGAAGTAAGGATGCTTGTTAAGCCAGGATTGACTGGGGTCAAAATGATTGCATAGCTACATGGGGGAGGCCTCGAGACTAAAAGGTTGTAGCTGGTAGCTGCTAACAGATACATTTTTGAAAACGACTGCACACATGAATATCTCCACACACACACACACACTCTCTCACACACACACACAAACTCACACACACACTCACACACACTCCCTGAACCAGGAGTATCAGCCTTATTGGTAATTTATTGAAAATGTGAATTTGGAAGCCTTCCTCCAGACCTACTGAGGGCAGAATTCTGCAGGCTAGTTCAACAGACGACTCTCTAAGGCATTCTGATGCATGGTATGTATCTGCATGAGAACCACTGCATTGGTGTTCTAATTAAACAGAGGCAACATCAACCATACTCACTCAGAAAAAAAAAAGCAACAATTAAAATTTTTCATACAATATGCCTGCTAGCTTGTGTGATTATTTCAATTCAGTCTCTCGCTGAGAACAGTGATCTCTTTCAGTGTTGTGTTAGATTGACTCAAATACAGGAAAAATCAGAATACTGAATTTTATGGTAGGCTTATTTTCAAAGGTCATTTAGACTACAGATAAAGTTTGCTTCAGATGCTCACTCTGTGTAAAACACTACTCTTCTAAAAAATTTAAACAAATTTCAGTGGTCAGCAGAGACTTGAAAATTCAGGGTTCAACAGAAATCAGATGATTGCCATAATAAGAGTCTATGAATTATATAGCCATTTACATTTTTACTTAAATTTCAGTTTTTAAATTAGTCTGGGCATTTGATAATTCCAATATGCTGTATGATTTACCAGACCATATAGGGATTTTAAAATATCTAAGAAATAGAGAAAAAGAAAACAAAACCAAAATGAATCCACAAAGAGCAAAATGTTCTGAAATTTGAAGTAAAGAAATAAGAAACATATCTAAAGTTAGCATCATCCATTTTTCATGTATTGAACAAACTAAGATACATTTTGGTCATGATACCTTGATGGATCTTAATAACAGTAAAAAAAAAAATGAAAATACAGAAATAAGGAATTTAAATACTTTAAAGAGAATTTAAAATAAACTCTTGGTGGGAAACACCCCTGAATTTCTGCTCTATTAAGTAATTTGCCATAATGGTAAGGGACCCAGCTACCTCCAGTTGCAGCGAATTTTCTATCTAAACTCTGCTCCCATCTAAGTCTTTACTATCTGAATCATCTTAATGCTTCAAGTTCTAAGCCAATGGTTTCCTTCTTCTCTGAGCCTGCCCACACAAAATTCATTAATTTTCCTCATGTGTCTCCTATGTTCCACTTACTGCCTAGTACATACATGTTTACACATATTCTTCTTACTCTAGCTTGTAAACTCCTTGAGTGTCCAGTAGCGGCATTATTGCATCTTCTTTAGGTCTAGAACAATTCCTGGCATAACGAGGATGTTTAAAAAGCTTTTCTTGGGCTGCTTTCATTATTCTATGTTTTTTCTGAAGGTTGTTGGGAAAGTTACAAGAACCTTTTCAGCCTGCTAAGAAACTGTTTGGGGTCCTTGGGGTAGTACCCTGATCACAGCACAGCGTAGAGTGGAATGGAATGGTGAGCCACCTGAATAGAACTGACTTTAAGGTCAGGTATGATTTGCTAGTTTGGGAGACCACAGTTTGAAAGGAATTTGTTCTAGAGAATCCATTTATGTGAAGCACAGCTAGTGGTATCAACTTATTGGAAAGGAAAGAAGGACAAAAAAATACCAACACTGATTCTCTTAGAGGTCAGTGAGTGTTAATATTTGAATACATGATAAATGGTAAATGCATTCACTTTAATCAGTTCTTACACCCTGGGGGTGATGTTGCGGGGGCAGTTACTTTGGCCCTCCAGGAATGATGAGAGTCAACACAGCTGGCCCCTGAGCAAGCCAGAATGATTTCACAGAATCTGTCAGCCATAAGCAGGATCACTCAGCTTAGCCGTGGGAGAAAGGCCACATTGCCATCATCGAAAGAGGTGCCCTGTCCTCTTGTCTGTCTCTTTTTCTTTGCATTCTCTTTTCTAGATATTCACATTAGGAAACATTAAGACCGTCAATAACTGAAGCATTTCTAACTTCATCCTCATTTCTTGAGAAATAAGTATCTGAGCTTAGAATGTTTTACACATGAGATCAGAAAACAGATTCTACTCTGACACTAGGTCAACTTAGGCAATGAATAAACTAGACTGCCCTGGTGGGGTTGACTGGTGGTTGTGTCAAAGGAACATTAAACTATGACTTTCCTTCTCCCCCTTCTTATTTGTAGCTGATGAGGAATAAGGTTTTTCCTGTTTCCATCTTTCGCAATCTCTCTTTCAAGAAAACATAACTCTTCTTCCTTCTCACTCAAGAGTCCTTGTGAGGTCCTTCCAATATTCTCCTGCCTTCTCTCTCTTCCTCTTTCTCCTTGCTCCCTCATCTTCATGTCACACTTTGCCAAGGTACATTTCATTTCTGTTTGTTTACCACAAGAACAATGTTAGTGATACACATCTAAAGGGAAGGGGAAGTCATAGGATTTAAATTAACATTAGAAATACCTTTTCTTTTCCTCTCAGATCTGACAGTAATATTACCTTTTCAAGGAGGTTTTAAAAGTATCTTCAGATATAAGGAGACTTTCTTCTGTACATCTATTGTTACATGTCTCTGTATTTGGCTTTTAGCAGTCATCATTGTATGTCTTAAGTTGTTAATTCCCATCCTCCATACTATTAATAGGTCAGCAGGTAACTCACAGGCTGATGTGAGGATTAAATGAGGAGATTCTATGTATGGGGGAAGTTCCTGGGACATAGCAATGCCCAGTACAAGTTTGACAGGCAGAAAGACAACATTTATCATTCAATTTTGAAGTCAAAATTCACATTAGAATCACAACCAGATGTCTACCTAATCACCCTGGTATAATGAAACTCACATATCCTCATGTGTAAGTATATTGGGAGGTAGAAGAAAAGAGAAATGTTGATTGCATGGCAACTACGATATAGGACATTACACTATAATTAGAAATATTTCTATTGGTAGGAAGCATCAGTAAAAGGAATCACCTCGTCTTTGTTCCCAAGGCTTCTCATGTACTAGAATCTAATACTTCAGAACAAAATTTCATGTCTGTATTTTTAAACAGCGACATGGTTTGCTTTACACATGTTCCTGATAAGTGCAATTTAACAAGTGAAAAATCTACTCTAATGAGGATTTAGATAGATAGATATTTAGATAGGTATTATTGATCCCTGTCTATCCATCCATCTATCCATCCGTCTATATCTATCATCAGTGGCTTTTGCTAAAGAAATAGTAATGTGTTGAGAGATCCTGTGACTAATTTGAATTTAGCATTAACAGTTCCAAGAGTAAACAATTAATAGGATACTTGAGAAACAGAGCAAAGGGTTTACATATATTCAGTGTAAATTAGGAGCCAATAATATGTTACACAAGCAACTAAATTCCTGATCCTCTCTGCTCCAAGACTCATACTTCAATTGTTTCATTGCTAAGTGAAAGGGCTCACAGAACTTTCTGTGCAAATTAGCACAAGAAACACAAACCTTTTTGCTTTTGTAAGTACCTGCTCTCTTTGCGAAGGGAGTCAACACATCTTTTAGATGGAAATATGTCATAGATTACTCTATCAAAAGTGATTGTGGGACACAAGGTCCTGGAAAAAGGAGCAACTGGAAGTAAAATGATCCAATGCTATAAAAATTAGCCTTGCAAACAGAACTAATGAAAAGCTAGGCTTTTTAAGTCCATCAATCCATGATACTAGTGGATGATGGCTGTGACTGAAGGAATATAAATTGCTTCTCAAATGAAGGGCATATATTGAAAGTAGCTGCAAGTCATTTCTCTGAAAGAAAGGAATTAATCTGGAGAATGAGACAGATAGTCTTTCCCAGTCTTGTGAAATGCTGCCTATGAGGACCTGGGGATTGAAATGTGGTGATTTCAAATGTCTTAATTTTCACCATCTGTAGAAAACAATGGCATGAAAACTCTGACCTCGGATATTTGAAAAGAAGGTGTGTGTGTTCTCATGTTGATGTAATTTTTTCTATGAGGCTCTTACAGGCCTTTCAACATTAGCTTCATCTAGTTTTAGGTGAATTCCAGACTGGATTTTAATAGGTCTCTGAGATTCCTAAGAAACTTGATCTTAATATGTGATTCTGAAAGGAACGGAGGGAGGTGAGTAACGAGTCGTGGTTTAAAAACATTCTTTGACTCTGTGGGGTTCATATCTTCAAAAAAGTCCACTGGCAATTTTGGAAGAGAATTAATGTAAATCAAATAGGGATCATAAAAATGATTCAAGAGATGAGAGGTTTATTTTTATTAGGATCTCATGCTGCATTTAATTAGGGTTTAGAAATCTACATGGAAGCTTGAAGACTAGAGTGGAAGGCAGGATAGCATAGTGATTAAAGGAATGAACTCCGGGGGATAAACTCTTAAACACCACCTCTGGCATTATTTTTTATTTGTTTGACTGTGTGATCATCTAAGCCTTTGTTTTCTCATTGGTAAAATAAAGATAATTGTATCTTCTACACTGTGTTATTTAGAGGATTAAATGAGATTTACAAATGAAGGACGTAATGTTTGGCACATAATAAGCACTTGATAAACAAAATCAGCTATAATACAAATATCTAAAATCATATTAACATTTTTCAGTTATGCTGTTTAATGTATCTGTGATAACTTGACTTGTAACTCTTAAAATTAAGTAATAGCTAAAAATGAATAGATGCTAACTAAGCACTTAGTCCATTTGATGCAATTCCTTCCAAGGTAGGCACGGCAGTCATCTCCATTGTAGAGATGATAAAAGTAAGATATACACAGCTTAAATAGATTACATAAGATTACATGGCTAGCAGAGAGACACAGTCCACATTTAAATCCTGCGACAGAAGATTGTTGCAGAACCATTAAAAATGATACTATTGAGACTCCTAATTTTAGAGGAGGAAAATAACATTCAGAAAGGCACAGTTGCTTCCAAAAGTCAGAATGCTAGTTAGTGGCAAATCAGACTAGACTTGGATTTTTGGTTTCCAACCTAGTCATCTTTATATTCAGTTAGCATTTTTTTCTTTTTTAAACTTAATTAACTGCATTTAAAATTAATGGAAGTTGATGTAGCCATCATAGCCATCCTAGAAGGAATAAGTCCAACTGAGAGAGAACTTTCACATTTAGAGAATCAAGATTATAAAATTTGGGTTAGTGATTGAATACTCAGTTTTTGGTTTTCATAAGAATAGCAAAATGGGACTCTCCCTACTTCTGTATACATTTTCAAACACTTGCAAAATTTCCAGTTACAACTCCTAGATAACTATCTCACATTCATGACTGTAGTTCTACCATTAGTGATCCATTCATTTGGGTTGATTATTTCCTTTTTTAAACTCTTTGTAGGGAGAAAAGAGCAAGCTCTCTGGGCGATACTATAAGATAATAAGACCCTTCCTTCAAGATAGTAAAAAAGAGTGTTAGGTAGAAAGCCACAGTGCATCGATAATGGAGATGTAGAACTGAGAAGGTAGAATGGAACAAAGGAAAATGAAGCCTTATTTACAGCTCTGCCTGAGGTTCATCCTTGTAAAAGACTTGGGATAATACATAAGTTTCCTGCTCCATGAGGATGCAATGGGAATAAAGGAAGTCAGCATAAGTGAAAAAAATATAAGCCCTTAGAAAAGGGTTCAAAATCCAAATTACATCCTTCTTTCTCCTTAAAAATCAATTCAGCATGGCTACTTTTAGAAAAAGGAAATGGCTTTTAAGTCACAGATCTGAATTCTAAAATCCAATAAAAAATCTTGTACTAAGATGTTCCAGATACATTTTTTATAAGTTTGAAATCCATTTTTCATAAGGCCTAAAATGGGAAAAAAATCTGTCAATTGGTGAATGTCTCCATTCTAAAAATATTTTCTAGTATTTTGGGCTTTTCACTATATCACATGCTATACAATCTTATAAAGCTTCCTGGATGAATAAGGGAAATGGAATAGAAAATTAAAAAAAAAAACAGCACAGTAAATATAAACGTTACAAGACACCAAGATGGTGTGAATAAATGATTTGCAATTGAAAAGGAGTAAACTTAATGTCTATGTACTCATTTTTGTTTTTTTTTAAGATACAGCTCTTTCCCAGTGCAATCTTGATTATCTCACAGAAAGAAACGCAGAAATAATGAAACCTGACATATCCTCTAAATAATACAAATGGAAAGATTCGGGGGTGGAAAAAGAAAGTAAAGATGAACTGGTGCCTTACAATTCGTGAACAGACACTGTGGCAGGCTGTCTGAGGAGAACCAAAATTAGATATTTGCACATATCAAGGAGGTCCTCCGTGGCTTGAAGTTTTCCTTTTGTTCATTACCAAATACATTGTCTTTGAAGGGAATTCTTATCTGCCCTCTCAGGAAGAGAGAGAAAAGTGAGAAAGCTATTCGTAGGCTCCTACTAATCTTTTGTGAAGCTTCATCCGCTGTCTCCATTAGAGACTAAAAATAACACGGGCTGATACATGAATATGCAATGAAATTTTAAAGCAGTTTGCCCAACTTGGGGGGAAGGTTCTCACTGTTACAATTGGGAAATTACCAAAATTAATGTGAATTTATGAAATCCTGCAGGAATTGAATCCCAGGTGCTTGTCAGCTCTTGAGATTGAGTGATAGACAGGCATGAAAACTAAAGGAAAAAGTGGAGGCACCTCAAGCGTTGCTTTCTGGACTGTACCTGCAGCATGATGATGGGAGAATTATTCCAGTGCTCCTGGAGCAGGTGCTGCTATGACCTCCTTATTATTCCCACTGTTATGCTCAATGACTTTTAAAAACCTATTTTGGGCACAGTTCCTGGGCTCTATCCAATATATATATTTTTATTCTTCACTGGTATATTGCCACTCGAATGGGCTTAGAGAGTCATGTAAAACAAGCCAGATGGCAGCTGCTTGGGGTTTGAGAGACCTTGTGCTGTAAGGGGGTGGAGAAACAAAGAAACAAACAAAAAAATCTAAAACCAAGCATAAATAAAATAATGTTTAGAAGAGGTGACTATATTTCTTGTATCTAATTAGCAAAACACTCCTAAAGTTATATGCAGAGAAGACAAATGTTAAGTAAACTCTTAAATGAGACCGGATTAGATGGTCTTTTAAGGAGGAAAACAATAATAATCTTTGTGTTCATCATCTCCAAGAACTGGTGCGTCATCACAGCTAAAGAGTCTGTTGAGTATTGTAACAGAACTGCTTTTGTCTTTTTCATGGACTACGAAAACACGAAACTGACATTCACTAATTATTCATTTGCAATGAAAATGAATCTCAGACCTTAATTGCCTAGTCCTTAGAAAATGACAAATTACAATTGCAGGAGAAAGCTAGTGTGAGGAAGCGTATCCTACCGCTAATGTATTACGCTGTGGGACACCATGGGGATGGGAGAGTCCATTTTCCACTTGGCCACTTATTGTACATTTAATTTCTGAGGAATCAGCCTCTCGGAGATATTTTTACTAACTGAAATGGGCTTCGTGAATAAAATTACTTCCTTTCTCTCAAAGAAAGAATTCTGAAAGTTCAATTTCTTTTCTAGACCTGAGAGGGTAAGAAATTAGAGCATGTATCAATAAAAAACACACATATCATAATAAGTTCCGGGAAAATGAACACAATCAATTTCAATATTCCTATTCTATGCTTGATGAAAGAAAGTGCCAAGCTCTGTGGGATTAAAACCAAAGTCTCCTAGACACTCTCCACTGTACTGTTAAAATACTTTTTACAAAGTAATAGTTGATGTGCAATATAGATAAAATGCAAAGCAACTACAGGTGTGATGCGTGTAAGGTGAAATCAGTACCAGGAAGTTTGAATGTGCAGAACTGATAAAGTGAGAAACTGAATTTCCTGTTATGTCATTTGTAAGTGTTTTATACTTGACGTGTAAAACTCAGGCAACGCTAAAAAATTACAGGTAAAGAAAGGCAAGGGTCAAGTTTGATAAGATGTGATTGTGTGGGGATCCTTGAGCCTCAAGAAAATCTTGTAGTTTTATGGAAAAGAGGACTTAAAAGGGCTTGCTGAACAAAGACAGGTGGTATGGAAAATGCTCTAACAGCTATGTGAAGTCTTTTTGGAGACTGAAATGTTAGATAAACACTTAAATTCCTGACATGCTGTAGGGTTGCACTTAGAATAGAAATACTTTGCTATAAAAGAACTATAAAGTGATAAATGACTTGGTTAGGTGGAACTAGTTCATAATCACAGGTATTTTCAAACCACTTCTTCTATATACTTCTTTTCTACATCTTTAGTTCATACTGCTTGAAGATAGCTGGGACTATCATGATTTGTAGTAAGTCATATTTACAGCAAATTGATTTGTTCTAAACCATCAAAGTATTTTTGGAATGGGTTATTTATTTTTTACATATATTTATCTTTTATCTCCAGGGAAGGTGTTGGCTTCTTGAAGAATCAGACCATTTCTTCCATAATGCAAACCTAGATAATAAGATGTGCCCTGACTACTTGTTATCTGGGTATTGTGAAGAAATCTAACACAGAGGGGATGCTGGAAAGGTGGGATGGTGATTCTGTGAAATATCACAGGAGAATCATTCAGTGTGCATTCAACCTCAAAAGTACCTGAGGTGGAGATGTTACTAGAGTCAATAGGAGGACCTAGAAAAATTGTCTGGAGAAACTGAAGTGCAAGTGGATAAGTGAAATGTAAATGAAGTAGTGTTTAATTTCATTTAAATAAAACCTAGCTCAGAACCTAGCTCTTTGTCAGTCAAATGGGTGACCTCTTTGGAGCACAGGTAATTGGGGAAAAAAATAAGAGAATCCAGAAATGATGTCTGAATTCTACTCCAGTTACCCACACGCAAATGTGTCCCTTTTCCTGCTCTGGACCAAGAAATCATGGGGTTTTCTAAAAAATGAACTATAGCACTCTTGAGGATCAGTAACTGCAGATCAAAATGCCAGGTCATAGTGGATGGGCCCTTGTTCTCCATGCTTCGGTTTTGCTAGTGAAGATGTTCTTGCTGAAAGAACAGAGCTCATGCAATTTTATGACAAGAAAGAAGACACTGAGATGGGAGACTTTTCAGAGAAAATATTCAACCTTTACTAAAAATAAATATTTTATTTATAATGTATAAGTAGTTCCTAGTGGATCTAAGCTAGGTGTGCCTGTTAAGAAATTTGGAATCATTGGGGTAAAAATTACATCTCCACTCTTATACTTCTAAGACTACAAAGTATAATTATTTTACTAGGAAAACATTGAAACACAAAGTTGAAAAACCTACTTAATTTTGGCCAATTCAGACATCCTAAATACTGGATGTCATCTCTTAGCTACGCTGTAGGGTGATACCTAGCTGTGCCTATAGAAGACAGTCCACATAACCATTTAGTGGGACAACAGCAATGGCAGAAATCTTTGTAATACTCAAATTAATCTCACTATAATCTCTAGAGTCTAAATGGTGGGATGACTTGCTGACGGCATCACCAGTTTGGGCAGTGTGAACAAATTCAAACCCAGGATTCTCCTGCCAGGTACTAGCTCAAATTATTTATTTAATGCATCACCAAATTCAGCCCTTGAAAGGTTAAAGGAGTTATCTAATGTTATGGAAGTCATAAAAGTATAAATTCTCTCTGGAGTTCAGCTGTTATGTGACTTAGTTGATACCTTGCCATAGAGTTATACAGGTAAAATGATGATATTATGATCTATAAAGTTAAGACAGCATCTAAAAGAAAGGGAAAACACAAGAGAATTTTGGACTTACAACCAAGACCCCTGTGAATTTTCTACCATATGAATTATAACACTGCTAATGAATAACACGATTAACTTGCCCTTCTATTCATGAATTAAATAATAACTTCTTGGCTATTTTATAGCCGTATAACCACTGTAGGGGAAAAACAGTGATCCATGTAGGCAAAAACTGCAGAATGGTTCCTCACCCTGGGAGGTTTGTTGCTTCTGATATTTTAGGAAGATGGCTAGAATAATGGTGGCTGGTGCAGACTGATTTGGCCCTGCTGTGAGCTGCTGAGGGCACAAACACACTGGAAAAAAAAAATTGTAATTTGTAGATTGTGCTTGTGCTTCTTGTTAGGAGATTCTGAAAATGAAGTTGTTTTCTATAATTATGCCCAGCAGGCACAGAACTTACCTTAGTGCTTGCTCGAAAACTTTAGTAAGCATTGGTTGACCCTGAGAACAGCTCAGGAAAACAGAAGGTACAGATCTCAATCGAATATTATGTTTTCCCGTGGAACAAAAAAGAACAGAAAAATAAACCTGAAGGGAGTCTATATGATCAGAGGTAGGAGAAAGGCTGTGGAGTAACCTGGCTTATGTCCCTGTTCTAAGAGAGAACTCAAGCCATCTGGGCCCTCTTGCCCAGAGCCTGGTCTCTCAGCCTTGGCATTGTTGACTTTACAGATGAAATAATTCTTTAGGAGGTTGTCCTGTGCATTGTAGGAACCCTTCCCCATCAGCTGGGTCAACAAAAATGGTTCCCTAACATTGCCAAAAGTTCCCCGGGGCAAGATCACCCTTGGTTTTGAATCACTGGCCACGATGAATAGTTCCTCTATATAGAAGATAAATATCTTCCTAGCTGCCCAATTTAGTGGGTTCACTAAAAGCTGGTCCACCCTGCACAGCATCACTCACTGCAGGTAGGACAGGTATAAGGTACAAGCTACAAATGCCATATCATCTAAGCCAGTCTAGTTCATTCAGATGAAAGGTATATGCTCCTAGGGCAAAGATTTTTGTCTAGCTTGAATCTCTAATGCTTGAACAATGGCTTGCATGTGATTGGTGCACAACAAATATTTGCTGTAACTTAGGCAACAGATGTGTGATTAAATCTTGCCTACATTCCTGGCTAAAGGAATATAACATGTTTGGCTCTTATTCTGAATGATTACTATAAAGACCAGGTTACATAAGAAATTGATCTATGTCAGGTGAAACTGTAACGATTTTTTTATTGTAGAAAATATGTGTAAAAATTTTTTAGGTGTTTAAGAATGAGAAATAGAGTTGATTTCTAACAAGTAATGGATGATCATTGATGACTTAACTAAGGTCAGTTTAGACATAGAATAATATGATGCAGTTTGCTTTTGGGTATTAGATTAAAAGAAAATATTTTCAGTAGAAAGGTTAAAAAAGGGTTAACATTTTATATTTTTAAATTATAGTTCAGATCTCTGCTTTCAGTCAGTTAAAAACTATTGTTGGATACAGTTGTTGTAATTGCCTAAGAAATACTGGCCCACAAATATTGTGATACATATTGGCCCAAGAAATACTTAGAACTACATGGCCCATTATCTGAACCTATACATAACTGTTACCTATCTATTATCTACTACCATAAATTAAATCTGAACCTATCCACATAGGTTCAGATTACCCATAACTCTCAGGCTTCATGAAATGAAATGAGCTCTCCAATATGCATTCTGCTGTTTTCACAAACCAGGAAACATATCCTCATGTGTTGTCTTCCAACTTGCTGTTTATGTCGTGAACTACTCAAATAAACCTTATGGAAGACTTTTAGGAAATCCCTAGTTTTAGGAGCTGGGACAAACTAGTGAACAAGAGGGAGAAGGAATGTTGAGGAGGAAAGCTGAGACAACAAAGGGTCCTGATGAAACTGAGAAGGGGTTTAAAGAAGAAACCAATCGGGGGCCAAACATCGCAGTGAGCCTGAGAAGTGAGACACTTCAGAATTAGAGATTAGAGGTCACTGGAAACTTTTAAAAGAACTTAGTTTGCTCCCTTGTTCTTTTGGCTTCTTTTGAAGCCAGATCACAAGGGCTTGATGAGAGTAAACAGAAGGTGTGATTTTTAAAACAGTGATTTTCAGAATTTTGCCATTGAAAGGACAAGAAAAAGCAATAACTCCAAGAAGGTGAAGAAAGCTGCCTTTAGAATGTGAGAGTCCTATGCATGTGTGTAGACAGAGAGCAGTTGCCAGGAGAGAGATTAGTCAATTGTAAGCTAAAAAGGAGATAATTTATGGAGCACAGCCGCAGAGGAAGAGGGTGGGCGTGTGGAAGGAAGAAGGAGAGTTAATCTGCAGGGAGAGAACAGGAAGAGTGAAAATAAAAATATTACAGGGAAGGGAGGATAGAGTTGGTATAAATACAAATTGAATGCCCTTGGTTTTCAAGTGAAGTAAAAGCCGAGGTCGTCAGCTAAAAGAACAGGAATACAGGGGTGAACTTCAGACATCTGGAACCTGGAGAAGAAGTACTGCTGAGTGGCAGGGAAAGCCGCTCTGTGTCCCTGCCACCTGCCGAGGGGAGGTGACGGTGGTTCAGTCACATGAGTTGATCTCCCACGCTTTTAGTAGCTTGAGAATGGGACCTAATAAATCAGATTGTGAGATCTTAGGAAGTTTTTTAAAATACTAGAAATCTTGGAAGGTATAAAGTTGATACAGAGACTGAGAGCCCTACAGGAAAAATTAAGGCAGAAGATTATATTTTGAGTGAGAGTACCTTGAGTACTATTTAGATACAGTCACACTGTAAGATGGAGAAGGCAATGGCACCCCACTCCAGTACTCTTGCTTGGAAAATCCCATGGACGGAGGAGCCTGGAAGGCTGCAGTCCATGGGGTCGCTGAGGGTCAGGCACAACTGAGCGACTTCACTTTCACTTTTCCCTTTCATGCATTGGAGAAGGAAATGGCAACCCACTCCAGTGTTCTTGCCTGGAGAATCCCAGGGACGGGAAGCCTGGTGGGCTGCCCTATGGGGTTGCACAGAGTCGGACACGACTGAAGCGACTTAGCAGCAGCAGCAGCAGCTCACTGTAAGAAGTAACAAATGTGATGTGTATTCACTCATGTTTATGTTGTAAGTACTTCATTTTCTTCTAGTTCACAAAGATCAGTCTCCGAGATTTATTTTCACTCTAAATTTCCATTATATGGATTATTTAGCTTTATTTTACATTTTTAATTAGTCCAAGAGAAAAACAACCAAATACTACAATTTCAAAATAAACTACTTGTCCAGTTTTCTCTAGTACTACAGTCTGCTCTGTTTCTGTATATTTATATAATATATAATAATTACAATAAATATTGTATAATATACAATATTACAATATTGTGTAATATACAATAATTACAATAAATATTGTGTAATATACAATAATTATAAGTATTGTATAATATACAATAATTACAATAAATATTGTATAATATACAATAATATATATTGTATAATATACATAAATACTGTGTAATATGTAAGAATATATAAATCTGCCACGCATATAATTTAAATTTGAGTTTGGAATCAAGAAGTGGATGTGTAAGGAATTCCTAAACTTGCTCTATAAGATCTTTAATTGCCTAATATTATTTAAACAATTAGCACTATTAATATTTCCAGGGAGAATGAATAATTATTTAAAGAAGTACAATGACAGAAGTGAAAAGTGGCAGTACGGATGGGAATTTGGCAGTATTTGATGAAAGTATCCCTGGTATCCTTCTAGGAATTTACTCTGAAGAGACACATTCAAAAATACAAAACAATATAAACAAGGTTAGTCACTGTGACCCAATATTGAAGGAAAAACCCTTAAATGCCAAATTATAGATTGGTTGAGTAAATGCTGCTGTATCCATAAAATGGAGTACTATGTGTGAGCGTGTGGGCTAAGTTGCTTTAGTCATGCCTGGCTCTTTGCGACCCTATGGACCATAGCCCACTAGGTTACTCTTCCATGGGATTCTCCAGGCATGAACACTGACCCAGGGATCAAACCTGTGTCTCTTAGGTCTCCTGCATTGACAGGCGGGTTCTTTACCACTAAAGCCACCCGGGAAGCCCAAAATGGAGTACTATAAAGCCATAACAAATGAATAAAAGATATCTCTTTGAACTGGTATGAGTTTCAAGATGCATTGTGAAGTGATACACCTTAGTGGTACATAGTCTATGGACATAAAAGAATAGTTTAAAAGTTTTGAGGGATAGGGTGGGAAGGGAGGTGGGAAGGGAGGTGGGAAGGGGGTTCAGGATGTGGGGGACACATAGCTGGTTCATGTTGATGTATGGCAAAAACCATCACAATATTGTAAAGTGATTATACTCCAATTAAAATAAATTAATTAAAAAATAAAAATCTCGAGACTGACATAGCAGGATTTTCAGTTCTGTTATTGGTATAGTAATTGAAGCTTTTGTGTACTGTAGGATAGAGAAAATGAGAAATACACAGATGATGTTAGAAATTTGTGTTCTCACAGAGGAACGTGGAGATGTGTATATGGGATGGAAAAAAGTGAAGAAGAATCCTGTGTTGTTGAACTTGACTTAGAGGTTGTAAGTTTGAATGCATTATTAATTTATTTTTTTAAATCAAGCTCTGTCTACCAAAAGAGCCTAGAAGATGATATTTCAGTAAAAATGAGTATATCTTGGTTTCTAAATACCATTACCCATGAGAGACGGAAGTCAGAATAGGACTTCTTGTGTCTAAGTCATGGGCAGGGAAGGTATATGGTGGGCTTAGAGCACCTTTTTTTTTTTTTTAAGAATGTAAGGATGACCCCACATAGACAGAGATGTGTCTGAAAACACAGCTGGTTTTCAGGGGCCCATATTGGCCAAATTTGGTACAACGTGAATGTGAAAAGTAAAATGATAGTAATAAATGATAAAACAGGAGTCCATGAACCCAGGGTGATACTATTAAATAAAAGGAAAAGAACTTTCTTCTTTACAGTAAAATGCTACCTCAAAATGTAGAATGAATGATAAAATTAGAAAATCACCTTGTTCGCAAGAGCCAGTATAATAAGTCATTCAAGCAGGAATCCATAGATGTTAAAACCATTTTGTAAAAGGTATCTCAGGATGTTTATTGTAAAGTGTGCCTTTACAATGGAGCCATTAAGGGCATTTTGGATAATTGGGGAAATTTAAATTTAGATAATATATTTGATAATATTATTGTATGTATGTTCAATTTTTAGGTGTGTGATGTTGGTATTATGAGTATGTAGGAGAGTGTTCTTGCTCTTAAGATACACAAGGAAGTGACTTAGGGATGAAGTGCGTGCATGCTAAGTCGCTTCAGTCATATCGAACTCTCTGTGACCCTCTGGACTGTAGCCCACCAGGCTCCTCTTCCATAGGATTCTTCAGGCAAGAATACTGGTGTGGATTGCCATCCCCTTGTCCAGGGGATCTTCCTGACCCAGGGATTGAACCCACATCTCTTATATCTCCCTGAATCGGCAGGCGGGTTCTTTATCACTAGTGCCATCTGAAGTGCCTATAGCTTATGTTCACACTGCTCAGCCAAAAAGTGTGTGTATATATATACACACACACATGTACACAAAGCAAATGTGGCAAAAAGTTACCATTTGGCATAAGCAAAAGATATACATGTGTTCACTGTACTATTCTTTCAACTGTTTTGGTAAGCTTAAAATTTTTCCAAATGTGAAGTTTAAAAAATAGTAATAACCAACCAACCAAAAGTTCATTGTGTGAAGCAGATTGTACAGTGGTAGAATTGAATAAAAATGTTTCAGTATTAATATTGGTAAGTGTGATGGCCTATATGATTACATAAGTTAAGATCAAATGCAGTAACTCAAATGATCTATAAAGCATTTCTATATAGACTGTTGTCATGAGCTTTGCCTCTCAGTCTCAGTAGCATTAGATCTCTTGCTAACACAGCCCTGAAAATCTTCAGACAGTTCCATCATTTATGTCAATACCACCTTCTTCTCCCAATCCATTCTTTATTTTCTGAATTGAATTTAAGCAGTCTAAGGACAAATAGTGTGAAAATAATCGACAAATAGCTCCAATCACTTTTTAAAACAAATATAACTCTCAAATTGAAATGATGTAAAATATTGCATCAGTTTAACATGGTTGACTGCGGTGATGCTGCCCTTCCAGGCCTTTAAGAACAATATCAGATTTTAATGTACATTTTCTAGGGTGGCTTACATATGTTTATGCCTGCTGATAAAGGGACAAACCAAAAGGCCTTTTCATAGATTCCCATCAGTGAACTATTTAGTGATTCCTCATACAATGATAAAGATGAAACTGTCACTAATCTTGCCTTTGTTTCATGAAAAGATAAAGTAGTTACCTCATAAAGCTAATTTACCATGGAGATTCAAATAATGAATTTCTGTGGCAATGGAAAATTTTATTGTCAGAGGTTTGCATGTCCCAAATCTGATGTCTCTAAAAATTACTTGAAAATATTTTTTAAAGAGATGTGCAATGAATTTGAAAGCTGTGCTTTTATAAAGATTTTGAGAGGGGCTTCTGCTAACGGCAGCTTGATTCATCCTACTTGTTAACAGCAAAATGAAAGTTTCCTGAATGAATTTGCCCATGTAAACGTAAGAGACAAACTGAGACTATATGTATAAGTCAAGTCAAAGTAGGGACTACATTATTACTGTACTGAGTGTTCTGTGAAGGATAAAACCCAGAATAGCAATAAAATCATAGCAGAAAATGTCCATTACTTCCCTATGATCAACCAGGCCTATGTCGCCGGTGTTATTTTCCATTGTGTTTCTATTAGGACTAAAATTGAATACAGTGTAAGGCCCATTATTTCATGGTTCCTTATTGCATTAATTTCGATAGAAGACAGGCTAAATCATGTTTCCCAGTGCATAACACATATAGAAAACAAGCTGGATGTAACTCCATTAGTTTAGAAGTGAGTGACAAATCAAATCCATCCTCTGTGATTTTTTGAAGATACAATAAAATGCTTTTCATAAAAACCTGCTGAAGTGTAGATGAATATTCACTATAAAATAAATTAAGTTCTCAATGGACAGTACCTGTTGCAGTAACCAAACCAACCACTGGATGGCACTGTCACTACATCAAAATGTGTTGGTGAGACCACATGTCTGTCTCTAAAAATTCCCACATTGGTTGCTAGCAGCAAGTGCCAATACAGTGGATGCCAATTCCTCTTCCTAAATATAGGGTGTTGGAAGAAAGTAAATTTTCAACATCCCAAAGTAGCTTGGCAATACCAAGTTCCAGAGGACGTTATATGATTACATTATGCCACCTCCTGTTCTGTCAACAGTTCCCTGGAGCTTCCCTCTCAAATGATTATTTCCTTAATCCTTGCTAGTGGTAGTTCCACATCCTTTTCCTACCCAGATTTTTCCTCTTCCCCAGTGACTTAGACTCTGGCCCTGTCCCTTTTTCCTGAGCCATGCACAGTATGTTATAGACTGCCTGCATTTGACTGCACCTGGTAATAAATCCTGGTGACAGATTCAAGGACTAGATCCGAGAGAGTGCCTGAAGATCTAGGGACAGAGGTTCGTGACATTGTACAGGAGGCAGTGATCAAACCATCCTCAAGAAAAAGAAATGCAAAAAGGCAAAATGGTTGTCTGAGGAGGTCTTAAAAATAGCTGAGAAAAGAAAAGATGTGAAAGGCAAAGAAGAAAAGGAAAGATATACCCTTTTGAATGCAGAGTTCCAAAGCATAGCAAGGAGAGATAAAAAAGCCTTCCTTAGTGATCAATGCAAAGAAATGGAGGAAAACAACAGAACAGGAAAGATGAGCAATATCTTCAAGAAAATTAGACATACCAAGGGAATATTTCATGCAAAGATGGGCACAATAAAGGGCAGAAATGCTATTGACCTAAGAGAAGCAGAAGATATTAAGAAGAGGTGGCAAGAATATACAGATGAACTATAGAAAAATGATCTTCATGATCCAGATAACCACAATGGTGTGATCACTCACCTAGAGCCAGACATCCTAGAATGCAAAGTCAAGTGGGCCTTGGGAAGCATCACTACGAACAAAGCTAGTGGAAGTGATGGAATTCCAGTTGAGCTATTTCAAATCCTAAAAGATGATGCTGTGAAAGTGCTGCTCTCACTGTGCCAGCAAACTTGGAAAACTCAGCAGTGACCACAGGACTGGAAAAGGTCAATTTTCATTGCAATCCCAAAGAAAGGCAATGCCAAAGAATGGTCAAACTACCACACAATCACACTCATCTCACACGCTAGCAAAGTAATGCTCAAAATTCTCTAAGCCAGGCTTGAACAGTACATGAACTGAGAACTTCCAGATGTTCAAGCTGGATTTAGAAAAGGCAGGGGAAAGAGAGATCAAATTGCCAACATCCACTGGATCATCGAAAAAGCAAGAGAGTTCCAGAAAAACTTCTGCTTTATTGACTACATCAAAGCCTTTGACTGTGTGGATCACAGCAAACTGTGGAAAATTCTTCAAGAGATGTGAATACCAGACCACCTGACCTGCCTCCTGAGAAATCTGTATTCAGGTCAAGAAGCAACAGTTAAAACTGGACATGAAACAGACTGGTTCCAAGTCAGGAAAGGAGTATATCAAGGTTGTATATTGTCACCCTGCTTATTTAACTTATATGCAGAGTACATCATGAGAAATGCTGAGCTGGATGAAGCATAAGCTGGAATCAAGTTTGCCAGGACAAATATCAGTAACCTCAGATATGCAAATGACACCACCATTATGGCAGAAAGGGAAGAAGAACTAAAGAACTTCTTGATGAAAGTGAAAGAGGAGAGAGAAAAAGTTGGCTAAAACTTAACATTCAGAAAACTAAGATCATGGCATCCAGCCCCATCACTTCATGGCAAATAGATGGGAAAGCAATGGAAACAGTGACAGACTTTATTATTATTTTTTTGGCTCTAATATCACTGCAGATGGTGACTGCAGCCATGAAATTAAAAGATGCTTGCTCCTTGGAAGGAAAGTTATGACCAACCTAGCCAGCATGTTGAAAAGCAGAGACATTACTTTGCCAACAAAGGTCTGTCTAGTCAGAGCTATGGTTTTTCCAGTGGTCATGTATGGATGTGAGAGTTGGACTGTGAAGAAGGCTGAGTGCTGAAGAATTGATGCTTTTGAACTGTGGTGTTGGAGAAGACTCTTGAGAGTCCCTTGGACTGCAAGGAGATCCAACCAGTCCATCCCAAAGGAGATCAGTCCTGGGTGTTCACTGGAAGGACTGATGCTGAGGCTGCAGCTCTAACACTTTGGCCACTTGATGGGAAGAACTGACTCCTTGGAAAAGACCCTGATGATGGGAGAGATTGAGGGCGGGAGAAGAGGGGGGATGACAGAGGATGAGATGGTTGGATGGCATCACCGACTCGACTGAAATGAGTTTGAATAATCTCCGGGAGTTGGTGATGGACAGAGAGGCTGTCCATGGTGTGCTGCAGTCCATGGGGTCGCAAAGAGTTGGACACAACTGAGCACCTGAACTGAATAAATCCTCAAAACTTTCTTCTAAACTCTTACTATCTTCTATTAACTGACACCCTCATTCCTGCTGATGTCTCCTAGTCTCTTATTTCCCTATAAGGGCAGGAGAAAGAGGAAGCAGAGTATGTATGTCTCAGTACTGCTTCCAGAAAATTGACCACAGCACTTCCTTAAGCCACTTACATTTTCTGTGCTAGTCATTTCTTCATCATTGTCCCCAACAATTTTAGCATGGGTGTCCATCTTCCTCCACTGGCTTGTACTGCATTTTGCCAACATCCTTTGAGACATTCTTAGTGATTTCAATATCTCTGTCATTTGGCCATCAAAATTGCTTTTTTTTTTATTTTAATGATTTTTGTTATTATAGTATGGGTTTCATCTCTGGGCAGCACTTCACTTTCCATATTGTATGTTCCAAAATTCCTTTCGGGATAGCCTTCTGTCTTCTCTTCATTATAAAACTGTTCATTATTTTTTTCTTCATTTATTACCCCTTCTAGTGTGTGATATAGATGCAATTTCATTCATCCAGCAATTGAGCCAGAGCCACACAATATCTATTGTTAATATACTATTGTGAATATACTAACAATATACTATTATTAATATACTATTTCCATAGACTGTCACACATCTTAAATATACACTGCATTTGCTCACTAATCTTAAACACTGCGTGACTGGCTATTTTTTTGCCTCCTACATATTAATAAAGTCTCAATCATTTTAAGTTTATTAAAAATTCACCTCAATGTCAACTTTGATGGGTCCTCTTTGATGCCTGAAAATTCTTCTACTTATTTCTTCTGGACTTACTGCCAGGCTCCTCATTGGAAGCTCAGTTCATTGATCTTGCCTATCTAATTTATACTCCTTTTTAGAACATATCTCTGATACTATCTACCACTTTAAATTGCTTTCTGTTCCTTTCAACCATCTGAGACTCTTTTTTTTTGAAGCCCTATATATGTTGTCTCCTTTAGGACAAGAACACTTATTTTTCACTTCTCATATTCCCACCAAGTGAAGGGGGACTTTCCATAGTAGCATTTAAAGGAAAGATTAAGGGAGTGATGTTCCTTTTTTTGGGCTTCTTCCCTCCGTCTATCTTTCCCGAGAGAGGAATGCCTGGCCCTATTGATAAATGTGAGGGAAGGAATTGCAAGCTCAGTTCAAGGAACTACAATGAGGCATACATTTAAGCCCCTAACACAGTTAATATGCTCCCCAAAGCTACTATTTTGAACTTCAGTAGCTTGATTCCTCGGTCTACCTCTCATGTGGTTCTGGACTCTAGAGGGAGAAGATAGGAATGCTATGAATTAATCCCTTTAAATCTTAAGAGTTGGTGCACCTTTTATGCCACATAATTTTATTCCTTGAGCATCTCTAGTTGCAAAAGGTTTTTGAGGGCAACAATTCTTATTGATCTGTGACATATGTAGTAGCATCTTGACACATATTCATTGAATTAGACTGTGATGCCCATGTAGGCATCTAGAATTTGAAATTCTGTATTGTTGTCAAATGATCATAGTATTTCCAAGGAGAGATATTTCTGCCATAGGCTTAAGAAAAAATGTCTTATTCTCTAAAAAATAACTGAAAGAAATATAGGATACATCATAGACACTCCAGATTCCAAGTTTCTTAATAATGGAGAACTCTAATTCACTAGAAAAGTGATACATCCTAGATGATATTAATAATTTCTTCACTGATAAATTTAATGCATGACATTCTAAATATCATATTAGGTTGTCAATATGTAACCCCATTCTTTAAAAAAAATTCTAGGAGAAAACAAAACAAGTAAAATGCATTAAACAACAACAGCAAAAAACCCAGAAAAAAGATCTAACTAATCTCTTCCAATTACTAAGACCTGCTTTTAAATAGACAGTAAAGTTACCTTAACCTCATACTGTCTTAACCACAGATACCGTCTTCATAAATTTTCATAATGATTTTTTAATTTCTTCACAACAAATGTCTTATCACTTAAAAAATGAAGCATTTAAAAGTGAAGTTCCAGTTTCATCCACCTCATTAGAACTGACTCAAATGCATTCTTTTTAATGGGAGAATGGCATTGAAACATGTATAATATCATATATGAAACGAGTCGCCAGTCCAGGTTCGATGCATGATACTGGATGCTTGGGGCTGGTGCACTGGGATGACCCAGAGGGATGGTATGGGGAGGGAGGTGGGAGGAGGGTTCAGGATGGGGAACACATGTATACCTGTGGTGGGTTCATTTTGATATATGGCAAAACCAATACAATATTGTAAAGTTAAAAAATAAAATTAAATTAAAAAAAAGTGAAGTTCCAAAATACTTTACATTAGATTATCTAGTATGCACATTTTATGTTTTAAAAAATCTAGGATATGAAACTTTAGCAATTACTTCAAAGCATTTAGAGCCATTTTACACTGAATGATTGTACCACTCTGAATTAAAACGCTGTTGTTATTTTAAAATGTCTATATCTCTATTTAGAAAAGACAGGAATTTAGATAATTCAGTTTGAATTTTTCAGTTTTTACAGCACTATTCTCTATTACAGAAATAAAGATATACAGATTTACATGGTATATTAATGAATATACCTTAAAGACAAGTGATCTCTATCTACCCCTATCTTATCCTACAAACCTTAATAACTAGCATTTATTGAATGTTATAATACTAAATATTGAGTTAGTACTTTCTTGACAGCTCTATTATTTAGTCACATCATTAAAATAAGAGGGGAGACATTATGTTACCCCAATCTTATAGATGAGGAGACCGATGTGGTTAGGAGAGACCACATAGTTTATTGAAATCACACAGCTGGCAAGGAGAATAGCCACAATCCACATCCACATGGTCCAGACTCCAGAGTCCACATTTCTCCTCACTCTGCTACCTTATCCTTCTTCTGGGAAATCATGCAATGGTTTTGGCAGATTAACCCTCTAATGAACAAATAGTTAAATTCTGGAGGGAATATATGAAATCAGTGAGTGGGGATTACTTTGAAAGACCTATTTCATAAATGGCAATGTGACTGATATGAAGGTCAAATGACTCTTCCTCTTCTATGGTTATTTAGTAACTGCAGGAATCACCTTTGTTAATTATTGATATCCTTCTGCCACACTCCTTCTGAGAAACATAGATGGCAAAGCCCACAGCAGCTTTCAAAGGCAGCTGCTTCATCTCACACCACTGAGAGGTCAGATCTGCTTGCAGCCCTGGCAGATGAATTTCCCCCACCTTTGAGTCTTAGCTAATGCTATCTTCATCCAGAGAGGCCTTCTGTTTACCTCACAGCATCTGAGAAACCTCTAAATTATTGTCCATAGATTCATGTGATAAAAATAAGCAGGTAAATAAGATTGTATATATTTCTATTTACCCCTGAAATAAGTTCTTATAATTCTCTTTAGTTTTTAAAACATTTTTTAATACAGGTTTTATTTAAACTTCCAGAAGTCAGGACAAAAGTAATTTGTAGGAGTCCTCAAATAACCATATTTAGTGCCATTTATAATTAGATGGTGTTTGTATAAAACTGGCTATTTTACTTATTGAGTTCTTGTGTGAAATTTTGGAGCCACAAACATTATTGCTCATATGTGGAATATTAAAAATAAAACAAAGAAATGGATGTAACCAAACAGAAACAGACTCACAGATATAGAGAACAAACTCATGGTTACCAGTAGGGAGGTGGGCAGGGGAGGGGCAAGATAGGGGTAGAGGAATAAGAGATATAAAGTACTATATATGAGATAAAGAAGCTACAGGATATATTGTACAGTACAGGGAATATAGCCAATGTTTTATAATAGCTTTAAATGGAGTACACCTATAAAAATATCAAATCACAAATACCAATGTTGTACATCTGAAACTAATATAATGAGTTAAAAAAGAAGAATTATTTTAGGAAATACTGAGTCACAGGCATTTAATGGGTTAATATCTGTAGGCGCTAAGGCTGACATTTTTTAGAAAGACATTTGCAAATGAAGAAAATCACAGACTTCCTGCTGTCCCTTGATTCATCCATAATTTCATTGGGACTCTCATTTAAAAGTATCTACATTGTTGAAAATCCATTTAATTTCCCATTCACAAAAGCATTCAACTGGTGATTGCTGCAAACAGGGAAAATTGCTGCTCAAGTATTCAAGAAGTCTTGAAAAGAATATTGAAAACTTTAAAGATGAAAGAATTAATGGCCCAAAGGGATATGTGAAAGCTGTTCAGAAACTTGACTGCTGCTTATTATTGTTGAGGCCAAGTTAAAGAAGAAAATGGTATTTGCTAATTAAGGCAAATCTATTGATAATTAGCTTCTTATATTCCTTTATCTTATACACATTTTGTAAATAATAGCTAGTTGTGACCTCAAAAATCACAGCCTTGTTAACTTCAAATAACATGATAATATACCCGAGCTCACATATTCTGAGGACAAAGGACTAGTCTGAAACATTTCTTTCAGTGAAAAAGAATTTAGAAAACTATATGCTATTTTCTAACCATAACCAAAACTGTATTTGTTTTCCTTGTGACTATACTGAAAGCATTTAAAATGTGAAAACGAGATGTCTTTGTTCTATAAATACTAATGATGATGCATCAGTAAGAACTAGCAGTATTCTGTGGGAAAGGGAAAGAATAAGTACATTTAGCACAGGGTATCTCATCTTTGCCAGATTGAAACATTACTTGTTGGGTTTATTAAAGTTGAAAATTCCTCTTCAAAAAACTAAAAGTAGTACGATCCAGCAGTTTCACTCCTGGGTATGTTCATTATAATGCTGAATCCTGCAACAATCCAGTAAGATAGAACTTTCCTCATTTACAGATGAGGAAACTGAAGCTCAGCGAGACAGCCTGACAACAGTCACTTGAATAAGGCTTTCCACCAGATCTCATTGATTCTTCTAAGTTCCCTGTTTAAACAAACCACTAGATGACTAAGAAGTGTACACATATGTGTTAGACCTTAACATAATGTGTTAATTCTTTGCTTTAATTATAATATACATTGGAATTTGGGAAATTTCTAGCTAAATATTTGGTATTTGGCAATCTTGTCTTTAATATTTATATTTTGTGAAAATAAAGACCTGTTTCAACATAGTAGGTGCAATATGTTCTGATAATACATTCTGGTACAAGCCTTTTGATACTCATATTATGCTTCTTCATAGTATAAAATTTTGGTGTTTCAAAAACGAGTACGTTTATTGAATGAAGGGAGGAATTTTCACTTTTGTAGTATACATTTTGACTTCATTCTCCCCTGCCCACCCCACACACTCATACACTCCTACAAATCAGGGTATAGGACAATGTTTTGTACACAATTAATTCTCAATAAACAAGAATAACTGATGCCAGGTGACAGATTTAATCATCAGAGAAAAAAATTTCCTTTATATCTTGTAGAGACTCAAAGTATGCCTTGAAATAGTAAGATGTTCAAAGCCAGGACTTGTCCACCATTTCTCTGCCCTCTGCATAGGGAAACTGTGAGTCATTTGATAAGTACCCAAGAAAGAACTCACTTCAATTGCCTAACTTTTCTAAATAGATATTCTCATTAAACAATTTACTTTGTTATAACCATTATTTTGCCTTTACTATATTTAATAAATAACCACTGTAACAATATACCAGTGCTTCTTTGTTCACAAAGCACTTTTACTGTGGATCTTATTTTGTTGGAGGGTGTTCACAAAACAGCAATGTGGTAGAAATTACTTGTTTTATGTATAGAAAGTGAAAGTGAAGTCGCTCAGCTGTGTCCGACTCATTGCGACCCCATGGGCTGTAGCCTACCAGGCTCCTCTGTCCATGCGATTTTCCAGGCAATAGTCCTGGAGTGGATCGCCATTTCCTTCTCCAGGGGATCTTCCCAACCCAAGGATCGAACCTGGGTCTCCCACATTGTAGACAGATGCTTTACCGTCTGAGCCACCAGGGAAGTCTATGTATAGAAAAGTTAGACTCAATTTTAAATGATTTGCTGAAGGAAACAGAGCTAGTAAAACAAAGGTGTTTCCAACACTGAGTAAGAGTGTCCTTCTACTGTGCCAAAGCTGTCTCTAAACAAGTTTTCCCCTGGAATCCAGCTAGCATTTGTATGGCATCTGTAGTGTTTCACGCACATTATTTCATTGATCCGCCCAAGATCTAGGGAGGGTAGGTATTTTTATACCTGTGTTGCTTCAGTTGGATTTCTAAAACTAGAAGAAGAACATGTTATCACCCAGGATTTAGGACTATTTGTGATGTTACTGAATCGTTAATAGGACATCACAAAAATAAAATTTAATGAAATTTTGGTCTAAAAAGATGACCTAGATGGCTATGCTAGGTCATAGACGCTAGGCCTAGATGGCTAGTTTTTCTCCCTAAAATACTCTTGTTTGGAATAGCATCTCTGTCTCCCAGATAGCCTCCATGGTTTATATATCAATATAATGCTGTGTCTTCCCTTCATAGAATATGCTGCTGCTGCTGCTGCTAAGTCGCTTCAGTCATGTCCGACTCTGTGCGACCCCATAGACAGCAGCCCACCAGGCTCCCCCGTCCCTGGGATTCTCCAGGCAAGAACACTGGAGTGGGTTGCCATTGCCTTCTCCGTCATAGAATATGAAGTGACCACTATTAAAGTCAGCTTTGAATTCTGCTCTATATATTGCATTAAACTTTTATGTTCATTATTAATGCATTCTATTGCAATTGTGAAGTGACTTAATAAGGTAGTATTGACCAGAATTGCATTAAAGAAACTAATTACCAGTAGAACTTTTTGTAGATTCTGACAACTGGTATACGTTTCAAAATCCTGAGTTGCCTTCTAAAGGATTATCTGTATCAAAATGATGTTTTGCAAATACAAGTCTCACTACTCTTAAGTTTCAGAAAATATAAAAATATAACTTTTTCTCTGTAAGTACAGATCCATGTTTTGTATAATCAAGCTGGAACCCCCAAGTTGATGAATCTGGCACAATATCCAAATTTGATCATTGTCTTGGGTTTACCATTTCCATTTGAAAAGATAGGATAATGACTTCTTGTAAAATGTAAACAGTAAAATGATTTTGTGTAAGGAGTCAGGTAGTCAAAATGAGAAAAGGTAAAGAAAACTAATGAATTCAGTGGGTGAACTTTTAGTAAATAATTAGATTTTAGCCTGAAGCAGCTAAGGAAACTTTCCTATAATTGTTTAAAAGAAAATGTGCTTTGCTGCTCGTCCTATTGCATTTGCATAATAAATATCTGTAAAAACAATGGAGAAGGTGGACAATTCAGTTTCCTTTTTGTTTAAACTCATTAGTTCATAGAATAGGCTTGTAAAAGATTTTGTGCTGCAAGGATTAAAAATAAGCAGATTAATATTCACTTATTTAGGAATGGGAGTCAGGTCTTCAAATAGCAAGTGCTTGATGATAAAAGCTCTTGAGTTATTATAAGAATAAATAATTGTTCCAAATTGCCATCTTCCACTGCAATCAAGATAAATTTCTTAGGCGTCTGTTCAAAGGATAAATTTTCAGTGAAGCACATTTTAATATTAGAGTCTTTACAGCACAACCATCTGATAAAATCAGCAACTATATCCTCCTTCAAGAATGTAGAACCTTAGAAAATTTGGAATAAGTTTAGTGAACAAAACCTTTTCAACACTATTCTGAGTTGGGTTGGTGCCCAACCTACAGAAATCTTTAATTTGTGAAAAATTCTGTCAAGATACAAATATGTAATAAATGAGGCTGTTTAAAGACCACACAAGCTATTAATCAACAGAGATGCTATCTGTTCAATTACAATTTTTAACCATAAATGTCATAAAAAGTTTAAAATTGTTTCTAAAGATAAATGCAGCAAAAATTTCATGCCCTCTCACTCCCCTTGAATGAGCTTAGATGATATCTAAGAAAAATAACATTTCTCAACACAAATTGGATATCCATGAACAAACTTTTTGAATATGGCAAAAAGCCCATTGTTATTGCTCTGCCACTTCCACAAGGATTCAGATTGAAGTTTCCTCAGTCCCTGCCTCTTATCGAAATTTGTGCCCAACTACTTTACCAAAGGCTAATGACAGTCAACAGGTCACTCTTCTAAAATATATGCTTTTTATTTTATATCAAAATCTTAGCCATTAAAGGGCTCTCAGGTGGCTCAGCTGGTAAAGAATCCACCGGCAATGCGGGAGACCGGGGTTCAATCCCTGGGTTGGGAAGATCCCCTGGAGAAGGGAACAGCTACCCGCTCCGGTATTCTGACCTGGAGAATTTCATGGACTGTATAGTCCATGGGGTCAAGGGTTGGACACAACTAAGCAACTTTCACTTCACTTAGCCTTTAAAGGGGTAAGGTAAATCTCATCAACATAAACTTAGGTATCTACCAGAGTTCTGTCTAGATCACCATTTCCTTCTGTGCCATTTCTCATTTGTTAAATACAAACACTGAATGTTTTTTGATCTGCTCAGAAATTAAATGTAAATCTAATTCATCTAGTTTGCAACACAATGTTTATTACTACATGCCCCCTCTCATGAGAAACTAATAGTTTCACATACTAGAAAATGGTTTACACTAAATTCCCAAAGATAAAACAAGGGGCTCATCGGCAACTGCAACCACCGAAAACAGTCCTTCCTAAAGAATTGTCTTTACATTGGGTTTCTCTGTGCGCGCATAACAGCTAAATCGTTTCCCTTGCATCCGACTCTTTGTGACCCGATGGACTGCAGCCCACCAGGCTCCTCTGTCCATGGGATTCTCCAGGCAAGAATACTGGTGGGTTGCCATGCCCTCCTGCCCTCCCGCAAGAGATCTTCCCCACCCAGGGACGGGACTCACGTGTCTTACGTACGTCTCCTGCGCTGGCGGGCCGGCTCTTTACCGCTAGCGCCACTGGGGGAGCCGGCTGAGCATGCGCCAAGGGTAACAGATCTGGTTCTTTCCTGTGCTGCTCACAGCAGAGGTGAGGGAGCAATTTGTGAATATCTATTCATACATACACTTTAATTTAATGATGCATCTGACATCTTGCGATGTTTTTGTAAAACGAATGGAAACATGAGGGCTGAAAGGACAGCCTAGTTTAGGTAAACCAATAGTTAGGGGAACACTCAAAAGCCAAAAAAAAGAAAAAAAGTACAGCACTCTGCAAATTCTCTGTGAATGCTTCCAAGTTAAGTGGTTCTCCACTGCAGTGTCTTGCCATAGTAGGGATTCATCACTGACAGTAAAATATCAACAATTCTTAATTATCCACTCTACAAAATATATCTGACTTGATTACATAATTATCCTCACAAACAGGCACCATTTAGTATTTAATTCTACTCATAGGCCGTTTTCCTTTAGCTTTAATGGTGTTTAAAATAACGTATCTTATTAAAAATGGACAGTTTCACCCAGCATTTTAAGTTCGCACCTTCCCTGAAAAAAAATCTGAGGATTTGGCAATACAAGACTTTGAGGGGTTGCCACCTTCCTAGATGGGGGTTCTACGCTCCACTTTGCTATAGTCTTTACCATTCTCTGTGTCCTCGGTGCTGAATTCAAGCACCTTTTGCTGTTATTACATTGCTATTTTCTTATGGCAGAGAAATATTTGTTTCTATGTTTCAGTCAAAAGTGGGAAAAATGAAAATAGTGTAAGAGGGTCATATTTTTCTAAGAAAAGCTTTTTGTAGAAGTGAAGAATGTCTCTTCATAGTTGAAAGAAGGGTAACAGTGTCAGAAGCAGATGATTCGAGATAGCATTAGGAATATCAGCTCAAGTCTCTCAAACACTGTACTTACTTGTGTCCTTTCTAAGCATTTAGATTTGTTACATGAGCTCTGTAAAGAAGAGGGGCAATATTGGACAGTGACAGGAAGGTGGGCTTTGTGCAGGCTGGAGTGCATTGGGAAGCAGGAGGGCTTGCAAGCAAGAGTCTTAGGTTCAAATCCCCACTAAGCCACTTCCTAGAGGCGTAACCCTTGGAAACTTACTAAACCTCAGATTTTATTCATTTATGAGAAGGAGATGTGAGTATTTAAGTAAATAGTCACTCAGTCATATCCAGCTCTTTGCGATTCCATGGACTGTAGCCCACCAGGTTCCTCTGTTCATGGAATTCTCCAGGCCAGAATACTGGAGTGGGTGGCCATTTCCTTCTCCAGGAGCTCTTCCTGAACCCAGAGATTGAACCTATGTCTCCTGCGTTGGCCGGTGGATTCTTTATCATCTGAGCCACCAGCCACTTCCTAGATATGTAACCCTAGGAAAGTTTCTAAACCTCAGATTTTCTTCATTCATGAGATGGAGGTTTGAGTATCTCCTATGCAGCTATTTAGAAGTATTATAAATATCAGAGGTAAAATGGTCACACATATAAGCATTCAATAAATTATAGTCATTTTATCATTAAATAAGTCATTTATTGTTAAATAATATTATTTTGTATCAGATAGAATTACTTCTTTCACCTAAATATAACTTACTTTCAGGTTCTATGATTAAATTGTTTCTACCATCCCTTTATATTTTTCTCTCAACAATCTTCTATAACACAGCAACAGCTTTCACTATGAATAGATGACTCCCAAATTTCTCTCTCTAGATCTTACCCGTCTGCAGAAATACAGGTTATAAACTACTCTTAGGTCATTTTCACTTGCATATTCTGACAGCACTTTCAACACAGTGTATCTAGAATTGAAATTTTTCCTCATTATCAACCAAACTGATGTACTTCTTAACTTGCCATATCATTCAATAGAACCACCTTTTTCCCACTCCTTAAACATTTTCAGCATCAAGACTGAAAAACTTTATCTTCATAGTATTTCTTGAATCCATCTCCATTCATTTATTCACAATGATTTCCCCTAGTTCAAACCAATATTACCTCTTGGCAAGACTTTTAGGTGGCTCCATCCGCTTCCACAGTGTCACTGACCACATGACTTGGATGCTTCTTAAATTAATTTGTCCAACCCTCTCCTCTTATTTTAAACAGGAACCAGGCACTGATTCTAAATACCAGCTAACATTCCCACATGCAAGACCTATCTTTATTTCAACCTCAGCATGTCCAATATCAAACTCATAATGCCATGGCCCAATGTTTTCATAAGAAGGCTTTTGGTCAGCCTTCTTAGACCTTTAACAGCTATCCTTAAAGCTTCTTTCCTTCTTTTTCTGCATTCAGTAGAACAACAAAACCCCAAAAGTCCATTTCTAAAAGATCTTATATCCCATATTATCTTTCCCTTAATCACTATTGCCATTTACTCTCAGCATATCCATTGTATTTCTATACAACAATATTCAATAAGCATTTGGTGAATTTAGGTTCTAATGAACTCAGTGACTGGTATAAGTAATTAGACCTACTACCATCTTTCATAGATTCTAAGATGCACTCAGTCTTACATTTTAACATTGGTGAAATTGGAATGCTTTTTATGATACATAGTATTTAATTGAAAGCATTTTTATTTTTTATATTTCTTAAAATCATGCACTTTAAAATCAAGGGTGCCTTGCTGAAACATGCTAATGGTTTTCTGAATACCTTCCCAGCCTCTCTCTGTTTCATCTCTTCGACTGATTTGTTGTTGTTGTTTGTAGCCAGAACAAGTCTTAAAATCAAAATGTTGACTGTGACATCTCTGCATAATCCCCAAGCTTACCTAATCTCCACACTGGATTTTTTCTCTTATTTAATCAGAATCCATGAGCCTGTACTTCAGCTTAACATTTACTTTTACTTACCTGCTTTGGGAATCTCTGCTGTCTCTCTGTTGTTTGTAGGATGAATATTCAAACTTCTTCAGCAAAATATAAAAGGCCCTTCCGCATCTCATCCTAATGGAATTTCCCTGCCTCATTTCTTGAACACATTTTAAATGTCATTTTTATAGACTTTATCAGTTCCCTAAACAAACTGTCATGCCTCAGTATGTGGTGTATGTTTTGTCTTGAAAGACTGTTCTTTGACTAATCCAATCTATCTTTTAGAGTTCAGTTCTAACATCATCTCTCAGAAGTATTTCCTGGATCCCTGAAGAGAGTCACTCTCTATTTTTAGTGTTCCAAAGCAGGGTGACTCATATTGTGGACTCTGGAGCCAGGCTGTCTGAGCTTGAGTCCTAGCTTCAGCTCTTGAAATAAATTAACCTGTCTGGATCTCATTTTCTCTATCAGTAAAGTGGGAAAGTTAATAGCAACTGGTGGCTCAGATGGTAAAGAATCTGCCTGCAATGCAGGAGACACAGGTTCAGTCCCTGGGTTGGAAAGATTTCCTGGAAAAGGGAAAGGCTACCCACTCCAGTATCCTTGTCGGGAGAATTCCATAGAGAGGAGCCAAGCATGCTATAGCCCATGGGATCACAAAGAGTTGGGTACGACTGAGCAACAAACACACCCAAAAGGTTTGGAGAATTATATGAGTTATACATTGAAATCACTTAGGAGAGTTTCAGGGCCATAATCAAGGTACAGATTTTAGTATAATGTTCTATAATTGTTTGCACCCCAACCCCAGTTCAAGAGTAAGTCTTGCTCTGACAGGAACAATGTCCCCTTTTTCTTGGCATCTTCAACCCCCAATCTAGCTCCTGATAAATGTCCACACTCTATAAGTACTTACTGAATGAGTACTGTCATCAGATAAACATCGAAACACAAGTTGATCATACATGGTCAATTGGGTAAGTTATTTTTTTTGCTGCGTTTCATGTACAGAGGGAATTAAATATGCTTAGAGTTTCATTTAAGTAAGGGATACCTTGTCACCCGCTTTGAACAGGAAATCTTAAAACAGTGGTGGGACCGAGGCTGTGCCTGAGGTGGCTATTTAGGCTCTCACTTTCTGCTGGTCTGTCTTCTGCAGTTTTTAATTGGCCAAGGAGAATACCTGGTGTCAGGACTCCAACCAGCTGAATCAGTGCAAGGGTGAATGATAGTCATGCCTATAGAACACAGTGCTTTTAAAATCATGTATGAAACAAGTTGCCAGTCCAGGTTTGATGCACGATACTGGATGCTTGGGGCTGGTGCACTGGGACGACCCAGAAGGATGGAATGGGGAGGGAGGAGGGAGGAGGGTTCAGGATGGGGAACACATGTATACCTGTGGCGGATTCATTTTGATATTTGGCAAAAGTAATACAATTATGTAAAGTTTAAAAATAAAATTGAAGAACAAAAAAAAAAAAATAAAGATCACCGCTAAAAGAATCCCTTGAGCAGGTCACTTTGTCTTGTGGAACAAGCCTGCCTGACAGTGGAAAGGATGGGGTCCTAAGCACAGTGGGGTGCGGAGGTGGCAGGAGATGGAATGATCTGTGGTCAGGCTAGCGGTCCTACTTGAACTCTTCATCTTCCTCTTCTCAGCACCTTCCTCTGATGCCATGCCCTGTGCTTCCTCTCCATCAGTCTGTCTCTCTCCTGTCTGAGCCAGTCTTGGACGTGATGCTTTGGACACCTTGTGTGTCTGGCTTGGTGAGGGGAAAGGCTACCTGGAAATGCTTGTTCATGCAATTGGCTGTAATGTTTGCCAAGGAGGATCCTTTTCTGAGTGATGTCACTGCTTGCATCCTATCAGAACTTTAAGATGTGTTAAAATTTTACTATTTTTATTAAATAAATGAACAAACAAAAACAGCCTGTATTTTTCATGCAGTTTGGGGTGAGCATGGCCTCTGAAGGCAAACTACCTCAAAGCAATGAATTCACACAAATAATGACCCTACAAAAGCAAACTGTGTATCAAATGAGTACCTAGGGACCTTCCCTGATAAATATGAGGCCATGTGGCCATAAAGAAAGCTGAGCTCTGAAGAACTTATGTTTTTGAACTGTGGTGTTGGAGAAGACTCGTGAGAGTCCCTTGGACTGCAAGGAGATCCAACCAGTCCATTCTAAAGGAAATCAGTCCTGAATATTCATTGGAAGGACTGATGCTGAAGCTGAAACTCCAATATTTTGGTTAGTTCTTTGCGAAGAACTGACTCATTTGAAAAGACCCTGATGCTGGGAAAGATTGAAGGCAGGAGGAGAAGGGGACTACAGAGGATGAGATGATTGGATGGCCTCACGGACTCAATGGACATGAGTTTGAGCAAGCTCTGGGAGTTGGTGAGGGACAGGGAGGCCTGTCATGCTGCAGTCCATGAGGTTGCAAAGAGTCGGACATGACTGAGCGACTGAACTGAACTAAACTGATGCGGCCTTCTGCACGGATCCTGGGCTTTACAGTTATATAGAACTACCTGAATTAGCCTCAAAATTCTGCAATTCTGCTAATTCATTTTGTAAAAGCCTACTGAGTCTTGGCTTTGCCATTCATAAAAAATTAATAGTACCCATCTTGCCTGAGGTTGTTCTTAGTGTGAGGTCGTATATGTGACACACGTATGAAACAGTACTTGATGTCAGTATGTAATGACTAAAGGTTAGACTCACATGGATTTTAATTTGTGGTTTCTCTGGAAATACTGGTTAGATACTGAACATAGGACTGGGTAATCGTCCCCATCCATATAACAATTGATGATTTAGCAAGCAGATCATATACTCAAGTTACATAATTGTAACTTCCCACCGAATGTTAAAAATACTCATTAAGTTCTACTCTGTAAATAGGGAGTACTGAAAGGGGCCTGAAATTAGTAGAAGAATTCCATCTTGTTTTTCCTGCTGAAATGGAATTACCACTAAAAACTTACCAGAGAAAACTGTCTTCAATTTTCATGCCTATTTTTAAAGCTGAATTAAATATTTCTGATTTTTCCAAAGAGTGCATTAATGGAATCATAACTGTGATACACTCTTCCCTGATATATAAATTGCATTTAAAACATGATTTGTATCCTTTAGAGGCATCACCCAGTGAATCTAAGACACTACTAAATTCACAGATTTTAAACAAAATATGTACAGTTAATTTGTTGGCTAGATGAAAAGAAAGTTTTATTCTATTTTAAAAGAATACAGTGTCAACAAGGAAATTGAAGCATGTTTGGACTTTGGCTCAGACAATGTTTATAGCAAAATATAGATTTTTTAAAATTAAATACTGGAATTCTAAAGAATCTTTACCTTTAGACATCTGAATTTTTAATCAATAAGGATGAACAACATCATTGCTGATATTCTGAAACAGAGGCTAAACAACCCCTCTTGGCTAAAAAGTAGAGCCTATTCTAATATTGTATTATCTTTTTGATAATTCTTCCTTTGAAAAATTACAGTCTTGCTTTATTTTCATCTCTCTTTCATTTGTTTGGCCTGTCGTGGCAATGAGCATGTGTTTATTTGGTGGTTTTTTTTCTATGTCCTTTAGCAAGACATCGCATATTTTAAGAAGAGCAATCTCATTTTTCCATGAACTTGATGTTGGTATCCTTTCCATTTCTAAACGTGGCTCATAAATTCAATCAAATATTTATCTTTACCTTTTCTGGCTCATCAGATCCTGAGCATAAGAGCTCAGAGGAGTGGAATGGTGATGCCATGGCCATATGGCTATTTTATGTGGGAAGAGAGATAATTTCTTGGCTCTTTTATAAGTTTCTTGGTACATGGATTCAGCAATGAGTACCTCCACGCTTACAGGGTAACTTCAGTCACATGGAAACAGCAATTCTCCGCACACTTTGGTCGTCATGTTGATTCAAATCCATATGCTTTCCCTTGCGAACTTATCTTCACAAATTCCCAAATGAAGCTATGAAGCAATGTGCCTTCAGAGTCCCCTATTCTTCTAGCCATTTCACATTGTCTTCCTATTGTCACTGTGTGGTCACCACTTGGCTCTCAGATGCTCCAACAGTAATATTTCCTCAGTGCTTCACTCTACAGAATTTTTCCTTTGTTCCACCAAAGTGTATTATATAAGTCCTTAACTGGATAAAGTTTTATGATCCTTTTTTCCATTATCCCCTCCTGAGAATGATGTGGAGCATGGAGGCAGACGTCTTAGCTTGTATTTTATTCTTCTGTCCTTCAGATTCCTCATTTGTTAAAAAGGGAGGGAACAATGTACCTATGACATAGGGTTCTTCTGAGGATTAGATAAATCCTCCCTGTGAAGTTCTCAGAGAAATGTGGCAAGCCCTCAAGAAGTGTTAAATACTCTTTCAAGGTAACACTGAAATAATCTAAATTAATTGCTTTTTGGGGAGTAATTTCTCAAGTCATAACTTTTTAGTGGCGCCTTGGTATCCTTTGAAGCATTTTAACTCTGAGTTATACCATGGAAATTTAATAATGAATCAGGTTAGTATTAATACAAGCCCATAAGTCCTAGTCATACTAATGACCAGGAGAGAGTAGTTGAAGACCATATGATATAGTGAAGATATACTGGACTTCAAGTTTATAAAGTCAGAGGTTCAGTTCTCAGATTTGCCACTTAAAATTGGCTTGGCTTTATAAGTTCTTTAACTTTTTGAACATCAATTTCCTTTACTATAAATTAGAGACTATATTATTTAGCAACAGTGATTTTTAGGTGGTACATCATTTATGTTCAGTTGATAAATATTCAACTTGGCTTCATTGCTGAACCTTGAATATCTAGTTGAATGCATGGTTAGACCATTGAGAGAGAAATAGCACCATTGTGATAACTCACTTTAAAGAAAAACCTATGAAATTGCAAATTTTCTAAGACATTGTGGTGACAACTGAATGATATTTTTTATTTTTATTTTTTTGAATGATATTTTTTAAAGCCAGAAAGCAAACATCATCTGTGAAGTCCACCCAACAAAGGGAAACCATTTGAAAGTCATGCCATTTCAGAAAAGGAAGGATTGACCATGCTACAAAGTTTGAACCAGCCTTCTCCTATGGCAGGATAATTTGTGCAGAAAACATATTATCTCTTCTATGCCTATGTTTATTGTTCCAGTCATAATTAATGTGTCCCTGTGGTTCATAAATTGAGTTTTTAATCATAGCCATTCTGTAACACAGATACATTAGGGTAGTCTATTAAAAAGTGTAGCTCAATTTTTCTTTTAGATAATAAAATAGAATTTTCCTGCACTTTCAATGGATGTTTTCCCATCCATAATTTTGATGAAATCCAGGGGCATAAATTTATTGTCAAAAATTTGAGCCCAGGAAAATCTGGGCTTATTGGCATCTTTCTGATGGTGGGGGTCATAAAGACTACCTAGTTTAAAGCTTCCATTTTCCAGATGACAAAATCCTGGGAAATTAAATAATTTGGCAAATCCCCAGACCCTGCCCTAGCCATACCTCCCCAACCTCTCCTAGTGATGCTTCCTTTTAAGTTTGATGTATTATTAGAATTCATGTTTTGTGTTGTGCCGTTGATCAAGACCTGAGACATAGGTATTTGCGGTTCATTGTCCAAATAAATCCTTTCGAGTCTTGATTTTTCTTATATATAATTACTGAGGAGAGTCTTAAGGTTGGATGAAGCTGGGTGTATCTTCATTCACTAAAATTAATAGATTTTTCCTTTTGTAATTAACAATATCATGATATTGATCCGCTGAAATTCTTCTGTTACCTACATGGAAAATTTTCACGCACTCCCCTGCTTTGATCATTGGAATTTGCTTAGTTTCCTAAAATCCTGGGCTTTTTTTCTTTGGATCAAAGTGAAGTGCAAACTGGAAAACACACTGATACTGTTTTAAACTTCATATTTATAATATGTGATATTTTTAATTGCCTGAAGTTGGGATTATTCTCTCTTCTGCCCCCCGCCCCATTTAGAATGTTTAGAAGATAGGAAACACCAAAGAATACTTATAGGAAAGGTTGTGGATGGGATAAGGCATTTTGTAATCACTGAAAGAATTAAAACCAGGAAACAACCTGTAACTCAATTTGGGACGTCCATTTCATGCCAGAAATTCGATAAGGAAGCTGTCATTCAACAATTTCATGCAAAACTGTGCCTGAGAAAATACAGCTTGAGTATTCAAAAGGCAGGTGATGCTACATCCTCCAGAAGTTAAGTAAGCTGTTCATGAAATGATTCCTGAAGTTATTCTTATATTTTTTAAGAACAAAGCAATCATGGGAGTAAAAAATTCCCAAGAATATGCTACAGCATTCTCTCCTGTTCTTCTAGCATTCCGCTCACTGCTTCTCAACCTTCTACCAAGCTTCTCTTTCTGAATGAGCAGAGTTCCTTTCTCAGCCCTGTGACTCACTGCATCTCTTGAGCTACGTCTCATATACATGCCGCAACCTTCAACTTTACTGATGAGCCCAAAATTCCTCTCCCCTGAGTTTCAGATCATTTTCTTCCTTTTCTTGGCAGCACAACACTCATCTTTTTTTGTACAAATGATACCATCGAATTTTGTCCTCCTAGCCTCAACTCTGCAGACCAACCAGAAATCTGGGAGTTACCTGAGATTCCATACACACCTGATCATGATGATTCTATATTCTAAGTATCTCTCCTGTCACTGCTGCTGCCAAGTCGCTTCAGTCGTGTCCGACTTTGTGCGACCCCAGAGACGGCAGCCCACCAGGCTCCCCTGTCCCTGGGATTTTCCAGGTAAGAACACTGGAGTGGGATGCCATTTCCTCCTCCAATGCAGGAAAGTAAAAAGTGAAAGTGAAGTCGCTCAGTCGTGTCCGACTCTTGCAACCCCATGGACTGCAGCCCACCAGGCTCCTCCATCCATGGGGTTTTCCAGGCAACAGTACTCGAGTGGGGTGCCATTGCCTTCTCCACTCCTGTCACTAGTTCCTTTCTATTCTTAAAATCTTAGGTTCAACTCATCATCTCTCGACTGCTTCATTGCTCAAACCTAGGCAACTTCCCACTAGTTGATCGCTAGCCAACCCAAAATTCTATTACCATTAGGGTGATACTTATGAAATTTAATGTAAACCTGTAATTTCCCTAATTGAAAACCATCAGTGGCTGACTTTTCCTCCGAATCGGTTGAAACATATTAGTTTGTTAAATGATGCCTTTCAACCTAACTCTCTTGGTTAATTAAGTAGCACATATGAATCTAAATTTACAAATTCAAATAACAAGAGATATTGCATTTCTGAATTTTCTTAAACGTACTTTAATCCTGTCTAAGCTTCCGTCCTTCTGGGCAAGTGGGAAAGTCATTTAGTAAATATGGACTCTATCACCTCAAGGTTATCCCAAAGTTCCAGGGAGTTGCAAATGCCCAAATTACGGACGTTCATCTGGTCATGATTCATCTGCTTCTCCTGGTCATCCCTGTGATGCCCAGTGTCTCAGCCAGCATGGTCTCTCAGTGGGGTTCTCACCCTAAAAGCTCTTTGCTGTCCATCCCATGCTTGAGGCACAGGAATCTTTGGTGAAGCTGACAGCCTCTGGGTCCGTAGCACAGTCCTTACTGTCATCCTAAGATACTGACAACCAGCTCTCATTATCTGTCTCAAGGAGTCTCTCTTCTTACTCTCTCCTTGTCTTCCAAAGCATGCTCCCCTTATGCTACTTTTCTTGGGACTAAACATATTTTTTTAGTGCATTTATGATCTTACCAAATGCAACAAGCGCCATCAACTTCTGGCTGTTTTTCTTCCCTGGAAAGAAACAGTCTAGGCAAGGAGCAAGGAGCAGGTTACTTGCTTGATGTGCAGAAAAAGGTTAAGATGCAAATAAAAAACAGATACTCTGCATCACTGTAATTTCACACTTCTATGCATATTCTAGCCATTCCAGACAACAGCTCTGTGCTCCTTGTCACCTCTGTCCATTTGTGTGTGCTCTGCCTTTCCTGTCCATATTTATCTGGACTTTCCTTTACAGCTTAGTTGAGTTCTCACTTAAAATTTGTCTGGTCTAGGTTAAATAATAGAACATCCTATTTATACTGCTCATTCATCATTAACTCTCATTCATTCATTCAACATGAATGCATATAGCAGCTGTTACATGTCAGAAATGGTGCTGGGCATTGATGATACTAAGGTGAACAAGAAAAATATATAGGTCTCTATAGAGTTTATGGTCTATCAGGAAGATAGATTTGAAAAAGTAATTGGCAAACAGAATGTGGAATAATTTTTAATAGGGGCAATTTAGTGTACTAAGGCAGTATATTATAAGGGGATAAACCTAGTTGATTGGTCTCTGAGGCAGTAATGTTTAAGTGGACCCATAGAGCAGTCATCATACAATTTTTCAATTTTCCCTTTGTCCATCTTTTCCATTAGATTATGGGTTCTTCAAGGACCAACACAAGACTTTTCATCTCTTTCATATTAAAAAAAGGTGTTGTATATTGCAATGATGCAAGAGAAAGTCTATTTAAAAATTATTTTATGCTACTTAAATTTAATAGATATAATTTAGAAAAAATATCATGGAAGCCTTAAAATAACATAAAACAGGTCATTTTGCTTATAGAAATTATACATAGCTAACAAGTCTTAGTAAGAAACTACCCAAAGTTGAGTTAAAACTCACTAACAGAAAAAACAAATGTTTTTGTCATTTCATTTGAAATTTCACACCATTATCTTTTTTTTTAATTTAATTTTATTTTTTAAACTTTACATAATTGTATTAGTTTTGCCAAATATCAAAATGAATCCGCCACAGGTATACATGTGTTCCCCATCCTGAATCCTCCTCCCTCCTCCCTCCCCATTCCATCCCTATGGGTCGTCCCAGTGCACCAGCCCCAAGCATCCAGTATCGTGCATCAAACCTGGACACCATTATCTTTTAAGTAATACTTTCAAATAGCAATAAAACAGTATTCACTTTCAAAGATATAAAGCAAACAGATACATTCTTTCATAATAACATCTTTTTAGGTTAGAAGGGGTCTATAACTCAAAAGGTCAAATAGAAAATGTTAATGAAAATAGAATGTAGTCAAATCAAACAAAATAAGAAAATAAACCGAGCTTTTCCTTCAGGCATTGCAAATCTGATTTAAATAGTATTCTCAGAAGATTAAAGCTGCTATTTACTGAAATGTAGTTATGTTCTTATACTTATTAATCAATAATTCTCCTTTTTAACATAAGAATGTAGCATTCTTCCATATATAATAATCTAAAATTATTTGCAAGGACTAATTTAAATGATCATTGAGAAGCTAATTTTTAAAGCCTATACTTAACAAATAGGTTAAAAAAACCTTATGGAATGAATAATTACAATTATTTAATATAGAAAGCAATGGGTAATTTCAATACTAATGTCTTAGAACCAAATTAAAGATATTTTAGTGGTGATTAAACAGATCTATGATCATTACTGTTTCAAAGCTGTAGGAATTAACTTAACTTGTTGCAAATACAGACCTAGCACCCCACATCTTTGGAAGCCACTGTGCATCATTTGTAAGAGCCAAAGATCTGTTTCCAAAGAACAATGCCCATGTACATTCTAAGGTGTGCAATCTTGATTACAGAGTGATTCTTGGAATCATGATATTCTCAACAACATAACACCTCAGGAACATTAAAATACTCTTTATTTATATGAAATTGTGTAATCTCTTCATTAGTTACCATGAAACATGTGCTTATTAACTGATCTTTCATTGGACAGGTCAAGGATAATTTGGGAAGCCTTTTCTCCTAAAATTAAAAGTGTCCATTGCATAATCAAATAGCAATTTAACAGTAGAATTAATTTTGCACAGTTTCATGGAAAAGAAGATTATCATTAAAAACTATTTCCATTGTCTACCGTGAATTGATTATTCCTCTCTCAGGGTCTCCAGGCTTTCATAAAGGTTTTAACAGGAGATTGGAAGGAATTTGCTGCCCACTTATGATGATGCTTCAAAAAAAAAGGTTCTTCAGAATGGATCAAAGGCTGTAATTTCCATGCCATTTCTGTTCAATTTTCTTTTCTCCTAATGTTTTCATTTTTGAAATGGCTATGATTGCAATCCAATTTTGCCCACACAGCACTGCATGCCTAAATGAACCATTTATCACAAACTCTCTGTCTTTTTGATGCTTGAGATTTTTATTTGCTTAGAAGTCTTTTTTTTTCCCCCATTAATGTTTACCATTCAAGCTGCATTACAATTACCTTCAGTAATTACTACCTGTAGTGGCTTATATTATTCTATTCTCCAGATGTGGCATCAAAAGTTCCTATTTCAAACCAATTATATGTTAGTGGAATTCACTGCAACTGCACCATAATGATTCCTTTCTACATCCCTGAAAGATTATAAATTTGAGTCATCCTGACTTAAAAATACTAAAACTTTAAAATCCCTAGGGTTGATATTTCATGAGAATCTCACAGATTTTCATGAACTCATTAGATGTAAGTTCCTTTCTATCAGTTGATATTTATTACTTTTTGTGATATTGTAGCTACGAGTACATGGCATTGAGCCACAAAGTCTAAGAACCGTAGTTGACAAACGGTTGAATTTAAGGTCTTTTAATGTAGTTTAACTTTACAAAGGCTACTTAAAATTGTCCAAACCTACATTATAATCATCACAATCAACATTATAATAATAAACCCTTTTCCCCACTTTCAGCACTTACAAAGATAGAAGAAAAATCAGTTTGAATTTAGAGTAAAACAGGTATGGACCTTAAAGTATACACATTTCAGCTCCTTCCCTTGTCTTTTAATTTTCATGGAAATCTGCAGTTAGGGGAACAGTTAAAGTATATTTGCTAAAGACCACTGTTTTCTTTTCATGTACTTGGAAAATAAAGACATAATTGTTAAGAATAAGTATAGAATCAGCTTAGATATGCAAGAGGAGAACAGATAGTAGGCAACAGTAATTTTCGGTAATGATTGTAAAGATTCCTCTTATAAGCTAATTTTACATTCTGGAGATTTATGTATTTTTAAAAATGTAGATACTATGCTATTTAGTTTTAGTTACTATGCTCCTTTACCTTGTGGACATATGTCACAATTAAATTTTGTAACCTCTCCGCCCTGGGTCAGGTCTAATAACATTCAGAAAATATTTTATGGTGAATTTCAATAGGTTCTGACCATTCTTCTACCTTATGACTCCATAAGGCCATATTTTGAAGTTTATTAATTTCCTGAATTGCTGAAGTGGAGTCACTGATTGTCATTAGGGACATCTCCTACTAGGTTCTGTGGTACAATCTGTCATGGGCTTGGATTCAGAACCCGATTTAAATTCCAGCTCTTTCATAATCATCTGTGTGGTCCTGAGCAAATTATTAAACTTATTTAAGCCTCAGTTTTATCTTCTATAAAGTGATGAAGATTGCAGGAGATGGTATATGGAAAAGGTCTGGCGCGTCGTTTATAATCTCTCTGTGTTAGTTCTGATCATTCTAACAAACTGTTTCTTATACACAGGTTAACTTACATCCTCCTGTAACTTGCTTTGTACTTTTAAGTGTATATATGGATCTGTGTATAAAGTGTCTTTGCTGAGTGTGCTCAGTCTCTCTGTGGGAATTTGTGGAGGGCTAGGAGGGTGATTAACATATTGGGCTATAAATTCTCTCATGATTAAAAGTTCTTTAAGGTCTGAAGTAGTTTTTATTTGTTGTGGTGGTGGTTTGTTTCTGTAATGATTTTCTTTTCCCTTTCCCCATAGGACCTAAAATGCTATATGCATAAAGAGAAGCAGTGTAGATAGCATAATTATATAAATCTTGACCTCTGGAGTCCAATTGTTTAAGTCTGAATCACTAGCTTTGTGATGTTTGGAAAGTTATTTAAACATTTTCTGTCTCTCTTTACTCACCTGCAAAGGAGATCTGTTGATAATGATGTCAATCGCATTGGATTTTTACCAAAAGTTTAATACATGAAAAGCATAAAAAATGATGATGCCCTCTTGCACACTGTGAGCAAACACACACCTGTTACTTATTACTAATTCTTAAAGCACTTATGTTCAGTGTGGCTAAATAGCACTTGCCATAAACAAAATGATTTAAATGAACCCATTAAAATAAGCATTACATATTTTTGATGAGTTCTGTGTAATTACAATCTTTAAAATTTGTGTACAACAAAATAAGGTATATGAAATCATATTTTTTAAAAAAGTTAACATTCTAAATAAAGTTAGAAAAACAGACTTTTAATGAAGATGAGCAAAAGCCATATAGATTCAGAAAATTGGGTAATGTATTATTAGGCATGTATAGTACAAATTACAGAATACTAAGTGAATTTGTTACCATCTAAAACATTTAAGGTAATGGGGAGATAAGGTCTTGATTTTTTTAAGGGTGGAGATTGTTCTGTAAAGTCAATTAATACACTGATGAAACAAATACTGAGAAAAGAAGCTCCAAAAATCCACAATGCAGAAGCCACAAGCAATTTGGGCACTGGAAAATATACAGAAAGAATAGCTTAGTTGCTTGTAGTATTGAACTTGTTAAATATAGTACAGATATTATCATTTAAAAAAAAGATATGTAGTAAGTTGTATGGTAAACACTACATATGTTTATTGAATAGTGACTATGACTAAAGTTTTCCTATTTAATAAAGATATCTCCTATGAAACTTAAGTATGAGGAATTACATTAGTCATTTTTTCAGTCTCCAGACATCAACAGTTGCAATGATGCTTAGCCAAAATGATGCATACTTGAGTTAATTGACCTGTTGTTTATTATTTTAGAAAGAGTCTGGCTATTATTTTCTCAATGCCAAGTCATTTTTTCTTCTTGAGGTATAGTTTAACTCACTCCTTCAGTTTCTATTTCCCTGCTGGGACTTCTCCATTAAGAGAGTGGAGTTCCAATGGTGAGAAATGACTCAGCTGGAAAGCCAATACATTTTGTCCACCAATATCTTTTTTAAGAGTAGTAGTAGAAAATCACTAGACATTCTCTAGATATAGATGAATTAAAAAGTAAGCTCATATTTATATTTCTAGGCCATTCATAACCATGCAGGAAATACTAAAAGTGAAGATGTATAGAGATTACTGTATCAATTGCTTACACTAATGGACATTTTATCAGAATAAAATTGTATCCATCTTTTCATTCCTTTCTTCACTTGTTAGATAAGTATTTACTGTATAACTATTAAATGCCAGATACTATGCTAGACACATAGTAAGTGAGTTGAGATGGAGATTGGGTGGTAAACAAGATGTATAACTATTAATACTCCCTTCATAGAACCTACAGTTTAGTTGAAGACTCAGACATTACACAAATAATTACACAATTACCTTTGTGATGGATTACACGAAGGAACGGTTTTATCAGAGCATTAAGGGATGAAATCCATGCAAAGTAACTTACAGGTGTGCTCATTAAGGAGGCTTGTTTAAAAAATCTGAAGTATATTGTAAAGTAAAAAATAATAATAATAATAAAAAATAAATTTATTACAAAATAAAAAAAATAAAAATCTAAAGTGCTCGTCTGGAAGTTGACATGGGAAGTTTGCTAAAGGAACTGACACTGAAGTGCGAGGCTAGGGCACTTGCAAGCATGGTGCTCACAAGCGCTGCCAAGATGGGGAGCAACAAAGTAAGAAAAAGAAAGGGTAATTGAAATGAAGAAATAAATACCAATAAAATCATATCCCCTGTGGCATGGCTTATACAAATATTTCTTTCAATGCTGTTAATAGAACTTCTGGTGATTCTTTGGGAACTTAGTTTTATTCTTTATTGTTTTGTGTGCTTTTATACAGCAATGTAGAATCTGAGTTTAATTAAATCTCCACTGTTAATTGTTGCACGGATAAGTTTTGATTTACAAAGTTTCTCTAAAACTAAATTTTACTAAATTTATTAGTTTACCTTCGAGGCTTTAGAAAGTTAATGCTTTTATTTCAACTTGCTATGTGAGAATAGATGCAATATAACATTTGTTGAGCAACAACCATGGAAAACACTTGCTATGTGATTTTAGGCACAAAATAGGCTTCTCTGACATGGTTTCAACTCCAAAGGAGCTTTGACATAGTGCGCAATATGTGTGTATATTTGTGTTCAGGAGTCCTTCTTTTGCACACAGCTATGAGGACATGAAAAAACACAGGTGAGATTGAGAAGTATAGCACTGGGATGACCCAGAGAGATGGTATGGGGAGGGATGTGGGAGGGGGGTTCAGGATTGGGAACATGTGTACACCCGTGGCGGATTCATGTTGATGTATGGCAAAACCAATACAATATTGTAAAGTAATTAGCCTCTAATGAAAATAAATAAATTTAAATTAAAAAAAAGAAATTAAGTAAAATAAGGACTTGACCATACAATGAAATAAAAGTCAATTGTCTTTTGAGGCAATCTAATTGAAAGTAGACATTGCAAAACCTTACACTAAGAAGCAATAGGGAATGTGAATATTATATTACAAAAGATAAATAAGCACTGGTGCTTTGATCAAAGAAGAACAATAAGTGAGAACATCTTTAGGAAAGCATGAAGATTTAAAAAATGACTAGGTTGGCCATCAGTATATGGAAGACCGAGGGGCAGGATTATAAAGCTTGGAAAGCTTAGAAGTACTCTGGGTCATAATTAAAAATAATAGAATGGAATGAATGAAAATATAAAATTTGGTCTATCAGGAAAGGTCTTTGATAGTAAAAGTTATTGATTATGAGAGTTTTTCAAGGGTAACGGAAGGAGCTTCATCACTGGGACCTTAGAAATGAACAGGACAAAACCATGGTACAGGGTAGACAGTGGGCAAGCAGGCCTGGTGACTTGTTAGGTTTTTAATTTTTGGTTTCTCTGACTTTATGGGTTTTCTACATTGCATCATTTAAGTTATGACCAGCAATGTTCTCATTGCCTCTTGTAGCAGGAATTTATTTTTTTATAATATATTTGCTTTTCCATGGGCATTTTTGTTTAACAAGTTTTGGGAAACACACACCTGGAACTTGAATTAATTTTTTAGATTTCAGATCTAAGGCTCATGAATGATAGTCACAAGAGAAATAAATTGTAAAATAAGCCCAAGTAAAACTGGTTACAATTAGAGAGATTAGTCCAATTTCCTTTTGAACCAGTTCTGCAGATAATGTAGAGGCTCTCTTATTTTCAAGAGCTTTTATATTCCAGATACTGTACTATGTACCTTTATATGCATTATTTAGTTTAGGCCTCATTAATGTCCACCTGGGACTTCCCAGGTGGTGCTAGTGGTAAAGAAGCTGCCTACTGAGGCAAGAGACTTAAGAGACTTAAGTTTGATCCCTGGGTCAGGAAGATCTCCTGGAGAAGGGAATGGCATCCCACTCCAGTATTCTTGCCTGGATAATCTCATGGGCAGAGGAGTCTGGTGGGCTACAGTCCACAGGGTCGCAAAGAGTCAGACATGACTGAAGCAACTTAGTACCAATAGTCCAATACCATGGAGTAAGGTAATGCCCTTATTTTCCTATATATGGAAGTTGGGGTTTAGAGATGTGCTGCTATCAAGGCTCTTGCTCGTTCTATGATGACTATAGGGAGAGCAGATTGTCCAGGGCAAAGTCAGGTTCTGATACTCTTGATTACTAAGAGTACCAAGCCCTGAATACAATGGAGGACTCTGACAGGATTGGAAAATTTAGTGCCTTCAGGCTACAGCTAAATGGGATAGAGAAGTGTTTCTCATTTTGGTGGTACAGGGAGACACAAAGGTGCTTCTATCCTGGCAAGGTAAAACAGAATTCCTCCTTGTTTAAAATGAAATCCTATTGGAAGCTTATCCCATGGATGATTTCTTGGGAGACAAGATTCTCAAAGCAAAATGAGCCGGCCTGTGAAGAGGGTGAAGAGTATTCTAGCGTTCCCAGGCTTGTGTGAACAGTTGTCATGGCTCTGCAGGTGAAGGGGTCTGGTGGAAAGATCACCCCTAGTGCTCAGTCATTTGTAAGTGGAATTATATCACGTGAACTGTGGATGTCTGGGGTCTGGGGAAGTGTGGTCACAGAGACAAGTCAGAAGCCTGCTTCCCTCATCTCAATGTGGCCTGATAAGATTGTTAAGGCAGGCTCTCTTGCCTAACAGGGAGGGTCTCATTAAGGAATGTCAGGGAAGAGACTGGTGTCTGGGCCCCATATCTCTGTTCTCTGTATCACTGAGGTAGTATTTTATGTCTGCTGTTGGATGGATTATCCTTGTTAACAGGTGTTATTGACTTTGCTTTCCTGTATTCTTTCAGAATTCAAGGGAAATAACTTGGGTGCCCTGTCTATTGCCTAGTTGCAATAATAGATAGCATAATTTATTGATAAAAATTGAGAAGGAATTTGATCTATAGTAAGCAAAAGGAGCTAATTTTTCAGGAAAGGATAGGTCAAAGAAATGATGATGAGTGTATATCATGCTCAAGTGTGGTGTGTTTTGTCTTCCATGACACCACTCCCAAATTCCCAACTTACAGTATTCAGGAAATCCCACAGCAGTGTACAATTTCCCAATCATGACATGTAAATTCATCTCCAAATTTGTCTTCTGGCAATATGTTAACAGTTACATCCTGAATTCAGACTTCAAGCTTTTGATTTTAGAGAAATCTTTAACATGAGCTAACATACTCTTTGAACAGTAAACTATAGGCATGTAATCAATATTCTCTTCTGAAAAGAAGAGAAGCGAAAAGCAAAGGAGAAAAGGAAAGATATAATCTGAATGCAGAGTTCCAAAGAATAGCAAGGAGAGATAAGAAAGCCTTCCTTGGCGATCAACGCAAAGAAATAGAGGAAAACAACAGAATGGGAAAGACTAGAGATCTCTTCAAGAAAATTAGAGATACCAAGGGAATATTTCATGCAAAGATGGGCTCGATACAGGACAGAAATGGTATGGACCTAACAGAAGCAGAAGATATTAAGAAGAGGTAGCAAGAATACACAGAAGAACTGTACAAAAAAGATCTTCACAACCAAGATAATCACGATGGTGTGATCATTCACCTAGAGCCAGACATCCTGGAATGTGAAGTCAAGTGGGCCTTAGAAAGCATCACTACAAACAAAGCTAGTGGAGGTGATGGAATTCCAGTTGAGCTGTTTCCATCCTGAAAGATGATGCTGTGAAAGTGCTGCACTCAATATGCCAGCAAATTTGGAAAACTCAGCAGTGGCCACAGAACTGGTAAAGGTCAGTTTTCGTTCCAATCCCAAAGAAAGGCAATGCCAAAGAGTGCTCAAACTACCACACAATTGCACTCATCTCATATGCTAGTAAAGTAATGCTCAAAATTCTCCAAGCCAAGCTTCAGCAGTATGTGAACCGTGAACTTCCAGATGTTTAAGCTGGTTTTAGAAAAGGCAGAGGAACCAGAGATCAAATTGCCAACATCAGCCGGATCATCGAAAAAGCAAGAGAGTTCCAGAAAAGCATCCATTTCTGTTTTATTGACTATGCCAAAGCCTTTGACTGTGTGAATCACAACAAACTGTGGAAAATTCTGAAAGAGATGGGAATACCAGACCACCTGACCTGCCTCTTGAGAAACCTGTATGCAGGTCAGGAAGGAACAGTTAGAACTGGACATGGAACAACAGACTGGTTCCAGATAGGAAAAGGAGTACATCAAGGCTGTATATTGTCACCCTGCTTATTTAACTTATATGCAGAGTACATCATGAGAAATACTGGGCTGGAATCAAGACTGCTGGGAGAAATATCAGTAACCTCAGATATGCAGATGACACCACCCTTATGGCAGAAAGTGAAGAGGAACTAAAAAGCCTCTTGATGAAAGTGAAAGAGGAGAGTGAAAAAATTGGCTTAAAGCTCAACATTCAGAAAACAAAGATCATAGCATCTGGTCCCATCACTTCATGGGAAATAGATGGAAAAACAGTGGAAACAGTGTCAGACTTTATTTTTCTGGGCTCCAAAATCACTGCAGATGGTGACTGCAGCCATGAAATTAAAAGACGCTTACTCCTTGGAAGGAAAGTTATGACCAACCTAGACAGCATATTCAAAAGCAGAGACATTACTTTGCCAACAAACACCTGTCTAGTCAAGGCTATGGTTTTTCCAGTGGTCATGTATGGATGTGAGTATTGGACTGTGAAGAAAGCTGAGTGCTGAAGAATTGATGTTTTTGAAAAATGGTGCTGGAGAAGACTCTTGAGAGTCCCTTGGACTGCAAGGAGATCCAACCAGTCCATCCTAAAGGAGATCAGTCCTGGGTGTTCATTGGAAGGACTGATGCTGAAGCTGAAACTCCAATACTTTGGCTACCTCATGCAAAGAGTTGACTCATTGGAAAAGGCCCTGATGCTGGGAGGGATTGGGAGCAGGAGGAGAAGAGGACAACAGAGGATGAGATGGCTGGATGGCATTACCTACTGGATGGACATGAGTTTGGGTGAACTCCGGAAGTTGGTGATGGACAGGGAGGCCTGGCGTGCTGCGATTCATGGGGTCGCAAAGAGTCGGACACAACTGCGTGACTGAACTGAACTGAACTGAATCAGTATCTATGTAGTGGAGTTTTATTAACTATATTTTTAAGGGAAAAAGTAGAGTAGTATTTTCCAAGTTGCTTGAGCCCAACTCTCTTCCATTTGATCAGAATTTGTAATTTTTTCATGAAAAATTGAAGCCTATTTTAAGGAATTTGAGAATGACTACTTGTTCTGATTTTGTTTTCAAAATACTACTCAAGATAAGATTACTAGGTTATGGGTAAAGCATGACTGAAATCTGTGGCAGTGCAAGTTTTATTTGATTTTCTTATTTGATTATGGCACCACTCCATCAGGGCTGAGCACCCACTGCTGCTGTGATTCAGTGTTCCCAATAAAAATGACAGTTGAGTTCAGAATATTAAAGTTTTAATCCCCTTATAGGCTGAAGAAAGATAAAACTTCAATATAACAGAGTGAGTGAGAATTTAAACTAATAAAACCTGATACTGGGCAAATTTACTCATGCTTACCTAAAAAAGGGGCTTAATAGATTATACTATCCACACAAGTGCTGCAAAGGGCAACACTATAAAATTCTAAAGGTATTTTAATAAATTACTTTTGAGTCTGCGTGTTTTGTGTGTGTAAGTAATGCTTACTAGTATTGTTGTTCCTATAGTAACAATTCTAGCAACATGAAAAGATATTAATGAGATCGGCTCTTAATCCATTTTTGAAGTATCATCAGAGAAATCTATATGTTACTCTCTAGATCTAATCATTCTTTTTTTTTTTAAGAACAAGGTTTTCTCAAAATCATAGATCCATAGGTTACACAAAAACAATATTGGGCTTGAAGTTCTGTTATTTCTGCTTCTCATTTGTCCAAGGACAACTTGAGTTTGACCTCTTATCTTAAAATGCACTTGAAGCATAGGAATATATCCTACCATGCCTACTGCAGTTTTCTGTAAGGCAAAATTATATTCCTCAAGGGCACCCCACTCCAGTACTCTTGCCCGGAAAATCCCATGGGTGGAGGAGCCTGGTAGGCTGCAGTCCATGGGGTCGCGAAGAGTCGGACACGACTGAGCGACTTCACTTTCACTTTTCAGTTTCACGCATTGGAGAAGGAAATGGCAACCCACTCCAGTGTTCTTGCCTGGAGAATCCCAGAGACAGCGGAGCCTGGTGGGCTGCCGTCCATGGGGTCACACAGAGTCGGACACGACTGAAGTGACTTAGCAGCAAGCAATCTGAGGCTGACAAAAATCAAATAAATGATTTTCTGATTCAGACCCTGGACCTTGGACTCATAACACAGGTACATTCAGTAATAAGTGATAAAACTCTGAAAAGAATTCTGGTACTCAACTGATTAAAACAGTGACAGTCATTTTAATTCTGCTGCTCAAGAGACAAATGAAAGTTCATATGAAATAGTGATCTGCTTACAGTGTCTTATTTCTCCTTATTTTACTGATGTTCATATTTGATTGATTAAATTTGTCTCCACCTCCAAGCATTTTGCCAAATGGAAACATTCTATTTCATCTATCTTAGTAAGTGTCTGCTTCCTGGTATGGGAGATCAATAAAAAGTGTTATTGCTAAGTCTTTCATGGTTGGTCTACATTGTAGGTTGATTTGGTTTTCTTTATTCTGGCCACATTTTCAGTATACTTAACCCAGCCAGCCATAGATTTATTTCCATCTTTAGTACCCTCTGGAAAATGTACCTATGTAAGCCCTCTCATAAAAAGATGAATAAAGTAAATTTATCAAGCAGTAGCTAAGAAGAGTCTTAATTTCTCCATGATGTTTTCGGTACTTCAGACTAGTGGAAATGAAGGTGAGCTGCTTACCTGGTACCACAGGGGCTGCTTTGAAATCTGGATGGATGTGCTGTGAGAGAGCTCTGGGCCCCCGGGCGCAGTACTGACCTGTGCTGCCTCGACAATGATCCTTTCCCGAGATACCAAACTAGACCCAGCCACTCAGGATTACTGCCTGGACACTGCTTCTCCTCTGGCCCTCAGTAATTCTGCTCAGGCCTCATGCAAGACAGCTCCTCAAGCGCCTTCAAGGACATTCCCTAGGAAACTACATGCTGATTCTCTATTTCAAACTGCTGCTAGCTGAGCTGGGTCCTGATGTACTTTAGGATCACCGCCGAAGAAAGAAACCCTAGTCAATGACAGTGCTGTTGAACCTAATGAATTATGCAGCCTAATGCCACGTGTTCTTACATGATATTCCTGAGAAAGTATGGGAACAAAAAAGCATGAAAGCAGTAGAAGCAATTAATATCACCTCCTGAGCCCACCTTAACTATGTTAAATGAAATATTTCTAAATAGTTTATATCTTTTTAAACTTTTTTTAAAGAGCAGTTTGAGGTTCACATGTATTGTTTTTTTTTAAAGAGATAATATCTGGCCTTCTACATTCAAATCACTACTAGCCTAAATATTTTCATTCTTTGCCCCGATTACTCAATGATTTCTTTTTCATCAACAATATTAGAACATTGGTTTTGTGTTATCAAATGCAAAATAATCTGCATTATTCAAATAGCAAGCATTTCTCATGTTTTTCAAATGTGTTAACCTATATAGCCACAATAATATTAATGGAAGTAAATAAAATAGCTATTTTAATTAGCTATCCATTCTACTATGTCTGCCTAATGTCACATGTAACATTTTATGCATCTTCATAATAAATTTAAGAAGCAGCAAAGATACAAGTATATGTTATTTGTACATTATCAAAGGAGTACATTTTTTAAAACGAAATCCATATGGTGCCACAAAATATTAAAATATAAAATTCCTTAGGCATAAATTAAGAAAAAATGAAGCATAAAGTATAGATTAGTGAGACAAGGCATATATTGAATCTGATCATAGAAAACTGTCATGGAAGGGGAGGTGAGGATGAATAAACCTCATAAGGAGGGGTGAAATAAAAACTTGTTGTGGAATGAAAGACATTTTGGAACTTTGATATCTGCAGGAGACAGATGGCAAAACATGCTTGCTTCCACAGATAATAGGCTTCATTTTAACAAAACTGAATAGAGACGGCAAGGCAAAAGAGCTGGCCTACTTTTTTTCAAGATGAACACTTAGGAATTGACTCCCTTGACTCTGACTGCCAGTTCATTCTGATGTCGGCAGGCTGAGCTCAGGGTGGGGCAGGGACTAGAGTCTACTGACACCAAGAAACCATGTGGGTTCTTTTTTTTTTTTTGAGAGAGGCAAAGACAGTTGTCACAGTGGTGCTGGTAACATGTAAACCTACAGACTCCTCCTCCTAAGATAAAAGATCTTCAAATCCTTAAGGAGTCAATACGACCAGGATGCAGATCAGGGTGCTCAAACTGTAGGGTGCATGAGTCAAGTGGCAGCTCAGAGAAGTAATAATTCTTTAGCCCCACCCTCGTAGATGATGATTCAGGAGTAAATCTAGGGAGCTGTCCTGCATTTTTAAAACATTTCAGTTGACCCTGATGCATGGTAACAAGACACAGTCTTTACAAATCAGGTGGGCTTGGGTTTAAACTCGTTCATTTGCTCTGAGAACTCAATAGGCACTTAACTTTGCATGTGGTCAGAATAAATACATTTCAGAGATGTTAATCTGCTGTTATCTTCAGACCAAATTGTATATAGAAACTGCCTAGATACAGTGTACTAAATCAAGGAGTGTTCTAGAAAAGCCAGAATTCTAGAGGCAGATATACTGTGAAGGAAACCCAATTCCGCTTTCTTTTACAGAAGCAAATGTGAGCTTCTTGGGAAAAGTTTGCAGAAGAATCTGAAGTCTATAAAGTGTGCAAATACTCCCTTAATGGAAGCACATGGGTTATTAGCCTGTGTCTTCCTGGTGTCATAGAGCCCATGTATTCGGAGACTGTGGCATAGTAAGGACTTGGCTATATTTTCAGTGCTAGCAGGACCTTCCCAGATGAAGGGAGTCTGGCAGCTGCGTGCCCCTCAGGGAAGCCAGGGGCAAGAGAAAAGCCATATGCTGCCTCTCTGCTTCTGCTGTGGGGAGCCATTGCATTTCCGTTCATTTCAGCATACCTGTTAAAAAAAAATCAGGGACTTTCTGTAGCTTCCTGTGGTCTTTTCCTGACATTCCTAGGTCACATGAAATGGTGCATACATGGCCACACTCACTGCTGATATGTTTTGTGCATAACTTGGTAACTGAGGCATAGAAACACTGTCACCTACTCATTCTACTCCATGGCTTGGTTAATCTGTTTACCAGGTTGCCTACTGGTGATATAATTCTTTGCCCTGGAGTAAACCAAAGTGGGCAATGTTTCTTGTTTCAGGGAAAGAGTAATCCTAACCAAGTCACATCAAGCACTAACTTCGTTATAATTTGGCTTTAGTAGATGCAGATGTAAATATTTAGGCATAGGTGCAATATAAAATACAAAAAACATTGTAGACAGCGGATGGACCAATTCCATTTTTCAAAAGCACAATTAAAATTAGATAGCCAGTGGAAATTTACTGTATAACTCAGGGAGCTCAAATCTGGTGCTCTGTAATAATCTAGAAGGGTGGAAGGTGGGAGGGAAGTTCAAAAAGAAGGGAACATATGTATCAGTTCAGTTCAGTCGCTCAGTCGTGTCCAACTCTTTGCGACCCCATGAATTGCAGCATGCCAGGCCTCCCTGTCCATCACCAACTCCCAGAGTTCACTCAAACTCATGTCCATTGAATCGGTGATGCCATCCAGCTATCTCATCCTCTGTCGTCCCTTTCTCCTCCTGCCCCCAATCCCTCCCAGCATCAGAGTCTTTTCCAATGAGTCAACTCTTCGCATGAGGTGGCCAAAGTAGATTCATGTTGATATATAGCAGAAAGCAAGACAATATTGCAAAATAATTATCCTCCAACTAAAAATTAATGTTAAAAATTTTTTAAAAACACTATTAAAATCAACTCTACATATACTGAATACTTAGAAAACTGTTAATTATTAGGCATTTTTCTCCATTTGTTGTTCAGTTGCCAAGTCATGTCCAACTTTTTGTGACCTCATGGGCTGCAATACGCCAGGCTTCCCTGTCCTCCACTATCTCCCAGAGCTTGCTCAGACTCATGCATTGAGTCAGTGATGTCATCCAACCATCTCATTCTCTGTCATCCCCTTTTCCTCCTGCCTTCAATCTTTTCCAGCATCAGGGTATTTTCCAAAGAGTAGGCTCTTTGCATCAGGTGGCCAAAGTATTAACAGCAGTCCTTCCAATGAATATTCAGAATTGATTTCCTTTAGGTTTGACTGGTTTGATCTCTTTTCAGTCCAAGGGACTCTCAAGAGTCTTCTCCAGCACCACAATTTGAAAACATCAATTCATTGGCCCTCAGGCTTCTTATGGTCCAACTCTCACATCCATACATGACTACTGGAAAAATTATAGCGTTGACAATACACACCTTTGTCAGCAAAGTGACATCTCTTCTTTTTAATACACTGTCTAGGTTTGTTATAGCTTTTCTTCCAAGGAGCAAGCATCTTTTAATTTAATGGCTGCAGTCACTGTCTGCAGTGACTTTGGAACCTGAGAAAATAAAATCTGTCACTGTTTCCACTTTTTCCCCATCTATTTGCCATGAAGTGATGGGGGACTAGATGCCATGATCTTAGTTTTTGAAATGTTGAGTTTTAAGCCAGCCTTTTCACTCTCCTCTTTCATCTTCATCAAGTTATTCCTTTAGTTCCTCTTTGCTTTCTGCCATTAGAGTGGTATCATCTGCGTATCTGAGGTTGTTGATATTTCTCCCAGCAATCTTGATTTCAGCTTGTGCTTCATCCAGCCTGGCATTTCACATGATGTACTCTGCATATAAGTTAAATAGGCAGGGTGACAATATACAGCCTTGACATCGTCCTTTCCCAATTTGGAACCAGTCTATTGTTTCATGTCCAGTTATAACTATTGCTTCTTGACCTGCATACAGGCTTCAGGAGGCAGGTAAGGTGGTCTGGTATTCCCATTTCTTTAAGAATTTTCCACAGCTTGTTGTGATCCATACAGTCAAAGGCTTTAATGTAGTCAATGATGTATAAGTAGATGTTTTTCTGGAATTCCCTTGCTTTTTCTATGTTTCATCGGATGTTGGCAATTTGGTCTCTGGTTCCTCTGCCTTTTCTAAATCCATCTTGAACATGTGGAAGTCCTGCGTTCACATACTGTTGAAGCCTAGCTTGAAGGATTTTGAGCATTACTTTGCTAGCATGTGAAATGAGCTCAGTTTTATAGTAGTTTGAACATTCTTTGACATTACCTTTTTTTAGGATTGGAATGAAAACTGACCTTTTCCAATGCTGTGGCCACCGCAGCATTTGTTTTTCCAAATTTCATGAGTTTTCCAAATTTTCTCCTCTGCTCCAACAGAAAGGAAAATAATTCTGGAGTAGTTTGTTACAGTCACAGGCTTATGTACCAGAAATGTATTCAGGGCCTCCCCAGATCATTATAGAAACATGTCATGGTCAGAAATCCTTCTTGGGTAATGGAAGCCGAATGAGCAAAGAGACAGTAGTCCTTGGCCTTTTCAAGGCTGGCATAATCTAGAACCAAAGCTCTCTCATCACTGGATCTCTGATGCTCTGCCCTCTCCCATTCTTAATTTGTCAAGTTCTCAGCTCTAAGTCCAGCCTTTATTGTTATCTCCAATTTCAAACCTTAAAGCTTTTAGCCTTAAACATGGGGAGAAAAACAGGCTGTGAGCTACCACATGCAAGAGGCCTGGGACTAAGAACACAGACATGCTGAATATTTTTCCTACAGGATGCTGAGAGTGCTGAAACATGCCTCGGTACGTCTGGTGCTGGCAGTGCTGGGCTGCGCCCTAACAGAGCCCAGGCAAAGGAGGGACCAGCAATACTGATTTCGCCTTTCCTTAAAATTTTGTTGTTGTATTTATCTATCGTGGAATTTTGATAAATTCTGATTTTTAAAAATTGCTTTAAAATATTTACTTGATTATGGGTTTTTTGGTATCATCTTAAATTTTGTATATGAAGCAATTGCCTCATTCTGTTCCTTCCTGAGTGAAGGCCTTGAAAAATATAATGTATTTAACAGATATGTATATAGATTGTGATATAGAGGTGATACAGAATAGGGTAAAGTATAATGCATATTTACACATTGTACTTTATACATATAGTTTACAGTATGTGGAAAAAGTGCAATATAGTTAATGGATGTGTACCTAGTGTACAATATATATATGAAAAGGAAAACAAAATGGGAAGGAAATTACACTTATTGAGAGTCCACGACATGTATGGATGCATGGAGGCATTGTTTCTGTGAGATTATATATATATATATATACACATATATATAACCATATAATATCTATATCCTGATAGATAGCATTTAATGTATTTATCTCAACAAATATATATATATATATAATATAAAATGTACATACACATATTTTCATTTAATCCATGGATTTATTTTACATGTTAAGGTGAGGAAATGATAGTTTGGAGAATTTAAGTAACTTGCCCAAAGTTGCAGATCTGTGAACAGGAAGAAGTGAATAAAAGTTAGAGAGAGTGATCTGTTTGTAAATTAGGAAGTGCGTTGTAAATTAGGAAGTAGACTATAAATTCTAACAGACTACTATTTTTAGTATTATTGTATTTAGAAAATACTACAAAATACTTTTCAAGCTTTCATTAAAGAGCAATGATGTTTATGTCTCTTTCATTGAGATTGAAAATATAAATTTGATGCTGAAATGTAAGTTTCTAGTGATATCTTTTTAAAATTGTAAAGATATTTTTGGCTGCAGTTGGTTTCTTAAATTATTAGTTTGAATTACTGCTTTTTTGGTAGGTTTTTTTTTTGGTATGCATCCCAGCAATATTTTTAGTGAGCTATGAAATGGAAATTAAGTATTTAAGCATCAGAGAGCTTCAGAGGTAAAGTATTTATCAGTCAGTCAGTACTAGTGAAAGCTGTATGGTTACAGGTAAGACCAGGGAAATCAATATTAATTATTTACATTGCTCTACGTTTCATAATGAACGATGTGATGGTTAAATCAGTATGTGTTTGGGCTTGAGAAAGGACATGAATATCTACAATCATATTTTTATGCATCACTGCTTGCAGAGTAGAATAAACATCTCCTAATAATGTGGCAGAAAAGAAATTTGTGCAGGGGTAAAGAAATATCTATAGTTAATTCAAAAACATGATCCTCTACATAAATACCAGTGCTGAGAAAGGTCAGCCATGCTAACAAAGGGTTGATGTGATATTGAATGTATAAAGAAATAAACTATAGAGTTACAACTACATTTAATCCTTATTCATCTAAGATTAAAGAATATGTCTTAAAATGTTTATGAAGTGCATAAATGCATAGTTACTCAGTAGTGTCTGATTCTGCCACCCCATGGAAAACCAAAAATTAAACATGCTCAAGATCTTATTTTTACACTGATAATCTAATTTTCAATATTTTCAAAGGTATCTTGGTAGAAGCACAGTGACAAGGTAAAAGTTTACCATCAGGGTGGAGATAGTCTTGGTTTTGGGAAAAGCTTTTGTCACATCTAATTTATGACTTAGTAGAGTTATTTAACATCTCTGAGTCACGCTGCTCTTGTTTAATTGTGGGAAATGATAGCTACTTTGTGGGATAGTCATGGATATTAATGATACAGTGGATATAAAGTGCCAAGTACAAAAAAAGTTCTAAGTGTAGTACCTGAAACATATCAGTCATTTAATAAATGAGAGATCTAACTTGTCATTGATGCCTTTGGATGCAAAGTAATAATACTTTGGAACAAATATTTGATATGATCTACAGAAATGACTAACCATACATTTCATATATGGAATAATGAAAATAATTGATAAGTTTTCTTGTTTCCAGAGGAATAATATCTGCACTAATAAAAGTGGAGAGAAAAATCAATTTTAATATGTGAGAGAACCCATATTTAAAATTGATCAGTGACATTATAATTAATGAAAAACACAAGAAACATTTTTTTTAATAAATAGAAGAGATTTACCATTTACATGTAATAACCTCATTGAACAAATTTTTTTCTTCTAACAGAAAGTATTGGCTAAGAAGAATTAGTTAAGAAAAACCGTGTTAGATAACATGTTAAAAATGAAAATTACATGGCCAGAATACACTGGCCATCTTCAATAATAATTGTCATTATTATAATGTTATTATTAGAAGCCTTGGAAAATAGCTTGTCAGTAATGTGCAATATATAAGAAATACTTGGAGAGTAGAGGTCTGTGTGAGGTCGGGAACTAACTTACCTAGTACATTCGTTTGTGAAATTCACTGCTGGTCAAGTTTGGTAATACCAGACAGTGGTTAACAAGATGACTTTTGGGTTGGAAGGTCTGGGTTTTAATCCCAGCCTCACTTCTTGTGAGCTGATGGATCTTGAACAAATTACTTAACTTCTTCAGGGTTTTATTTTTTCCTCTGTAAAAATGGGATAAAATACCAATCTATAATATTATGTGAGTTTAACCAAGATAATGCAGTTAGCAGATGTCTGGCTGTTCATAAGAGCGCAATAGATAGCAGCTGAAATGATGTCTGCTCTACTAATGAGAATGATATATTTATTTTTATAATAATGGAAAATTAAGTGATTTTCTGTCTAAATGTTAAACTTTAACATTCCCCATTTATTTTAAACATATTTTCCAGTCTAGACTGAACTCAACCCAAGTCCCTTCAAGCAAATTTCCTGTAAGGAAATTTCCAGGCAGTGTTGTCTCAGGCTACCCGCCTGGGATTTAGAACAATGATATGACTTGGAGTGAAAGCTTGCCACATTGATTTGCCTTCCTCCAACTGAGATATCAAAAGCTTTTAATTAGCAGCTTATTCTAATTGCTTTTGCTAGGATCTTATTTGTTCAGAAACTCAACCACTCCAAAAGATACCTGAAGCCCTCCATCCTTCAACTACTGCCAAGAGAATAAGCATCCACTCACTGACACCAACCCAGGTCCTGTTGACCTAAAAGTAAAGCCATGGACTGGAACAGACTGATATCCCCATAAGTGTCTTTTTTGATCAAAAGCCAAATGCTCATGTCAACCAAGGAGGTATTTGCACCCAACTCTTAATTTTCCTTATTGCAGAAAGAAAGTTGAATAGTTCTGACTATCTAATCTCACCTCCCCAGTAGATCTTAATTTCTTCTGTCTTAAACTTCCATAATGTTCAGCCTTGTTTTAGACATATGATTGGTAGACATTGAAATCTTGTTATTTATTTATTGGTATCTGAGAAAAGCACAGAATAATTTTATGCTTACAAAGACACAAAGGTAGAAAAATATGTTCAAATTCAAGGTTTGAAATTTAATGAGTGAGACATATATTGCTATACTAACCAAATAATATATTACTAAAAAGAGTATATATTAAAAGAAAACAAAACCTTGAATGTAAAATAAAGGAGCATTCTAGTATAGTCTAGTATAGACAGTGTCTCTGAAAGTTGGATTTCATAGCTTCATGAAGCCACAATCAAATCTTGCTATGTTCCAATCATCGGTGTGTGCTAAAGTACAAAATCATCATCGTTACCCTGACATTTTCCATTTGCTTCTGCTGAATTCCCAGTGAATTCTTCCAACATTCAGAAAAATGCTCCTTGGCATTTACCTTGTCATTTTGATGATGCTATACATCCCACAAACTGACAGAAATTGTCAGGTCTTCTTTTCTTTCATAATAATTCAAACATGCCTTTGTAAACTGGAATTACTTGTAGTGATTGGTGAAAATGATTTTTTATTATTTTCTCACACTTCCATATTGCTCAGGGAAAGGAAGATGTAATTATTCAGCTTATATATGCACAACACTGCTTTTAAAAACTTTTAAAGAGGAGGTAGATTTGGGTTTGACACCTTGCAACAAGGAAAATGGTGTTTGAGATTTGAGACAATTTATTGAATCACAGTGAAATCAGAATGTGGACTTTTTATTGGGAAGAGTGGCAGGAAATTGCCAGTATTGACCAGCACTTCCAGATTCAAGAATAACGGGTAATTTCTGATACCTGAAGCCTGCAATCTGGACATAGATGACTACCAGATCTGTGTTTCTACCAAGGCCTTTACCCTGGATTCTGGTCTGTTCATTAGGGATTTATACCAGATGGTGTGCTATCTCATCAAACTCCAACTTTCTTAACCTGTGCTCATAATCTTTCTTTTCCAAACTGGTTACTCTTCAACCTTCCTACTTCTATCAAAGTTGCATCATTTCCCTAGTCACTTAGATGCAAGAACAGCGTTTAGATGTTTCTGCACGTGAATCAGCCATTGGGTTCTGTTTCTTTGTCCATATTGCCTTTTACACACATCTCTTTTCCATTCTGGCTTGTTCCTCTGAAGTTCAGATCCATCCTTTCACCTCTGGACATAGCATCACCAAGCCAGAACAAAAGAAAACTTTTTTTTTTAATTTTATTTTATTTTTAAACTTTACGTAATTGTATTAGTTTTGCCAAATATCAAAATGAATCCACCACAGGTATACATGTGTTCCCCATCCTGAACCCTCCTCCCTCCTCCCTCCCCATACCATCCCTCTGGGTCGTCCCAGTGCACCAGCCCCAAGCATCCAGTACCGTGCATCGAACCTGGACTGGCAACTCGTTTCATACATGATATTTTATATGTTTCAATGCCATTCTCCCAAATGTCCCCACCCTCTCCCTCTCCCACAGAGTCCATAAGACTGTTCTATACATCAGTGTCTCTTTTGCTGTCTCGTACACAGGGTTATTGTTACCATCTTTCTAAATTCCATATATATGCGTTAGTGTACTGTATTGGTGTTTTTCTTTCTGGCTTACTTCACTCTGTACAATAGGCTCCAGTTTCATCCACCTCATTAGAACTGATTCAAATGTATTCTTTTTAATGGCTGAGTAATACTCCACTGTGTATATGTACCACCGCTTTCTTATCCATTCATCTGCTGATGGACATCTAGGTTGCTTCCATGTCCTGGCTGTTATAAACAGTGCTGCGATGAACATTGGGGTACACGTGTCTCTTTCCCTTCTGGTTTCCTCAGTGTGTATGCCTGGCAGTGGGATTGCTGGATCATAAGGCAGTTCTATTTCCAGTTTTTTAAGGAATCTCTACACTGTTCTCCATAGTGGCTGTACTAGTTTGCATTCCCACCAAAAGTGTAAGAGGGTTCCCTACAAAAGAAAACTTTTTGTTCAAGGAAGCATTTATGTTCAAGGAAACCTTTAATAATGGTTTTCTAGTAGAAAGAAAAGCTACTGCAGTAAAACCACACTTCAAATTATTGCAGTATCCAGCTCTTTAGCCTCAAAAGAAACAATAGGATTCTCAAATCAAAAGGAAAATAAATTTCAACTAAATTATAGTAGTCCCATATATAGTTAGCTTTTCTGCCTCCACTTCCCTTCTTTACTTCTCTCTCTTCAATTCATTATATTCCCTTTCATCAGACATCTAATAATCCTGTAATACATCAGTGTTTCATGTCTTCGATGGATAAAATCAGCATTTCAAAGAGGTTTGTTGCTTTTAACTCATTTAAATAGCAGTCAAAAGAAGTAATTTTATCCGTGTAGGTTTATTTTCGAAATTAGATTGTACGGCACTTGCAGTGTGTAAGGTCCATGAGGCTATGTCTCTTCATTGTTGGTCTTTGTGGTTGCATTTAGCTTATAACACATTTCAATATCAATGTGGTTTTGTTTCAATTTAAAAACTAGTTTATACTTAACATGAAAAATAAAACAATCAAGAATCTTGGAGTTTCCAAATCTTCTTTGAAGAATCCTGGAGTTTATTAGAGCATAGTTATGGAAATAACTGGAATAGATTGTCTCTGAGGAACTTCTGCAAGCTAATATTCTGTGACTCTGGTATATGTGGTTACCGTATACCACACACCATATATATTTATAAGCTACATATATAAATCACATGGTGGGAATGAGGGAGAGAGTTATGGGAATACTGAAAGAATTACAAATCCAAAGAATTTAAAATCATCAGGACCTTAAAAGGCTACTTCTCTGCTCTGATTATTTTATAGATGAGAACATTGAGGGCCAGAGAGAAATGGAGTAATTTGCTCTTTCACTCAAAAAAGGTTATAGTCTGGTGAGATTACAATTTATCTCTGGACCTCTGTCCCATGCCCTGTCTAGGACTCAGTTAGATTAAATATGATTATCGCAATTGTGATTTGTCCTGCTCTTGCCCTAACAACGTGTATTAAGAGCTATGAAACAACTAAGATTTTGCCCTACGTAAGTTAACAAGGGAGCCATCTACAAATCCATGGATGCTGGCAGAAGACAGGAAACTCCAGGGCCAAAGACAAAGGATTTCTATGCACGGCACAGCAAGCGGCGTGAGCTTACTTTTTCAATCCCCTCTGACGGTCCGGGTCTCAGGAGGATTATGTGGATGAGCTGTACATAGGGGACTGGTGTCACAGCTGAGACAGAGGCTTAGAAAACCCGAATCTTTGGTGATGATATGCAAAGAAACCAGCCTAACTTTTGCTCTGGATCGCTACCTGCCAAAGCTCTTTGCTACACAACATTCTCGAAAAGACTGAGAATCAAGGTAGCTGGTTCCTAGGCTCTCAAGAGTACCGAAGCACGACACCCACAAACTGTCTTGGAACAATAATGACTCATCTCCACTAGGTTAGTGATGATGGACAATACAAGGCACGGGATGAAAATGACTTCCAGGTAATGGCAGTTATTCCTAGAGTGAATATGCGTTCCAGTTGCATTTGGCAAGCCTGGTATAGATCAAGCGACACTTTTTAATTTGTTTTAGCACCGTGTCTAACTCTCAATAGCGACCTATTTTAGTAAGTAAATTGTATAGCTGCCTATAGTTCACTGTGGAAAAACACGCAATTTTTGAAAAACAACCCCTTCCAGATCAAAAAATTTTCATTGATCATGATAATATGCCTAAGAATTTCTGATGAATATTAGCAAATTTCCCAGTTTTTATGTACAAAGAAAAGTTTACTTGTTTATAGAAGGGTTTCTGAGAAAGATCTTCAAATTTCCCTTAAAAGTGTTATTTGAGTTTTGTTTGTAGGTAATTCTTTCCATCTGTCCATTGCGAGATCTGTATCCATTTGCAAAATAAAACATCTTTGAAAATGTTACACACAGATTAAATGATCTTTGATATAACTTTATATTCCACACAAAGCCCTGTGACTTAAATGGAATTTTACACATTTATACTTAGATTCATTTATTAAAAAGCCTCTGTCTCCATCTGGTTATGGCATTCTGCTAGCAGTAAGTCTCCTGATCTAAACTGCAAAATTTAACCCAGAGATTCCCAAACATTTTGCATTTTTAGCACCATTTAAAATACTAAATTTGTAGAAACTCATAGTCAAATATGGTGAATGAAGCAGTATATTTTGCAATAGAATTCCTCCCAGAGTCCATCAACGTTCCTACATGGGTTTAGTAAAGCACCCACGGTCGCTGCAATTCAATTCCTTCTGTAGTGACTCTTCCTTCTCATACAATTTTCATTGACCTGACTGCTCTCTCACAGACCCACGAGGGGCAAGTTTCATGGGTCTATTGGGTGTTTGCCTCGACACATGTCTGTGCTTTTTGGCTCTTATTCATGGCAGACTGTGCCCTGTTCTCCACTGCATCTCACAGCCTGTTATGCTTAATTTTTCATTGACCTTAATAGCATGTGTGTTTGGTTTTAGCAAAAATTAATATACGCGTTGCTGAAGTAAAAACAAAACAAAAATTGTAAAGAGTTTGTGTTTCAGACCACATCAATTGTTGTGACTCTTTAACTAACAACGTGTTTCTAAAATATTTAACCAAACTGCCCATAAAGACAAAGAATAAAGAAGGGATATCATCAGGAAAGTCTAGGGGACTGTAACCTAAGGTCACTCTTTTCTAACATAAGCTCTCATGATTTTTTTTCTTAACAGCTACTCATGCCTTTATACCTTATTGCATTATATATTTATAATTTTTGAAACAAACAAAAAGTTCTTCCCAACTACTTGAAGACTATAGAATTTCTAGGAAAATGTAATAGGTTTGTCTTGTAACTTGAAAACAATATATGCTGCAGTCTGAAGATCACAGGCTTGAAATGTTAAGTTTGCTTGGTTGTATTTCAAAAGGGAGATAGGATTCTAATAATTTCCCTCTTTATCTTGAATTCCATTCCACGATGTTTCTCATACCTTATTCATAACATGGCATCCATCTATCTATCCATCCATCCAACGTACATGATTTCATCTTTCTGAATCTATTCTGTCAACCTATCCATCTAGGCACATATCTACCTTTTTGTCTGTCCGGCCATCCACCCATATATGATTCTATGTCTGTCTTTCCATCCATGCATTAATTTACCTAAGTTCCATCTACATCTTTCTGTCTCTTTCTCTGTCTGGATAGACACTTCATTTCTTAAATAGCTGAATGTAAACAATATTAACTCATATTAATCATTGCTGCAAACATGATTCAACATTTATTCCTACAGAAGAGCTGTTCTATTGCTCTTAAGGTATCATTGTTTTTCCTCTCAGGTCACCTGATCTGCCTCTTGAGAAATCTGTATGCAGATCAGGAAGCAACAGTTAGAACTTGACATGGAACAATAAACTGGTTCCAAATAGGAAAAGGAGTACGTCAAGGCTGTATATTGTCACCCTGCTTATTTAACTTATATGCAGAGTACATCATGAGAAATGCTGGGCTGGAAGAAGCACAAGTTGGAATCAAGATTGACTGGAGAAATGTCAATAACCTCAGATATGCAGATGACACCACCCTTATGGGAGAAAGTGAAGAGGAACTAAAAAGCCTCTTGATGAAAGTGAAAGAGGAGAGTGAAATAGTTGGCTTAAAGCTCAACATTCAGAAAGCTAAGATCATGGAATCTGGTCCCATCACTTCATGGGAAATAGACGATGAAACAGTGGAAACAGTGTCAGACTTTATCTTTTTGGGCTCCAGAATCACTGCAGATTGTGATTGCAGCCGTGAAATTAAAAGACACTTACTCCTTGGAAGAAAAGTTATGACCAACCTAGATAGCATATTGAAAAGCAGAGACATTACCTTGACAACAAAGGTCCATCTAGTCAAGGCTATGGTTTTTCCAGTGGTCATGTATGGATGTGAGAGTTGGACTGTGAAGAAAGCTGAGCACTGAAGAATTGATGCTTTTGAACTGTAGTGTTGGAGAAGACTCTTGAGAGTCCCTTGGACTGCAAGAAGATCCAACCAGTCCATTCTGAAGGAGATCAGCCCTGGGATTTCTTTGGAAGGACTGATGCTAAAGCTGAAACTCCAACACTTTGGCCACCTCATGTGAAGAGTTGACTCATTGGAAAAGACTCTGATGCTGGGAGGGATTGGGGGCAGAAGAAGAAGGGGATGACAGAGAATGAGATGGCTGGATGGCATCACCGACTCAATGGAGATGAGTTTGAGTAAACTCTGGGAGTTGGTGATGGACAGGGAGGCCTGGTGTGCTGTGATTCATGGGGTTGCAAATAGTCTGAGCGACCGAGTGACTGAACTGAACTGAACTGAAGAACTTGGTGGAAATAAAGAATCACCTTAAATATCATCATGTCACTCAAATATTTTCATATCTCTCATTCAAACTTACCAGCCTTAATTCTAGGCAATAAAATGAATATATATGACCAGTTAAATTTTCTTTAGGTACCACATTTCAATCTGAATTAGATATAATCAAGTTCAAAATAGCCCAATTTATAGAAAAGTTTTCCAATGGAAAAACTTCTCCCCAAATTAATTTTTAGGAAACTAGTTAAAAATTCACACACTTGTTTGGAGTGTGAATCTTTTTGTTGACCTTGTTTCAGAGAAATTTCATATCACTTCTAGTCTTTTATATCTAATTGTATGAGTGATGATGAGCTTGAAGAACGAGAATATGCTTAAGACATGTGCTATATTTCTGTAATTTGAAAGATTTTTAAAATCTTGCCAGGAAACATGATAGGTATCTGCTTCAAAGAGTGCTGAAAAGCAATGATCAGAGGGGAACAGTTACATTAAAATGTGTGGCTAAAAATGCAGCTTTTCTAAGTTCCCTTTCACCAAGACAGGCAGGACTTTTCATTTTTGTTTATGTCTGGTTATCATGTATTGCTGCTGCTGCTGCTGCTAAGTCGCTTCAGTCGTGTCTGACTCTTTGCGACCCCATGGACAGCAGCTTACCAGGCTTCTCTGTCCATAAGATTCTCCAGGCAAGAACACTGGAGGGGGTAGCCATTTCCTTCTCCAATGCATGAAAGTGGAAAGTGAAAATGAAGTCGCTCAGTCGTGTCCAACTCTTAGTGACCCTATGGACTGCAGCCTACCAGGCTCCTCTGTCCATGGGATTTTCCAGGCAACAGTACTGGAGTGGGGTGCCATTGCCTTTTCCCTATCATGTATTAGGAACTCAATAACTACTAGTTGCCCTGCATGACATCTTCTATACTGTGTATCATTCAATACCTTGGGGTTTCCCTGGTGGCTCAGATGGTAAAGCATCTGCCTGCAAGGAGGGAGACCTGGGTTCGATCCCTGGGTTGGGAAGATCCCCTGGAGAAGGAAATAGCAACCCACTCCAGTACTCTTGCCTGGAAAATTCCATGGACGGAGGAGCCTGGTAGGCTACAGTCCATGGGGCCACAAAGAGTCGGACATGACTGAGTGACTTCACCTTAACATAGTATTAATACCTTAACATAGCATTAATATATAAGCAACTAGAAGGCTTGACTTCTCTCTATAAGTTCTTTCTTTGGTATGTTAAAAAAACACTACATGAGCTCCTGAACATTTTTTGAAAGCAGGTAACAAGAATATTTCCTTTCTAGTAGCATCTCAGGTGGCTAAGTATACAAGTTTGACAGACTCATCAACCTGATCTTAAAGCTAACCCATAAATGACCTGCCTCCTGAGAAACCTGTATGCAGGTCAAGAATCAACAGTTAAAACTGGACATGGAACAACAAGCTGGTTCCAAATCGGGAAAGGAGTAGTCACGGCTGTATATTGTCACCCTGCTTATTTAACTTATATGCAGAGTACATTATGAGAAATGCTGGACTAGATGAAGCACAGCTGGAATCAAGATTGCCAGGAGAAATATTAATAACCTCAGATATGCAGATGACAGCACCCTGGTGGCCAAAAGTGAAGAAGAACTAAAGAGCCTCTTGATGAAAGTGAAAGAGGAGAGTGAAAAAGTTGGCTTAAAGCTCAACATTCAGAAAACGAAGATCATGGCATCTGGTCCCATCACTTCATGGGAAATAGATGGGGAAACAGTGGAAACAGTGTCAGATTTTATTTTTCTGGGCTCCAAAATCACTGCAGATGGTGACTACAGCCATGAAATTAAAAGACGCTTGCTCCTTGGAAGGAAAGTTATGACCAATCTCGACAGCATATTAAAAAGCAGAGACATTATTTTGCCAACAAAGACCTGTCTAGTCAAAGCTATGGTTTTTCCAGTAGTCATGTATGGATGGGAGAGTTGGATTATAAAGAAAGCTGAGCACCAAAGAATTGATGCTTTTGAACTGTGGTGTTGGAGAAGACTCTTGAGAGTCCCTTGGACTGCAAAGAGATTCAACCAGTCCATCCTAAAGGAGATCAGTCCTGGGTGTTCATTGGAAGGATTGATGCTGAAGCTGAAACTCCAATACTTTGGCCACCTTATGCAAAGAGTTGACTCATTGGAAAAGACCCTGAGTTGGATGGCATCACTGACTTGATGGACCTGAGTTTGAGTAAATTCTGGGAGTTGGTAATGGACAGGGAGGCCTGGCATGCTGCAGTCCATGGGGTTACAAAGAGTTGGACTCTACTGAGTGACTAAACTGAACTGATGTCATAAATAGCCAGGGAGGGGCACAAGAAGAGCTTATGGGTGATGGTGGATGCAGAGAGTGAGCATGGATTAAAGAGCCTGAAGTGGGAAGAGGAGAAAAGGGTAAACTCGAATTAACCATTACAGAAACCCTGCTTCTGAAATTAACAAGAGGCTATAGCAATATTCAATAGCAGTCTACCTTCCTTTTTAGATTTATTTGATGTCAATTGAAAGTGCATTCTATATTTTATTCCAGATTGTTCTAGGATGTTAGAAAACCCTGTAGACAAAGCAAGTTTTCACTTTCAATTAACATATGAGGTTGCCTGTTTCAATAGCTCAAAAACATTAATACTTCAAGTCCAGGAATTCCTGGGAAAGAGGTAGCTTGCAGCACATTTCCTGGTTTCTAAACTCAAGTGCCACATGTTGGGAATCAGGTAGGGCAGTGAGTGGTGTGGATGTGAACAGGATCCTCATGACTGGGAAATGGGCTTGCCAGAGAAGAAAAGGAAAATACAGGCTAACAGTCATTGCAGGGAAGAGAAACTGACCCCAACTCTGGAGGTGTACATGGAAGAAATGTAATGATATGGACCAAGACCCACTGTCCCATAAGGGATCATTTGAGACAACACGTAGGTGACTTCTGCTGATTTGAAGCATGCAAACTCACTACTGTAAATACTGGCTCATACTCCTGAATCATTACTTTTTGAAGAAAAGGACTTTACAAGGTCCAGCTGAACTTTCTCCTAGGTCAGGGGACTTGGGATTCAAGGTTGACATTGAGCAATCATGAGTGAATCTCGATCAGATGATGCCTGGATGGCTTCCAAAGTAGAAGAGTGAAATGTTTAAGGAAAGTCTCTTCTTGGAATCATATATTTGATTACATGAAACATCACATAACTTGCTGATAAACATAAATTTTTCATATGGAGTCCCTCTTTTTTTTTGAATGTGTTGATTTAACTCAGCTAATGTATGTGGGGAACAGAAATGTCTTAGTTGATGTCATGTATGTTCAGCATTACTGATAATGTGTTATTTTGGACAAGTTATATACTCTAAAACTCTGATTATTCAATTGAATTCAGAAAATATGGACACCAGGAAGCTATCCTATGCAGTTCCCTTGCAAATGATGTAATTTGCATTTACGAAATTACATGGAAGTTAATTGCGCTTTTCTCTTGAGTTGACTAGGTTCACATCACTACATAAGACATAAGGATGTTCTGACTTGGATAAATGATTTTCTTCTGTAAGTATAGGCTGCTTCTTTGTGTGCTAATATTTCCCATAAGTAGAAGAATGGGTAGGGAGGTGGAGAGCTGAATTCATTGCTTTGGGGAGGCCTTTGCAAACAAATGTTGAGCTTGGTTGGCTGGCCCAGTCTCTTGGACCCAATTGCTCCACAGCAGGCCTTTAGGATGCAGCTGGGATCTTCACTACATCTGGTTATACTGGGGATTAAGAAAGGAGGAAGGGAGATGATATTTTCCCATCTGTGCTTTGGAGGATGCCTGATTAGTTTCTGTCTGTACACAAGGGAAGAATACAGCTACTTAAGCAATTTAGCTTAGAAAAAAAAAGTACAAGTTAACTCAGGAAGTAAAGGAATCTTCCACAATGGATTTGAAGTGTTCCTCTTTGTTTCAGCAATTTTTAGGTCTTTCAAGGTCATTTGCAAGCATACAGTTCTGCTTCCTAAGCTCAAACTGTGAGGTCATGTCAACTCTCTAGACGTGTAGATAGCAACTTCCAAATAGAAACCCCACCGTTCTAATTTTTGTAGGATTGGGCCAGAGAAGGATTCTTCTGATAGTGACACTTACTGAATCTCAAAGGGTGAGGAAGAAACAGCTAGAAAAAGTGAGGGTGTAGATATAGGACCTTCTAGGCTGGAGGACCCTGCCGCTGGGAAAGACTGAAGGCAAAAGGAGAAGAGGGTGGCAGAGGACGAGATGTTGGATGGCATCACCCACTCAATGGACATGAATGTGAGCAAACTCTGATAATGAAGGACAGGGAAGCCTGGCCTGCTGCAGTCCATGGGGTTGAAAAGAGTTGGACACGACTTAGCGACTGAAAAACAACAGGCTGAGGAATATTATGACTGAAGAAAAATCATGGTTTATGAAAAGAAGTATAAGGAGTTGGTGTTTCTGGAGAATAAAGTGAGACTTAAGGATGGAGAGAGATGAAGCTTTATGGGAGAAAACGTGGACCAGATCAAAGATGGGTAAGGAGCTCAGCCTGCTTTCGATAGGAAACAGCCACAGGTTTTTCAAAAGGGGTGTGGCATATTCATATTGTTTATATAGATTTCTCCAGCAGTGTTGAGGGGGTGAGTCTGAGGGTAGGAGACCTTGATAAGAGAGAGTCTAGGCAAGAGACGATGATAGATGTAGTGAAGAGAGGTTAGGGAGGGTAGAGAGATGGACATAGACTCTCTTTAGTTGTACTTGGATGATACTGAGGAGGTACAATATATAGAAGGATATTGGGGTAACAGAGAAAAGTAGCATACACCCGTCCTCTCCTACCCTGGCTGGGTGGTGATGTCAACAAACACTTAAGCATATAGGAGACAGAAGAGGGAAATCACTAGTGGATATCTGGAGTGGGCAGTATCTAGAGAACAAGGAAGGGCAGATATCTTAGGCAGTTAGGCCTGTAGGTCTGAGGTTTGAGGTTTGAGAGAGAGGTTTCAGTGGGAAATAATGGATTTCAGAGTAATGAGAGTAAAAAGTAGCAACGGAAAGCATGCAAAGGGATGAGAGCACCCAGGAATATGATGTACCATAGGACAACAGGGCACTCGGGACAGAAGTCTGTGGAGTTAAAGCATTTAAGGAACCAGCAAGGCATATGTGGTAAATTACTTAACTCCCTGGAAAAAAGAACAACTTGATTTTTGTGTCGTGAAACTTACAGATGATAACACACGTACAGTGTTTGACTCAACTTTGAGGTTCACTAAATGATCCCTTTTCTTTCTAATTTCAGTACTAGGGCTGTTTGCTTTATTACACAGCAGAGATGGTAAACTGGATTAGCATTTTAAACAAGAGAAGAAGAGACAAAGGAGTGCCACTTGTTTCTGCACCAATACTTGCACATGAAAACTATATGTAGACCAGAATGAAATGACTTGTCAGTTCAACTTAAGTGAAAAAAGTTTCCCTTAATATTGCATTTGAAAAATGCTTACCCTTGTGATGTACAATCAAAATCTGAAAAACCTCCATTAGACTTGTGCATACATTTCTAGAAACATTCATTTCTTCACTAAAATCATACTTTTATGATTGTATAGAGGAGCCAGAGGAGCCTGGCAGGCTACAGTCCATAGTGTTGCCAAGAGTTGGACATGACTGAAGCAACTGAGCATGCACACACAACATGCAATTCGCAAGGGCGAGGTGATAGGGGGATTGATAATATAGTTCAAAAATAAAGGATCTTGTCAAGGAGCATTTCTATGATCATCCAATTATTTGGAATAGCAGATAAAGAAAGTCAGAGGCAAGAGCAGGGAGGTCAAAGAGGCAAAGGGGAAGCTTTCCTGGCTTTGCGTTCTAGACTTGGTTGCCGCATGTATCCATTTCGATATAAATTCATTTAGTAAATACAGCTATCTTAAGTTGATGATAGCCATTTTTGTAACATTCCTAAACATTTAGGCTCCAGTCCCCTAACCATGAAAATTAAGAGTTTTAAGCTGTTACCCTGAGAGTTCTATAATTTTTTCCAAAAATAAATATAAGCATTTATGATATATGGCTATCACCAACTATGCTGTAAATATGACCTAACTTTTACATGGAATAAAGACCAGTTTGACAATCTTCTCTGTGCCACCTATATATTTTCCCTTATATTCTCTACAGCTGTTTTTAAAAAAGATAAAAATCCAGTCCTGTGCTAAAGGCAGATCAGTTGCTTGCAGCTCTGCACCCCATGGGAGAAAATGGGGTCTCCCAGGCCCACAGCTGCTGCTGCTGACAGGGGACTGATTGCATCCGTGCTCATATGTTGGGAGTTTTTTGCTTGATACGAGTTTACTCCTGAAGAGTGATGGTGTGGAACTGCAGTCGGCAGTCATCCACTGTGGAGTTGGTTGCTCCTTCTGAAATTGAAATAAATTGGCCGAGGGAATGTGCAGAACAGCAGTTGGTGAATTTAACATGGAGCACTGTGGGCCCACACGGATAATGACTGCATTATACGACAGCACAGAAAAGGAAAGGGAAAACCCACTTAAGAATATAATGGTTCTCCATACACATCAAGGCATCAAAAATGTCAACAGACCTTTTGTATTTTAAATGCAGCAAAACAGTGTGAAGAGGGAATTTAATTAGTCTATGAATGAGTTTACTGGAACCTCCATCTCTTGCTCATCTGTCTTTGTACATTGCTGCTAGATTAATCTTTCTAATACAGAACTTTTAAAAAGCTACTCCCCAGATCAAGAATTTATCCTTAGTGCAGAATTAAAACACTTTAAATTTTATACCCTGGCTTTTTCATTACTCTTTATTATTCACCAGTCTCTACATGCCTGTTTCTCCATTCACAAAGGTGCTTCCAGATTCTAAAGAGGCCCAGAAGAGCCCTAGTTTTCACCCTCACTGGGGTGGGAAAGAAGTATTGTGCCCACCAAGCCTTTAGAGGTGGAATTCAGATTCAGGTATAGGTCTTAAAATGCTGACATGCACAAGAAATTCTCTTTGATCTCCTGGAGCTCAAAATTTAGTGGAAAGAGATAGTAGAGCAGATATTTATGCTATAATAAAGTGAGTAGAACATACAACAAGAATTAAAAATAGGTGATGACTAAGAGGTTGGCTGGTTTGGGAAGAATATTATGGGAAGGACTGATGTCCTGAAAGCAGGGTTTTGGATTCCGATTCTGGACTTTGGATTTGGATTCTGACTTTGGATTCAGAATTCTGAGGTTTGAATCCTTGTTCAATCATGTTGGGTGTGTTACATTAATACTCTAAGCCTGGTGTTTCTCTCTAACTGCTAAGTCACTTTAGTCGTGTCTGACTCTGTGCGACCCCATAGATGGCAGCCCACCAGGCTCCCCTGTCCCTGGGATTCTCCAGGCAAGAACACTGGAGTGGGTTGCCATTTCCTTCTCCAATGCATGAAAGTGAAAAGTGAAAGTGAAGTCGCTCAGTCGTGTCCAACTCTTAGCGACCCCATGGACTGCAGCCTACCAGGCTCCTCCGTCCATGGGATTTTCCAGGCAAGAGTACTGGAGTGGGATGCTATCGCCTTCTCTGAAATGGGATACTTATTAGAGAATTTTTTATTTTATGAGAGATTTTGTGTGCCCTCATAATACATAGAGGGCTTCCCTGCTAGCCAAGGGAAGTTTACCTCAGATGGTAAAGACTCTGCCTGCGATGCAGGGGACTTGGGTTCGATCCCTCCGTTGGGAAGATCCCCCGGGGGAGGGCATGGCAACCCACTCCAGTATTCTTGTCTGGAGAATCCCCATAGAGAGAGGAGCCTGGCCGGCTATAGTCCATAGGGTCACAAAGAGCTGGACAGGACTGAGCGACTAAGCAGAGCCAGTATTTTCTCTTGGAGAATCTCATGGACAGAGGAGCCTGGCGGGCTACAGTCCACGGTGTCACAAACAGGCAGACACGACTGAGCAACACAGCACACGGTAATGCACAGAGGAGACACTGTTTCCTTACTAGTCGGCTAGCTTTTCTCCACTGTGCCTTGTGCACATCACTGCCAGGGTAAAATCCCAACCACTTCTCCAAGAGAATGCTAATACCAACCCTAAATTTCTCTGGGCTTCCTGGCCTTCATGCTCCATCATTCCCACAGACACGGTAATACTGCTATCAGCAAGAACCCCAGCAACAGCGATAGAAAATAGTAACTGCAGACACGGACCAGAGACCAGGGTGTTTGGCTATCACTTGTTTTCCATAAATTATCACAGTCCTTATCTGACTCTGAGGTGGACGTTATTATTTCCATTTAAATGCCAGCAGGTCTGAGACTCAAACAGTATAAATGACATTTCCAAGGTCATCTAGCTAGTCTGTGATAGAACCAGGTATCAAGAAGATTTTTCTCACTTCGGAGATTGTACACTACCGTTTTCATATCACTAGAGCCTACCTCTAGTGATATTACAAGCCTGCCTTGTAATTTTCAGAGTATGGCAAAGAGAGAAACCTTGTAGGGACAAAGTATAGATTTCACTGACTGACAGATACATGGTCTCAGAACTGCTCTAGAAATTCTCAAAGCGGCCCTAAATTGTGGAAGGGCAGACTTCAGAAGGGAGCCTCGAAGGCATGCTGAGTGACAAAAGGAGACCAGTATACTATGTTAAAACTTTAGGGGAATTCCAGCATGTCCCAGATTCCCAACAAAAATTTTTAATTACAGTCTAAGAAAATTACTAATGTCGTCCAACATCAGTGGGTCAAAAGCTATGCTGACCTTATGGTTTCTGTGGGAATAACAAAATGTTTCTGTGCATAAGTTAGCCTATTGTTTCACTCTTAAGACATTTTCAAAATCTTGCATCGAATCTGGACAAAGTCTTTGAAGAGGTGGTTAAAAATTTGTCTATCTAATGCTGTCTTTCAGACAAAAATAGAAATATCAAGGCAAACAAACGAAAGCATTTTCAAAAGCTTCTGGGGCAAAGTCAGTGACAGAATTCTTTATTTAATTTTGTGGTTTTGTTGTTGTTCAGAGACCATTCACTTGTGTTGAGGAAGTAGAAAGTGATTTTTTGAGAATTTAGTTGAATATAAACATAAGGAAACATTAAGAACTGTGGCATATGGGAAAAATATCTGTCTCTCTATAAGTGTAATTGAACCCTGTGGCTAACAAGAATAATTGTTGGACCTTCTCTTTAGATAGTTATTTTTTCTGGAATTATTTGCAACTCAGTCCTGCCCAGAAGTAAGGAAAATGAGCTAGACATGTTTTTGAAACTCTTTTCGGAGTTGCAATTTTATAATATTGTAATAAATTCCAAGATGACCATGGGGAGTGTGTTGTTCTACACAAGCATTTTACTGCTACTATGAATTTGCAATAATTGGAGATAATTTACTATTTTATGAAGCATAACAGAATAATTGCCCCATTTTCAAATTTAGAGAGAAAAGAGTAAGAGGTCTGGGCAGGATGATAAATGATTCACAGCCTCCTGTGACTGCTTCCTTTTGAAAATGTAGAATCAGTGCACATAATAACATACTCCAGTTTTTCACTTTTAAGAGATTTTCATCTTCATTTTATTAGAGTGTTGCTAATTTGGTGTTTTTAAGTTTGTGTGAATAATGCTGACATTTTCCATTTTAGATACACTTTTCTTTGCTTATTTGTGACGTGCATATTGGCTTCACAATCGAGTAGACTTTCCCCTCAAAGACAAATCAGTGTTTTGACAAGAAATGGACATCCATATAGACCTGGCCCGCAGTATCCCAACACAGCCCATATTTAGTGAATATACTTCAAATAGCTACATTTGGTCTCAAAGAAGTGTCTCCAGTCTTGACGTATGGTTGTGTCCATGGCTAAAAGTCAAATGCTGCCTGACGGAACTTCAGAGTTGGATAAAACCATAGATGAAGCACTGTAGGAGGGGTTGTTGGCTAGCTGGGTTGCTCTTGGTAACTCCAGACTTAAATCATGGTTGGGGGTAATTCCATTAGGTCCTTGCTTCCACCTAATCAAGGGACAGAGGGTCAAGCTTCTAAAAGGCATGACGCCACCTCCTCTTACCTTTGAATTATCCTCCAAGTCCAATGTTGGAATAGAGTTTCTACTGTCCTAAGAGGGAAAATCTAATAGGAAGGAAAAGATTTTCCCTTGCAAGCCATAATGCATGGTTGGAGTGAATTACTGCGTTCAGTTTACTCACAGCAGTGTCTTAATCCACCGGGCTGTATGGATGCTCCTCATCTGTGTTCCCACAGTACAGGTATTTTCCTTAACAGAAATATATCGGACTCTTTTCTTGTCCCTTTCTTTCACTACATGGCTTGTTTGTTAAGGTGAGCACCATAGGATCTGTATGCTATTTATCTCCAGAATATACCATCTTCCCTGTCATGGAGTCAGAACAGGGAAAACATGGATCAAAAGAATGGATGATGGCAACAGAGATGGGGAGACACAAGCATCAGAGATAATGTCTCATTTTGTGGGCTGCAAAGCACCTCATGAGCACCTATGATAAATCTGAGTACTCCATGGTTGACTCAGTCCAGAACTCCAGGAGCAGGGTTTTAGGAAGTAGGGTTAGTGGTAAGCAGATACTTCCTTAAAGCTTTATATTTCCCTGATATGTAATGATGTCTTTCTTATTCACTGGAAATATTTCATAAAGTCAGTATGGAATATGAATATATGTGAAAGGAAAATAGATTGTATAGTCACATATAAAATTTGGAAAGGCACTGGGTTGAATAAGGTTAAATAGGTTCTATATTTAGGTAGGATATATCAGACTTTACTGTGCTGATATACTCTATATATCTCCAAGGAAAAAGACATACAAGTTCCCCAAATGTAACTGACAATAGAAATTTTCTTCTGTAGATCATCTCATGGAACTTATAATACAGAATTTTTTTTTTGCTATCCAATAATATACTGTTCATAAGCCATATCTCTTTAGTATAAAATATCTATCAGTAAAGAAATATTTATTTAAAGCTCATAAGTGCACACTTTAACAGTATATAGCAGTAGAACAAGTATCTCTTTATTCTGTTTGATAAAGCATCATTAAGTCATGGAGGTTGAACCCCCTCAGGCATGTTGGGATATCAGTTATTAAAGTCATATTCAGTAATGTATACTATATAAATACAATTAAAATTGATGCATAGTACATAAAATATTTTGACTAACTTATACATGAAACACAAATATCCTAAAATGACTCCTTTTGAAAACAGTAATCAAAAATGCTTGACCTTCCTGTGAAACACATTTAGGAATTGAAAGATATCCGGGCTTGCTCATTCATCAGCAGCTACCCTAGACAAGTTCATTATCTCTTTATATACTTCTGTTGGTATTCGTGGACCAGTCTGAAAAACCCTTTTATTAGTCTAATTTATATGCCTTTTCCTGGTCTGCACCCTGCCAGTTTACATGTCACCTATAATAACTATGAAAAATTGCTGTGTGCTTCATGCTCTTCTTCTTCTTTTAAAAAGTACAATGGAACTTCTCTACAACTACCAAAGGGAGTTTTGTTCCAAGAAATAACAAATCTAATTTAGCTATACTGAGTTGCAATCTCTCGTCCTGATAGGCATTTTGTTTAGTATGAAAACTCATCAGTGGAGATTCTCTTAAATTTGTTTCATTTATTTTCAGGGAACATAATACAAATAAAAGAATGTATTTATTTTAGATCACCTAAATATTTTCTGTGCTATAATGGTATAATTAAATGATGCTACTTTATTATCCCTAGCTTTGAAACTTAATTTTCTTACTGCATCCTACATATACCAGGTAGATAAATCTTACAAATCCCACCTTGAGCAATATCATGCTGCTTCTCAAAATTCTCACAAGATCCCATTGTTGTTCAGTCCCTCACTCAAGTCTGAATCTTTGTGATGCCATGGACTGCAGCATGCCAAGCTTCCCTGTCCTTCACCATCTCCTGGAGCTTGCTCAAACTCATGCCCATTGAGTCAGTGATGCCGTTCAATCATCTCATCTTCTGTCATCCCCTTCTCTTCCAGTATTCAATCTTTCCCAGCATCAGGGTCTTTTCCAATGAGTCAGTTCTTTGCATCAGGTGGCCAAAGTATTGGAGTTTCAGCTTCAGCATCAGTCCTTCCAATGAATATTCAGGACTGATTTCCTTTAGTATGGACTTTAGTATGGACTGGTTGGATCTCCTTGCAGTACAAGGGATGCTCAAGAGTCTTCTCTAATACCACAGTTCAAAAGCATCAATTTTTCAGCACTCGGCTTTCTTTATAGTCCAACTCTCACATCCACACATGTCTACTGGAAAAACCTTTGACTAGATGGACCTTTGTTAGCACAGTAACGTCTCTGCTTTTTAATATGCTGTCTAGGTTTGTCAGAGCTTTTCTTCCAGGGAACACGCATCTTATAATTTCATGGCTGCAGTCACCATCTGCAGTGATTTTGGAGCCCCCCAAAATAAAATCTCTCACTGTTTCCACTGTTTCCCCAACTATTTGCCATGAAGTGATGGGACCATGATCTTAGTTTTTTGAATGTTGAGTTTTTAGCCAACTTTTCCACTCTCTTTCACCTTCATCAAGAGGCTGTTTTAATTCCTCTTCATTTTGTGCCATAGGGGTGGTGTCATCTGTATATCTGAGGTTATTGATGTTTTTTCCGGCAATCTTGATTCCAGCTTGTGTTTCATCTAGCCTGGCTTTCTCATGATGTACTCTGAATATAAGTTAAATAGGCAGAGTGACAATATATAGCCTTGATGTACTCCTTTCACAATTTGGAACCAGTTCATTGTTCCATGTCTGGTTCTAACTGTTGCTTCTTGACCTGCATACAGATTTCTTAGGAGCCAGGTAAGGTGGTCTGGTACTTCAGTCTTTTTAAGAATTTTCCACAGCTTTTTTTGATACACAGTCAAAAGCATTAGCGTACTCAGTGAAGCAGATGTTTTTCCTAGAATTCTCTTGCTTTTTCTCTCACCAAAGGATGTTGGCAATTTGATCTCTGGTTCCTTTGCCTTTTCTAAACCCAGCTTGAACACCTGGAAGTTCACAGTTCACGTTCTGTTGAAGCCTTGCTTGAAGAATTTTCAGCATTACTTGGCTAGTGTGTGAAATGAGTGCAATTGTGCAGTAGTTTGAACATCCTTTGGCATTGCTTTTCTTTGGGGTTGGAATGAAAACAGATCTTTTCCAGTCCTGTGACCACTGATGAGTTTTCCAAATTTGCTGGCATATTGACTGCAGCACTTTAACAGCAGCATCTTTTAGGATGAGATAGCTCAGCCGGAATTCCATTACCTCCACTAGCTTTGTTCGTAGTGATGCTTCACTTTGTTCATAGTGATGGAGGCCCATTTGACTTCGCACTCCAGGATGTCTGGCTCTAAGTGAGTTATCACACCATCATGGTTATCTGGGTCATGAAAATCTTTTTTGTATAGTTCTTCTGTGAATTCTTAATATCTTTTCTTAATATCTTCTGCTTCTGTTAGGTCCATACTGTCTCCATCTTTTATTGTGCCCATCTTTGCATGAAATGTTCCTTTGGTATCTCTAACTTTCTTGAAGAGATCTCTAGTCTTTCCCATTCTATTGTTATTTATCAAATTATGAATTAATTCCTTAGTCAGCATATAATGTCCTGACATTTCATTCTTTCTCATCCATTTCCCCCCTTTAACTCTCTGACTAAACTGATTCTCTTGAAAACATGCCCCACATGTTTCTATTATGTTGCTTTTGGCTAATGTTTCTTTATGTTCCAGAATGACCACCTTTATTCTTATTCTCTGAAGGTCAAACAGCACTCTAAGTTTCCTCTCAGTTTCCATGAGTCTAGTTGTAATTCAACCCACTGGATTTTGCTTTCTTTTGGGAACCCACTATCCCATTTTTAAATCTTCATATGTCTAATCCATTGCATGAGGCCTGGCACATATTAGCTATTTAATTTGTCCAGTGGGCTCCTGATTCTCTCGTAGCCTCTCTTTCTTGCCTTGAGTTAAATTTATTTGCATTTTTCTCTAATCCTTTCAACTGAGCTTAAAGTTTCAAGAAGGGCAAAGATTGTATCTATTATTTACTCCTCTGTGCTCTACAATAAACAGTTTCTAAATTAATTGAAGAAGTCTTATTTTCTCCATTAAGCTTGGAATGAAAAGTTAAAATTTTCTGTGTCATGCTATCACTTCAATGTAGTAAAACTTTTTCAGAGTGTGAAATCTAATACCTCTTATACTCCTCTTGGAGACTAAGATTTCTCATCTGAGTTATAAGGAAAACTCCAATGGACAGATTCCAAAGACATGCATTTGAGTCTGTTTTTTTTTTTTTTTCCCAAAAATATTTTTAATGAATATTTTTTATTGATTTACAATGTTTTGTTAGTTTCAAGTATATGGCAGAGTGATTCACCTTATATATATATTCTTTTTCACATTCTTTTCCATTTAGATTCTTATAAGATATTCAGTATAGTTTCCTGTGCTATACAGCAAATCCTTAGTGTTTACCTATTTTATATATAGTGGTGTATATCAGTAATGAGTTTTGTTGCAGCACTTGTGACTTTGGACAAGTTTCTGAACTTTTATGCATTTTGGTTTCCTAATTATTTAAAAATAAAAAAAAAATTACACTCACTAAAGAGGTGTAATATGAAAATGAAATGACTGAACACATGAGAAAAACACTGAAACCTGTGAGCTGACTTGAAATATATTTGTTCACTAAACAAATACTTTTTGAGTGTTGAGTCTGTGACAGGCACTGTGGTACTTGAGAATCTCAAAAATAATAGTTTTATTTTAAAAATTTATCCTACAGTAGGATGAATGAAAAACTCATTGTCTTTGGAAGGATCTGATGTTGTAGAAGAGACTAACACATAAATTGAGAATTAAAATACCATGCGTGCATGTTAGAGGGAAAGGGAGTGAGAGAGAGGAACATCGTGTGATGGGAAAGAGGTGCTGTGCGCTGGATGGGAAAGGGCACCTAATCAAGAAGTACGTATAGGCAGGCTTCCTCGGGAAGGCAACGTGTGAGTGGAGACCTGCAGGATAAAGTTAGCCATGAACTAGGACAGAAGCAGAAAGCATGTTCCAGGGAGAGAAAGAGTGTTTCAGACTGTATGTACATACGTAAGGCATGAGAGAGAATGGTGAGAAATGCTGGAGCTGGGAGGTGGGTGAGTGGAGCATACAACAGCCCTCTTGGATTCTGATATATTCCTCTAAAGGTGTTTCCTTCTTTGCTCCACAGCCTCCTGTCTCAAATTTTGTTAGGAATACTACTGTAGACCAAGGAGTCACCTCAGGATTTTCTTTGAAGTGAAACTAGAAGTTTTTAATTTTCAGTGAGGAGCATTTAAATTCACAATATTTGTAACAGTCATATTTGACTGTTACACTATAGATAGTAACAGGAACAAGTAAGTTTAAAAAACAAGTAAGTTATTAACAGTTACCCATAGTGTGGCTTCCCTGGTGCTTCCCTTGTAGCTCAGCTGGTAAAGGATCTGCCTGCAATGTGGGAGACCCGTGTTCAATCCCTGGGTTGGGAAGATCCCCTCAAGAAAGGAATGGCTACCCACCCCAGTATTTTTGCCTGGAAAACTTCATGACCAGGAGCCTGGCGGGCTATAGTCCATGGAGTCACAGAGTCGTACCAACTGAGTGACTTTCACTTTTCATAGTATGGGTAAGTGGTAAGGAGTACGCTTTGTAGAGTTAGACCAGTGGGAGCATAGTCCAGCTTCATCACTTTATTCTTGCATGTCCTTAGGCAGTTCGCTTAATCATTTGACTTTAAAATGATAATGATATTTATTTATAAAATTATTGTGAGCATTAAAGGAAATGCTTGTGATAACTAAGTATGACATCTGACACTTGGTAACAGTTCAACAATTGCTGGCTTTTACTTAAAAGCCAATAAGAAGCAAGTTTCTCTGTGTTCTTCTATTTATGCTTTCTTTTCAATCATATATATGTTTAATGTTCTTTTTGGATTAGTTGATATCTATATACTTAAAACAGGCTGATTTTAAGTTTTATAAAATTAAAAACCCATTTTATTAATCAGTGATTTAGAAAAGTAGCAAATTTCTGATATTAATAATTAGCTTTAGAATTAAAATGTAAATATTTTATACCTAAATTCACAATAAATGTTTTCTGGATTTCCATAGATGACCGATGATTTAAAGATTAGAGTCTCCAACTACTCACAAGAAACTAAGATCTAAATCTTATAAAAATCCGTATTTTAGAAAAGAATGGATTTATTCATAGGTTGCTATGGAACTAAGGGAAACTAGTTCTTGTTTTCAGATTCATTTTTGGTTCTTCCTATATCTTAGCACAGAGAATAAAACCAAGGGCTAATATTAGAGATCAGCCCAGTTTCTTCCCCATTGGAAAAGTTGACCTAGATCTCTGCCTATTTCTTGTGTAGGACTCTGGATTCCTGGCAGTCTTCTTTCAATCTTGTTTTCATAAATGAAGAAAAAAAAAAAAGGGTGGGGGTTAAAATTTTTGTCACTTTTTATAAAATGAAGCAGAAGTCAAAAGGAAACAATAGGAAGAATTATATTACCCAGATGAAATTAAGGCAATGAAGTATAATATGTAAAATGTAATTCAACCAAAAAATTTAAGGTGATAAAAATACTTGTCTGTAAAGTGTTCACTACATTTTTAATAAGAAATGGCTAATTTCTTTTCTCTCACATCTCATCAAGGGTCCTGTGGCAGTAGTAACATATACAGGAAAACTTGCTATAGATATTATTATTTTACTGCATCTAATGCCTTACATGCAAAGAAGAAAGATTCTGTGGTTAGGATTGGCAGTAACTAGCAACACTGAGAGGACAATGCTTCAGATACTGGACTCAAAGAAGAACAACAATTTCTCCTACAAAGTATCAGATTTTTAAAAGGAGCAAGGAAAATAAATGATACTAAGAAAGATATTTTTTAGAAAAAAACCCCTTATCTAAATACCTAACCTAAACTCCATTTTTATACAATCTTGCTTTAAATTGACAGAATTTGCTATTCAGAGTACTTTCTTATATAGCATCTCATTTGGGTTTCACAACACTGCCATGGGTTATCATTTTCATTTTATAGCTGAGTTGAGAACGTTTTGGTGCAAGTAAGTTATATGACGTCTTAAAAAAGATGGCAAGCAAGCAGCAGAGCAGGACATAAGATCCTGGTCTTCCGTCTCAGGAGTCACACTGCTGTCCTGCACATTTACTTAAAAAACAGAGTGTCCCAAAAGTTATCTGTAAATAGGTAAAGATAATAATACTCAACATATAGGGTTTGATGATTGTGTTAATTCCTCTGAAGAGCCTAACACAGTGTCCAGAGTATGTTAATGTTAAATATTTTTAACTATTACTAATATTATTATTATTTATTTCACCAAATATCCCTATGAGAAGAAATTTGTGTATTTTCATCTCAGTTACTAGAATATTATGGGTGAACTGACTTGGGAGAGGAATTGAGGTCATAGCCATGTTTGAAGCTCACAAGTAAATTAAGAAAAGCAGTGATTTAAGAAGTACCATCTTAAAAACATCCTAATTGATCCTAATTGCTGAATTTACATTAAACAACTTTTACTGATTTTTGAAAATGCTTTTTATTTTTCTGATTATAAAAAGTAGTATATAAACTGTGCATAATATGTTAATATTGTAACATTTAAATATGTAAATATTATAGGAATTTTTAAAAATCCACAAAATTTGAGATGGAAAATCAAAATGCATTGTGATCTCACAGACAAGGTTTTTGCTGACCCATTTACATTTCTATAAGAAGAGTCTGGGAGGGCCTCTGTCATTTATATTATCATTCTTAAATAGTAACATTTTAAACAAAATCAAAAGGATAAATACTGTATCTATATTTTGTTTTAAATTTATTTTGTTACTTATGATAGTGAACTTTCAATGAGTTTTTTTTTACCAGTTAACTAATAATACTACAGTTTTTACTAGAATAAATTTAGCATAATTATTGAAATGAAATATATCTTTATATATTAAATATAGTAAGCATTCATTGTGTTATCTTAAATATTTCCCAGATTTTCATATTTTATTGTTCTAATAGTGTCTTTTAAAAACTGAAAATGATAGAAGAAAGTAAAAATCATTCCCACTTTTAAAAAAATAGGAAAAAACCCCCAAAACCTCACTGCTCTATCAAGCTCTTTTAATCCCACCTCAAGTATTCTTATCAGCTTGGTGGATATCTTCATTTTTTGCTCTTTTAAGAAAATCATTAATTCTTATCTTACACAAAAAGTGATGCCACTTAATTGTAGCCATTCTATTTTATTATTCTAGATAATGTTAGAACCAGGTATTTAAACTCTCAAAGTAGTCCAATGACATATTACATAAGATTACATCAAATCTCTAAATTTAGTAAGGAAGAATTTATATTTTTATAATATTTAAGTTTCCCTTCCAGTATCCCATCTACTACATCTTCCTATTTTAGTTTTTTCTTTTTAAATAAAGCTTTATAGTTTCTTTGACATAATTCCCACAAATTTTTCAGGATTATTTCTTTTTTTTTTTTAATTTTATTTTATTTTTAAACTTTACATAATTGTATTAGTTTTGCCAAATATCAAAATGAATCCTTCTGGATATATATTTTCTTAGTTGGTAATTATTTCTGTCTTGTAACTACTCATGGGTGATACAAATTCAAGTTGTCATTTTTCAGGTATTAATATTGTATCTAAATTCTTGTAGCTAAAATCTTTAACAATAGCTAATATATTCTTAGAGAATTTTCAGGGACTATTCTATGCAGATAAGCTTGTGCTCTGCAGATAATGATAACTTTGTCTTCTTCTAAAATAAAAGAGGGGATAAGCATGCCATGTTTCTGATTCTAACAATAATGTAAAATTTTATCAAATTTACTGATTTAATTAAGCTTTCTGGGAACAAACCTATCTTCATCATAATGGATGAATAATGTACTTTTGGAATTACTTTGTTAGTACATTTTAAATACATTTTGTACATTTAATTGTACATTTTGTACAAATATATTTAAATACATTTTGTATCCATCTTTATTAATAGCTGAGGTTTCATGAATTTTTGTTGTATGTTTATTCATATTGATCAAATTTTGAATCAAGAATAACAAAGGATAGCTATTTTACTCTTTTTATATTATAGAAAAAAATGTTATTACTTGAATTTAAAAATTCAATTGATAAACTTTTTGGCTCTGGAATTCTTTGATAATAATTAAAATTTCATCTTGCTTTACTGCTCTATTTACATTTCTTGAGTTAATTTTGATCATTTTTAATTTTCTACAAATGTATTTAACTGAAATTTTCAGGTTTATTAACATATACTTGGTCATAGCTTGTATTTCAGTATTTTGTATCAGTTGTTGCTCAGTTGCTAAGTGGTGTCCGATTCATTGCGACCCTATGGACTGCTGCATGCCAGTCCTCCTTGTCTTTCACCATCTCCTGGAGTTTGCTCAAATTGATGTCCACTGAGTTGGTGATGCTATTTAACCATCTCATTCTCTGCCACCCTCTTCTCCTTTTGCCTTCAGTCTTTGCTATCATCAGGATCTTTTCCAATGAGTCCATTCTCTGAATCAGGTGGCCAAAGTATTGGAGCTTCATTCAACTTCAGCATCAGTCCTTCTAATGAATATTCTGGGTTGATTTCCTGTAGGATTGAATGGTTTGATCTTGCAGTCCAAGGGACACTCTATTTTTTAATTTCATTCATAATTTTATTTATCAAAATAAGCCTGCCTATTTGAAAGAGAAAAACTTTTTTCCCCTTTAACTTTTGTTCTAAAGAACACAATGTGAAATATGGACATGAACAATTAGGGTATGAAACAATCTATGTCATTTTTGTTTTTATTTGCTGATTTTGTTTATACTTCCCTTCTATCATGATTAAAAGTAAAGCAAGGGGAAAGGTGAAGCATTAAAAAAGGGTTTTGTGATAATACCTCATCTATTATGCATTCCTAATGCCCCCCTGGGAACTGAGTCATTTAAAGAGGGAATAATTTCATCGTCTTTAGCTATTAGTCAAAAGAAAAGTTTTTCCATCCTGTTGACAGGACTTATTTTCTAGGTAGCTATGCAGGTCTGACTATTTCACAACTTCCTTAGGAAATGATTCTATGCTTTACAAATGGAACATTTTATTTTATTTATTTATTTTTTTAAATTTTATTTTTAAACTTTACATAATTGTATTAGTTTTGCCAAATATCAAAATGAATCCGCCACAGGTATACATGTGTTCCCCATCCTGAACCCTCCTCCCTCCTCCCTCCCCATACCATCCCTCTGGGTCGTCCCAGTGCACTAGCCCCAAGCATCCAGTATCGTGCATCGAACCTGGACTGGCAACTCGTTTAATACATGATATTATACATTTTAAAAAAGACCTCTTTATGAGGGTTTTGTAAATAAGATGTACACAAGAAAAAAGACACAGCTCAAGAATTTTACATCATTTTCAGAGTGAGAAGCATCATCAACAAGTTTTGAATGAGTTGTTTTGGCATCCTGTAAACTAAATATCTGAATAAAAGTGTTCAAGTTCATTATTTAGCTATCATTTACATACATCAATTGATGTGTAGCATCTGCTCAATGTGCTACTAGCTGTCCTTGTTCACATGGCTTCCCCCTTCCCTGTCTCATTCCCATTCTTCTAGTTTCTTTAGTGAAATATATTTGGACACCGGGACCATGCCCTTAGCATCCTTTTCTTTTCTCTCCATTCTCTCTGGGCAGAGATATCCCACCAATAGTCAGGGCTTCAGGTACAACCTGAATGTTGATGATACTCCAACCTACATTTCCAACTGGTGCATTTCCCTTTATCTTTTTTTTTTGTTCTACATTTTCTCCTGCTGGCTGGATATCCTACCAGTGTGCCCACAGCTAAGTCATCTTCTGACACAAACTGGGTCCTTTCATTGGCGTCTCTTCAGTTATTCTCTTAGGCCTTGACGCCTGTCCTCATTCACTTAGTCACAAAGTCCTGTCAACTTGACCTCCATAACATCTGCAGTCCTTTCTGTGCTTTGGGTCTTTATTGTAGAAGTAATTAAACTACTGTAGTTTGAGTGTCCAAAATATTCTGTAAACAACTGATCTATTAATCTTTCCAAAGCACAACACTTCCCCACTCAACAAATATTTAATGATTCTTTCCAGCTTAAGGGGCAGTCTGGTGGTGCACTGGTTGATTCTATGGACTCTGGTTTCAGTCATATTTGTAGACTTACCTTCCCTTACTCTTCTTTATTTGTTACAGTCAAGCTGGACCAAACTATATTCCCCAAATGCTCACATTTTTATTAGTGCCAAACACTTGGCTAAGCCCTTTTCATACATCATACCTGTTAGTACTCACTGCAAATTGTCATGAGTACATCGTTGGAGTGTAGGCATCATTGTTATTTTTGCATAAAGATGTGGAAAGTGAAGCCTGATGAACAGGGAAGTTGGCCAATACTAACAGTTAGGAAGCAGAAGAGCTAGACCTTGAAGGCAAGCCATTTGCTTCTAAAGCACATGTGTGTTCAACGGCTAAGTCTGAATCCTTTCTGAGCTCATGCCCAATATTTATTCAATATTTTATTAAAATTTAGTATTCAGATTGTTGAACACTTATTGAGACATATATTTCCAGAAAGTCCTACCTTACAGAAAAGGTCCTTTTCTCTCCTCTTTTAGCCAACTCATTCACTATCATATTATCCTATTTTATTGTTGTAAAGAAGTTACTGATATGGGAATTTGTTTATTAGAATGAATGAGAGTTGGGATCTAGTCAGCTTTACTCAACCATTCTTGCAAGCCTTAGAAAAAGTACATAATACAGTGTTAAATTAATAACTTTAATCAACAGAGCTTTCTATCTATCCAAAGCTGACTAATCTGTCAGTATCCAAAATAAAGCCACCACTTTAAAAAAGCAGGGAGTTCTGTATCTTCACCATTATTGTCCAGTCATACTGGTCACGATCACTTGTTTCTTTGGGAGGTCATAACTTAGCACTATTTTATAACTATAATAAAGGAACATGCTACTTATACATTGCATATACTGTATACTGTGGGTTTTAAAATTCTACACCCTGCTACTTTGTGAGTTCCTAGAGGACAAGTATGGTCTCTTAGCTTTTTAAGCACTGTATTTCCTTATTTATATGCTCTCCATAGTTTCTCAATAAATCTCTATTAAACTTTAAGAAAGAATTCTTCATAGTGTGAGGTACATTTAGAGATGAATATTTTATAGTGGATAGACCAAACTACCAAAAAAAAAATTGACTTCACTGAGTGATGTCAACACAATAGTTTTGATGATAACCTATCATATAACATTGCAATATACTGCTAAGCAAAAACTATTTTCCAGTGACAATAGCCCATAATAATACACCAAAACAACAAATCCTGAGTAGGCTATTATTAAACAGTTTATTTTTCACTCTAGAAGTATTCTCATATTCTTTTCTATTTGCTGTCTCAAGTTCTTAAAATGCACTTTTGAAGTATCTGTAATGGTAAATTTATAGATCCAAGAATACTTGAGCACTACTAGTGTGGGTAAGGACATTGTTTTAAGACTTCCCCATCCTCTGGTATTATTTACTGAAGATTTTAATAACATTTTTTAGCACATAGAAAAATTTCCTGGACAGATCAAACACTTTCTCAATTTGATCAGTGATCTGATATACATGTAAATCAGGAAAGTTGAGTTGGACACTAATAGGTCACATCCTTCTCATTTCTCTGAAGATTCTAGAAGCTATTATGCATTGAACACTAATAACTACTTAAAATGTGTTTTTAGTTTTCAGATAAAATAAATATTATGTGATATAGCCTGATAAAGACTATGAAAAACTCTTTATATGTATTTACAGGAAAAAAATATACCTTCTGTCTACCAGATAAGATTTTAAATGACATTTTTCAACAAACGATCTTCCACTCCTAATTCCAGATTATCAGTATGAGAAAAGAAATGGATGGGTAAAACAAACAAAAAACTTGCAAAAGAAAAAACGTATCCTTTAAGAGTTTTTAAGTTTAGACTTTAAGAGTTTTCTTATCCTGGACTTTTACACATTTATTATTTTCATTCTTTTGAGTTTCTTTTAAAGTGTCCGTGGAAAGCAAAAATAAGAATAATCCATTTTAAAAGTAGTCTAGATGGAGGTTTAGGGATAATTTGTACTTTCTCACATTTTCATATCTTTACAATTTTGAATAAATGTATACATTTTTACATAAAATAATAAAAATAAGTGCCATGACAAATAGGTGTCTGTGTTTAGGGAAAATCATATTTAGTGCTGTTTAAAAGCACTGACTCTAGAGTCATTGCTGATACTGAAATTCAGCTCAAATACTGACTTGACCTTGGGCAAATTGCTATTCAGTTTTTATATCTACACAATTGGAATAATAATAAAATTTGCCTTCTAGTTTTTTTTTTAGAATAAAATGCTACAAAGAATGTAAGACACTTTAGAAAATACATGACAAAGGTCAACATTCAAATTATTTCTCAGTGGAGACAAAGGGTGGGTTCCTTTCATCAATTTCATCAATTTCTACTCTCCGCAGTCAGGGTGTTATCTCAGAGGATAATGACCGCCAACTCAAATACATAAAATGATTCAGACATGGCTCATTTTACTATTGCAAGCCTTAATACTGTTTTATCTACATCAGGAATATAAATAACAGCCCAAGTGGTATTTTGCATATTTTTATGCAAGTTACTTATGGAACGAACATTTGCAGAGTATTTTCTTTGTGACAGGCACTGTTCTAAGCGTTAAGACACTGGAAATTCAGTGGCAACAAAGCAGTAAAGATGCTTGCTTCTCTAGAGCTTACATTCCAGTCTGGAAAGAAAAAAAAAGAAACACACAGAAGTAAACCATGATACTCCTTAAGTTCTTGGTAAATACTAGGGAAGAAAAGCAGAAGCATAATGGATAGAGAGTGCCCACATCGTACAGGCAACACTATTTCTGATGGGTCTTTAGGCCCATCACAGAGGAGGTACATGGAAGTCTGGGTGGAGCTTTCCAAATGAGAAAGCTGCGAGTATCATGTCTTTGACTTTCAAGGGTTGCTATGTACCAGAACCAGCAAGAAGCTTGTACAGCTAAGGTGAGGGTGAGGTGGGATGGGGAGATGGAGATGGAGAGGACAGATACGTGTGCATGTACATTTGTAAGCATGGAGACTGATATCAATGATCTTTTATAGAATTTAGATTTTATTCATAATGTGAATGACAGCCATGAAAAGAGTGCAGGAGCAGAGAGAGATATATTATGATCAAAGAGGAGACACATTCAAGGAAACTTTTAAAAACGATGCTGATGTCTGATGAAGCATCTTCACGAACACAATCTTTATGAACATGTCACTTCAAGACTTTCAGAGGGTGCTCATTTTCAAAGGCAATAACAAATGAAAGAAATAATATGTAACATATTTCCACTTCTTTATTGTGGAAAATTATATATAAATAGAAAATTTCCCATTTTAACCCTTTTAAAGTCTATAGTTCTATAGCGATAAGCACACTTACACTTGGTGCAACCACTATCATCTTCTGTCTTCAGAACTTCCTCATTTTCCCCAAATGAGTCTCTGGACCCATGAAACACTAACTCCTTCTCCCTCCCTTCATCTAGAAAGGGATTCTGTTCCATTTCCTGTCTCACAACAAACTGTGGAAAATTCTTAAACAGATGGGAATGAATACCAGACCACCTGACCTGCCTCCTGAAATCTATATCCAGGTAAAGAAGCAACAGTTATAAATGGACAAGAACAACAGACTGGTTCCAAATAGGGAAAGGAGTACGTCAAGGCTGTATATTGTCACCCTGCTTATTTAAGTTATATACAGAATACATCATGAGAAATGCTGGGCTGGATGAAGCACAAGCTGGAATCAAGATTGCCGGGAGAAATATCAATAACCTCAGACATGCAGATGACACCACCCTTATGGCAGAAAGTGAAGAGGAACTAAAGAGTCTCTTGATGCAAGTGAAAGAGGAGAGTGAAAAAGTTGGCTTAAAGCTCAACATTCAGAAAACTAAGATCAGGGCATTTGGTCCCATCACTTCATGTCCAATAGATGGAGAAACAGTGACAGAATTTACTTTTTAGGCACCAAAAGCACTGCAGATGGTGACTGCAGCCATGAAATTAAAAGCACTTGCTCCTTGGAAGAAAAGTTATGACCAATCTAGACAGCATATTAAAAAACAGAGACATTACTTTGCCAACAAATGTCTGTCTAGTCAAAGCTTTGGTTTTTCCAGTAGTCATGTGAGAGTTGGACTATAAAGAAGGCTGAGTGCCAAAGAATTGATGCTTTTGAACTGTGGTGTTGGAAAAGACTCTTGAGAGTCCCTTGGACTGCAAGGAGATCCAACCAGTCCATCCTAAAGGAGATCAGTCCTGAGTGTCCATTGGAAGGACTGATGCTGAAGCTGAGACTCCAATACTTTGGCCACCTGATGCGAAGAACTGACTCACTGGAAAAAACCCTGATGCTGGGAAAGATTGAGGGTGGGAGGAGAAGGGGACGACAGAGGATGAGATGGTTGGATGGCATCACCGACTCAGTGAACATGAGTTTGAGTAAGCTCCAGGAGTTGGTGAAGGACAGGGAGGCCTGGCGTGCTGCAGTCTATGGGGTTGCAGAGTCGGACACGACTGAGCGATTGAACTGGACTGCATTGACCCAGGGGACTTTACGTTTGTGCAATTTACGTATGTATTTGGAAAACATACATAGGTTTGTATGTTATTTCTTTTTTTTGTAACTGATTTATTTCACTTGGCATAATGTCTTCAAGTTTAATCCATGTTGTAGCACATGTCAGAATTGCCTTCCATTTAAAGCTGAAGAATTCGGTAGCAATGCATAAGACCCGGGTTTGATCCCTGAGTCGGAAGATCCCCTGGAAAAGGGGATGGCAACCCACTCCAGTATTTTTGCCTGAAGAATTCCATGGACAGAGGAGTGTGGCAGGCTTCAGCCCATGGGGTTGCCAAGAGTTGGACACGGCTGAGAGGTTAACACTTAAGGCTGAAAAACATTCCATTGTGTGTATATACAATGTCTGGTTTATTCATTCATTCATTGACATTTAGGTTGCTTCTAACTTTTGGCTATTGTAAATAATGCTATGAAAATGGGTATACATATATCTGTCTTTTCCCTTTTAAGGTATGATTTATTTTTCTGGATGTTAACATTAAAAATATATTATGTTGGCAATAATACAATAATCCTACTGACAAATAACCTTATTTATTCCCTTACGAACATATGAATATTGGGGAACAAGATATGATTTGATTAAGTTTACCATGGCAGTGGTCTAGAAGTAGCATATTTATTTTTCATGCTACGACATAGTTTGATTTTTGTTTTTGAGAGAGAAACTGAAAGTAACATAAAAATAAAGGATTTGTGTATAAAAATTAAGCCATTCAAATGAGAAAGAAAATGCAGCTACTAATAGATATATACTTTATGGTTTTAAAAGAGTTAAGTATAAACAAAGTGAACTAAAAATTTAGATCAACTGATATTTTTATGAATTTTATCAGTCATTACTACATGTAATCATTCCATAAACTGACTCAGTTTTTATTTTCTGATTACAAGAATGAATCATTCTCACTCATTATCTTGTTACAGAGAAGTAGAAAATGGAGAAAATACAATAAACACTGCAACCCCATCATCAAATATGTGTTTTGGTTTCTATCTTTTCATTATTTTTGTAGGCATACTTTCACAAGTATTTGCAAGATGAAAAAAAAAATGAAAGTGTTAGTTGTTCAGTCGTGTCTGACTCTTTGCAACCCTATGGACTGTAGCTCGCCATGGCTCCTCTGTCCATGGAGTTCTCCAGGCAGCCATTTCCTTCTCCAGGGGATCTTCCTGACCCAGGGATCAAACCCAAGTCTCCTGCATGGCAGGCAGCTTCTTCACCAGCTGAGCCATCAGGGGAGCTCTGTGTAAGATCCTTTCTTTCCTTCTCCCTACCATCCTCTTTTCATTCTACAAAAAACCGATATGTTGGGAGCATTTTTTTCCTCCTATTGTTTTGACTTTTTAAGTTGTCCAGTTTTCAATGACAAACACTTAACACAAAGTATGACCTGATAGTTAGGATGAGGCTTTGGGAGACAGTTTGTGAGAGGTCAAAATTAACTGTGGCCCTTTCTAGCTGTGTGACCCTGGGCAAACTATTCAGCCTCTCTGTGCCTCTTTTCCTCATCCTGGAAATGGAGGTAAACCTAATACTTCATACAGTTGCTATGAATCCTCAATAAATTAACATCAATGCATTATTGCTTAAAAGACTACCTGGCATGAAATGAGCGCTTAAATGTTGCTTACTATTATTTAACATCAAATGAATTTAAAAATTCTGTTCTATATTACATATAGATAATGTATCTTCAAGTTGCAAAGTTATGGAACTTAACGCTCTGACAATACTTGGGAAATATCTATGGCATCATATGAATTACTGTGATTTTAACCCTTCAGCTGTAAGAATCACTCGGATGTTGAACAGAAATGTAGCCCTGAGGTTCAGATCTGGAGGATCCGGAATAAGGTCAGAGTCTTAGTGCTGTGCCTTGCAAAAGCTGCACTAGCTACATCTCCAGCAGAACTCGATAAGCAAGCCACTGCCATGATCGGAGACCAGGCTCACTGCCATTTAAATAAAATCACACAGGACAAAACTAATATTTTAAAGTGTCCGAGTGTTTGCTGTTAACAAAGACACAGATTTACAAGAAAAATTCTCACTCTTTTAGAGATATTTACCAAAGATATTTATAAAAACTTTTCTTCACATTATTAGAAAGAACCTATGTAATTTTTGATATTTTACTTTGTATTCATGAAGGACTCCATAATCATCCAAAAAGCTGTTAATTCCATCAATGTTTCTGATTTTTGTATAATTCTTCACTCTTTCTCAAGAGCACATTTCTATCAAACCAGATGTGTAACAACTATGTGCTTTAAATTATTAATTTTTATTCTTCACTTAAAGGATAAGATTAACCAAGCATATGTTTATTTCAAAGTGCATTGTTTAAGAACTCCCGGTGGCAATGAATAAGTAATGGTCAGACAAAAAGAACATTATTGTCCTAGGGCTTTTGTGGGGAAAAACATGTTTTGTTTGTTTGTTTGTTTTGAATTAATGTATTTCTTGGTTGGTGAAAAGGAGTAAGTCACATCAAAGAGAAATTAACATTTTTCTTAGGGTCAATAACAATGGATTGTGAGCCGAGTAGAAAAATTCACCTCCTGGCTGCATAGCCTTTATTTGGTAAAGTTTACATAGGTTTGTTTTTGCCAAGATTGGATGGCACTACCGAGAATAACACTCTAGAGCATTCATTTTTTTTTTTTTTTAATTTCCTTTCTTGTGTTCACAATGTAGAAAATTACCATCGACTGGCTTTTTGAAATGATTTCCTCATTTGTCCTTAAGTGGCCACACTAAATCTCTGAAGGACAGAAAAATCAGTACTCATACATCAGGCCAGTTGAAGCTGCTCTTCACCCCATCTATTAGTGGGTTGTCCACCTGTTCTGAAATAACAGAGGACAGGTCACAATTTGGGGATCATACTCTGCTTAAATCTGATCTGGCATAGGAACTGCTGACTACTTCACAAAGAGATGCAGCTCCTCGCTGGGTCCCGACAGGTGCCTGTGCTTGTGTGTGGCTCTCTCCTGCCACCCCGTCACTGGGCACCACCTGGCTCGGATGGTGCTGGGCAAAAGCTCGAGGATGGGAACAGTGCATGAGCCACCGCTAGCCAGAAACTCGAGAGTTTTCACTTGGGGTAAACTAGATTCAGGGCCCCTGGTACCTCAGTTGGTAAAGAATCCACCGGCATTGCAGGAGACCCCAGTTTGATTCCTGGGTTGGGAAGATCCCCTGGAGGAGGGCATGGCAACCCACTCCAGTATTCTTGCCTGGAGAATTCCATGGACAGAGGAGTCTGGTGGCCTATAGTCCCTGGGGTCACAAAAAGTCATAAGCACACCACAGCACAGTACAGACTGGATCCTCTGTAAAAATAATTCATTTTGAAGACTATTTAAAAATATTTAATTTAAATGACATCTTCACAACCTAAAGATCTAGTCTACCCTTTGAGATGTGGTAACGTGATAACATTTTATGACACTGAAAGATGAACTCCCCACGTTGGTAGGTGCCCAATATGCTACTGGAGATCAGTGGAGAAATAACACCAGAAAGAATGAAGAGACAGAGACAAAGCAAAAACAACACCCAGTTGTGGATGTGACTGGTGATGGAAACAAGGTCTGATGCTGTAAAGAGCAACATTGCATAGGAACCTGGAATGTTAGGTCCATGAATCAAGGCAAATTGGAAGTGGTCAAACAAGAGATGGCAAGAGTGAACATCGACATTTTAGGAATCAATTAACTAAAATGGACTGGAATGGGTGAATTTAACTCAGATGACCATTACATCTACTGCTGTGGGCAGGAATCCCCTAGAAGAAATGGAGTAGCCATCATGGTCAACAAAAGAGCACGAAATGCAGTACTTGGATGCAATCTCAAAACAATAGAATGATCTCTGTTTGTTTCCAAGGCAAACTATTCAGTGTCGTGGTAATCCAAGTCTATGTCCTGACCTGTAATGCTGAAGAAGCTGAAATTGAATGGTTCTATGAAGACCTATGAGACCTTCTAGAACTAACACCCAAAAAAGATGTCCTTTTCATTACAGGGGACTGGAATGAAAAAGTAGGAAGTCAAGAAACACCTACTGTAGTAACAGGCAAATTTGGCCTTGGATACAGAATGAAGCAGGGCAAAGGCTAATAGAGTTCTGTCAAAAGAATGCACTGGTCATAGCAAACACCCTCTTCCAACAACACAAGAGAAGACTCTACACATGGACATCACCAGATGGTCAACACCGAAATCAGACTGATTATATTCTTTGCAGCCAAAGATGGAGAAGCTCTATACAGTCAGCAAAAACAAGACTGGGAGCTGACTGTGGCTCAGATCATGAACTCCTTATGGAAAAATTCAGACTTAAATTGAAGAAAGTAGGAAAAACCACTAGATCATTCAGGTATGACCTAAATCAAATCCCTAATGATTATACAGTGGGAGTGAGAAATAGATTTAAGGGACTAGATCTGATAGAGTGCCTGATAAACTATGGATTGAGGTTCGTGACATTGTACAGGAGACAGGGATCAAGACTACCCTAAGAAAAAGAAATGCAAAAAAGCAAAATGGCTGTCTGAGGAGGCCTTACAAATAGCTGTGAAAAGAAGACAAGCCAAAAGCAAAGGAAAAAGGAAAGATATACCCATTTGAATGCAGAGTTCCAAAGAATAGCAAGGAGAGATAAGAAAGCCTTCCTTAGTGGTGAGTGTAAAGAAATAGAGGAAAACAATAGAATGGGAAAGACTAGAGATCTCTTCAAGAAAATGAGAGATGCCAAGGGAACATTTCATACAAAGATGGGCTCAATAAAGGACAGAAATGGTATGGACCTAACAGAAGCAGAAGATATTAAGAAGAGGTGGCAAGAATACACAGAAGAACTGTACAAAAAAGATCTTCACGACCCAGTGATGGTGTAATCACTGACCTAGAGCCAGACATCCTGGAATGCGAAGTCAAGTGGGCCTTAGAAAGGCCCACTTATGCACACTTATGAACAAAGCTAGTGGAGGTGATGGAATTCCAGTTGAGCTATTTCAAATCCTGAAATATGACGCTGTGAAAGTGCTGCACTCAATATGCCAGCAAATTTGGAAAACTCAGCAGTGGCCACAGGACTGGAAAAGGTCAGTTTTTATTCCAATTCCAAAGAAAGGCAATGCCCCCAAATGCTCAAAAAACCACATAATTGCACTCATCTCATACACTAGCAAAGTAATGCTCAAAATTCTCCAAGCCAGGCTTCAACAATATGTGAACCGTGAACTTCCAGATGTTCAAGCTGGTTTTAGAAAAGGCAGAGGAACCAGAGATCAAATTGCCAGCATCCGCTGGATCATCAAAAACTCAAGAGAGTTCCAGAAAAACATCTATTTCTGCTTTATTGACTATGCCAAAGCCTTTGACTGTGTGGATCACAATAAACTGTGGAAAATTCTGAAAGAGATGGGTATATCAGACCACCTGACCTGCCTCTTGAGAAATCTGTATGCAGGTCAGGAAGCAACAGTTAGAACTGGACATGGAACAACAGACTGTTTCCAAATAGGAAAAGGAGTACATCAAGGCTGTATATTGTCTCCCTGCTTATTTAACTTGTATGCAGAGTACATCATGAGAAAGGCTGGGCTGGATGAAGCACAAGCTGGGATGAAGATTGCCAGGAGAAATATCAATAACCTCAGATATGCAGATGACAGCACCCCTATGGCAGAAAGGGAAGAAGAACCAAAGAGCCTCTTGATGCAAGTGAAAGAGGAGAGTGAAAAAGTTGCTTAAAGCTCAACATTCAGAAAACTAAGATCACGGCATCCGGTCCCATCACTTCATGGCAAATAGATGGGGAAAAGTGGAAACAGTGACAGACTATTTTTTCGGGCTCCAAAAATCACTGCCATTTGTGACTGCAGCCATGAAATAAAAAGATGCTTACTCCTTGGAAGAAAAGTTATGACCAACCTAGACAGCATATTAAAAAGCAGAGACATTACTTTGCCAACAAAGGTCTGTCTAGTCAAGGCTATGGTTTTTCCAGTAGTCATATATGGATGTGAGAGTTGGACTACAAAGAAAGCTGAGCACTGAAGAATTGATGCTTTTGAAGTGTGGTGTTGGAGAAGACTCTTGAGAGTCCCTTGGACTGCAAGGAGTTACAGCCTGTCCATCCTAAAGGAGATCAGTCCTGAGTGTTCATTGGAAGGACTGATTTTGAAGCTGAAACTCCAATACTTTGGCCACCTGATGTGAAGAACTGACTCATTGGAAAAGACCCTGATGCTGGGAAAGATTGATGACAGGAGGAGAAGGGGACAACAGAGGATGAGATATTTGAATGGCATCACTGACTCCTCAATGGACATGAGTTTGAGTAAACTCCGGTAGTTGTCGAACAGGGAGGCCTGGCCTGCTGCAGTCCATGGGGTAGCAAAGAGTTGAACATGACTGAGTAACTGAACTGAACATGATAACATTGTTTGATTTAGACAAGTTTAGATCTGACCAATATTATTTCAGTCCCTATTGCTGGGTGTTTCGTTGTTATTTCCTTCTTGTTGCCAGTATTTTGCGGTTTCCTATCCCTGTTTTTATTACTATCTTACAAATAGCTTGTTATTAAATGCTGTTATGGAATTAACAGATTCAAGGTAATGGATAATTAGTAGGGACTGCCTTCTACTCAGCTCATTTGGAGATGACAATGTTTTGAAAGCAGTGGGGACTTTTGTGTCAGAAAGATAGTTTCAAACACACATGCCTCTGCATGTGTAAAAGTTGGTTAGCCTTTTTCAGATTCAGATTTATGTATACAACCCCATGTTAAAATCTCATTCATATAAGTAACACAAGAGGAAATGAAATAAAGAATGTGAAACTCCTATGGTTTGGCACACCCAAGAAACTTATTAAATGGTAGTTAAGATGAAGCCTTAAGCACAGAGAGATTAAGTAAAAACATCACCAAACTGTTGAGGCGGGAAAACGAATTTTAAAAGATTATGGACGATCTACTGGATTTCAGGTGTGCATGTATACACACACACACACATACAGGTGAGGAAAGCAAGGGTCTCCTCTACTTAGTAATTAGCAATGTAACTTTGAAAGCCCTCTTTTCAACGTTTAAGCAGGATCTTTGAAAGGTAAAATTTCCATCATTACTAAATATACAGGGATAGTTGTGATATTTTTGCAATTATTCCCTGGAGAAGGCAAATAGGCCGTTTTTCAGAAGTCAAAAGGACTGCTTTCCTGCTTGAAAAGGGCTGGGTAAGGTTTGATTTGACAAGATCTTAGCTTTATTTTATGAGTGTTTTCATTTTCCAGAGGGACTTTCAAAGATTGCACAGTATCGTATAGTGATACCAGCTCCTGTGGGTATTCATAAGTAAAGGGAGAACTATGTTTCTGCAGCCCCTTAGAAAACTGCTTTTTAAGACCCCAGAGGTTTAAACCTTGTGGCTAGATGATATCAGTGATCTCTGCTAATGGACTGTCTGGCAGTCTCATGTATCATAAAAGATGAGAATACCTTACTTGAATTTTGCAAACCAGGAAAAATATATTTGAGGTCTCTCAGAAGTGTGGCTGATACCCCTTAGACTAATTTAGAGGAACCAGCTCCATTCAGGGGCTCATGGACTTTGACTGCCGTGGTAAAGGGACAAATCTGTGCTCTTGGAACAGTCTCAAATGTTTTTGTTTCATCCCATGTTCTGTCTTACTCTACACATTCTACCTTGAGCCACTATGTCCATACTACGACTTTGCTGCCTATGGAAAGACTCCTGAGTGTGTAACTCAGCTTAGCTCACAGGATCTTTACACCCAGCACTTTCAAAATCAGTGATATGAGCTTCCTCATGCTGATTCAACTCCAGCCAATATCTCTTTCACTCTCTATTTGGTTTAGAACCTGGGAATTACCCTTTACTTCCGCCTTCTCCCATACTGTGTCATTAACTGACGTGGAATCTGATTTCCTGTAAATCCCTTGATTCTGTCCCAGTCTCTTAATCCTCTTACTCTGTCCCACCTCACTATGTCTATGGCAGTTTTATTGAACCTAGTACCCATGGCAATTCATCTTCTATACTGCTTCTGATGTAATGATGGCATACTTCTCTCACAGTCTTATAGCATCAGCCAGACAGCATCTGGTCCCTCACCTTTACCACTCTTCTTTCCAGTCCCATCTAACTTCTTTCTTTTCTCCAAATAAATCATATAGCATCACCTTCCTCTATTCCCTTTATCATACTGCTTTTGGTAAACTTAAAATGCCTTCCCTCATTGGCAACTCTTACTTATCCTTTAAGATTCACTGAATATTACCTTTGCAGTATTCCTTGATTGACCCAGAAAAAGTCAAAGCCCTCTCCTCTGGATAATATCTACACAGAATGAATCTTCCTTAGTAGAACTTGTCTACATGTCCTGTCTCTCAGGAGTTCGGGAGATCCTTGTGAACCAATACACTATCTGCCTGGCAAACATGACTTTCATGAGCCTCAATACTGAAAAAGGTCAGTTTTCATTCTAATCCCAGAGAAAGGCAATGCCAAAGAATGCTCAAACTATCACACAATTGCACTCATCTCACATGCTAGCAAAGTAATGCTCAAAATTCTCCAAGCCAGGCTTCAACAGTACATGAACCATGAACTTCCAGAAATTCAAGCTAGATTTAGAAAAGGCAGAGGAGCCAGAGATCAAATTGCCAACATCCGTTGGATCATCACAAAAGCAAGAGAGTTCCAGAAAACATCTACTTCTGTTTTAATGACTACCCAAAGTCTTTGACTGTGTGGATCACAATAAACTGTGGAAAATTCTGAAAGAGATGGGAATACCAGACGACCTGACCTGCCTCCTGAGAAATATGTATGCAGGTCAAAGAAGCAACAGTTAGAACTGGACATGGAACAACAGACTGGTTCCAAATCAGGAAAGGAGTACATCAAGGCTGTATATTGTCACCCTGGTTATTTAACTTACACGCAGAGTACATCATGCAAAATGCCAGGCTGGATGAAGCACAAGCTAGAATGCAGATGACACCACCCTTATGGCATAAAGGGAAGAAGAACTAAAGAGCCTCTTGATGAAAGTGAAAGAGGAGAGTGAAAAAGTTGGCTTAAAGCTCAACATTCAGAAAACAAAGATCATGGCATCAAGTTCCATTACTTCATGGCAAATAGATGGGGAAACAATGGAAATAGTGACAGACTTTATTTTTTGGGGCTCCAAAATCACTGAAGATGGTGACTGAAGCCATGAAATTAAAAGACGATTGCTCCTTGGAAGAAAATCTATGACCAAACTAGACAGCACATTAAAAAGCAGAGACATTACTTTGCCAAAAAAGGTCTGTCTAGTCAAATCTATGGTTTTTCCAGTAGTCATGTATGGATGTGAGAGATGAACTTTAAAGAAAGCTGAGCACCAAAAAATTGATGCTTTTGAACTGTGGTGTTGGAGAAAACTCTTGAGAGTTGCTTGGACTGCAAGGAGATCAAACCAGTCCATCCTAAAGGAAATCAGTCCTGAATATTCACTGGAAGGATGGATGCTGAAGCTGAAACTCCAATACTTTGGCCACCTGATGCGAAGAACTGACTCATTGGAAAAGATCCTGATGCTGGGAAAGATTGAAGGCAGGAAGAGAAGGGACAACAGAGGATGAGATGGTTGGATGGCATCACTGACTTGATGGACATGAGTTTGAGTAAGCTCTGGGAGTTGGTGAAGGACATGGAAGCCTGGGGTGCTGCAGTCCATGGGGCCACAAAGACTCAGACATGACTGAGTGATTGAATTGAACTGGATACTGCTTAGGGTTCTCTTGTGGCGATGAGGAGCTTTGGGTTGACAGAAATGATAGGAAAGTATATGTGGTCTTATGTGAGATCAGAATAGCAGTTGGAAGAAGACTAAGAACCAAGATGAAGGCTGAGAGTTTGGAATGATGAGCACTGGACTGAAAGTGGGACTAGAGGGGAAAAAAAAATAGATGCCTACACCTTTAGTCAGATTTATTCTTATCAACATTTTGAACAGCTTGTACCAACTTAAGATGACATCTATTCTGACATCTTTGAAAACTTTTAAAAAGAAGTAGATTCACTACAATAAAAATAAATTTTTTTTCTAGTGAAAAAGTATTTGTTCCATCTTCAAGAAATCTATCAGTTGCTAAAAGCAAGCAGGAGGTATAATAAATATACTCTAACTGAAATGATAAGTCTCAGAGAGAAGAAGAGACACCCCTCAGACTATTTGTCCAGCTCACCAGGCTATAAACCTGCACAAGCCAAGCTACAGAGGTGACTTTCACCCTCATAGGGTTACACAGTTGTTGGCATAATCGCATGGGGACCAATCAATGCCATATACATATTTTAATGTACGTGCGTTTTTCTCTGAGTTTTGAGTAAATTAAAGATAGATGAACGGGAACAGGCAAAAAGAAACTACATCTGTGTGATTTCTTCAAGGAGACCACAGTTCAAGGTGACTTAAGGTGAAGTCGCTTAGTCGTGTCCCACTCTTTGTGACCCCGTGGACTGTAGCCTACCAGGCTTCTCCTTCCATGGGGTTCTCCAGGCAAGAATACTGGAGTGAGTTACCATTTCCTTCTCCAGGGGATCTTCCCGACCCGGGGATCTAACCTGGGTCTCCCGCATTGCAGGTAGACGCTTTAACCCTTGAGCCACCAGGGAAGGCCAATGTGACTTGGAGTGTAGTAAATTAAATGTAAGAGACATATTGAAATGTTGCTCTTGGCTCAGATATGAGGCGAAATAAAGAAGTAGCAGAATGCTAAGAGTTGTTGCAGGCTGTGGAAGTGAGGGCTTCTCTTTCTTTTTGGAGCTAGTCAGATATCTGGAATATTCTCAGCAACTTCAAATACTCTGAAAGCATGAGTGTTTTGAATTTATACCAGAACAGACCCAGGGAACTTACCATCTTAGAGTTCCTATATGAGTATAAACCATTTCTTTTCAATTTACTCCCGCAATTACTGAGTACAGACTACATGCGAGGCTCTGTGCTGGCCAGTGATAACACAAAGGTGAACAAGGTACCAGGGAATTTATAATCTAGTGGGCGAGTGAACCACATAAACAGTTAACTCAATATTATGTGATAAACGTGAAGACAACCAGGAGCATTAAAATTTTGTGGTAGTAGTAACAACTCTGCAAAAAGACTCACCACTTAATTCAAAACAGAGACATACTAAAGAGACCTAAAGTTAGACATGGCTAGACATGTGCACTAACACAGCTGTGGAGGAAACTTTGCAGACTTGGTTTTCAGCTTTTCATTCATTTCTGACTGTTATAACTCTGGTTTTTCATACTTCAGTTCAATCTAATCAGGCTATTTCAAGCTTGTCAGAATAAAATGTCAAAAGAATATTACAACAGTGATTGGAAAGAACATAAGATTAATTTGAAGTTAAAAACTGGTGCCAATCAACTAGTAAATTGTAGCTTCAACTGTTCATCCTGGCAGTCTAGGCACTGATCCCTCCTTTCCAGTTTTAATCCTCATTATCCTTCTACTTGATGCTTCTCATTTGGAGCCTAAGAGTCTCTCTCTTTTATGAGTGTGATTTTTGCCCACCTCTCACTTTGGATCTTCAAGCCATGATAGTATCTTTCTTCATTTCATTTCTATCCCTCTTTCCTGAGCATGAATGCTCAGTTCTATCTGACTCTTTGCAACCCTATGGACTGTAGCCTGCCAGGATTCTCTTGTCTATGGAATTCTCCAGGCAAGAATACTGGTGTGGGTTGGCATTTCCTCCTTCAGGGGATCTTCCCAATGCAGGGATTGAACCCATGTCTCCTGTGTTGGCAAGCGGATTCCTTACCACTGAGCTACCTGAGAAGCCCCACATCCATCCCCACATCCATCCAAGCCCCATATCCTAACCCAGGTCAATTCCTTGGTCTTTTATAATACCATATAGTCATCAATATATTTAGTATTAACTTGCTTGAAAATTAAATCTTTATTTTTGCTGCCAATTTTCTTCCTTATAAATCTTCCTCCATCTCAAGAAATGCCAGCTTTGATCTACCTCCTTAGGTCAAAATTCTGGAACGTTTTCTTGAACACCATGCATCCAATCCATCAGTGAATTCTGCCTGGTAATCATCAAAATATATCCAGATTTTGACCACTTTGCTCTGCACCTTTCATCCCCACCCCTGATCCCCCAATATTGACCCAAAGCCACTATTGTCTGAATAATCTTCTAATTGTTCTTCTAATTCGTCTACTCTCTCCACCCCTGCCCTCCTTCAATCTACTCAGTGTGTAATTCTTTCAAAGCATAAGTTAGATCTCTCTTTTGCTTTAAAGTCTATTTTTTTTTTCACGTTTACAAAATTCCTATGCAATCTGTGTTTTTCCTCCCCCAGCAAATCTTTCAACTTCATTTCTTTTACTCTCTCCTTCTGTCTGCTCTTAGCTACACTGTAAACTCCAAGAAGATTAGCTTTTGTTTTGCTCACAATTAGTGTTTAGAGAAGTATCTGGCATTCTCATACTGCTAGTAAGAACCAGCCTATACAACACTGATTTAGAACCAAGGACTATTTTATGCTGCTAGCATACATGATCTCATTTATGCCTCATAATAATCTTAGGAGAGGTATGATTATTATGCTAATTTTACAGATAGGGAGTTGAGGGACAGAGAAGGAGTATGTACTCAATAACTCTTTGTTGAGTTATCTCATTCGGATAACAGTCACTGAATGGGAACTCTGCAAGCCAGTTTTCCAACTTATAAGATACATATTGGTTTGTACACCTCAAGGGACTTTTATAAAAAGAAGAAGGAATGAGTGGGTGAATATATGAAAGTGTCATTTAAACATAAAGCCCCATACATATTGTTCAGTTTCCCTAATTCAATTAGACTTTACCAATACTTGGATCCTTCTGTTTAACAAATGACCAAAGTGACTTCCCATACTGCCTGTCATTAATTATTTTACTCCTTTTTGTCTGACTCAGAGATCACTTTCTCCAGGAAGCCTTCCTTGAACTCCCATTCTCCTCTGCTGCCCCTGTAGCTACTACTTTGGGGCTTTGATGTACCTTACACATTCCTTGTTTGCTTTTCTTCCTCCTTTATCAGACCAAGAATGCTTTGAAGACACTTTGTGCCATTTACTTCTGAATTCCAAAAGTCAGGCACACAGGAAGTGCCAATTACATGCTTATTAAATGAATGGATAACCCAGTAACACATATTATGGCGGACAATTTAAAGAAATATAATAATATTTGAACCTGAATGGGCATTAAACTATATACCAGGAAGAAAAAAAAATCTAGATTGATGGACTGAAATAAATGTCCTATTCAGATTAATCACCACGTAAGCTACTGCTTTTCCATCAAGAGACACGTGATACCCATCCTTCTGTTGTTTTAGTAGCTTTTCCATAAATCAGCAGTGAAGTCCCACTTGCAGTGAAAGTCAGAGAACACCCAGGAGTGTTCCAAATTTTAGAGAAGTCTTAACTGCTCTATAAAAATACCCACAACTTAATTCAAAACAAAGAATGTAGAGGCCTAAAACTATGCAGGGCCTGACTTGTGCAGCAGCACAGCTGTGAAGGTAACTTTGCAGACTTGGGTTTCATTTTTTTCAGGTTTTCATTTATTTCTGACTTTTGTAACTCTGGTTTTTTATACTTTAGTTCAATCCTATCAAGCTATTTCAAGCTTGTCAGAATACAAAGTCAAAAGAGTATTACAATGGTGATTGGAAAGAACATAAGATTAATTTTAAGTAGAAAGAAGGCATTTTATAAATGAACGTGAAATGCCTGGAGGGCTACCAAGAATACTCGGCTATGCACTAGTTTTTCAGCTCAGATTTGTTGCACACAGCATGCCATGGCCTTGGGAGAAAACCCCATGTCAAATGTCATTGGAAGCTGCTCAGCCAGGCACATAGAAAGGCACATTGCATCAATGATATATGACAAGCCTGGTGGTGATTTTTCTGCTTCAGTGGCCAACTCGTCCAAAGTCTGGACAAGCCAACACACAAATAGTTCATAAAGAACGAGGTTGTCAGAATCATCTTTACAAAGCAGTGACTAGGATGCTTCTTTTAATGAACATTTCACATTTCCATGTAGCCAGGAATGTCTCAACCACTAAAATATCCAGAGAAGCAGATACTAAACTATTGGGGATGGATTTCTAACAAAACTTCTAACAAAAGTACCATTAGCTCAATATTCAATCTAATCTGCAGAAAAAAACTATTTCTCATCAATGTGTTTTGAGATTGCTATCTTATCCCACATTACTTTTGCATGTAACAGTACTATGTATTTCTTGAGCCCCATACAGAACAGATATCTTTGGCATTAAAGTAGGAAAAATGATGGCGGTGTAATACACATCTTGTGCCAGGCAACTGCTAGTTTTTTTTTTTTTAATACATTTGATTAATTTCATAACAGTGAAAACATCAATGATGATGGTGGTGGTGGTGGTAAATTGATCAGTAGATTATTGATCTTTTTTTTAGGCTCAAGGCACTTTGCTAAGTACTTCACATGTATTATCTTATTTAATTCTCACAACACTCTTGAGGTAGGTTATAAGGAACTAATTTTATATCAGTTAGGTACTTTGCTCAATGTCAGACAGCTAGTAATTGGAGGATCTGGAATTCAAACTGTCTTGGTCATATTTTGGGACCCTCAATTGCTCCTTAATTAATCTTAAATTAGAATTCATCTTGTCCAGTATATATATATTTTTTTCCTGACTTATCTCTGGATTGTTCCAAAGTGTTCCTGGAGACATGTTAAAGGATTTGGGGAGAGTTCTCAATGTCCCCTTTTCCAGGCTCAGATGGACATATTAGACTTTGGCTTAAAATTTGAAGTAAATACACAAGTTTAGGAATCAGATGTGGGCTTTAATCCACACCTCACAACTCTCATGAGCTTCAGGCAAAATCCTGAGCCTCTTAGGTCCTGGGTCTTCTTGCATGCGATGAGAGAGTTGCTGTTTCCTGGTTATTGGAAGAGTTACGGTATGGCAACCCACTCCAGTATTCTTGCCTGGAGAATCCCGCGGACAGAGTGGACAGAGGAGGCTGGCGGGCTACAGTCTATGGGGGTACAGAGAGTCGGATAGGACTGAGCAGCTAACACTTTCAAAAGTAAATTATGGAGAGTGCTGGAGCCTAGTGGATGTTCAACTAATGCTTGTTATTAAATTACCGTATCATTCCATTTTCCATCACAATATTCTCATGACATTACGTGCTTAGACTGGAAATTTTAATATCTTGAAGAATGGATTATGTGTCCTTTGACATTTATGGACAATTTATTCTGGGCATAGTGCCAATTGTTTTATATATGCTGCGTTAGTACAATTTGCTTCACAATAATACCATGTAAGTTATTCCATTATCATCTTCACTTTATAGCAGAAAACTTCTTCAAGAGGTTAAATAATTCCCTGAAAGATTCAGGTCTAGTAAACGGTGGCATCTGGATTCTTCCGTGCTTGGTCCCAAAGCACACCACCAAGCCACTGTCCTCTTCAGCTCTATGACATTTGACCTTTCTGCTTTATCTCATCCCCTGACAAACCGTGGTTTTTGTTCTTGTTAAGAGGTGTGCCTGTGAACTCCCCACTCTAATTGTGGTTTCATCAAATAAAAATAGTATTACACGGGATGTCCTCTGCCATGAATAAACAGATGCTGACCTCTGCATCAAGGCTGTCTCTTGTTCAGAATCAAATGGAGCACATGTAGCTATAGACTACCCTCTTCCTTTCTCCTCCCTTCCTTCTCAGCTGTACCCACCTTCCTGACATTGGTAGATGTATACATAACTTTTATATTTTATAAAATATAGATCTCTCTGTAAACAATATATCATAGACATTTTTCAAGTTTTTATATAATTTTTTTAAAAAGACATTTTTTACATTGAATACATTTTGACGAGTTCAAATCATTTCATACTTTTAACAAATTCGCCTTGGTGTTTCAAAATCACCTTGCCTGTTGCAATTTATTCAGGTCAGTATTTGTAGATAGAGTTCATTTGTTTTCATTTTGGTTCACTGTTGAACTGTGTGAACAAAGTTGATCCATTTACTCAGTGAAGAATAATTGGGTTGTTGCTATGTTTCACTCTTACAAAGGGAGTAAACCTGAGCATTTTTGTACATAAGTTAAAATGAAAATGTACCAGTTTCACTGTGGAATTCACTTAGTAGGAACACTAGTGAGCCAGGGCTTGTGAGCGCGTTCAGTCTTACCAGGTGTTTTAAAGCTGCTCTCTGTTGTAGTGGTACCAAGTTTACTTCAACCAATAATGTCTATGAGTCTTTCCTTTCCACAACTTCATTACTACCTTGGTATACAATTAATTTGGGTCAATATCTCTTAATTGGTATCTCAGATGTTATTAGTGAGCTTTAACATCTTTTGATAATTTTATTGGCATTCGAATTTTTTTCTCAATGAAATGCCTACTCTATTGCCCATGTTCCTTCTAGGCTAATTTGATTTTTTAAAAATATATTTTCTTTGTTTTGGCTTGTCCTTTCACTTTTTAAAGTTTCTTTTTACATCATATAAGTTTTTAATCTTAGTAGGGTCATCTTGAACAATCATTGCTCTGATGGTTTTTGACTCAGGATTTTAAAAAAGCATTCGTTCACCAAGAAGCTGCTTAAGGCCTGGGGAAATTGGTAGACCCAGCAAGGACCACTCTTGCAGGCAGCCTCTGTTCATTCACCTCTCAAGCCAGACTTTCCTGGAATCTACCACATTCACTGGAGCCTTCTTTCAGGTCTCTTCCCCGCTGGTCCCTGCCTCTTCCTTGGTTCATGAAATAAAATCTCTCCCACGTGCTCCTTCTTTCAAGGCCCCATCAGCACATAAGCCTTTGTAAATGCTTGGGTCAGAGACAGGAGCAGCAAAGGGAATAGGGAATACCTGAGCTAGCATCTTCCCATAATAATCCAGTAGTTATTCTCAACCATTGGCCAATTTCTTTCTTTCATTGTGCTTATTCAAAGGTGTGTGTTTATATGTGTAACATATTTTACTTTTCTCACAATTCCCTAGTGGTTATTCACTTATCACTGCAGAAATGGTATTTTTTGTGTGGTGTATGTGTATGTTATTTTTCCTCTTGTCTGACTTCTCTGTTCTGTCAGCTCCCTGAGGATATGAACAACGTCTCTTCATAGTTACACCAAGTTATGCTGGGATACAGCGAGTATAACACAAATTTCTGTTAAGTGAATTAACAAATGAGAGACTGAATTTCGTTACAACATCTGGGAGGTTGCTATTCTCTGCTGCTAACTGAGGCTACTTCTTGCAGACCACTGAGCTGACGATGGGTTTATAAACCTTTGTGAAAACTGATAAACTAAAAATACACATGCCTGGATAAAAGGCCATGTGACTTCTACTCTTAGATAATGTTACAGAATATCAAACTTCCTTCCCAAATCTATGTTGAATCTCCCCCAGCATTCCAGGATGTTTGAGGCCCAGGTGACTACACTATTCCTCTTGACCACAGTAGTTTCGGTGAGAAAAAGGTTAATGACAGTGTACACCCTATTTCTATTTTGTAGAGATGACTGAGACACAAAGAAACCAAAGTTTTAAGGTCACAAAGTCAGCTACAGTGTAAGGAAATAAGACGCTTATAATGGCAAACATTCCTTTATAGAGAGATAAATTAAATGACAAAGCAGCCACTTGTGGTCTTAGAAGCTCCCAAAGAAAGCTGACAGAGAATACGTTATATCAGAGAAACAGATTATTGAAGACAATTTATAATTTGATAGGGAGAAGACATTGTGGAATAAAAAGAGAAATCAGGACCTATTACCAGTTATGGGAGAGTAGGCCATATATATCGGAGAAGGCAATGGCACCCCACTCCAGTACTCTTGCCTGGCAAATCCCATGGACGGAGGAGCCTGGTGGGCTGCAGTCTATGGGGTCTCTGGGAGTCGGACAGGACTGAGTGACTTCACTTTCACTTTTCACTTTCATGCATTGGAGAAGAAAATGGCAACCCACTCCAGTGCTCTTGCCTGGAGAGTCCCAGGGATGGGGGAGCCTGGTGGGCTGCTGTCTCTGGGGTCACGCAGAGTTGGACATGACTGAGGCGACTTAGCAGCAGGCCATATATATAACTTGGACAAAAAGTGAATTTGTGAGGCATAACAATGTCCATATTGCATCATACAGGTAGTAGTACACTTTTTTCCTTTTTTTGGGTAGATTTTATACACAGGTTTCAAAATGATTGTATCTGTATGGTCTTCCTGGAAAGGGAGTCAAAATGAGGGAGTCAAGGAGGAGGATGCACTAGGCTATATATACAGGTTTGCACAAATATGTATATGCATACGATGATTGCCTTGACATGATACAGGACTCTTCCAATCTCTCTTATTTTTCATCTTTTTAGTCCCAGTCTTTGTCAGTTCCATTCCTACCATACTCAGATTTCTCAATGCCCAGATATATAGCTCTACCACCTAAATAGCTTGGCATCATGATTCCAAATCTCCCATTGGGCTGTATCAATTTATCATCAGTCTGATCTTTTCATAAAGCTACAACTTTAGATAAAGTGTCAACAACCGTAGATACTTTCTTATCTTAGTCCATTGTCAAGACTTCTAAATTCCCAGACCCATCTGTCATCCTAAACCATTTTGATAAAATGATGACAGTGGAAATGACCAACTTGACCAGCCTAGCAGCATCCTTACGGCTGCGAGGTCACCTCGTTGGAGCTGTGGTACCCAAGCAGAAGGCTTGAGTTGCTGCATTAAGATCCCAATGTCTTTAACATCAGTAAATCTTTCTCGTCAGCTTTTCACTTGAAAAATTTAGCTCATGAATCTTACATATATTCAACTCCACCATCTTTTTTGTGATTTTTGTTTTGTCTTAAAAATCAAAGAAATGTATTTATATATACATTTACTGTCATCAAGCATGATTTCTTTTAGATACAGATTTATGCTACAGGCTTTATTGTAGTGAATGGCTTTTATTTATGTTTCACAACAGAAAAATTGTAACTCTCCTTGGACTTGAAGGTTAATTAATAATAATTAAATCTATTTCTTCTAGGTACCAAATCACTTAGATAAAAATAAAATGCTTTGGTTAATCATATTATGTTTAGTGTTGTCAAACATTCAAATGTCCCAAGATTTTGGTACAATATAAAAAGAAATAAGTAATTTGCAGAATTTTTCTTTTTGTTGATCAACTATTATGATATATAAATGGGTAAATGTCTACATACTAAACCCTCAAGTCTGTTTTTCTGCAGGACCCAAGAATATAATCTTAAATTTGAAATGAGTATTATTAAAAATGCTTGATATCATTGAAAGAGCAGGAGATTTATTTTTGAAGTAAAAGTTTTACTTTTGTAATGATGACTCACATATGAGGAATAGAAAATATTGCAGTGTGAATTTAAGGTTCTCTTCATCCATATCAATGAGCTAACCACAAGTACCGATCTTGTTTTTAAGATATTTTCATTGAGTCGGCAAAAAGGACAGATGGCCCATTTTTCATGTCTATGGCTGTGTTCAATGTTAATAACAGTCATTGTAACCTTAAGACCTAAAGTCTGTTTTATCACCAGTGTATTTCATTTTAGGGCATGTCAACAGCAAATAATTCTTTGAAATTATTGTGGTCTTTAAAAAGAATAAGGTTATTCATGTTTATAACATAACATATTCCGTAGTTTCTGTAGCTTATAGAGAACACTGCTGTAATTAAAAACAAACAAATGTAAATATCTGAAAATGTCATTTCTACTATCATATTCTGATACATTAATTTTATTTGGCTTATCTCCCTATAAAATATATAGATAGTTAAATAACATATGATCTCAGTTTAAATGAGATAATCTGAATTAGTGGGAATTTTGTTAGATAAAATATCCTGCTCTACATTCTAAAAAAATAATCCCACAAATATATGCCAATCATCTTATAAAGTTCTAAGGTTTTTATAGCCTGGACTTAGGGTCTTTGATATATCTAATGCTTCATACATCACAGGAGCCATTTAAATCACTGTCTTTAATATGGATTATGCAACAAAATAAAAATTATTACTCTATTAATCTCTGCTTCAGGGAGAGGTTAAAATCATTGGAATATCCTTCTCACATTCTTTACAGCTTATAACAATACTTTCTATAGTAGTCTTATTTTTTTCCCCACTATGATTCTATGTTAAATATTTTCTATTATTTCTTTTTTTCCTCCAAATTTTGTAGAGTATTCCAAAATACCCTAAATCAGAAATGTTCAATGTTCTGGGGATTCTGAATTGTAGCCTTAATCAGTCCCCTATCAGAAAGTAATTTTTAGGTGGATCTTGTGGTAGTCTTTTAAGTCATGTGACTTTTAATTCAATCCCTTAACATAGCTGAGTTTACTTATCACTTTCCATTGAGTACAGTTGACTCTCTGTGAAGTTGTAACATGTGGTTTAAGTATCCAGTAGCATCCAGGGGCAAGCCAGTATACAGAAGACCTTCATAAAAATCTAAACCAGGAAATAAGTCTCCTCTCTTTGCCTGTATATGCATGTGTGTGTATATGCACACATATACACATATATATATGTTTCCTGGGAAAGACTGAAGGCAGGAGGAGAAGGGGACAACAGAAGATGAGATGGTTGGATGGCATCACTGACTCGATGGACATGAGTTTGAACAAGCTCTGGGAGTTGGTGATGGACAGGGAAGCCTGGAGCGCTGCAGTCCATGGGGTCACAAAGAGTCGAACACAAGTGAGTGATTGAACTGACTGATATATGTTTCTATATGTGTGTATGTACACATATGGCTAGCATGTAATATTATATTATATATTTACATTATATACAATTTACATAATTATGCAATATACAATCATATTTTATAATGGTTTTTATATGTAAATATATAATTCTTAAAAAACACAATTCTGGCATAAAATAGAATCTTACAGAATGTTCTGTGTTTCAAATAGTAGCTACGGGTTCTACCTTTAAAAGGCAATTTATTAGTATTAGATAAAACCATGGAAAACATGAAAGGCTTTTAGTAAAGTCATGGGTATAATTAGAACAGATTTGAGCATTGCATTATAACATCTACCTCAATTACTCCAGATGTACATAATTAATGTTATTTTTAGTAATTTTTAATTAAGCTCCTACTGTGTGTCAGACAATGAACTGAATGCTTTACATACATTTTCTATTTTCACCCTCACAATGACCTTCAAATAAGAAAGACACCAACACTCTAACTTCAGCAATAAAACAATTGGACTAGAGGGGGTAAGATCTTAGAGTGGAATGGAAGGAAGTGCAGAAGCCAGAATTCAATGCCAGCTCCACTGACTCTGCAGTGAGCATGCTTCTCTGCAGTGTCGCTGCCCATCGAATGGTGGTCAGAAAGTTAAGTTAGAACTGGAGAGTGACCGTAGGTGGAAAAAAAGGGTAACCCTAGTTGGTGGCCCTATGAATAGCTTATAGAGATCTTAGAAAAATTTTCTTTCATGGGAAGTAAGTTTCAAAAACCAGAAATACAATGCTCAATTTTAGTTTCAAAAAAATTTGTTCTATTCCTACTAACATATCAATTTGTATAGAAACACTTCAGAAAATGAACCAGAAAAAAAATGTGAATAATATTTAATACTTTTTAATGATTTGAAATTTAAATGCAAGTAATTACCAGAAGAAAGCATATCAGTTTTAAAATGAGCACATTATTTCTAAAAGGGCCAGAAAGATTGAAGTGATCATAATGAATGGCCCAAGGAATGCTTATTTAGATGTGACATTATTTTCAAACAGCTTTTTAAAAGTCCCCTTAAGCTAACAACCTGTAAGAAAAGCAAAAACAGACTGAAAAGCAGAAAATACATAATGCTCTTGTCGAAGTTTCTGTCTTTATCTAAATAATTCTTATTTATCTCTGCAAACACTACATGGTCGACTACCTCAAAACCTTATTTAATACTATTTTATTTTAAAAGAGGAATGTTCATAAAGTCTTGATTGCTTTCCCATTGAATGCTCAAGTTATGAAAGAGTCAAACAATTATGTAATTTCCTTTCCTATGTCAGAATGAGTCAGAGTGATATTTCATCAACAAGAGGCAGTGGAAAGAGATCAGGGGGATGAAACTTGAAGCTGGAAAGCAGACCTATCCATGGGCTGTCCTGCGTACAATGACAAATCTCTGTGTGATGACTGTGGGCGTTGCATCCAGTGTATGCACGGGCCAGTTGTGCAATAACCAGCAGTAGTTCAAGGCCAAAACAGCTGCATGACAGTGCTGTGTCTTTAGGCTGAGGAGCCCATTCCTGGAAGGACCATGGCAATGTGGGAATAAATAGCTTCTTGTTCTCTAGGGGTGGGACCGACAAGAACCAGGGAGACAAAGGACTTGTTTATGGGAGCTCAAGTCTGTCAGGAATTTGAAGCAGACACTCAATGGTAGGTCCTGGCAGTGGTTGGAGCTGGGCAACAAAGTCAGGGCTAGAACTTACTGGGCATAGTAAGACATTCCAGACCTTCTGCTGGGTTGAGGCTGACAAACATTTGTACTTCGTCAGAAATGACTCAGGAATTGATAGGGTGGATCTAACAAGTGAGAGGACAGAGAAGATAAACCCATTGCTGAGCGATACACATTTGTTCAGAAAATTAAGAAATCATTCCAACTAACTAAAAAAAATCCTCATTATTTAGAATCTCCCAGATAGTGTCATGGGGCTCCCCAGGTGGTGCAGTGGTAAAGAATCCACCTGCCAATGCAGGAGATGCCTGAGATGCAGCTTCGACCCACGGCTTGGGAAGATCCGCTGGAGGAAGAAATGGTAACCCACCCCACTATCTTGCCTGGAAAGTTCCCTGGACAGAGGAGCCTGATGGGCTGCAGTCCATGGGTTGCAAAGAGTCGGATGCCACTGAGCGTCTGAGTACACACACAGACAATGTGACTGGCTGAGTCTTCACTCTCAAATAAGTTCTTTAAACATTATTCAGTTCAGTTCAGTCACTCAGTCATGTCTGAATCTCTGTGACCTCATGGACTGCTGCATGCCAGGCCTTCCTGTCTATCACCATCTCCTGGAGCCTCCTCAAACTCATGTCCATTGTGTCGGTGATGCCATCCAACCATCTCATTCTCTGTCATCAACTTCTCCTCCCACCTTCAATCTTTCCCAGCATCAGGGTCTTTTCTAATGTTTTGATTCTTCGAATCAGATGGCCAAAGTATTGGAGTTTCAGCTTCAGCATCAGTTCTTCCAATGAATATTCAGGACTGATTTCCTTTAGGATAGACGGGTTGGATCTCCTTGCAGTCCAAGGGACTCTGAAGAGTCTTCTCCAACATCACAGTTCAAAAGCATCAATTCTTTGGTTCTCAGCCTTCTTTATAGTTCAACTCTCCCATCCATACATGACCACTGGAAAAACCAGAGCTTTCGATAGACCTTTGTTGGTAAAGTAATGTCTCTGCTTTTTAATATGCTGTCTAGGTTGGTCATAGCTTTTCTTCTAAGGAGCAAGCATCTTTTAATTTTCATGTCTGCAGTCACCATCTGCAGTGATTTGGGAGCCTAAAAAAATAAAATCTGCCACTGTTTCCATTATTTCCCCATCTATTTGCCATGAAGTGATGGGACTGGATACCATGATCTTTGTTTTCTGAATGTTGAGTTTTAAGCCAACTTTTTAACTCTCCTCTTTCACTTTCATCAAGAGGCTCTTTGGTTCTTCTTCACTTTCTGCCATAAGGGTGGTGTCATTGGCATATCTGAGGTTATTGATATTTCTCCCTGCAATCTTGATTTCAGTTTGTGCTTCATCCAGCGTTTCTCATGACGTACTCTGCATAGGAGTTAAATAAGCAGGGTGACAATATACAGCCTTGACGTACTCCTTTCCTGATTTGGAACCAGTCTGTTGTTCCAAGTCCAGTTTTAACTGTTGCTTCTTGAACTGCATACAGATTTCTCAAGAGGCAGGTTAAATGGTTTGGTATTTCAATCTCTTGAAGAATGTTCCACAGTTTGTTGTGATCCACACAGTTTGGCTTTGGTGTAGTCAATAAAGCAGAAGTAGATGTTTTTCTGAAACTCTCTTGCTTTTTCGATGATCCAATGGATGTTGGCAATTTGATCTCTGGTTCCTCTGCTTTTTCTAAATCCAGCTTGAACATCTGGAAGTTCACAGTTCCTGTACTGTTGAAGCCTGGCTTGGAGAATTTTGATCAATGCTGTGCTAGCGTGTAAGATGAGTGCAATTGTGCGGTAGTTTGAACATTATTAATATATAGGTTATTCTGGAGTGTATTTTATGATACAAATATTCCTCACACTTAATAGTCTTATCAATAGACTCACACTGAATATTTTACACTTGAAGCATCCAGTATGGAAAGCAAAAACAGAGGATTAGGAATCACAATTATGTTTCATCTGATCTGTTTAACCTTGAAATATCTAAAACTGTGTGTAACTCACTTCCAAATAAAGCAGTAAAGAACTGACAGAAAGAAAATAGGTAAAAATATATAAGGGGTCACAGTCCTTCTTAGGAAAGTTTAGTAATCTCTCTGTTTTCAATGCTGATATGATTTGTGATTTATAATCATCAGATATATTTATTTCTAATAATCATAGTTACCTCTTTTTATGGCTTTCTGAGAAAGACATATATGACTATGAAGATAGAAATCCTGGTATAGCAAATTCATGCCTTAGATCATTTTTGTTCTCTGATTCCATAGACTTGTGTTTTATAAAGAGGAGAGGAACTGCCAAATGTGATGAATAATTGCATCACACACCACAGAGGCGGAGGTGACCTTGGAGCTCACATAGCCAGTATCCTCCTTTTCTAAATGAGGAAACTAAGACTTGGGGATTAGGTTCACAGACCTAATAGTAGACATTTTAGATTTGGAACATAAATATCAAGGCATCAGAAGCACTCTCCCATAGCAAAAAGGATATTTATGTGTTTCCTCTTGAGACCAAGTTAAACATGGCTCTGTTTACTTACATGGGGAAAGGTTCTTTGGCTAAGCTTTGCATCAGACTTCAGAGGCAGACACATTTCAGGACAGAAGAGCCAGATGTCTACCAGAGCCACGTTTGGACTAGCACAAAGATGAGACATTCTAGTGGTGTAAGGGGTAAAGGCTCAAAGAGATGTAACAAAGGTGTAGAGTGGATCGGTAGACCAAAAAGAGAAATTCATTATGAAATTCAGTAAACCTTGACAACTTTGGCCAGGAAGAAAAAGATGGCATGAATTGAGAGGGAGGAAGTCATGTTAACTCTTCTGTAAGAGTATGATTAGAAATGTTTTCAAGTTTTCAATTCTGCAAATACAGGACTCTTCTAATGCCTGGTTCTGGAAGCACATAACAATACATATGTGGTTCCTCTAATTAGTGATCCTTGAGATGTGCGATATTTATAACACTTTTGATTGGAGGGTTCAGAGTAAAGTAAATAGAAATGTTGGACTTATTCTCACTCTGGAAAGCAAGAAATAAGGAGCAATACCCAACCGGTTCATTACTGGGCACAGGGGAGCGGCTTGGCTTTCGCCCCAGTGTCCTAGCCCGACCGCTTCCAATGAGGGCTTTCAGGGAATCACGTTCTGATTGAGTGTGAGTGTGTACACTGAGAGCGCCCGTGCTGGTGCTCAGAGGAGGCTGCTCTACAAGCAAACCATGACTTATGTCAGGAACCTTGGCAACAGCAGCACACAAGTCCAAGTGAAAAGTCAAGAAAGGGAGTCTGAGGAGTTGATTTGGGATGTCTTGGCCTCTGAGTAAGCAAACTTCAGGGACGAAGGATGATTAACTCTCTGACATTTTACTCAAAAAACTGTATCAGTAGGCAAAATGATTTCAACAACCAGGCCAGAGATTAGAGAACAAGTGGATTTTAGAAGTGTTAGTAACAAGAGATAGGTCAAGTTCCGGGTCTCTAGGGGCTGGAATATTGGGAAATTACTAAGTCAGAGATTAAGGTACAAGAATGGAGGCAGAACTGGAACATAAATGCTATCCAAGTGTCCCTTTCATGAAGAGCTATTTCAATCCCTGATGTTTAAAATGGGGAGCCGTGCTGTCTCCACCATATGAGATGACGGAGACCACCTCCACGGTGAGAGATGGCAGTGTGCAGTGTGACAGAATGTGAAATGGATACTGATTTTCAAAACAAGAGTGAGATGAACAGTTGTGCGCATTAGGGTCCTGATATGTGGTGGTATTTTGAAGGTTAACCGATTGCTAGTAAATCCACAGGATCTGATGAGAGGTCTCATTAAACAAAAATACTCCCTGCATCTCAGAGTCTGTTGCAAAATGCACAATGTGTGGAACTCTACTGTACTTATGGAATATGAATACATTATTATTTATAGATGGAAGCTGATGACTGTAATGAAAGCAGAGCATTTTAGTTAAATAAGCAAATGATTAAAATTGACAACACAAGTGTAAATAAGGCCCAGATTAATTAAGTTGCTCATTACTTTTCCTCGTAGCAGATATTACTTTGTGTTGAGTGTCCCCCTCCCCCTCAGTTCAGTTCAGTTGCTCAGTCATGTCCGACTCTTTGCAACCCCATGGACTGCAGCACGCCAGGCCTCCCTGTCCATAACCAACTTCTGGAGCCTACAGCCTACGTCAGTGATGCCATCCAACCATCTCATTGCTCCCCCGTTCCACTACCCTGACTCTTGGTTCCCTGGAAACCCTACAATATTCCAGCCTCAGGGATTTATACTTACAGTCTCCTTAGCCAGGAAAGCTCTTCCTCCAGGCAGTGAAGACCACACCCTCACTTCCTTCAAGTATCTGCTCAAAGGTCTCCTTCTTTTTGGGTCTTTCTGTCTGATAAATGCATTGGTAAACCTGTATTTTGGCATCATTTCCAATTCTCCTATCATTACTGTCTTTTTCATCCTAGTATTTACCACCTATACCATGCTAATTTTGCATGTTTTATTTTCTGTCTCCCTACCTTAGGACTGTCAGATTTAGCAAATAAAAATACAAGGCACCCAGCTAAATTTGAATTTCAGGTGAAATTCAAACTAAAAACAAAATACTTTTTAGTTTGCGTGTGTCCTAAATATTGTATCAGACATTCTTGTACTAAAATATTATTACTTGTCACTACTTAAACTGAAAACTCATTCACTGTATCAATATAATTATTTTGTGTCCCAAATATTGCACTGCACATACTAAATGTATTGTTTATCTGAAATTCAAATTTAACAGGGCATGCTGTATATTTTCTGATGACACCTCTCTGCCCTCCTCCCGCCACCCCACCCCAGAATTTAAACTACTTGAAGACAGGAACTTGGAACACTCTTTACCGCCGCATTCCCAGTGCCTCGAACAGTACCAGGCTCTCAAAACATATTACCAGATAATAAATTAACCATTCTATTTTCCTGAAATATTCATTTGATCCTGCAGTTCTCATCCTGGTGAAATATCTTAGGTCCCTTATTTATATAAATAAATCATACAGCAATACTGTGCTCCTGGTAGATGTCTTGTTTCTCTGCAGGGTCCAGTACACAGTTTGGAATTTGCTCAGCACAGAAAGTTTGTACTATGCAACTAGAGTACACAAAAAGTTGCAAGTATTTTAATGTACCACTTGTGAATTCTGGAGACTGTAGGAAACTCAAATATTACAAAATAGTGTATTTTCAGGTTGGGCATGCATTATACACATAAGTACCTTTTACAAATAAAATTTGTCAGTCTTATGTAAACATTTCTGCTTATGTGTTTTCAGATTTTGCTGTATTCCAATGATTGTCATTGAAGTTACTCTGGGAGGTCATTTTGTACCCTTCCTCAGCTGTAGGCAAGATTTCATCATCTCATTTCCTTAGTTTACTATTTCAACAAATCACCAGTGATACTGGTCCCATAATGGCCATAATTAGTCTGTATTAGAGCCATTGTTCTTTTTCAGCCCCATCTTTAATTGCTAATTAAACCTAGTTTATCTTTTTCCTTGTTCAGAGAATCCTCTTCATCTTTAAAGACAGAATAATAAATGCTGCAGATAGGAATAAAAAACTGATAACTATAAACATATAAGCTCATCTATAAGACCTGTAAACTGCAGAAAACTGAGGAATTATTTTATTGTCTGAACTTTTAACTAAACCATTATTATCTTTTAAACCAGGAGAACAATAATTAGTGTTTTAATGAGTACCTAGGGTTGTGTTTTCAATGGTGTCCCACCAAAAGATATGTTGAGGTCCTGGTACTGGTAAATGTGATCTTATCTGGGGATGAGGACTTTGCAGATGTTATTACGATGAGATCATATTGCGGTAAAGTGAAAGTCGCTCAGTCGTGTCCGACTCTTTGCGACCCCATGGACTATGTAGTCCATGGAATTCTCCAGGCCAGATTACTGGAGTGGGTAGCCATTCCCTTCTCCAGGATACTGCAGTAGGGAGAGCCGTAAGTCCAATATGGTTGGTGTCCTTGGTAGAAGAAGAAAAGAGACAGAGACACCAGCAGGAAGACAGCCACGGAAAGACACAGGCAGAGACTGGAATTATGCTTCTGTAAAGCAAGGGATGCCTAGGGCTACCAGAAGCTGGAGAGGCAAGATGGGCCCTTTCCCTGGGAAGTTCTGGGGGAGCAGGGCCTAGCCAACTATTTTGTTTTTAAATTGAAGTATAGTTGATTTATAGTATTGTGTTAATTCCTTCTGTACAGCAAAGTGACTCAGTTACATATATATTTATATTTATCTATCTATACATTCTTTTCCATTATGGTTTATCATAGGATACTGAGTGTAGTTCTCTGTGCTATAGAGAAGGATGCTGTTATCAGTTCACCCTTTTAGATTTCTAGCCCCCAGAACTATGAGAAAATAAATTTCTGTTTTTTAAGCCATCCAAAGTTCTGATAATTTAAGGCAGATCTAGGAGAGAAATATGGTAGACATTTAATAAATGTTTCTCCTACGGAATCCAGTTTTCTAATCTAAAATATTTACTGCCCACAAAAGTAATTACTTTTTCCCTTGTACTCTCTTAATGCAAATTATTATTATTATTATTTTTCCTTTCCATCTTTTCCAGGGCCAGGTTCATGTCACTTATTACCATAACTCCAGTGCTCCTAATAGTGTCTGGCATAAAAGATTATAAATAAAATGTTGTGAATTAACAGATTATTTTTTAAATGAGCAGTGTTGATTTACAAAGGTTTCTCTACACTTTAGCCCAATAATGTACTAAAGAGTGTGCTGCTTTCAAACACTAACCCCAAACTGAACAAAGATTGAATTCCCTCTATTTTTTCATTGTTTCTCTAGTTAGGATAAATGGATTGGAATTTCAAGTCACCTGTTGTCTTGTCCATAACTCCTCACCTTTGAGAGGCAAAACTCTCTCTGTATTCAGACTGCTCTGAGAGGGATGAGAGTCTGAGTAATCTTATATTCATGGAGCTTGAAGAATTTTCTATCACTTGCAACTGTTATCTATGTCAAGTTTTGATTAACTGAAATATGACCAAATGGTTTTTTTAAATATAATTCTTCAGTTAAATTTTCTGGAAGAAAATCAAGCTTGGGATAGAAAGAAAGAGCAAAACTTAAGCTGTTAGTGAGGAAAATAGGACTTAAAATGGAAGTGTAATCTCAAGTACAAGTATAGGTTTGCAGTAACAAATGATGACAAATTCCTAAAATGAATTTTTTAAAAAAGTTAGAAAAAAAGTGCAATCCAAATAATCAATTGGATTTTAAAAATTAAAGCTGAAAACCTTAATGTGACTTTTGTTGGCCTTGGGAAAATTAGCTAGCCAAGAGTTTCTTTATCATAGATTGTCAATAAGAGCAAATTACCTCTTGGGCATGGTTAGAATTTTTTGAGGTCTATAAAATATTTTGAAGACAAAAATCCTATGACTAGACAGATTGTTATTCTTGCACTGATGTGTACTTAGGTTACTAAGTCTGTCTGGGTCAGTCTGGATGTTATTCATTCTGTAGGTTGGCAGGCCCATTAGATAACATAGTGGGAACTGGTGAGAAGCAGCTTTCAAAAGATAGGCTGTAGTTAAAATGGAAGCATTATTTTTATCTATGACACCTTAAGCATCTTTTGAAAAATTTAAGAGGATGAAAATAGAAGGCATTTTGAAAATTCTTAACACTCTTCAAAGCTGTATGTTCAAGGTTATATTTGAGCTTCTACTTTGTATTTATTTTTCTTATTTATCATGCAGTCAGTCTGTTGGACAAGGTGATATTTAATTCAGTTCTTTCTGAGTTTTCCATTTTGCTTGTCAAATAGCAGCACATGCATTTTTGGAAAATATAAAAGTAAAAATTATCCTTTCACCCAGGCACTTGTTTTCCCAATTGAAATATGAAGAGTTACACAATACTTATGTTTGCCAAGAGGGCTGAGTTCCAGAAAATAATTTTAACATCTGAGTATATCCACAGGTTGTATTTATCACGTATTCATCACCAGACACACTTATATATTCTTCTGTCAATGGCATGTCATGGACAAATGGTCTTTAGTAGCCATCATTCTATATAGCAGGAAACTTAAGATTCCTTTTTATAGTTTAATGTTAATTTTTAATTGTTACTGAAGCTAATGTTATAATATCCATAAATAAAATAACAAAAAAGAAAAAAAAAGTCTTAACAGTCAAATACAAACACAATTTTGGAAAAATAGGAATGTGCAAAGAATAAAAATAGGAATTAAAAAAATAAAGTAACAAAAATAAAGAAGAAAAATGTGGAAATTTTTCTTAATTTTTCAAACACATTTTAAACAAGAAATTAAGTGTATCATGGCTTTACTTATGTACATAGTATATTTTGTAAAACCTAAAAAAAAAAGTATATAAAAGATGTTCTTGATTGCTTTGTCTGCTTATGAATCTAAGATCTCTGCGCTTGCTGTGGTTTAACCATTTGTGAAACTCTTACCAGGTGTATTAGTTTCTGTGTTCACAGTTAAGAACACAGGCATATGTGTTCTTAGTCTCACATTGCTCATTGCCATGGAAGAGAAGATTGGGGAAAATTCGTCTTCACATAACTTAAGAGACTTTATATTAAAGATAGCAACATTTAGGAACAAGATTCAAGCACGAAGAGCTGTCACTCCAAATGAGAAATTTTAGGTTAATTTGCAGAAAGGATTTCTATTGTTGAATATTAATAAAATTGAGAATTACTCTTTAGAGGATGACATAATATTGTCTTTAAAATGATTTTTTTTTCTATTTGTAATTGGTAAGAAGTCATACTGTCTTGTGTAAATATTAGGATGTGAGGTAATTATCTATATTTTCCACCTTTCCTACAGTATCTCTTTCATATAGCTTTTCTGATGGGAAGCTCTTTAAAAAACCCAATCTCACAGACAGGCCAAACTGTATTTAGCATTTCTGCTTGATTTCTTGTGAATGTGGCATTAAAATGTTAGTTGAAAAAAGCTATTTTTCAAATAAAAACATACTGTACTGGTATCTGAAAGGGATGAAGACATGACACCAGGCTTCATGGAACTCACTAAAACATATGTAAAACAGGAACAAATAATATATAAAAGAGAACTCAGAGGTCTGGCTAAAATTAAGTACTAAGAATATTAAATGCATAAAAGAATAAAAACTATCTTTGCTAAGAATCATTTGAGCAAATAATTGCTCTTGCTTCCGATGCTTATGTTGGCTCCCAATGGTTGGTCAAATAAAATTTTCCATAATGAACAATGATACAATTCAAACGCAAGAGTTTGTGACTAGCTGTTTTTTTTTTTACATCTGGTTACATACAGGTCTTGAAGATCATTAGTGCCTGTGAAAATAAACAACTGCAATCTGGAATTTGAAGAATTAATTTAAAATACTCGGGAGTCCATACAACATATTGTATGGTAGTGCAGGGCACACTTTTATAAGCACAAGTCATGTGCTGCTGTCTTTAAGTGGGGAGGCGGGGGGGTGGAATCTTTGAGGATCCCTCAGGTGGCTTGAATACCCTGTTTGAAAAATCAAACTAAAAATCAGACTTAACAACTGAAATTATTCTATTAAAATGTTTTTCTTGTTTGATCAGTGCCAAGCGGCAGTTTTATATTCACAAGTGGTGAAATATATATATATTTTAAATTATTATTGAAATGAAAGGACAGAATGTTTAAAAAGGTCTCAAGAACTAGGAAAACTTAACCTAGGATTTCCTATGTAACAAACACAAATAATGACAAAAGAGGGAGGCGGGACAAAAGATTTGGAATTACAAAGGCCTGAATCCAGTTCCCTGATCTCGTCCGTATTAGCTTTGAAAATCATTCAGTCTTCTTGCATCTCTCCTTCTCAGTCTGTAAAACTGACATATCACTTATAGTATCATATTATATTACTAGGCCTAATGGGAAAATGTGGGTAAACCTCCTCACTATAGAAGTTCATACAACATGTGCATTCTCCTGGTTGTTACTGTACCAACGTACAGATGATTAGAAATACTTAGAATAGAGTAAAAGGAAAATAATTTGTCCATTTGCAGTGAACACATTTAGAGAGAGGGCTTCTTTGGCCTACAAGGCATTTGTTTGTTGGATGTTTATGAAATTTGAAAAAAGGGATAATATTAAGACAAGAAAATAATTCCAGAGCACAACTAGCACTAGAGCTGTGGAAGAATTTATCTACCTCACATATGTTAGCTATTTATCCCTAGAGTACTTTTTTTTTTTTAACCTCCATCACCAAAGGATTATGCCCAATTATAATTAATTCTTTAATAATGAAATTGATACCCCTTTCAAGTATTTAGACCAGATAGTAGATTAGACTACACTATAAAATATGCTTCTGAGTAATTATGACCTAATTAATTATTTTAGACAGCTTTAAAAGTTTGATTTACTAATTGGACTCTCTGAAATTGAAAGCAGAAAATAGAGCTGTCCAGCCCACCAGAGGCTTCATTCCATTTGGCACAAAACCAGAGTAAAAGTTGACTTAATTTGTGCTGTTCTGCATGGTTGGGTTTGACAAGTGTGTTTGGGTTTCATAAAATAATCAAAGGTCATTTCTGGCCTGAATTTTTGCAACTACAATCCAAGTTAATAAGAATGAAACCCAAAACCTGCCAGGGACTCTAAGCATGATGTGAATTCCTGTCTTCCTCCTTCAGCCTTGCCACATGGGTGTGCAGTGAGGAGATAAAAATGTAGACGCAATGATACCAAATGACGACTCTTCATCCTGAAATATGCAGCTATATCGCATATGCTACATCAGTTTGTACAAATATCTTCCCAGAGTCTCTGTTTGTAGCTTGGGATGGTTTGATCTAGAGGGGGACGTAGGCTCTCATGAAGAACTGGGGAAGTTAAAGTGAACCTTTACAGTCCAGGACCTAGTGCCCACCTCCTGACTGCTTCCCTCTGCCCTTTTACACCACTGAGAATGAAAGTGTAGTTGGCATTTGATGTTTTCCCTGGAGACCCCAGAAGTCTATATTGCAAGATCTCCTTACAAACTAACTGCTAGATAGCATCATCTGTGGCCTTGCTGATGTTCATGTCTTGCTAGTTATTTGCTTCCAAGTTCAGTTAAAGCTGCTTGGAAAAACATGGTTTTTGTACACTCTTAGATTTATAAGAAACTTTTCTCTAAGGGATTCCAAGTCAAGAAGCTTAAAGGTTAAAATAAAAATAACTTAAAATTGACTCTTAAAAATGCCTGTATATCAGTATAGTTTCCTAATACTTCTTTTAATATTTAAATGGCATTGAAGAGCACATCTCCAAATTCTAATTCCATGGTTCCATGACTCTATTTCTTTGCTTAATACAGGAAGCCGAATTTAAGTCAACTATAAGAATTCAATACACATAAGAACTCTATTTTTGTAGGAAGGACATCTGAACGAATGGATGGTATGAGGTATATTATTTTAATAACATACAACTATCTTTAACCAACATCTGTAACGTTCTCTTAGAATTCCAAAAATTTAAAAAGAGCTTTCATTTAAAAAAGCATGTTTATTTTTATAAACTGGGGTGAATCTCAGAACTTAACTAACCTGTCCTAGCAGAAAGGTTTCTCTGGTGTATGGATACATGATCTAAAGTTACAGTCAACTAGCTGCCTTGAAGAAATATATAAGTAACATTTATGTAGTATGTATTTCTGATCTGTCTTGGAAAGTTTTAAGGTTTTATTCAGATTTCAGAAACAGATTAATGCGGACTATGTGGTCCTTAGTATTTCTTAGAAAATGAAAAGGTCATCAGATTGGAAAATAAAATTGCTTTATTTAAGATCTAAGCTAGTAGATTATATGAGGGAAAGCAACCAAACCAAGAGCAGCTGAAAATCATTTGTAACAAAGAGGTAAAATTATGCCTTGCCCTTCTTCAGTGCTTTTTTTTTTTTTTGTGCTCCAGGCATTGTGTGTTAAAACATTATTTCATTTTATTCTCATTAGGCCAGTGTTATTATTTCCATTGTATGAATTCAGCATTAAGGTATTTTGTTGTACAGTGGGTCAGTCATGTCCAACTCTTTGCCACCCCATGGACTGCAACATGCCAGGCTTCCCTGTCCTTCACCATCTCCCAGAGCTTGCTCAAATTCATGTCCATTGAGTTGGTGATGCCATCCAACCATCTCATCCTCTGTTGGTCCCTTCTCCTCCTGCCTTCAATCATTCCCAGCATCAGGGTCTTTTCCAATGAGTCAGTTATTTGCATCAAGTGGCCAAAGTATTGGAGTTTCAGCTTCAGCATCAGTTCTTCCAATGAATATTCAGGGTTCATTTCCTTTAGGATGGACTGGTTTGATTTCCTTGCAGTCCAAGGGACTCCAACACCACAGTTCAAAAGCATCAATTCTTCAGTGCTCAGCCTTCTTTATGATCCAGCTCTCACATCCATACATGACTACTGGAAAAACCACAGCTTCAACTAGATGGACCTTTGTTGGCAAAGTAATATCTCTGCTTTTTAATATGCTGTCTAGGTTTTTTATAGCTTTTCTTCCAAGTAGCAAGCATCTTGTAATTTCATGGCTGTAATTACCATCTACAGTGATTTTGGAGCCCAAGCAAATAAAATCTCTTACTGTTTCCATTGTTTCCCTATCTATTTGCCTTGAAGTGATTGGACTGGATGCCACGATCTTTGATTTTTGAATGTTGTTTTAATCCAGCTTTTGCACTCTCCTCTTTCAACTTCATCAAGAGGCTCTTCAGTTCCTCTTCATTTTCTGCCATAAGGGTGGTTCATCTGAATATCTGAGGTTATTGATATTTCTCCTGGCAATCTTGATTCCAGTTGTGCTTCATTCAGTCCAGCATTTCGCATGATGTCCTCTGCATAGAAGTTAAATAAGCAGGGTGACAATATACAGCCTCAATGTACCCCTTTTCCAATTTGATCTCTGGTTGCTCTGCCTTTTCTAAATCCAGCTTGAATATCTGGATGTTCTCAGTTCACATACTGTTGAAGCCTAACTTGGAGAATTTGGAGCATTACTTTTCTAGCATGTGAAATATGTGCACTCATGCAGTAGTTTGAACATTCTTTGGCAATATTTAATGCAAGGGAATGCAATATTGCTTGTTACTCCTGGACATGGACTCTGCTGTCTCACCCTGGATGGTCACTGAATTTGTTTTGGGAACCAAGAGATACAACATCCTTAATCTGAAGCATAAAGATATAAATTTAAGATTTTTCTGGAATGATACTGTACAACAGTATATAAAGGGAAGCCTCTATGAGATGTAGGAGCATAGCTTTGCTGCATCTGTGTGTGTGAGCATACGAGCAAGAGTGTCATCTGGGCTTTTTTGCCTGTGGATGATACATGTGCGGCACATGTGTATACTCTTGTGTGTGGTCAGGATATTGTGTGTGTGGGTGATGCATGAGTGCATATGGCTGTGTATGTATGTGGTCTTTTCCTTCCAACTGATAATCCAACTCATTTTTGTTAAATATCTCTCTATCTTGGGAATTCAGTACTTTGTTTTTTTGTAATTTTTGCAACACTTCATCTAGAGCACTCAATTTTCCTCTTCCTGTGTATCCTCTTTCTTCCCATCTTTTTTGACTTTCGGCTCATTACTAGTTGAACCATAAGATAATAATGAATGGAAGAAAAATTCAAACCAGTTCACACAGTATCTTCTATGTCTGTAAATGCACAAAGACTAGTAAATATTCCTTTCTCTTTGTGTAACATTTGACTGCCCTATAGATTTTAATAGTGGGGCATATGTTGGTTAGATCTGATTTAGTAATTGGGAAATGATTATGACACATTTCAAGGTCTTATTATAAATTTTCAAAAACCTCTCTTGATTTTCTTTTTCTCAAGATTTATTTCTCTGTTTAATCTTGCTTTTCATGACTGCTAACTATTGCTTTTGGAATATTTATCTTTGTGTAGCAGGCAGACAGGAAGAAAAATAAAACATCAGCTTTTCATTTAAAACATTGTCTGTTTGCAGGTATTGCAAGATTTAGAACCGAGTCTCAATCATTGAGCAGAGCAATGTATCTTCTGATACTCACAGTTTACTTGTGAGTGTCTGGTTGGAAAGTATGAAGAACAGTAGAATGAGAGCATGCAACCCTTCTAGAGATGATAGAAAAACCAGAGGTTTCTTAGGATCGATGAGGGCAGGGCTGAGAAATCAAAGCTTCAGTGTGCCTGAGCAGGAGAATGAATAGTAAATGGTGTTTCCCTGGAGAATAGTTAGTTCCTATTAGGAGCACTGGTGTCAATTAGCATAATCAATCTCACAGATACCAAAAACAAAAACACACTCACCCTCACACATGTATATGGTGGATTTTGCATTATTTAGGAATATTTTAATGCAGTAATTTGTAGACTGGGAGATAAAATCCTTTTGTCTTCTTATTTGGAGAATTATAAATACATATAAGAAGTCTGTTTTTAAAATTTGCTAAGGAGTGAACAAAGACCTTGCCTTATAATAAAAGTGGAAATATTTTAGTAATAAGAACATTAAACTTCTAAATTAGTGGGAAAATAAATCTACTAGTTGACTTTCATAAAATTCATTTCCCTCTGTGTGAGTTCTGAAGCACTCCAGAATATTTATTTGTTCAAATAAGTGTCTTTGCTCAAAAAAATAAGTTTTCTATGTATTACTATGTGCTAGATTAAATTATTATATTGTTATTTATATCCTTGGCTTTCTTTCCTACCCCTTCCCCTCTCATTCTTTCTTCCCTTCCTTTCTCTCTTTCCTTCCTTCCCTACCTTCTCAATTTCCTTTCTTATACCATTCCTTGAGGACAGAGCTCAGAATTAGCAGAGGCTCTGGTGCTGTAGAATCCTCTGCTGTTTGCTGGGAATTGTGTTCAAAGTGCTGGACTGCTCTCTGGAATGACAGGGGTGAGGCGATGGCGAGGTCACCCTGCTGATGGCTGACTCTGCTCTTATCCAGCATATCTGGTGCATGCTGTGGTAGATGCTCTGAGAATGTGGATGAAAGGTGGAAACTCAGCCTCGGACGAAGTTAAATCTGGAAAAGGGGGTCACACTGTTGAGCCAAAGCTCTGGTGTTTGAATGAATAGGGAGCTTTCTGAAATGATGAGTAGGGTGGTTTGTGATCCCAGGGGGGATGGGAGACAACATATGGCTTTGTTTTATTTTTTTTTCCTATTTAATCTTTAAACTTTTTGTGTGTTCTTCCCATTACCCAATTGGTACTTGCCACCCCTTACTTAATGTCAGAGAATCTGCTGTCATTGAGTCTGGAACTGCTAGTGATGAGACAGAATTGTACTTGGTATCGATTCTCCTGTCACCCCACCCTTGTGGGATACTGTAAGGTGTCCTTTCTCTCTGTGTTTGTCTATTTCCTCCCCTCCTCCCCATGTTTGTTCATGCACAGGAATGAACAGGATGCTTTGGTACATGTGGAGATATGGGAACAGTCTGCACGGACTAGAATATCTTTATATTTCTAAACGGCAGGATGCTGTGGGCTGGGATTTCGGTAGGAGACAGTAAAAAATAGCAGCTGTGTCTATAAGCTTTACACAGACTTCTTGGGCATACAATTTTGGTCTCAAAACATTTTGCTTCTGCTTTAGGCAGTTATTTCCTAGCTAAGTATAATCCCCCAAATTCTTTAAGGACATCAACAGGCAAGTCCTCCGATTGCCTTTACCCCTGATGAAATAGAAACATAAACCAGCAGTGGTAGAAAAGAAGTCATTATGACAAATGATGCTAACTCAACAAGGGTTCATATTTCAGCACAGGGAAATATGCAACCCACCTCTGAATCTAGAGACTCAGGATGGTCTTATAGAGAATAAGATGAAATAGAAAGTATTGATTCCAGTTCTGCAAGGTTAGAAAGAGGTACGTTATGTGAAACTGCTGTGCAAACTGTGAAGTACTCTACAAGTAAAACAACATTACTATCATTTTAGATGCTAAAATTCAAGCATGATTAGAGAGATAGAAGTAATTATTATTATCTTGGGCAAGTGAAAATTTCTCAGAGTCTTAGTTTCCTCATTTGTAATATGGGATAATGATACCTACCTTATAGAGTTGTCAAAATTACATATAACATGTGAAAACTGCAAGGCACAGAGCTGGCAAATAGCAGGCATTCATTAAATGATAGTTTTTATTATGATTATAACAGATGTCTAAAAATCTGCAATTTTAGAAGACTCGTAAAGAAAACCTTTCTTTAAAAATTATTAATAAAACAGGTATACGTATTTCCATCTACTGTGGATTCTAGGTGCCCCCAAAATAAGAAAATATCTATGACTTTATATTTCAAGTTTCAGTCAGCATGGGGGATTTCTAAGAATGAAGTTTAAAATAGAGATGCATTGGAATGTCTGAAAAAATAAAACCTAGAGAAGGAAAAAAATGACAGAAAACACAACTGTGAGGGTAGCAGCCTCGGACCAGCGGTGATTTCAGAATGATAATGAGCTCTCACCACTCTGGTTCAGGACTGCTCCAACTTCATGCGCAGTGGGGAATCTTCCCTGCCCTTCAACATCAAATTGTACATGCACGTTATTTGTAACAGAACCTTGAAAAGTCAACGAAGGCAAACCTGGTAGGCAGCTACTGCCAGAAAACATCTGAATCAATAAGTCACTATCAGCATTGTCTTTCCCAAACAAAACACAAAACTGTATTAACCGAAAGCATGACAGCAATGGAAGCAGGGTTTCTGACCCAACAGGTCAGAAAATAGCAATGTAATGTTATTATGGATCATACTACTGAGGATCCCCTGAGAGATGGTTCTGAACAAAAGGCAAAGTCATACCCTTAAATCCTGACTCATTTCTATAATGTGAAAACATTAACAAGCTAACAAAAATTATTTTTCTGAAGCTTAACAACTACTATTACTCTATCACTAAGGCTTCTATGGACTGAGAGATTAAGCAGAAATAATAACAAGAACAACATGGAAACAATGGTTTTCCATTGGCTAAACTTCAAACACTTGAACTTGACCTTCATGATCTCATTCAGCCTCAACCGTCACCAACCATACCATGTGCTTGAGTAAATTCTTTAGCAATCCAAGTAGAAAACCAGCGTGGAAGTCAGCCATGTAAGGTCAAGATGGATGCCTTTTTACTCTGTAAATTTTTTCAGGCTATGCTAAGCCATATCCAACTGGATTCCAAGTATTTCTTATCTTTGTACTGTTTGTACTATTCTATCGAATTTTAGACTGTCCACCCATTCCACTAGAACGTGGATGACTCCAGGGTGGAGATGGTGTTTCGCCCTGCATATAACACCATGCAAGGCATGTGGGAGGCGGCAGAGTGAAGTGGCAGAGAGCTACAGCCCTGCATCTAGAGTTCCAACTCTTGTCACTTACCAGCTGTGAAAAGCACTTAACCTCTCTGATCCTCAGCTTCCTCATCTGTAAAAATGGTGATATAGCTTGTCTACTAGAAGATATACACAGATATAAACGTGTATGTGTGTGTGTCTTGCATTCAGTAAATTCTATCTATAAAATTACAAGCACATAAGAAACATTTGTGGAAAACATGAAAGGATGAATAGATGATTTCGTATTAAGATTCATCCAGTAATTCTTGAGCAGTATTTCATAATACATAGATGAGTAGTTAAATGGTAGTGTTAAAAAATTTGAAGGCTATAAATTTGCATTTTTATTTTGAATCAACAGTCCTCTTCTTGCCATTCTATTTAGTTTCAGAGATATGGCAATTTAAAAATACCCCTAGGTTCTCAAATTTTCTAAAGAAAAGTTGATGGATAAAAACATCAATCAGATGACTGGCTAACTCTAGTCACAGCAGTTAAAACACGGCATATTCATGACTCATACACCCTAATTATGTTAAACCTATTTCTTTTGCTGATTACCTACTCAGCTAGCTTTCTGTGACTAATTTTAGAGTTTATGACATAAAAAGATAGCTGTCCTAGAAGTCAAAAACTCGTTGCATTTCTATATTTGCATCTTGTTAGGAAACAGCAAAAACATTCCACATTGGACAACGCCGTTATTCAGTAAGTTATAGGATAAACAGATAAGCAATATATAGCATATACACACAATGGCTTATTATTCAGGCTTAAGAAGGATAAAAACTCTGACACATTCTGTAACGTGGATGGATTTTGAAGGCATTATACTAAGTGAAGTAAGTCAGATACAAATACTGCATGATTCCACTTTTATGAGATATCTACAGTAGTCAAATTGATAGAGAAAGTAGAATGGTGGTTTCCAGGGGCTGTGGAGAAAGGGAATGCGGAGTTACTGTTTAATGGATACGGAGTTTCAGTTTGGAAAGATGAAAAATTTCTGGAGGAGCTGGCTGGACATCAGTGTGAATGAACATAATGCCAGTGAACTGGACATTTAAAAATGGTTAAAACAGCCAATTTTTATATTATATATATTTTATCGCAATTTTGAAAAGGTCAAGATAAATGATGGATTTGTACAGGGCTAAAGATACAACTCTTAAAGAAAAGCTTATTGTAATGGAGTGTTTGGAGATGTGGATTAATCCAGCTTTGAGGAAAAATAAGAGAGAAGTAAGTTTTCAATAAAGCCACTTCTATGATAGACCTGAGGGAAAAAAGTAATCAGTTGGTCAAACTAGCTCTGAACAACTGGTCAGTCTGAGTCTGGGATACAAAGATGGTAAGCCTACCATGTGCAGTGAGTTCACGCTCTCGTGCAGATAGAAACTCTTCAAACATCGTTTTGGTACAAGTAAGTCTGAAATTTGTTTACAAGTATGGATTTTAGCACTACATAGACTCGGGTCTGTATCTGGCTCAAAAATTAAAAGACATGTTATATTAAGAAGGTCAGCTTGCCTCAGAATCACAGTGTGCTCATTTATGAAGTAGGGGAAATTACATGTAAAGTGCTCAGTCCTCTGCTTAGTCGTTCAGTTGTGTCTGACTCTTTGTGACCTCATGGACTATAGCCCACCAGGCTCTTCTGTCCATGGGGATTCTCCAGGCAAGAATACTGGAGTGGGTTGCTATGCCCTCCTCCAGAGGATCTTCCCAGTGTAGGAATCGAACCTAAGTATTGCAGGCAGATTCTTCACCTTCTGAGTCACCAGGGAAACCCTGTAAAGTGCTCAGGAGGAAGCAAGTGTTAAGGGTGACAACACTGCTGTAAGTCCCAGGACACGGGCACGGCAGGCGTGGCCTCCTCTGTGCCACTTCCATAGCTGTTGATACCAGCACAGAAAGAAAATAGCATTTGTTTCATCACTACTAGTGGGGTTATTCTTGAAAACGTAATCATTATATTTATATCTAGAGTTACGGTACAAATTAAACTTTAGCATTACTTGCTTGATCTGAGTTGTCTAATAGAACAGGTGGTACAGATGGTTGTGATGGACTGAAAAGTTTATGTCCCTGCACAGGGCCTGTGGTTCCTGTCCCCAAGTATTTCCACCTACACCACCTAAGCTCATCATTTCAGAACTTTGCCCTGTGTACATCTCCTATGTCATTTGCTTATTTGGGTTAACAATTATGTGTGAGGGGTTTGTGGGGAGCAGAGAGAATACAGGGTTGCTGTGAATACTCTGAGCCAGTTTTTTTCTTCTTAGAAGCTTCCCTAAACCAGTGCAATGAGGCATGCTGACCAAGGGAAAAGCAGGGTTAGGAAATCTGAAGCTGAAACCATGTTAAAGAAAAGGCAGCCGGAGAATGTAGGACGGGAAGCAGAATTACATCAGGAAAAAGGCAAAGGTTAGAAAGAGATAAGGCAGTGTGGAAAGTGGCTTTACTTCTTGTTCAAATTTTGGACAGGGTCGACGGAGTGTCAGGACAATTGCTGCTGTCTCCCCCATTCATCCCAACCCCATTCCTGATGCTGCGAATACTGCGTCTCAGCAGAGACTGTAGGCTTTCATGGGTTTGTTTGTGCAGCAACTGAGTAAATACCCACCTCATGCAATAGAAAGAAAACGTAAGAGGTGGGGGACAGCCTGTATTTTCTCCATTTTTTTTCAACTGCCTCAACAACAAATTTGGCTCTTCCTTTTGTAAAAATACATTAACAGTTGTTCAAATCTTGCTGTAATTGAAAACAATGGACATATTAATAATTACACAGGTAAGCAGGCCTATCTTTTCTAGAGTTATGTGAATAGGCATAATCCAGAGAAGTTTTAAAAATCTTGCATACTAGAATACAAACCAATGCATTTTGGGCATTTGTTTAGAGACCTTATTTCCTCGGTCTGAAACATTTTGTACCAATTCATAAATACAGGCTTTGCCAGGATACTTTTGAAAGTGGAAAATAAAAACAATAGCAGGGTTAAACCATTTGTATTACACAAGAACAGGAGACGTAAATTGCTCAAATGTAGAATGGAACATATGCTGAACCATATTTTTCACATTTCAGAATAGGAATGAAATAAAATTGTCTGTAGTATGTAAAGATTAAATTTTAAGGGAAAGACAAACAAGATACCATGAACTACATTTTGGTGATAAATGAATTGTTATTATTAATACTAGGATATACTTACCTTTACAGGTAGAAGAGAATTTGACATAAAATGGGAGAGTGGTGTTGCTATTGCTATTCCTTGTCAGTATCACAGATTTTTTTTATGATATTTGCAAAATAAAATGGTAGATATGAAATTTGCTAACAGAAAATGGTTGAGGTACTAAAATGAAGAGAACTGAAAATGATTCTTTATCATGGGGGAAAATCTGCAAGATGAAAATTTTGATGAAAAAATCTTGATGAAAGAGCTTTGTGATTTCAAGTTTTCACATATAAAATTTTATTTAAGTTTTTCAAAGAAGAGTGTTTTATTTTTGCCGTGTACTGGCATAAACTGCCCTTAACTTTACAGTGATGTATGTAATGTTTTGGGTATAATTTATTTCTAGAAACCTGCTTGGCTCACAGTTTGGTTAGATTTATTTTCTCTGATGAAAATGACCTCATTTGTGAGTTGAAAGGAAGGCATTTCATGGCAGGGTAGAAAGTGTTTTTGATACCCTTCATGTCAAGGTGCATCCTGATTCAATTTAAGAACCATGAAAACTGTTAAAGTGCTTCAAGTCTTACTTTTGACCTCTCTGAGAGGGACCCGAGCCATCGACCTTGTCTCATTTCAGTAGTATTTGCTTTAGGGAGGACGAGGCCTTCTAGGAGATGGCTCATGGTAGACTCCTACTGTATCAAAAAAAAAATTTCATCTTGCATTCAGGATTTCTAACCAGGCTTCATTCCTCCTCTTCCTTCATACCTCCCTTCCTTTTTATTCCTTGCAGACTTGTATGTGTTTTAGGGTTTTAAAATAATTCCCCTCACCTATTTCAAAGGAAATATCTTAAATAGCAATATAATACAGAAGTACTATTTCTTGGTATTGTTGTACTAACTTTTGTAATAAACATTTAATTCTGGAATTCTCACATGAAAGCTATAAAGTAGGATTTATTATTTCCATTGCAACACATGAGGACATTGAAGCAAAGAAGTTAAATTGTCTTCCTGAGGTCTTTCAGCAAGTATGTGGCAGAAAAAGGATCTGAATGCAGCTCCTCCCTCCACTGCCAATGTTCTTAATTACCAAAATGAATAACACAACCCAAAATAATGCCCCGGTGCAGACAAATAGGTAAATAAATCTCAATGTTAGCGCCGATTAGATTTAACATTAATCACTCAGATAGCTGAGCCATTTGTTTTAAAATCTTACTAACTTTTAGACTCCACATATTTTTAAAACCACATTGCTGATTTTAAAGCAATTTCCTTTCTCTATTGTAACTATACAACTTATTTCAGAGTCATGAAAAATGAGAACATTTTCAGAACAAATAACACAAAAGACTAATATCACTGAAAGCATCCAATCAGAACTTAGAGTTTCTATCGACTTCTGCTGAATAAGTATAAGAGCTAACTTCAATGTAGTACTTAAAATTCCGGGCTCTACTAAATTGTCCTAAATCCCATTGCTAACAAAAGTGGAGCTGAGTTTTGAACACAGAGTCAGTTCCCAAAGCCAGTACAAGGCTATAATATGATTACAGAAGGCTCCTACTCAAGTGGTCTAGAAAATACCCCAAGTCATGAGATAGAGTTTAATTTTGCTTTATCATGAATAATAATGATTGTGGGAAACCCGTCTTACCCAATGTCCTAAATAAAGCAACAAAATTCTCAGTCATTTAGTAAGACAAAGTGATTCTGACCATGGTGCATCAGATGACTATCTTCCATTACGGTAAGTTAAAGTACTATTATTCTCTTTATAAAATAGACATTGCAATATTTGTAATTACTAAATAAAAGCTACTTGATTACAGAGGCTGTTCTGTGGTCACACCTGTATTTTAACACCTGGAACAGTGTAGACCACAGACACTCACTAGCAACTACTAAAAAAGAATAATGAATAAATAAAGGAATCAATTTCCAAAATTTGACAAAACATTTTAAGGGAATAAGTCCAGATAATGTTATAAGCATGGAAATCTAAGAAGCACATCTTGTAAGCATCAACTTAATTGTCAATTAATTTACAAATAAAATGTAGAATAAATACAGTTCTCTTTCTTTAGGTGATCTTTTACACTTAAGGCTATTATTCATTTCAATTTTGGTTCTACTTTTTCTATCTAAAGATCATCTTTAATAATTAAATTCTCCTACCATGCTTTAATTTTATCATATGAGGGACAAATAGGCATGATATAATCTAATGTTTGTGGTAAAAAGTGATAAAGTAGTATTATATGCACATCAAATATTCTTCACAGAGAACTAACACTTTAATAAGTGATATATTCTTTACTTTATCTCCTCCCACCACGCCATCACTCATGGCTGGAAAATGAAACAGGCTTTGCCTTCATCAGTTGTTAAGGGTTTACCTGAGAGTGAAAACTTGAAAAGGGGTAAATCATGCAGAGCTGAGTTCAAATGGTAACTCTGCTGCTTACTAAGTTAGGCTAACTTTATAAGGCTTTCAATCCTTGCTTTCATCATCTACAAACCCATTACAACAAAGGAGAAGTTCTTTTGATACCAAATGAAATTTAACTGTGTAAATAGTAGAGCTTCTGACACAAGCTAAACCCAGTAAGTGTTCCTTTTCCTTTACTACTCTCTTCTTTTTTAATAAGAAGTCCCTCAAAACTATGTGTGAGAAAGCTGATCAAGGTTAAGGGTAAATTATAAATTCAAGAAAAAGGGAATTTTTTGCTAGATGACTATTATTGTCTAAAATAGATATCAATCAATAACTTTGATTTCATCAGCAATGACAGTTATAAATGAAATATTGGATTTCCAAAACAGTAAAGGCAAATTTTCACACAATAGGAAGTTGTTCTTTTTATAGAAACATAGTGTAAGGTTTTATATAACAATGTAATAATCAAAATTTATAATTATGCATCACTGTGGCAATCTAATTAGCTCTCAGAAAGTCTCAGGAAGTAGACTGGAAAAAAATATTTTTCATCATCCAGATATAAGAGTAGAGACTTAAAGAGATAATTGCCTAATTGTTGCTGAAGGTACACTGAGTGTGTGTATCATTGTTCAGTAGTAATTTAGCTGTGTCATCTGAATGTCATCACCTTCCCTGGGACTCTTCACTATGAGAGGAGGAGTTGATGAAGTCTAGATTCAAACTCAGATTCTCTAATTCTTTCTGCTATAAACATCATCCTAATGAACCATATGACAAAATTTTTGGCAGGTAGAGAGTAGGCATTATTTATATAAATTTTCATTAGAGCTTTGGTTGAAAGAAGTTTAAATTTTGAGAAGATGATATTTGAACTGGTTTAAGACCTTCAGTTTTTCTATAGAGCTTTCAATTAACATGACAGATAAGAAAAATAGTGGGTGTTTAATAAAGTCAGAGTCTTCCTTGATTCCATCACTAGATACAAGAGCATACATAAATGACTTGTCTTACCTGCTTCTCTCTAAATGAGGATATTACAGAGGCAATGACTATAAAATAACATTAGACCAGATATGTTTCTTCCATCAATCCCAATAGTATTTAAAGAGGTTTAACAAATCTAGAAAAACGTAAAGAGTTTCTAAGAAACCTTCCTGAGCATCTGATTTTTTCAAACGTATCCTCTCTGTATTATTATTTTCCAGTGTATTTAGGGTCTATAAAAAGCTGATCCATTGAGTTATTAAAGTACCACTGAGTGTTCAGCAATTGAGAAGAAAATTGTTAATATACAGTATCCAAAATTATCCTCTGTCCTTATTTTCTTAAGCACAAGAAGTTTGTGAAAGACAAGTACAATGTGCTCTAAAAATCTTTAGTAATATTTTATCAATTACCATTTTGTAATGATTGTTTCAAATGCAAGTTGTTGAAGTTCATTTAATAGTAATGGGCTTATAATACAAGCACATATTCTATAGATAAAAACAAGAAAAATAGTCATTGTAATATCCAGTCTCTTCACCTTATATCATGCTTTAATCAAAGCACTGACACCCCTTACTCATAAATTCTCTGAAGGTTAAGACATAAGGCAAAATGGCTGTCTGAGGAGGCCTTACAAATAGCTGTGAAAAAGAAGAGAAGCAAAAGGCAAACAAGAAAAGGAAAGATATACCTATTTGAACGCAGAGTTCCAAAGAATAGCAAGGAGAGATAAGAAAGACCTCCTCAGTGATCAGTGCAAAGAAGTAGAAAAAAACAACAGAATGGGAAAGACTAGAGATCTCTTCATGAAAATTAGAGATACTAAGGGAACATTTCATGCAAAGATGGGCTTGATAAAGGACAGAAATGGTATGGCCTTAACAGAAGCAGAACATAGTAAGAAAAGGTGGCAAGAATACACAGCAGAACTATACAAAAAAGATCTTTACGACCCAGATAATCATGATGGTATGATCAATTATCTGGAACGAGACATCTCGGAGTGTGAAGTCAAATGGGCCTTAGGAAGCATCACTACGAACAAAGCTAGTGGAGGTGATGGAATTCCAGTTGAGCTATTCCAAATCCTAAAAGATGATGCTGTGAAAGTGCTGCACTCAATATGCCAGCAAATTTTGGAAACTCAGCAGTGGCCACAGGACTGGAGAAGGTCAGTTTTCATTCCAATCCCAAAGAAAGGCAGTGCCAAAGAATGTTCAAACTACCGCACAATTGCACTCATCACACGTGCTAGTAAAGTAATGCTCAAAATTCTCCAAGCCAGGCTTCAGCAATATGTGAACCATGAATTTCCAGATGTTCAAGCTGGTTTTAGAAAAGGCAGAGGAACCAGAGATCAAGTGCCAACATCCATTGGATCATCAAAAAAGCAAGAGAGTTCCAGAAAAACATCTATTTCTGCTTTATTGACTATGCCAAAGCCTTTGATTGTGTGGATCACAACAAACTGTGGAAAATTCTTCAAGAGATGGGAATACCAGACCACCTGACCTGCCTCTTGAGAAATCTGTATGCAGGTCAGGAAGCAACAGTTAAAATGGACATGAAACAACAGACTGGTTCCAAATAGGAAAAGGAGTACGTCAAGGCTGTATATTGTCACCCTGCTTATTTAACTTATGTGCAGAGTACATCATGAGAAACGCTGGGCTGGATAAAGCACAAGCTGGAATCAAGATAGCCTGGAGAAATATCAATAACCTCAGATATGCAGATGACACCACCCTTATGGCAGAAAGTGAAGAGGAACTCAAACGCCTCTTGATGAAAGTGAAAGAGGAGAGTGAAAAAGTTGGCTTAAAGCTCAACATTCAGAAAACGAAGATCATGGCATCTGGTCCCATCACTTCATGGGAAATAGATGGGGAAACAGTGGAAGCAGTGACAGACTTTATTTTTTTGGGCTCCAAAATCACTGCAGATGGTGACTGCAGCCATGAAATTAAAAGATGCTTACTCCTTGGAAGGAAAGTTATGACCATCCTAGACAGCATATTCAAAAGCAGAGACATTACTTTGTCAACAAAGGTCTGTCTAGTCAAGGCTATTGTTTTTCCAGTAGTCATGTATGGATGTGAGAGTTGGACTATAAAGAAAGCTGAGCACCAAAGAATTGATGCTTTTGAACTGTCGTGTTGGAGAAGACTCTTGAGAGTCCCTTGGACTGCAAGGAGATCCAACCAGTTCATTCTAAAGGAGATCAGGCCTGAATATTCATTGGAAGGACTGATGTTGAAGCTGAAACTCCAATACTTTGGTCACGTGATGCAAAGAGCTGACTCATTTGAAAAGACCCTGATGCTGGGAAAGATTGTGGGCAGGAGGAGAAGGGGACGACAGAGGATGAGATGGTCGGATGGCATCACCGACTCAATGGACATGAGTTTGAGTAAACTCCGGGAGTTGGTGATGGATGGGGAGGCCTGGTGTCCTGTGGTCCATGGGGTCGCAAAGAGTCCAACATAACTGAGTGACTGAACTGACTGACTGACTGAATATACATGTGGGCAACATCATTTTAATTCAGATTATTTTGTTTCATAACTATTTAATAGAATTTTAAAGAAATAAAATATCCTTTTTAAATTATGTACTTTGTGTAAAGTAAAGCAGCACGAGGATACTATTCAGGTAGGTAAGCAAAAGAAAATTCTTTCCCTGCCTCTCTCACACTTCAAAAACAAACAAGATAAATCACATATATCATCATTAGCATGATTAAATGTATTTAATCATTTAAAATTAAGATGTAATTCATGCATTAAAGTTCTTCAGGTGTTAGAAAATCTTATTATGTAAGTATAATTTGTATATATCCTAGAAAATTATTTATGAATTTCTTTTTTTGCATCACACATCCTTTCCATTGGATTTTATTCTATTTTGATATATATCAAAATATAGACCTATCATCTTGTTTCTTCATTTTACTTCAGTGATTCTGTTTTAGATAAATGCATCTGCAAACTCATTTCAAAACTACCAGGGTATTAAATAGTGGTATACCATAGGTCATCAAAGTGGGTTTTGCTTTTCTATATTTATTTTTTTGCTCTTCACATATTTAAAATTTATAATTGTTACATCTAGGAAATCATTATAATATCAGTAGTTCTACTAGAAAGAATGACATCAAGAATGCACTAAATTTTGTTTAATAAAAACATATTTAGAAAAGCAATTATTACTATCAAATATTAGCTATGTAAGGAAATACAGGTCATAATTAAGCTGTGAAAAGATTGGAAAGAAAGGCACTACTGAGATTAAGCTCCATTTTAAAGCCTGCGGATGGTTGCTATTTTTTAATAATTCTAATGTAATGACTATAAACAAGCCAAGCACATTGTTTCTGCTTAAAGTTTTGTTTGAAGTTAAAAAAAATTTTGTATCACCTGCAGATAATGTGAGGTACTTTGATTAAATTTTACTTATTACTTTTCTTCTTCTATAGAGTTTAAAATGATATGATACTAGTCAAAAGATATGATGGAACCAACGTAAACATTTCTGCCACATATACACATCACAAGGATTGCCCTGGCCTCTTATCTAAGAGGATTATAGGATAAATGATTATCAGTTTGCTCCAGTAAATTGAAATTGAGTTTTAGAAGGCTGCACTTTATTTAGTATGTTAGTTTCTTATCTTAGAAAATACCAAGGTGAACATTTCTATTAAAAAAAAATTAAGGTTTTCTAAGTTTATAGAAGCTCTAGAATAATAATTGTGTCATTAAAACACTTACTGTTCTTTTGGAATTCTGGGGTATTTTGTTCTTTGTTTTCTTTCTCTTGGGTGTTTTTCCTAAAAGGAAACCATATGCACAGTGGTTAGGTGAACACACACAGTGCAGAGGCGTTTCATATTGTCAGGAACTAGAATTGCTTCATTTTATTATTTAATGTTTCTACTTAAACATCTTGCAATATATACATCCAAATACAATACAGTACCATATATATACTTAGTAGATACAGTATAAGATGGATAGAATAGGGATTTCAAAGTTGAAGATTTAGAGATCAAGGTTCTGTGCATAGTTTATACTCTGATTTTGTGGAAGTTATGCTATTGCCTGCATTATAGTTTTTCAGTTTGAAAACTGAAATGCTAGTAATTTAGACAGACATTGTTGGAGAATATTCTATTCTTTTATTCAGTAGTCAATTACCCTCTTGCTATATTTAGTATCATATAATTATTATAAATTAAACTTCTACATCTCATGTTATTCTTAGATTTTATATTTTCAGTCAAGTTAAGAGCACTTCAATATATTATACTTATTTGCCTATTTTCCAAGGCAAATCAGGTCCAGAATTTCCTATTGTGAGTATATATACATACACATACTAGTATCTATATACATTATATCCATATGCACACACACATATATATATATATATAATACTACTGGGGTAAGGAAAAAACCTTACATCATTACAGAAAGGAAAATTTTCAGTTTAGAGAGGAAAATTAAATCTTCCCAAGAGTCAATATCGGGAATTGTTTTAATGTAATAAAGATTCAAGAGTTTCTGATTTGGTTTGACAAGTTAGCAACTCACAAATGAACAATATCACAGTGCTACAAAAGTGCCGTTTTGTTATAAGTTCTCATTAGTTTTGGTCTTCCAAATATTTAGAATGAAAACCAAGAAATAGTTAAAAATAGGTTGATAATAGGCTCATTGCTCTGTTTTATGAGTTCTCACAGTGTCTATTTTACACATAACTATGAAAACATTATAATGCCAGAAGCTCTGGCAATTGGCTTACATAGGAACTCAGTGGAAAAGATCTGAAGTGACAGCTATATTTTCAAAGCTGCATTTAGAGCATCTGTTCAATGGTTAAGACTCCAAGGTCTCCTTTCATTTTAGTCCTGCTTGAAACTTGACTGTTTTCTAGCAAAATCCATTAGAAAGAGCGATGGTAAAACTGCATTTAGATTTACCTGACTGCCTCTTAAAATATGCCTCTGAGCCACAGTCAATTTTCGATCAGCTTTGCATACATGGTTCCTGAATACTGACACTTTTCTTATGTAAAACAAAAGCTACGACAGAATGCTGTGGACATACACATTAAGGTAACACAGTGACATAAATCTCTTTGTAAGAAATATGGGGAAAAACCTGTTAGAGCAAAAGAAGGCTTTCTACTAAAAAACTAAAATATTTGACATTATATATATTGCATATTATTACTTACCAAGGGGCAGGCTTCCCAAAGGGATGCCGTGAAAAGATTAAACAGTTTTTGTGACTTATGAGCCATCTGCAGGGATTCGATTTCATTTTGGTCTTGTATGCATATCTATCACAAGGATGAATGGGTAAGCCTGTTCTACTGTAAGGAACAAACAACTATTTTATTTTTAATCTATGTGCTGAATATGGATGTGCATAGTATTTTTCTGGTAGCTAATTTCTGTCTCTTGCATGTGTAAACATCTCTTGTTTTTAGAGGGAAAGTGTGAAAATAACACGGGAGGATTTTGCACCTCCCGTCATCTATCTGGATTTTCAGTAGTGTAATTGCTATCAGTGGGTCTAACTCAGTTTTCTGACATCAAGACTTGGTACTTTTGCATGTTATTACAATACTTTAAAAAAATAAAATGAATCTGTTTAGGTAGGTTCATTTACTTTAAAACCAAAGGCTCTTTCATGTTCTTTTTATCTAGTTTTAGAAGGAAGCTTGACATGGGGAAAAAGAAAAAGAAAATTTTCTGAGACTTAGGGATTACTATTGCTCAACAGTGACTAGAAATCACTGCTAAAACCCTGTAGCCCTCATCATAATTCTATTTACAGAGCTAAGTAAAATACTGCATGCTTTGGGCATCATAAATACTACAAATCTGTTACTTGCTTTTTTTTTTTTTTTTTTTTTTTTGAGGGGAAGGACCTAATTGCATTCACTTTAATTCTAGACATTTAAAAATATGCAGCTTTTTTTTTTAAAGAGGACTTTTAGATTAAAAAATGACAATATTTACATCCAGACTTTAAAAAATATCTCCAGTATTTCATTCTGATGAAAATATTGATTTTAACTGAGGTTTCACTAACACAGCACAGAGCTAAATATTTATTTAGGTTTGGATTTAAGTGCTTACTGCAAATCGGTGTAACATAGCTATCTGTAAACACTATTCTTTGACTAGAAAGGCAACAGTAGCTCTCTCCCAAGTTTTAAATTTCAAAACTGAAAAGTAGTGATAAACTCAGAGTTCTCTTTATTTTACTGTCTTCCTATAATGCCAAAACTTGCAGTCACAACAGGGCTTTACAGCTGATGTGCTGTTTCCTCAGCACAGATATTCCTATTGCTAATGGATTTTGGTAGCCAGCTTTGGCTTAATTTCCTGTTCTTGGAACAGTAGTCATCCTGCAGAAATTACTTTAAAAAGAGATACTGTCCAGGTCATTAGTGACTGAATATAAGCTTTTAAACAAAAAAGTAAAGCACAGCATGACAACTAAATGGATGACACGATTCTAGATTGGATCCTAGGCCAGTGGGACAAAACACTTAGCTATTAAGAACGTTATCATGACAGAGGATGAAATTTGAATATGGACTACAAATTAGGTAACGGTATTATGTCAATGACATATTACCTGTGTTTGATTCTTGTTTTGTATGATGTAAGAGAATGTCCTGTACTCAGGAAATACATTGAAATATATGCTAAAGTATTTAGGATAAGTCATACCCTGTCTGCAACTTATTCTCCAAATGGTTTGAAAAATATATGAACTGTGTATACACACATATAATATGATGACTATATATATAGGTATATAATATGGTGACTGTTTATGAGACTGAAAGAGAAACTGACATATAGGATAAAATATAAACAGTTGGTTAACTGAGGTAAAGGGCACATGAGAACTTCCTGTCCTATTCTTGCAATGTTTTATGAAAGTTTGAAACAGCAAACATGACCCCAAAAGAGAATGCAAAACTATCTGCTAAAAAACATAAATAATACAAAATGCCATTTTTCAATATCTCTATGAAACACTACCCTGTGGCTATTCTTGTTTTGTTCATTAGGCACAAGATGGTTTTATTCTGTCTGTAACTACAAAAGATAATGACATTTATCTAGATAACTATTAGGGAGTATTAGGTGATAAAAGAAAAATATTCCATCAAGTAATAGAGTAAATAAACAAATGTTCTGTAACTCGATGCAATCACTGTATTTGCTAGTAGGAACAATCGGGCAACAACACAGAATATGGACTTTCTTTTAAAAGAAGGTAGGAGGCCAAAAGGCCATAGTAGAGGAAGGAACATTTTCTATTTTTTTGTGTGTAACCATTGACAATCACTTAAGATGCTTAAGCCTAACAAGCCTGCCATTACAATAGAAGCCGATATTTACCGACAAAGACTGAAGTGGGCGGGGTCAGGGGAAGGATGAAGGGTCTGCTCATTTTTCTGATGTGACATTTTGTTATACAAGTGAAAACATACTGTAAACCATTTGTTCGCAGTCAGAGTTATAACAAATCACATACTGGGTTCAACCACATTTAACATTTTCGTTATACTCAAAATAATTATTTTAGAATGGGGGCCTGATAATGAGGCAAAATGGCACCAAGTCAGGAGTCAGTTTGCACCTTGAAAAGGAGGATGAGAACTAATTAAATGAAAAGCTGGGGGAAGTTAATTGGGCCTGGGTGAAGATAAAGACATTATCAATGCGTGAAGAAATAAAACTGTTTTTAAAAAGGGATAGCAGAAAGCCACAGTGAACACAGCTAAGGGAGAAGATACCTGAAGAAACAGTGTCATGAACAGAAGTGCGCCTAGGGGAGCCTCTGTTGGCCTTCAGCTCCTAGGATTGTGCCTATCACACAAATAAATGTTTTTTGAATGAATAATATTGCATGTTGATGAAAGTAAAACTGTCTTGTCTAGTGTGTGACTTTAGGCAAATCACTTAATTTATTTTGACCTCAATTACATCAGTCTTGCAGGTTTAACCTTGCTCCTTGGTGTGCCATGAAATGAGAGTGTGGAAAAAGGTGATTTTCTAAGGTGCCTTCCATTTCTAAATATTTCTGTATGTAGTTCTGTCTATTAAAATGGGCAACTGTAAACATTTCTGTAGAAGAGAATAGCCAGGTATGAGTTTTAAATGATGAGAAATGGGGGTAGGAGGAGAAAAAGATGAATAAAAGAGGAATGTATTGATTTCAAGTAATGGGAAATAAATCCCATGAAAAGAAACTTTAATATAGAAGGCAGAATGTAAATTGTGATATATAGCTTTGGCATATGTGAAATGACATTTACATATACTATTGATAGAAGCATCCAGATGAAGAAATTTTTATCTGTTCTTATTAAAATGACTCTATATACTCTCTGCTTCCACATCTAGAGTCTTCAAGTGAATAGAAAGGGAGAGTGTTCAAAAGAAGCCATGAAATAGCAGGAATTTACATAGTCTTTTTCTACAAAGTCATAGAATTGTTACTGTTCATCTAAGAAAGCTGAAGAAACTCTTAGGGTCTATACTTAATTTCATGAAGAGCTATTTCATTTAAGACCCACCAGGCACAACTGTAGATACCTCCATGATGCCTTTGATGATCAACTGGCTTCCTATCATTTACAATAGCCAAGACATGAAAGCAATGTAAGTGTCTGTCAATAGATAAATGCGGTATACATATACACAATCAAATACTACTCAGCCATTAAAAAGGATGAAATAGTGCTCTCTGCAGCAATACGAATGGACTTAGATATGATCACACTAAGTGAAGTGAAGTCAGAGAAAGACGAATATCATATATTGCTTATATGGGGAATCTACAATATGACACAAATGAACCTATCTATGAAAAACAAACAGATTCGCAGGCATAGAGAACAGACTTGTAGTTGTCAAGGGGAAGGTGGGGAGGGACTGGGAGTTTGCGATTAACAACTGCAAACTATTATATTTATGTATAACTGAATCCCTCTGCTACATACCAGAAACTGACATGACATTGTAAATCAACTATACTTATATAATAATAAAACAAATTGAAGAAAACCACTCTTATATGTTTCTTTCCTACAAGCTTGTTGAGCACTGGTATTCTGTAACATAATTTAGCTCTTACTTGTTTATTTTCCCAGTGCTTTCCCCAGTTTCAATACTGATTTTGAATTGATAATTAGAGGTACACATTTGTTTCCCTACAATGAGGTGGTGCTTAAACATTCCTCTGTTGATGGAGATGGGCAGAGTATATTTTGAGCTCAGAATATGTACTGGAATAATGATTGGTTCAGTTCAGTCAGTTCAGTTGCTCAGTTGTGTCCAACTCTTTGCGACCCCATGAACCGAAGTGCGCCAGGCCTCCCTGTTCATCACCAACTCCCGGAGTTCACCCAAACTCATGTCCATTGAGTCAGCAATGCCATCCAACCATCTCATCCTCTGTCATTCCCTTCTTTTCCTGCCTTCAATCTTTCCCAGCATCAGGGTCTTTTCAAATGAGTCAGCTCTTTGCATCAGGTGGCCAAAGTATTGGAGTTTCAGCTTCAACATCAGTCCTTCCAATGAACACCCAGGACTGATCTCCTTTAGAATGGACTGGTTGGATCTCCTTGCAGTCCAAGGGACTCGCAAGATGCTTCTCCACAGTTCAAAAGCATCAATTCTTCAGCACTCAGCTTTCTTCACAGTCCAACTCTCACATCCATCCATGACCACTGGAAAAACCATAGCCTTGACTAGACGGACCTTTGTTGGCAAAGTAATATCTCTGCTTTTTAATATGCTTTCTAGGTTGGTCATAACTTTCCTTCCAAGGAGCAAGTGTCTTTTAATTTCATGGCTGCAGTCACCATCTGCAGTGATTTTGGAGCCCCCCAAAATAAAGTCTGCCACTGTTTCCACTGTTTCCCTTTTTGCCATGAAGTGATGGGACCAGATGCCATGATCTTCAGAGTTTTCTGAATGTTGAGTTTTAAGCCAACTTTTTCACTCTCCTCTTTCACTTTCATCAAGAGGCTGTTTAGTTCTTCTTCACTTTCTGCCGTAAGGGTGGTTTGGTAGCCACCGAAAAATGATTCTGTGCCCATCAAGCACGGTTGATGATCCTGAGACAGCTGTGGAGACCCTACCTTGTTTTCTTATCAGCACCCATTCTGCCACACATTTTTTGCAAAGAGAATCAACGATCTATCACATGAGGATGAAAGATGTACTGTTCTTTAACTAGAAAGGCCTAGTCAAATATCCTGAAAGGCCCCTGAAGCTATGAATTGATATTAGTTTGCCAATGAAGGCTGATCCACTTGAGAGGGGCCACTTTCCCAGCTTTGTCATAAGACAGAAGAACATGCCTTATGGTTCAATGTTCAAATCAAGATTGCTGATGGTGATGCCCCTTTAAGAAAGCTGAAGGGTCGCTGCTGGCCGAATTAGTGTCTCTTTGGGTGGCCAGGGGTATAAAAGATGAGAAAGGCTTAAGGGAAAGAGAAGACAAAACAAATGGACTAGTTTCAGATGGTTTTGATTTGTCTACAGATTCTGGTGCTCCAACAATTAGTGACAGTGGAGAATATTCACATGACGTAGATGCTGACTTAATTGTTGGCTTTATAAAAAGGAGAAGGCCACCATATAGCTTTACAAAGGGCTCCAAAGTAGATATAAAAACCACACGTGCCCTAATAACGCATGATGAAGTGACAAGAAATGAAAACAAGATGACTCAAAGTCCTCAATTTTTTGAGGTTGGGTGGGAAGGGTTGGGCAGCAATTCTGAATATAGCTTTAAGATCAAAAGAGAGAAAATGACATTTGAACCTTGACTTACTGCAAATTCAAGCCCAAAGAACCATGATGTTGGGATGTATGCATGAAATTTTTACAGTTCTATGCTGATGGGCTCAGTTCAGCACCATGGAAAAATACCAAGTTGGAAGTTCAGGGCTAGAGACAAAGTGATCTTCAGTCCTTTCTATTTAATTGGGGAACAAGTATAGAGATAAAACAGAAAGTAAGCAATTTATCACATTAAACTAGTTCCAAGACACCATCTTTGTTATCTCTTTCTTGCTGGTACATTAAAAAAAGTGTACAGATACAAACATCAATACAAATTTGCTCATAGGTATCCTGGCCCTTTATATTCACATGAAAAATGCCCTCCTCAAAGATTCATTTCTGGGAAGCAGACGATTTTAAAGAGTAATTATAACTGCTATTTAATACGCTGCACTCAGCAGACTGCATATATTTATCACATTCATCTTCACAAGGACATGGTGAAGTAGGTGTTAAATCTCTATTAGCATATGAGCAAACTTAGGTCACCACTTATTTGGAATTAGTTAAGTGGTAGAGTCAGTATCTACATTCCACTCTGTATCAGAATTCTATTTTTCCTTTGCAACAAGGTCTCTGTAGTGTTGGAACGGACTTCGAGAATGTAGAAAACCTATTTTCTAGACATTCCTCTTCTACTTATTTGATGTGTATCACCTGAAGCAGTTCAAATGTTTTCTGCATCTTAATGGCTTCATCTGTAAGATGGGGTAACACAATACCTATCCTAAGGAAACAAACAATAGGTTATTTGATTTAATGAGGGATCTTTGATTTCAAAAAGTAATTGAATATGTCTAATCTCCAAAGAATAAAAAAGCCTTAAAAGTAGAAATCTTTTCAAGGAATGTTCAATATGTAACCTTTGTAAAATTCATTACTACTCCTGGAAATTTTACCTGAATAGCATCATTCCTACATTAAACAAAAGATTTCTAAATCAACAGAATCGTTTCATCTACATATAAGGATTTACTACTGTGGGATTACCTTCAAGGATATATTTATGAGATGCATAAAACATTCATCCTCCTATTTTTAACTTCAAATACCTACATAGCTCACACAGAATTAGGCAGGAAGTAAAAATGCACCGTCATGGCTGTGTAGAGATACATTTTCTAACTAGAGTCAACCAAGTGAATACCAAAGTTAAGAACTAATTGCCAAAGGGATGGCTAAAAGATGTTATGTGATGACTGAACACAAAGTTCATGTTAATTTAAACAGCCAAGCTCTCAACTCTTTAATTGGACAATGTTTATTTAATCTAAAAGCTTTAGAAATTAAAAACAAAAACCAAATCCAAAAAATGTTACTTGGAGAAAGCATCTTTTAAAAACTAGTTCTTAGAATTAGATGTGCAGGTATTGGAAATGGTAAGAATTTCAAAACATAAAATGGGATTTCCCTTCTGATAATAAATGCATATGAAGTCAGAGTTTCAGAACACCAGATTCTAGATTCCCCCATCAGTGGATGAAGACAAATTGATAAACAGAAAAGACCAAAAGGGAGAAGAAACTAAATAAGACACTGACTATAAGAACTAACCACTTAATTCTGATAAAATGATTTTTCTTAAAATAACCATAAATGCAATCCTATGCAATTCTAAACTAATGATTTATACATAGATTTCAAAAATGTTGTAAAAAGCTAAATATATTTGAGAGAAATGAGTATCCAATAAGTTATCATGGGGGATATATAGTTAAGTCATAATAAATTTTTCACTAGACAAAGCAGTTGAGTCCTCTAGTATTAGAAATTTGGGGGAGACTTCAATAAAATTTTATGTAAAAATTTGCCATTATTTTACTTAAGTTTGAAAGAGACTTTCATTTCACCCATGAAATGATATAATGAATAGAGTATCAGCAGATCAAATGAGGCTGCTTTCTCAGCTCCTACTCTTTGATCCTTTAGGTGTCTAATGCAAATGGCAACTAATTTTCACTGACAAAAGGAATACAATCAAGATTAATTCCTGAGAACTAATTCCTTAGAACAGGCAAATTCCCTTGCAGGCAGGATTCTAGGCAGGGATTATAAGGGCCTGAGTTTTAGGCCTTCTGATAGAAAACTCAAGAGAGCCATCTTCAATTTAAAATGAAAAATTTTTTGGAATTACATATGATACAAGTGAATTTTTACTGTGGTTCTCAGTGGTGTCACTGTGGTTTTTGCCATAGAATCCCCTAGCATTGTAATTTCCTCTTTAAGATCATGTCATTTTTGAAAAGAAACTGATTTTATTATCATTTCCATCTCTTTGATATAGGGGAGACTCAGAACATAATCATACAATAATTCACTTTAAGAGACTAATGGAGTCTATGTAATATCATCTACCACATGTGGATATCTAATTTTACGAACAATCAAAACATGGACTCAAATGTCAATGTAATGAAATCATTTAACTGCTAATTATATTAAGAATAGTAAACCTGGTTGGCAGAGGTTGGGGGAAGCACAAACGTTCTCTGAGCTGAATATAAATTATAGTCTAATTGTCAATATACTGGAGGTGGTCCCATGTCAACACACAGTTCCATTTCTCTAATAGGAAAAACTCAGCAAATGTCCTTGTATTTCTCTAGGACTATTCTAGGAGTGGCATGGAACAAATGAAGCAGAATAAAAGGTCCCTGTCCATAGCATCCCGATCCATACATCTGTTTCACAGCAGTGAGCACATCATGTTAATGATGTACTAAGCAGTGGCCTGCCATGGAGACCCAGACTCTGGCAAGAGCATCTTGGGAGGCATGGCACCTGGCATAAGTCCTCTTGAAGGAGGTCGCTGTTAGCTCCACTACAGAGCTGCCAGGTGGGCGACTCACGAACTGGAGAACAATTATACCAAAGAAGTTCTCATCCTGCTGTAAAAGTCCCATGCCCCACAAAAGACTTCCCAACCTGGGGGTCCAGCAAATGGACTGAGTATCCCCAGAGAATCTGATCTTGAAGGTCAGAAGGATTTGATTACAGAAATTCCACAGGGCTAGGGAAACAGTCTTGGAGGGCACAAACAAAACTGTGTGTGCATCAAGACCCAGAAGAAAGGAGCAGTGATCCCAGAAGAGACTGAGCCAAACTTGCCTATGAGTGCTTGGGCGTCTCTGGCAGAGGCGTGGGTCGACAGTGGCCTGCCTAGGGGCCAGGGACATTGACTACAACAGTCCTGAGAGGCCCCGCATGCTGACATAAGTCCTTTTGAAGGAGGTTAACGTTACTGCCATCATACCTACCATAGTTTGGCCTCAAGTCAAAATACAGGGAGGGAAGACAGCCCCACCCATCAGCAGAAAATTTTATTAAAGATTTACTGAGCATAGCCTTGCTCACCAGAACAAGACCCAGTTTTCCCCACAGCCAGTCCCTCCCATCTGGAAGCTTGCACAAGCCTCTTATCCTCATCAATCAGACGGCAGGCAGGATGAAACCCACAATCATAGAAAACTAACCAAACTGATCACATGGACCAACCTTGCCTAATGCAATGAAACCATGAGCCATGCTGCATAGGCTCACTCTAGACAGACGGATCATAGTGGAGAGTACTGATAAAACGTGGCCCATTGAAAAAGGGAATGGCAAACCACTTCAGCATTCTTGCCTTGAGAACTCCAGGAACAGTATGAAAGGCAAAACGATAGGACACTGAAAGATGAACTCCCCAGGTCAGTAGGTGCCCAATATGCTATTGGAGAAGAGCAGAGAAATAGCTCTAGAAGGAATGAAAGGCTGAGCCAAAGCAGAAACAATGCCAAGTTGTGGATATGACTGGTGGTGAAAATAAAGCCCAATGTTGGTAAAGAACAATATTTCATAGGAACCTGGAATGTTAGGTCCATGAGTCAAGGTAAATTGGAAAGGGTCAAACAAGGGATGGCAAGAGTGAACATTGACATTTTTGGAATTAGCAAACTAAAATGGACCAGAATGGGTGAATTTAATTCACATTACCATTATATCAACTACTGTGGTCAAGAATCCCTTAAAAGAAATGGACCAGCACTCAGACAACAAAAGACTCTGAAATGCCGTCCTTGGGTGCAGTCTCAAAAACAAAAGAATGATCTCTGCTCTTTTCCAAGGCAAATCATTCAATATCACAGTAATCCAAGTCTATGCCCTAACCACTAAGGCTGAAGAACCTTAAGTTGAATAGTTCTGTGAAGACCTACAAGATTTTCTACAATCAACACTAAAAAAAGATGTCCTTTCAATTCTGAAAGAGATGGGAATACCAGACCAGCTGATCTGCCTCTTGAGAAACCTGTATACAGGTCAGGAAGCAACAGTTAGAGCTGGACATGGAACAACAGACTGGTTCCAAATAGGAAAAGGAGTATGTCAAGGCTGTATATTGTCACCCTGCTTATTTAACTTATATGAGAGACATCATGAGAAACTCTGGGCTACAGGAAGCACAAGCTGGAATCAAGATAGCCAGGAGAAATATCAATAACCTCATATATGCAGATGACACCACTCTTATGGCAGAAAGTGAAGAAGAACTAAAGAGCCTCTTGATGAAAGTGAAAGAGGAGAATGAAAAAGTTGGCTTAAAACTCAACATTCAGAAAACTCTGAAGATCATGGCATCTGGTCCCATCACTTCATGGCAAATAGATGGGAAAACAGTGGAAACAGTGTCAGACTTTATTTTTTTGGGCTCCAAAATCACTGCAGATGATGATTGCAGCCATGAAATTAAAAGACACTTGTTCCTTGGAAGCAAAGTTATGACCAACCTAGAGAGCATATTAAAAAGCAGAGACATTACTTTGCCAACAAAGGTCTGTCTAGTCAAGGCTATGGTTTTTCCAGTGGTCATGTATGGATGTGGAAGTTGGACTGTGAAGAAAGCTGAGCACTGAAGAATTGATGCTTTGAACTGTGGTGCTGGAGAAGACTCTTGCGAGTCCCTTGGACTGCAAGGAGATCCAATCAGTCCATCCTAAAGGAGATCAGTCCTGGGTGTTCATTGGAAGTATTGATGCTGAAGCTGAAACTCCTTCGCATTAGGTAGTTTGGCCACCTGATGTGAAGAGCTGACTCATGAAAGACCCTGATGCTGGGAAAGATTGAGGGCAGGAGGAGAAGGGGACGACAGAGGATGAGATGGTTGGATGGCATCACCGACTCAATGGACATGGGTTTGGGTAAACTCCAGGAGTTGGTGATGCCAGGGAGGCCTGGTGTGCTGTGGTTCATGGGGTCATAAAGAGTCAGGCACAGCTGAGTGACTGAACTGAACTAAACTTCATTGTAGGGGACTGGAACGCTAAAGGAGGAAGTCAAGACATACCTCGAGTAACAGGCAAATTTGGCCTTGTGGTACAAAATGAAAAAGGACAAAGGCTAACAGAGTTTTGCTAAGAGAATGCACTGGTCATAGCAAACACCCTCTTCCAACAACACAAGAGAGGATTCTACACATGGACATCGCAAGATGGTTGATTCTGAAATCAGATTGATTATATTCTTTTTAGGCAAAGATGGAAAAGCTGTATACAATCAGCAAAAACAAAACTGGGAGTTGACTGAAGCTCAGATTATGAACTCCTTATTGCAATATCAGACTTAAATTAAAGAAAGTAGGGAAAAATCACTGGAGAAGGCAATGGCACCCCTCTCCAGTACTCTTGCCTGGAAAATTCTATGGACTGAGAAGCCTGGTGGGCTGCTGTCCATGGGGTTGCTGAGAGTCGGATACAACTGAGCGACTTCACTTTCACTTTTCACTTTCATGCATTGGAGAAGGAAATGGCAACCCACTCCAGTGTTCTTGCCTGGAGAATCCCAGGGATGGGGGAGCCTGGTGGGCTGCCGTCTGATGGGGTCGCACAGAGTCGGACACGACTGAAGCGACTTAGCAGTAGCAGCAGGAAAAACCACTAGGCCATTCAGGTATGACCTAAATCAAATCCCTAGGAATTATACAATAGAAGTGAGAAATAGATCTGATAGACAGAGTGCCTGAAGAAGTATGGATGGAGGTTTGTAACACTGTACAGCAGGCAGGGATCGAAACCATCCCCAAGAAAAACAAATGCAAAAAGTGAAAAATAGTTGTCTGAGTAGGCCTTAAAAAGAGCTGAGAAAAGAAGAGAAGCAAAGGTTAAAAGAAAGATATACTGATCTGAATGCAGAGTTCCAGAAAATAGCAAGGAGAAATAAGAAAGCCTTCCTCAGTGATCAGTGCAAGGAAATATAGGAAAACAATAGAGTGGGAAAGACTAGAGATCTCTTCAAGAAAACCAGAGAAACCAAGGGAACATTTCATGTAAAGGTGGGCTCAATAAAGGACAGAAATAGTAGGGACCTAACAGAAGCAGAGGAGAAGGAAATGGCAACCCACTCCAGTGTTCTTGCCTGGAGAATCCCAGGGACGGAGGAGCCTGTTGGGCTGCCGTCTATGGGGTCGCACAGAGTTGGACATGACTGAAGTAAATTAGCAGCAGCAGCAGCAACAGAAGCAGAAGATATTAAGAGGAGGTGGCAAGAATACATAGAACTATACAAAAAGATCTTAATGACCCAGATAAGCACAATGGTATGATCACTCACCTAGAGCCAGACATCCTGGAATGAGAAGTCAAGTGGGCCTTAGGAAGCATCATTATGAACAAAGCTAGTGGAGGTGATGGAATTCCAACTGACTATTCAAATCATAAAGGATGGTGCTGTTAAAGTGCTGCACTCAATATGCTAGCAAATTTGGGAAACTCAGTAGTGCCAGGACTGGAAAAGGTCAATTTTCATTCCAATCCCAAAGAAAGGCAATACCAAGGAATATTCAAATTACTTCACAATTGAACTCATTCCACATGCTAGCAAAGTGATGCTCAAAATGCTCCAAGATAGGCTTCAATAGTACATGAATGGAGAACTTCCAGATGTTCAAGCTGGATTTAGAAAAGGCAGAGGAACCAGAGATCAAATTGCCAACATCCGTTGGATCATAGAAAAAGCAAGAGAATTCCAGAAAAATATCTGCTTCATTGACCATGCTAGAGCCTTTGACTATGTGGATCACAACAAAATGTGGAAAATTCTTAAAGAGGTGGGAACACCAGACCACCTAACTGCCTCCTGTGGAATTTGTATGCAGGTCAAGAAGCAACAGTTATAACTGGATATGGAAAAAATGCGCTGGTTCCATATTGGGAAAGGAGTATGTCAAGGATGTATATTGTCACCCTGTTTATTTAATTTATATGCAGAATACATCATGTGAAATGCCGGGCTGGATGAAACACATGCTGGAATCACGACTGCCGGGAGAAATATCAACAACCTCAGACATGGAGACGCTGCTCCTGCTGCTGCTGCTAAGTCGCTTCAGTTGTGTCCGACTCTGGGTGACCCCATAGACGGCCTCCCACCAGGCTCCTTTGTCCCTGGGATTCTCCAGGCAAGAATACTGGAGTGGGTTGCCATTTCCTTCTCCAATGCATGAAAGTAAAAAGTGAAAGTGAAGTTGCTCAGTCGTGTCCGACTCTTAGCGACCCCGTGGACTGCAGCCCACCAGGCTCCTCCGTCCATGGGATTTTCCAGGCAAGAGCACTGGAGTGGGTTGCCATTTCCTTCTCCAGATATGCAGATAAGACCACCCTTATGTAAGAAAGTGAAGAGGAACTCAAGAGCCTTTTGATGAAGGTGAAAGAGGAGCATGAAAAAGCTGGCTTAAAACTCAACATTCAAAAATAAATATCATGGCATCCAGTTCCATCACTTCATGGCAGATGATGGGGAAACAATGGTGACAGATTTTATATTCTAGGGCTCCAAAATCACTGTGGATGGTGACTGCAACCACGAACTTAAAAGGCACTTACTCCTTGGAAGAAAAACTATGACAAACCTAGACAGGGTATTAAAAAAGCAGAACCCTCACTTTGGCAACAAAGGTCCATATAGTAAAAGCTAAGGTTTTCCCAGTAGTCATGCATGGATGTGAGAGTTAGACCATAAAAAAAAGCTGAATGCTGAAGAATTGATAATTTGGAACTGTGGTGTTGGAGAAGACTCTTGAGAGTCCTTTGGATAGCAAAGAGATCAAACCAGTCAGTCCTAAAGGAAATCAACCCTGAATATTAATTGGAAGGACTGGTGCTGAAACTGAGCTCTGATACTTCGGCCACCTGATGTCAAGAGCTGGCTCATTGGAGAAGACCCTGATGCTGGGAAAGATTGAAGGCTGAAGGAGAAGAGGTCGACAGAGGTTGAAATGGTTGGATGGCATCACCAATTCAGTGGACAGGAACTTGGGTAATCTCTGTGATACGAGGCACAGAGAGATCTGGTGTGCTGCAGTCCATTGGGTCCCAGAAAGTCCAACATGATGGAGCAACTGAACAACCAAAAAAGAGCAAGGTTATTTCTGTGATGTGTCTAATATAAAAACTACATGATAGGGAACTAACATGGATCCTCACTTTAACAAGGAGTAAGATGTGACCATATGGTGAATTAGGGACATTCAAGCCTAAAATGGAAAATTCTTCTGTGTTTTCTGATCTGCTATGGAATACCCGATCAACACATCAGGCACAGTTTACCACAACATCAAATTTAATCTTGCTATTAAAATGATGAGCAGAAGTCTTTGCAGGAAGCATATAACAAAATTTATAAGCTGTTTAGATCAGGAAAATCCAAATGACTTTTTAAAATAGAACATTAATATGAGAGGAATCAAATAATTATAGCATTCATGGTTAAATTCATTGAAAATAATATTGATATTATTTTAATTCATCTCTATTTTATCAAGGATTTATTTAGCAGGTGTTATTTATGTAAATCAAGCCTGAAAATTTAGATAAACATTTATTCTGTTATTAAATACAAATGTTTTATTCTTTCTGTAATGAATAAATATGTATATATTTGTGTGTGTGTGTATATGTATGTATGAGCAATAGCCTCAAAAGTCTAGATGGTGTTCTTGGCAGGTGAGTGTATATTAGAGGTAAGAACTGAAGTAACACTATTGGAGACATAATACATACTTGAAGAAATCTGAACCTGTTTTAGCTAAATCAAGTCACTATTTAATGATAATGAAGGTCTATATCTGAGCTGACAGTATCACTTTGGATCTCCACTTAAACATAAGACTTTCACTTAAGACTCTCCACTTAACATAAGACTTTGGAAGGAATGATGCTAAAGCTGAAACTCCAATACTTTGGCCACCTCATGCGAAGAGTTGACTCATTGGAAAAGACTCTGATGCTGGGAGGGATTGGGGGCAGGAGGAGAAGGGGACGACAGAGGATGAGATGGCTGGATGGCATCACCAACTCAATGGACGTGAGTCTGAGTGAACTCCGGGAGTTGGTGATGGACAGGGAGGCCTGGCATGCTGCGATTCATGGGGTCGCATAGAGTCGGACATGACTGAGTGACTGATCTGATCTGAACATAAGACTTAATAAACATAAGACTCTCCACTTAAACATAATAATTGTTTTAACAATTCTTCTTATTCCTTTTATTCTGTGAAAACCTCACCAAAGCATCTGATGTGTTTCCTTCATGATGTATTTTCATTTAATAGATTTTGCTGATAGAATACTTTGGGCAAGGCACCTGCCAAACACTGTTCTGAATTAAAAAAATGAGAAATTCTAAGAAATTTCTTTTTTTTTTAAAGAAATTTCTATCTAGAAGATAAGAGTAGGGGAGAGAGAGCATTAAACCTACTCATAACTCCTGTTGCTGCTGCTGCTGCTGCTAAGTCACTTCAGTCCTGTCTGACTGTGCGACCCCATAGATAGCAGCTCACCAGGCTTCGCCGTCCCTGGGATTCTCCAGGCAAGAACACTGGAGTGGGTTGCCATTTCCTTCTCCAAAGCATGAAAATGGAAAGTGAAAGTGAAGTCACTCAGTCGTGTCTGACCCTCAGCGACTCCATGGACTGCAGCCCACCAGGCTCCTCCGTCCATGGGATTTTCCAGGCAAGAGTACTGGAGTGGGGTGCCATTGCCTTCTCTGACTCATAACTCCTACACACCTACACAAAGCAATTTATAATGAGTTCTCTTTGCATACAAACTAAAATCCACAGAAGTAGCGAAAGCTCCAATGGCTTCAGGTACATGGAAGATCTATGTGTTTTGATGGGGAAAGGTCTCAGAAGACTAGTTATGGAGGAGTAAAGTTATGGGGGAAGAAAAGCGCTAGGCATGTTTGGTTTCTAGACAGTAGGCTGGCACGACAGGAGAACTAAGAGAAAAAAAGGCTGGAAAAGTAGTTTGGACCACATTGTAGACAATCTTAGATTGAGATTAGAGACGGCGGCAAGGAGTAAATGCAGGCTTCTCAAGCAATGAATTGATCTTCTGAGAAGATCAACGTAGTGAAGCAACTGGGTACTAGTGTTCTGATTAGGTAATGCTCTGTTTCGTTTTTGTGCTGTAAAAATTTTTGAATAAAATATAAAAAAGCACTGTAAGGAAAATATTTGAAAGTGTATTATAAAGGGCACAATGTTTTTATTTCTTCTGCGGAAATGTTCTTGACACTGAAATTCATGACACATGGAAGAGAAAGATATTGAATTAGAATAACAAAATGTCCTATAATTTGTTCTATGTGGCACACTCTGTACTCAAGAGGGAGAAAGAAAAGTAAATGTAGATAGTAAAGCAAGTTTGATATAAAAATTAAACAGTTTAATGTATTAATACATTAGAATTCATACTATGCAGGTTAAAAACATTGTAAATCACTGCAGATGGTGATTGCAGCCATGAAATTAAAAGACACTTACTCCTTGGAAGGAAAGTTATGACCAACCTAGAAAGCATATTCAAAAGCAGAGACATTACTTTGCCAACAAAGGTCTGTCTAGTCAAGGCTATGGTTTCTCCAGTGGTCATGTATGGATGTCAGAGTTGGACTGTGAAGAAAGCTGAGCGCCAAAGAATTGATGCGTTTGAACTGTGGTGTTGGAGAAGACTCTTGAGGGTCCCTTGGACTGCAAGGAGATGCAACTAATCCATCCTAAAGGAGACCAGTCCAGGGTGTTCTTTGGAAGGACTGATGTTGAAGCTGAAACTTCAATACTTTGGCCACCTGATGGGAAGAGCTGACTTATTTGAAAAGACCCTGATGCTGGGAAAGATTGAGGGCAGGAGGAGAAGGGGATGACAGAGGATGAAAAGGTTGGACAGCATCATCTACTTGATGGACATGAGTTTGAGGAAACTCCGGGAGTTGGTGAAGGCCAGGAAAGCCTGGCGTGCTGCAGTCCATGGGTTCACAAAGAACTGGACATGACTGAGTGACTGAACTGAACTGAATAATTAATTAACTTACAATTACCAAATAACCCCCTCTGTTTACACTGAGCATATCTATATAAATAAAGCTTCACTTAAAGTTCATTAGGTAGAGAAAAGCATTACGTACATGGAAAACATTTTAGTTTCATTGATTTCACAAGTGATGTTACATTAATCATCAAGTCAGAAGTCACAAGTATTTCTGAATCTGGATGGTGGGAAGAAGGCAGCATATATGTTTAGTTTCATAGTCTGTTTTGTTTACTTCCCTTTCTGTTGCTCAATTTTGAAAAGCTTTTAAAAAGTACATTTGCTCCAGCCATAAAACTTTCCAGAACCAACTTCAGTCATTTTTTAAAAACTGATTGTACAATGTAGTATACCAGCACAGTATGTAGATGGAAAAAAAACAAAACAAAACACAATTTGCACTGTTGATGCTGATGTATGGAGTAATTTTCTCAGACTCTTTCAACGCAATCTGCAAATGCATTAACAAAGGCTATAAAACAAAACCAACCTGCACTACCCATAACACGTGGGGCGAGATATTGAAACGTTTGAAAGCATAATTGATAGCTGCATTAGTAGAAATTACCTAGGGAAGAGAAAATATCCTACCACCATGTAGGACTTCCAAAGCCAAATATATCTTTTACAGTTTCCTGAATAAGAGAATAATGTTCCAACCACTGAACACAGGAGAAAAAAAAAATCTGTATGATGACTGTTAACATAAAAGACTCCTTTGAAATAACGCTCTTAGAAAATATATCACTGTTATTTTTCCATGCTGAATGACCCAAACCCCTGCTTGCATTTTCTATTTCTTATTCCCATCTCAACTACTCTGTTGCTCTTGAGACAAGGTCACTAGTAAAGTGCAATTTTTACTTAAGGAAATGCATAAAATTGTCACTGAATTACCTAATCATCATGCTCTATCCATATTAGTTTATTTATATGTTTTTGAACTTTGAATTTCTAAAGCATTAGAGTGGCCAGGAACATGTATTATATTACAGAATTTACACTTAGAGTTTCAGAAGGACAATGATAATACAAGAAGATTATGTTTAAAAGTACATTTTTCTATTGGAATAAAGAAATATCTGATAAGGTCTGATGGGGCTGATAGAACACACATAACTTCACAGAAAGGAAATCTGAAGTGGCTTGTGAACCAACAATAAGTTATTTTGCCAAAGTTTTCTAACACACTTTTCATGGAGACATCTTTGAGATGATGGAAATAACAATGTATTTCTATAATATTACTTGAACAAGCGAGCATTAATCTCATCTTAAAGATCTGCTGATATTCAATACACCTGGTTTGCTCCTTTATCCTGATCCAATATAGAGATCTTTATCAAGTCATACTATGTCTATACAAAGAAACAGGCAAAATGAAATAAATATAGCCTGGGGATGTATAAGGAGGTCTTTTCACCCACAGACAGGCAATCTGACCAGTTTTAACTCAGCCAGGGGTTGATGTGAATCTCATAGCTAAATTGGTCTCTATTTATTTAAAGCAATTACAGAATAATTGGTGTGATGCTATATCTTTAAATTAATTGTTGTGCATAGAATTTATCTTAATAAAACTTATTTTTCATGCATTTAAATAATTTAATTCTTCTGTTATAAGTTAAAATATCTATAGCATATTATGTTTTAGTTTGCTTATTCCTTGGGAAAATAAGGAATTCATTTTTTTCCCCAGATATTTTGGGTATGAGATCATTTAATCATAAATTGGCCTCAAGTGTGTGTGGTTGTCACTTGTATAAATCTTTTTGGTTTTCAACTTGCTTTCTATATTGATTAAGCAAGGGTTTGATGTATATAGATGTGTAAATAATTAAATATATACACAAAACACATAATATTTAGAGCACCTCCAATATGACAGGCACTATTGAGAGAGGGGAATATAGCACAGATCCTTATTTTCATGGAATCAATAAATTCCAATAAATACAAGGAACTGTTGTAACTCCAGATAGTAGTAATGGCTATGAAGATAAATATAGGTAAGTGGGTAAGACTTAAAAGAACGAAGCAGAAAGGCAGGAGAGGCTATACTACATAAATAGTTGCAGAAAGGCACTCCAGAAGATATTTGAACAGAGACAAAAGTAAGGGAGACAGCTGTGTGGGGACCTAGGTAAGAACTTTCTGGGTGGAGAGAATATATTTTCCTCAGACATGGAAGCACCACGTCTAGGCAGGGAAAGCTGGTTGTGATCAAGAAGCAGCAAAACAAGAAAATTAAGTTCCCCAAATACAACAGAATAAAGCATTTTGCAAATACTGAAGTGAGGTTATTGTGTGGAGAATTTCAAGAGGTTTATTAAAGGATGTCAAAGTAACACATAATTGTCCGATGCTGTGCGGGTTTTCAAGCAGTTTTAAATACATTCTAACAGCTACAAACAATCAGGGAAATACACTAGTGGCGTCAATCAAATAAAAGCACAGGTTTTATGTAATACTAAGCCCTGCAGACGGCGCCTGCAGCCATGAAATTAAAAGACGCCTACTCCTTGGAAGGAAAGTTAGGACCAACCTAGACAGCATATTCAAAAGCAGAATTACTTTGCCAACAAAGGTCCGTCTAGTCAAGGCTATGGTTTTTCCAGTGGTCATGTATGGATGTGAGAGTTGGACTGTGAAGAAGGCTGAGCGCCGAAGAATTGATGCTTTTGAACTGTGGTGTTGGAGAAGACTCTTGAGAGTCCCTTGGACTGCAAGGAGATCCAACCAGTCCATTCTAAAGGAGATCAGCCCTGGGATTTCTTTGGAAGGACTGATGCTAAAGCTGAAACTCCAGTACTTTGGCCACCTCATGCAAAGAGTTGAGTCATTGGAAAAGACCCTGATGCTGGGAGGGCTTGGGGGCAGGAGGAAAAGGGGACGACAGAGGATGAGATGGCTGGATGGCATCACCGACTCGATGGACGTGAGTTTGAATGAACTCCGTGAGATGATGATGGACAGGGAGGCTTGGGGTGCTGCAATTCATGGGGTCGCAAAGAGTCGGACACGACTGAGTGACTTAACTGAACTGAACTGAACTGATTGTTCAGTTGCTAAGTCATATCTGACTCTGTGACCCCATGAACTGCAGCACGCCTGGTTTCCCGGTCCTTCACCATTTCCCAGAGTTTGCTCAAACTCATGTCCATTTATTTAATATGCCTTATTGTTTTTTTTTTCCTAATTGCAGAATGGCATTTTCTTGTCGGGAAAGACCATGTTAAATGGATGAGAATGGGCAATCTTTTTTCCCAGCGATCAATATACAAATGCATTAAACACTCACAGAATGAAACTATTTCTGAGTGTTCACGTCCTTGTTTCTATAACCAGGACACTAAAGTCTCCTTGGTCAGGAAACAATAATAACTCCATGTCCTTGAAATATGTTTATGTCCTTGAAATATGATTCTTATCTCAATGGGTTAATAACTTCTTTCTTGAAAGTGTTCAAACAGAAGAATAAATGCTGCAGCCAATCTGTTAACTTAAAATTAGAAGAGCAAGCGATTTTACATGCTTGAATAGTAGTATTTCCTTAAGAAATGAGAAATTAAAATAAAGCATGCATAAAATTAAATAAATATTTAAAATATAATTCTTCACTATAATATTATGCCACAACATTTATATTTCAAGGGCCTTTTTAAATATCAATTTTCAGTTTCTTACATCTAGGAAGATTCATTTTGAAATAATTGCACACTTGTATTGGCCACCTCATGCGAAGAGCTGACTCATTTGAAAAGATCCTGATGCTGGGAAAGATTGAGGGCAGGAGGAGAAGGGGACGACAGAGGATGAGATGGCTGGATGGCATCACTGACTCGATGGACATGAGTCTGAGTGAACTCCGGGAGTTTGTGATGGACAGGGAAGCCTGGCGTGCTGCGATTCATGGGGTCACAAAGAGTCAGACACGATTGAGCGACTGAACTGAACTGAACCGATGCAGATATAAGCTACTTTAGCAAAATCACAGTACACTTTCCAATAATGTATATATGCATCAATATTACCAACCTTCTTGAAAGGTCACTTACACAGGTATAAAGTTTGGCATTTAAAATAAGAAAGAAAAAGAGCTAGAGTCAGACAATCTTTACCACTTTCTACTACTTCATAGCTCTTCCACCCCCAAATATATATAAGCATATATATGTGTATACATTGCATTCATGGCAGAATAAAAAAGCTTGTATATACATGTATATTTATGTATGCATAAAAACACAGATGCACAAATATACACATATGATATGTTGTATGTGTATATGCATGTCTATATCTAAGTGTATATGTATCATATGATCAAGAAATCAAATTACATTTATTTTATAATGTAAAATAATATGTGAAATACATTTCAGATTTTTCTCTAGATTTGAGTCTAGAATGACTTTCCCAAGCCAAGCCATTAAACCTATATAGTTTCTAATGATTTTTAAAATGCCCATTAGAAAATCCAAGGTTCAATATGATTTAAGCCTCATTTCCAGGCTTGCCAATGCTTTATAAAGCTTAACAAGCAAATATCATTACATTTTTGCTTTGAGTTGAAGAGTTTTGGGAGTCAACTTAGAGGAAATGGAATCATGCTGATGAGGCTCGTGATTCACATTGAAGTAAGAGTAATGATGTCTCAGATTTTTTTTTGCCTCTAAGTAATTTCAAGGGAAAATTACTCTGAATTCAGGCTCGAGTGTTTAATATATGTATCATGTCAAAACACTTTGAGACAAATAAGAGGTGCCTAAATGGTAAAGCCACACATAGAACTTTGGAAAGAAAACACTTCACACATGGTATTCATAAACAGTTATTCAATTAGTATATTTACATATGGGCTTTAGCTTCTGAATGTATGAATTCTATGTGCCTCAAGAAACATTTCATGAGCATATTTTAAATAAGGGTGCTGGTAAGGTCATGCTTAAAATCTTGCATACTAGGCTTAAGCATTATACGAACCAAGAACTTCCAGATGTTCAAGATGGGTTTAGAAAAGTCAGAGGAACCAGAGATCAAATACCAACATTCACTGGATCATAGAGAAAGTAAGGGAATTCCAGAAAAACACCTACCTCTGTTTCATCGACTATGCCAAAGCCTTTGACTGTGGATCATAACAAACTGTGGAAAGCTCTTAGAGAGATGGGATTATCAGACCATCTTACCTGTCTCCTGAGAAACCTGTGTGCGGTCAAGAGGCAAGAATTAGAACCCTGTATGGAACAACAGGGTTTAGGATTGAGAAAGGAGTGCAACAGGACTGTCTGTTTTCACCCTATTTATTTAACCTATATGTTGAACACATCGTGAAAAATGCCAGGCTGGATGAGTTACAAGCTGGAATCAAGATAGGTGAGAGAAACATCAACAACCTCAGATGTGCAGATGATACTACTCTAAAGACAGAAAGCAAAGAGGAACTAAAGAACCTCTTGATGAAGGTGAAGGAAGAGAGTGAAAAAGCCAGATTATAACTAAATATTTTTTTAAAAAAAAAACAACTAAGATCATGATATCTGGCCCCATTACCTAATGGCAAATAGAAAGGGAAAAGGTAGAAGCAATGACAGATTTCCTCTTCTTCGGCTCTAAAATCACTGCAGATGGTGGCTGCAGCCATGTAATCAGAGGATGATTGCTTCTTGGCAGGAAAGCTTTGACAAACCTAGACAGTGTGTTTAAAAGCAGAGACGTCACTCTGCCGACAAGGGTGCACATAGTCAAGTGTATGGTCTTCTCAGTGGTCATGTACGGTTGTGACAGCTGGACCAGAAAGAAGGCAGAGCCAAAGAATTGATGCCTTTGAACTGTGGTGCTGGAGAAGACTCCTGGGTGTCCCTGTACAGCAAGGAGATCAAACCAGTCAATCTTAAAGGAAACCAACCCTGAACACTCATTGGAAGGACTGATGCTGAAGCTGAAGCTACGGTATTTTGGTCATCTGATATGAACAGCTGACTCATTGGTAAAGTCCCTGATGTTGGGAAAGATTGAGGGCAGAAGGAAAAGAGGGCATCAGAGGATGAGATGGCTGGATGGGATCACCCATACAATGGACATGAACTTGGCAAACTCTGGGAGATGTGAGTGAGGCCTGACATGCTACCGTCCATGAGGTCATAAAGAGTTGGACACAACTGGGTGACTGAAAACAACAAATTCTGCTTTCCAACTGACTGTCAAAAGGTCATAGTAAATGTAGGATTAAGTAGCTACTATCCTGGAGCTATTAAAAATAAAATATGTGGCAAGACTTCAAGAAGACAATACATCATCACAAGGAACAAACGTGTACTAAATTCTCCATGAGCTTCATTCTCTGATCCAAATTATTTTTTAATCAATATAGCATAAAAACTATAGCATCTGTATAACAAAATATCTCTGCAGCATCCATACCCCTTGCAGATATAATAATCAAGCACAACATGGACAACAGAAAAGAAAGTAACTTCCAGGTGAGCAGGGATCTTGGCCATTTTAGTCAAACACTATTTTCTTAACACCTACAAAGTCTGCTACATGATACTTCTCAGGAAATATGTGTTGAATGAATAAATGAATGAATGAATGTTGAGACTATGCAGAAATGTATCCTACTCTATGACTTTATGAGGTATACATTATGAAAACAGTATATGTTTAGTTAATATTTGATAATTAAATGAAGAAATGTCTCTATAGCTCTAAAATGGTAAAGATATGTTACAGATAACATACTGTCAAGTAAAATTCTGGCTTTAGATTTTAATGTGTGTGTGTTAGTCACAGTCATGTCTGACTCTTTAAGAGCCAGACAGTGATCCCATAAGAGCCCAAACAAGTTCTTCTGTCCATGGAATTCTCCAGGCAAGAATACTGGAGTGGGTACCCATTCCCTTCTCCAGGGGATCTTCCTGACCCAGGGATCAAACTCGGGTCTCCTGCATTGTAGCAGATTAGCTTTTGTATTAACTGGATATTAATACAGAAATTAATTTTCGCCACTGAGCATGAACAACCTCTACCTGTTGAATAAGTACATTCCTGGGTTCCTCTATCGATTCTGACATTAAGAAGAAAGCCTGTGACAGGTGCATTCCAATCTGCCTTTACTGTTGTCTTTGCCCTACTGTTAGCTGGCCAGGTATCTCTTTCAACCCCATTTTCCAGAAAATAAATCCTTGAGTTGTCCCTCAGTAAATGAGTCCTTTCTATCACCAACCACAATTTCCTAGAACCCTTGTCAGTGACGCAAAGCTGGGTTAGAGACCTGTGCATTTTCATCTGTTCCCCCTTCAAACTTCCTCTCTCAGCCTTTGGGAGATCAGCATTTCTACTCCTAGGTGGGGTCAGGATGCCCTTCTTGGGAAGAATCTGAAACAATTCCAGCCATAGATTAGGTAATACTATGATAACAATGAGGAATTTCTTGATACTGATAACAACAGTGTGGTTATATAAGAAAATGTGCTTATTTTTAGGAAGTACACATTCAAGTATTTAGGGAAAAAGAAGCATGGTATCTTTAACCTACAGGCAAGTGGTTCAGAAAAAAAGTGTGTGTGTGTGTAGATTAAGCAAAGAAAGTAAAAGTGTTAGTCGCTCAGTCATGTCCGACTCTTTGTGAACCCATAGACTGTAGCCCTCCAGGCTCCTCTGTCCATGGGATTCTCCAGGCAAGAATACTGGAGTGGGTTGCCATTTCCTTCTCCAGGGGGCCTTCCCAACCCAGGGATGGAACTACTGCACTGAAGGCAGATTCTTCACCATCTGAGCCACCATTGGAGTAGATGATAAAGCAAATGGCCCAGCATACGCAAAGAGTTTATGGTAATTCTTAGTAGCCATCTTGTAACTCTTCTTTAGGGGTGAACATAATTATGTAATACTAAACATATCACAATGGACTGCGGAAAATTCTGAAAGAGATGGGAATACCAGACCACCTGACCTGCCTCTTGAGAAATCTGTATGCAGGTCAGAAAGCAATAGTTAGAACTGGACAAGGAACAACAGACTGGTTCCAAATAGGAAAAGGAGTATGTCAAGGCTGTATATTGTCACCCTGCTTATTTAACTTATATGCAGAGTACATCATGAGCAATGCTGGCATGGAAGAAGCACAAGCTGGAATCAAGATTGCTGGGAGAAATATCAATAACCTCAGATATGCAGATGACACCACCCTTATGGAAGAAAGTGAAGAGGAACTAAAAAGCCTCTTGATGAAAGTGAAAGAGGAGAGTTAAAAAGTTGGCTTAAAGCTCAACATTCAGAAAACTAAGACCATGGCATCCGGTCCCATCACTTCATGGGAAATAGATGGGGAAACAGTGTCAGACTTTATTTTTGGGGGGCTTCAAATCACCAAAGATGTTGATTGCAGCCATGAAATTAAAAGATGCTTACTCCTTGGAAGGAAAGTTATGACCAACCTAGATAGCATATTCAAAAGCAGAGACATTACTTTGCCTACAAAGGTCTGTCTAGTCAAGGCTATGGTTTTTCCTGTGGTCATGTATGGATGTGAGAGTTGGACTGTGAAGAAAGCTGAGCACTGAAGAATTGATGCTTTTGAACTGTGGTGTTGGAGAAGACTCCTGAGAGTCCCTTGGACTGCAAGGAGATCCAACCAGTCCATCCTAAAGAAGACCAGTCCTGGGTGTTCTTTGGAAGGACTGTTGCTGAAGCTGAAACTCCAGTACTTTGGCCACCTCATGTGAAGAGTTGACTCATTGGAAAAGACCCTGACACTGGGAGGGATTGGGGGCAGGAGGAGAAGGGGACAACAGAAGATGAGATGGTTGGATGGCATCACTGACTCGATGCACATGAGTTTGGGTGAACTCTGGGAGTTGGTGATGGACAGGGAGGCCTGGCGTGCTGCGATTCATGGGGTCGCAAAGAGTCGGACACGACTCAGCAACTGAACTGAACTGAAATGTATTACTATGAATTATACAACATATAATAACAAAACATTTAAAAGTGACTAAAAACAACAACTCCAGGCTGTGTCTTCAGTACTAGGCCCTGTCAACTTCCTTGAGTCTAGACTGCTCTCAGTGAATCCTCTTCATGCTCCTCTATCTAAAACCTGAGCCACTCACAATATCCTACATTCTGGCTTTTCCAACCATGGGCCAGGTATCAAGTGCGGGGCCACAGAGACTCCATCATGTGAGAATCTTCAAGTGGCCTCTCTAAAGCCCCCTTTCTCCAGGTTTCCTGCAAGAGGGAAGCTATGTTTTTCCTACCCCTTACAAAGACTCAGAACATACCAACAAATATAGTTAAATAAACTGTTCAGTTTTCACCAAACTGTTTTCTCCTACTTTGACCCTTTAATTTTATCCCAGTAAGAGAGGACATGAGTTTGAGCAAACTCTGGGAGATGGTGAAAGACAGAGAAGCCTGCCGTCCTGCAGTTGATGGGGTTGCAGAGTCAGACATAACTTAGCGACTGAACAGCAACAAAAAAAGGTATTGCCAAACTAATTTTAAAAATTGTCTTTGAAAGTTTATGTCAATTACCACCCTTCACTTTGGGATGTGCAGATTTTATCATCTCTTATTTCCTTCTTGACCTTTGAGAGCTTTGCTGAAAGTAAGTAAAAGAGTTTGATTTTAAATACCTGATTATAGAGACAATTCATAAAAGACCTCCAAGAAAAGAACAATAGTTACTGATTTCCTTCTAGGACAAGATAAGTGAAAGAGCAACATGGCAGCAAGGTTCTACCTAGAGATCATTTCTAGCCCTAAGACTGATGTACACATAGATTTTCTTGTCTTTTGAAAGACAGGTTCTGTTTTGTTCAGTGAGGAGGCTTCATGTAATATGGAGGCCCTCAAATGCTTTTGGTCTCAGAACTCCTGTACTAAAAATTTATTGAGGATTCCATGAGAGCACTTGTGTATGTGTTACATCTGCATATATAAAACTTATTAAAAATTAAAAGTTAGAAATGTAACATTTTATTCAGTTTCAAAAACAGAAAAATAATATATAACATGTTAATATATTTAACATGCTTTAAAAAATAACTATATTCCAAAACAAAAAAAATTAGTGAAAACACTGCCATTGTCTTCAGTTCAGTTCAGTTCAGTTGCTCAGTCTTGTCCGACTCTTTGTGACCCCATGAATCGCAGCACGCCAGGCCTCCCTGTCCATCACCAACTCCCGGAGTTCACTCAGACTCACGTCCATCGAGTCGGTGATGCCATCCAGCCATCTCATCCTCTGTTGTCCCCTTCTCCTCCTGCCCCCAATCCCTCCTAGCATCAGGGTCTTTTCCAATGAGTCAAGTCTTCTCATAAGGTGGCCATTGTCTCACATGTTTGCAAATCTTTTTAGATTTCTTTTTTAATAGAAGGTAGCTATAAAGTCTCACGTCTGCTGCTTTAGTCAATTTATTGTGTTGCTATACATCACATAACCTTTGGAAAATATTATTAGGCCATGAAATTGAAAAGGAATAAAAATAGTTTTGATTAAAATAATTTTGACCAAAATGTAGAAAAATAGTCTATGATTTTGTAGACTAGGTCTTTGGCCTGCAAGGGTCCTCAGACTGTACTTTGAGAATCCCTAGCCTAAAAGACATTATTTTTGTGGTAAGAATGCTGATTTTGAATCTTAGTTTGTGCCTTGACACAGTTCTAAGGCCTCAGTTGAATTATTTACCCTGTCTCAGTATATCATTGGTAAACTGAGATAATGCTTCTTCATAGGGAGTTAAATGAAATAACATGTATAGAGCTTCCCCTGGAGGAGGAAATGGCAGCCCACTCCAGCATTCTTGTCTGGAAAATCCCATGAACGGAGGAGCCTGGCAGGCTACAGTCTATAGGGTCGCAAAGAGTTAGACACGACTGAAGTGACTTCATTTCACTTCACTTACTTGTTTAGATGAATCAGTCAATATTTGGTATAAGTTTCCCCTCTGATATATCCTTCTACAAATTCATTGACACTCATAGTCATATTGTCATTGTCTATATACATTGGTTTGTGAACTTGGTAGGGTTATATTTTAGCTTTTTCCTTTTCAGTGTCCTCAGTGGGGGTGGAGGAGGACACAAAATAAATACGAATACCTACTTTATTAGAGCGCTATGATGATAAAACAAAATGGTAGATTTTGAGATGCTTTGAAAAAGTAGAAGGGACATTAAAATATAAGAAATGCACTTATTTGGCAAAATAATAAAAATATTAAGGATTAAGATTGCTACCTAGACCAAATTCAACTCTTTGAAAGATGAATTATGATTAATTATTTCCTTAAAAAGTCTAGGTTTGGGAACTATACATTTTCCAAATCACTCATTCTATTTTCAAGTTGTTAAGCACACTGAAGAATAAAGAATGCTTTTCTAGGAGGCAGGTGGTAGCATTCTCTCTATTCTCCCATCACAAGGTAACTTTCCAATTTGGAGCAAATCGACCTCTTTGGACAGTAGTTTTCATCTTTAAAATGATTTTTTGAAGGTTTAGGTGCATCTTTTTAGCTTCCAAATTGTATAATGCTATTATTCTTTTTCTGTAAAATAATGATTGAATGTTTTAAAGAAAAGAGGTGTTTGTAAAATATCAGGCTCATTTCATCACTACATATATATTTGTTGTTGCATGCACAACTTTAACTGAGGGCCACTGTGCAGCACATGGAGAAAATGTACAAGGCACCGTGATAATGACCATTTTCCATACAAAGGAAAATAAGCCAGTGTTAGTGAGAGACATTCACCAGAAGAAGAAAAAGTTCCTATTTTATGGGCTCATGATAGAATTTCTATCCTTTAGCTCCATTTCTTTTCTCAATAGCCCAAAACCAACTTTATAACTCAGTTGTCTCCCAGCTAAATGTGCAGCCTGCTGCAGAGATGAAAAGTTTGTGAAGCTTAACCATACAAAATGGTATACCTAAGGAGTGCCTGCATATATTTCCAGGGTTGTTTTTATAGTTGAAAGGCACTTTGCTTCTGTTTGTTTTCCCTTTTTTTTTTCCTTTCTGCTGCAGGCTTACAAAAAGTATTAACAAAAAGAAATCTATCAAGAATAGAACAGAGAAATTGAATTGGACTGGAAAGACTAAGGTTTACATGTGCAATTATATTAAAAGTGCAGTATCCACCAGTGTTGACTGAGGATGAGACAATGTCAGAGTTTCTGATCTCATTAAAGTATTATTGCAAAACAGCATCAATTCTTCATGGGACCATCTGGTGTCCTCGTCACACTGTGTACACGGCCACCCATTAGGTCGCCTTGCTTAGCACCAGCCGTGGAGGAATTAAACACCGCAGGTTTCTTCAAAGGGCTCATAAAGTAAATCAGACTTAAACATTAGAGTGGTGCATTTTCCTCAACGTGATTCCTCTCCAAAGCACAGGAAACACAGATCTATTGCTATGGACAGGTAACAGTAGGTCATATCAGAAATGTGAATTGATGAATGTGTTCATAATCCATCTATTTTTTTTACAGAAGTGGAAGAATTAGGAAAGGATGCCTGGCACGTATGTGGAATAAAATATACACACACATATGCAATATATATAACTTGTATAACATATAATGTATTGTATATTTTATATGTAATTTTCCATTATTTATATTTATGTCCTGCTAAAATTTTATGTTCTGGAAAAACAAGGAAGTTGACTTCATTTTAGCAATACATCACATTTTCTTCTTTTTCAGAGAGGAGGCAAATTAGTGCATACTTTCATTATCCTGACAGGGAAATGTCCTGGGTTTCCTGTTAATTGAAACGGACAACTTCCTAGGCTCAAAAACCTGTCAGGTGGTCTTGTTGTAGCAACATAATGCTAAGTATGGGCACAGATGAAGTGAGTCACATTTGCAACACGCTGCTGGGTAAATTGATTTAGGGAGATAGAACTTACACTTTGGAAAATAAACTGATGATCACAGAAACATACATTAAAAAACTGCTTATTCAAGCTGATGAAGAACATTCTTAGTATTAGACTTCATTTGCATTCAAGGTCACAAATACTGTGAATATCCAAGGTCAGGGAAAAAAGATAGTGCACCTTCCAAATAATTTATTTTAGATTTGAAGTGTCAGATCCCATATCAACTTAAAATGTTCTATTCATTCTCTTGCTGAATAAATTGACACTGCTTCTGTTTCTCCAAATGAGGCTTTGCATCAGCTCTCTGGGTAAGTATCCTATGGTGCAGTATATTACAGAAAAGCAATTTGTAGAGGTGTGGAGAGAAAAAAAGAGTAATGTATTTTTGCATCAAGGGAAATACCTATTTGTTAAATAGGTTATGAAAATGAAACTTTTTAAGTACATATTGCAAGAATTTATTAGTATTTTGATTTCATTTGCAAATTTGGCATCTGCTTTCTCCAGGCAACAGTTTCCTCTTTCTCTGACATGAATGGAGTTTGGTAGGAAAAAAAATCCTGAAAGTTGTCTCCCCACTTCTTAAAAAAAAATCCAAACCCCAAATGGCATTTTGCCTAGCAAAGTTAAAAGTAACATAGGACTACCAACTGGCAGATGCTTTATCAAAAAAAAAAAATGTCTCTCATGTTGGCTACTATAGATCATTATATCTGTACTGATAGCAACTGTATTGGGTACAGACTAGGGGCTACAATGTTTGCATTTATTACAAGTCATCACTACACAAGTTTATTTATGTGGCTATATCCTCTGTAAGTTTTACAATATAATTCTGGCACTGCTGATGGTCATTCAAACTAGTTACTTTTTGGGTAACTCAAACCAGATTTCACATTTATGCAATAATTTTCAGAATTACTCCCATGTTAAGTTATTTGAAAAAAAAATTAGCAGAATACACATTAATGAAATATTATGCCCATATATTTATAAGCTATGAGATCATATTACACTATCTTCATTCTACTGTTGGCCCATAACCAGCAATCCTATAGCCCCAAATGTTTTTGATACAGGACAAGTGCTCAAAAACTACTTGCTGAATGAATAAAAGAGAGAAACAAGATATACAAGACTGTGAAATTGAGTTATAAAAAAGTTCCTCAATTTAACTGACAGATGTCCTACTTTCAATAGGAATTTGATAAATAGCTACCATGTACAAAGTGCTTATTATGTGCTAAGGAGAACATTGTAGCTACATTATTTCATTTAATTCTTGAAATAATTATGTGAGGCAGGTAGTATTCTCTCATTTTAAGGATAATAAAATTGTCTCAGAGAGAGTCCAAGAAACTCAGACAAGGTCATGTGAAGTGAAGTGAAAGTTGCTCAGTTGTGTCCAACTCTTTGCAACCCCAAAGATATCCAGGGAATTCTCCAGGCCAGAATACTAGAGTGGGTAGCCTTTGCCTTCTCCAGGGGATCTTCCCAACCCAGGGACTGAACCCAGGTCTCCCACATTGCAGGCACATTCTTCACCAGCTGAACCAAAGGGAAGCCCAAGAATACTGGAATGGGTAGACTAACCCTTCTCCAGCGGATCTTCCTGACCCAGGAATTGAACTGGGGTCTCCTGCATTGCAGGGGGATTCTTTACCAGCTGAGCTACCAAGGAAAGGTCATGGACCTAGCAATTCATGGAACTGATAAATAACATGTTCTGTTCAGTTCAGTCACTCAACCGTGTCCAGCTCTTTGTGACCCCATGGACTTCCTTCCCTGTCCATCACCAACTCCCAAAGCTTACTCAAACTCATATACATCGAGTCAGTGATGCCATCCAACCATCTCATACATCTCAAAACACATGTATCTTTTCCAAATTATTCTAAAGAAATGCTTTAACTATCAAAAAACCCAGTCTTGGGTCTTGCTTATTGAAGTTAAGTGATGATATCCCTAAGGAGCAATTTTTCTCCCAGCAAAGCCCTTCTGCCCAGCTCTAGAAGAAGGGGTGGCAGAGGATGAGATGGTTGGATGGTATCACTGACTCAAGGGACATGAATCTGAGCAAACACAGGGAGATAGCTTAGAACAGGGAAGCCTGGCATGCTGCATTTCATGGGGTTGCAAGGAGTTGGACACAAGTTAGTGACTGAACAACAGCAACGATTTCTAATATTCTCTTCTCCTTATCTGAAGTCATATTTTCATAAGTGTAAATATTTACTATGAGAAAGCAAAACAGATCTCAGGGCTCAGCTAACTATCTTGAGGTTCTCTTTTCCAACACCTTTGGAAATCCTGCAAAGTTTTAAGAGAGTCACCGTACTTCCCCATCATTCCCATAAGGGATTTCAAATAAGTCAACAAATCTCACAGCTAAGTAACTTCAAAAGTGGGTGAATTACACTTTATTTTTTTTTTTTAAATGTTGATAAAAAGAGACCAAGGTCTTAAAAAAAAAAAGTGGGTGATGGAAGTAAGAAACTTGATATGAATACAATAAACCTTTGTCCTGTTCTGGAAGCAGATAATTAAAGAGACTGATGCTTTGTCACTTCAAATGTCCAAATTGATTTTAGCTAGTGTATAGTGGAATTTGGATCTATGGGGGCCTTTATCCATCATACTACCCTATCCTTCTAAAAACAATACTTTTTCCCAAATTATGTCTAGCTGGAAGTTATTTTTTTAAACTGTCACAAACTAAATAGAAGACCAAATGTTGATATTTAAATCCTAAGCATAAACAGGAACTTAACCATTGTCTCCTCCATGACATTGTTAGAAAAAATTTTACTGTTTAAAAATCCATTTCAAATTAAGTTGCAGAAAGCACTGCTAACCATTTAATGCACATGGATTTGGGGATTGAGTTTTTCCCCTTTAAATTTATAAATATACCACAGGATAATATTTCTGACACCAGTGCACTTAGTAAATAATTTAATTGATTCCAGTTCTGAAAAACTGACCTCTATGTAGCTGAAGTTGTTCTCCTTTGCCAACTCATAAATAAAAATTCAGCAACAGTTTTCAGCTAAAGTATAATTATGACCGCTATGCCAGCAGAACTGAGGACGGCTGTTTAAATAGGAACAATGTGACTCCAAAGAAAAACATAATGCTTATGGAAACATACTCAATGCAACCTTAGTTCTAAAAACAACAAGGAAGAGATTAGAGCTCTGAAGAGCCATGGATTTATTCTTTTTAGCTTTTATCTGGACATAATATGTGAAAAAATTCACTATAAATGCCGTACCTCACAGCATCACAGATGCTGTGATGGTGAAAGGATGTATCTTCAATGTAATTAGTACAAAACAACTGTTTTCTTTTACTTTTTTTTTTCTTCATTACACACTCCATTTAGAATGGCAACACACAAATAAAAGATCGCAGCTATAATAGTTGAATGTGTTTTGGTGGAGGAAGAACTATCATCTGACCCAATTAATCTTGATTTGGGATAAGTGCCTGATAAATGACTTCCCAGGAAGGGAGGCACCATGGCTCATTGCCCGTCGTTCTCATCTTAGATCTGCTGTGTACTCACTGTGTGACCTTGGCAAAGTCATTTAACTTCTTACCTCTTTTTGTTTGTAAAGTGTAGCTAATCCTAGCCTACCTCACTTAGCAAAAATAAACACTAACTCTGTAAATTCAATAGATGTGAGTGAGAAAGATTACTGATACAAAGGATAAACATGGTAGAAGGTGACTGTATCACACAAGCCTCTGAACAAGTTGCTCTAGATAGAACCAAGAGTTTTCAAAACCTATGCGCTTTCAATGAATTTATTAAACAGGTGAACTCTTTCCCCCCAATATAGGCATGATATAGAATGGTTAGAGGGAAGAAGAATTCTAAACACTACTCTAAATGGTATCATTTAGATGGTATCTAATGGTATCATTAGAACTTTTTGAAAAGAGTTCTAATCACATTTGAATGTAGAGTTTCAGCTCAGTTCAGTTCAGTCACTCAGTCATGTCCGACTCTGCGACCCCATGGACTGCAGCAGGCCAGGCTTCCATGTCCATCGCCAACTCCCAGAGCTTATTCAGACTCATGTCCATAGGGTCAGTGATGCCATCCAACCATCTCATCCTGTGTCATCCCCTTCTCCTCCTGCCTTCAATCTTTCCCAGCATCAGGGTCTTTTCCAAGGAGTCAGTTCTTCTCATCAAGTAGCCAAAGTATTGGAGTTTCAGCTTCAGCATCTGTCTTTCCAATGAATATTCAGAACTCATTTCCTTTAGGTGCAAATAGCTATATGTTTATTGGTATAAAAATGTTTCCTAGTTTATTTGAACTATTTCTTAGTAAGATCTCTCAGAAGGCATATAGGCCCCTGTACAGTAAGCTCTTTGAAGCCAGGGCCACCATGCTTTTCAACATTCTCTTTTTAACACTAGGATAGAGTTAACACATTGTTCTTTGGACCTCAAATGAAATGCCATTGCCTTCTTAACTAGATGGAATGTTCCTACTACAGTTTCATAGACTTCTATAATTTCCCAAATCACTCATCATACTTCTTTGTAATAAATTGATTGTTTTTCTTCTAAGTTATTAGTAAACTCTGGGAGACATTTCTACTTTATGCCCATTAGCACTGGTTATATGGAGCAGAGGACCTGCCCTTTAATAACTCATTAATTAAAAGATATATGCAGTAAATATTAAGGAAATGTTTCCATTACTAGAATACTGTAATCTCACATAACCTCCTCCTCACCAATAAAAAGATATTTCATTTAAGGTTTCACATGAGATACTAAAGCAACTTTCCAGGATAATGTCAAGAAATAAACATCAAATTCTGCTCGAATGTATCAATAATGCTTGGTATGATAGTGCCAATCTGGCCACATGTCACCATTTCTGCAGCCAGTCCTAGTCCAAAATGCCTCTTTCCCTTGAATAGACAATCAGATAGACTTGGGAAATGAAGGCATTCTCACAGAAGCAGTCAAGAACTAGATATTAAATAAAGGTATGTTGAGAGGATCTAGCTTTAGAAGAAGACTGTTTTCAATGATTGAGATAATGAAAATTTAGATAAAATGATAAAATAGTTAGGGTGGGGTACTGAAAAGAATCTTGAGTGTCCACAGGGATGGCTTAACGACTGATTGCAGAGCAAGACTCTGTAACTCTATATTGCAGAAATAGAGCAAATATCAGTGAGAGTAAAGTGATCAGGATCTAGGTATCTGGGGGGCATTAAAGGAGACACAGAGGTTGTTAATCAAGAACCCAGATTTCATAAAGAGTAAAGAATAATTTAGCAGGCTTTGATAAGTGGGGTTTTCAAATATGAATGACTTCCCTCCTCACTTTCATATCAACTGCTCAGCTGCTTAGTCATGTCCAACTCTTTGCAACCCTATGGACTATAGTCTGCCCAGGTCTTCTGTCCGTGGGACTCTCCAGGCAAGAATAGCGGAGTGGGTTGCCATTTCCTACCCCATTCATATCAAAAGAAGTAGCAAAAGGTATAATCTTCATGGGAAAAAAGGCAATGGGAAATGTTATTATGGACAACTTGGTCCCTGTTATGAACATATAAGAGGGCATGATTTTGAGAGGATAGTTTGTTCAGAATGGAATTAAGTATTCCACGGAAGACAACCAAAGTAAGGACATTACACATGAGAGATATTCCCCATCTTTTATTTTCTAAGAGAGGCAAGAGACAGCTAATCCAATCTTCAATATAGAATGGAAAAAAAAATCATTTACTTTGTTTCTGTTCAATTTTCATCTTGTCACAGGCTCTCTTCAATTCTAATTCTATTGATTTTTCCACCTCTTTCTTCATAGTACTAGAAAATTATTGAAAGAACAGGATAAAGAAACATCAACCTACTGTAATAGGAATGCCATAGCATCCATTTAGCAATGAAAAGAAACTCAGAAAGCCTCTAGTAAGACCTCAGAATCCACACAGAAGTGTTCCACTAGGAGACACTGAAAAGCAAGTTAAGAAATCTTAGAACTATAATTAGAGTTCAGGGTTGTGAATCCAGGAGAGAGCACGCTGACAGCAACGGCAGCAAGTGCCATGAAGTACAAAGAGTGCTTCTCCGGGCAGAGTGTCCAATATCTATGGAATAAAACACCAAATCTGGGTGAGGGAGAAAGATGATAATGAAGAAAAGGTGGAATAAAAGGAGGGCTTCCCTGGTGGCTCAGACGGTAAAGAATCTGCCTGCAATGCTGGAGAGCTGGGTTCGATCCCTGAGTGGGAAAGATCCCCTAGAGAAGGGAATGGCTACCCACTGCAATATTCTTGCCTGGAGAACTCTATGGACAGAGGAGCCTGGTGGGTCCATGGAGTCACAAAGAGTTGGACACAACTGAGTAACTAACGCTAACAGAATAAAAGGATGCAACAGAGCTGATAATCATGGCAAATGAAGGAGGACACAGGTTAAAGCACAGAATCGCAAAACGTTGGAAAATATAAACATTTACAGTTAATCAAATTATAAAAATAATCAAAATATCAACTGGATTTACTGTCTCATGTCAATTTGCAATATACCTTACAGTTAAGAGTCTGAGTTGTGGATTTATATTTATTTCAGTTCTTTTGATTGACAGCTAAGTGATCTTAGGCACTGACTTTACTCTTTAAAGTCTCAGCTTGTCAGGAAAATGGGAATCACTAGTTTACTTACTTCATCGGGTATTTACACTGATTAAATGAAATAAAAGATACAACTATTTATCATGGTGCCAGGAAGCAAGCAAGAACTTTATACATGTAACTTAGTATTAATAACTATGATTTGCTTTGTTGTCTTTGCTAAAACTCATCAATAATGAAGTGTACAGATGACCAAAGATTATTCTGGGTGCCAGGGGAAAATATAGAGTTGCGTGGTATTTTAGACAATCCACAGGGTGAATGGCCTTGCATAAACTACTGAAAATTCAAAACACATAAAAAAAATCAGCAGAATCTTCATATAAATGGTAAAGATAAAGTCACTAAGATTTAAATATTGTTCTAAGAATGCACAGTATACAAATGTGGATAGATATTTATTTTCTCATGCAAAGTACTAAAAACTTATAAAGCTTTTAAAATACCATCTTGCCTTTCACAACAGTCTTAACAGAAGTTGTCACATGATAACCAGAAAGGTATTCTTGGTGCAATTTAAACATGTAATTAAAGTGAACAATTCAGATTTTAAATTTAATGTAAAGGCATCTAAATGGAGAAGTTATCTTTAAGTAATCTTGGGGACATAAATACATTTAAATCAATGTTAAAGTTTCTAAAAGTTTCACTACAATGTTTTTACCATGGAAGAAAACTGTTCTTGGGAAATATTTTTGTGTTCAAGTAGTAAAGAAGATAAATCAATAGAGTTTTTATTGAACTCCTGCTGTGGATGCTATGGGCACTGGATACAGTGGGGCACTTATTCATGAGGACGTTAGCTGGGGAAATAAGACTAACAAAAAAACAGGAGAAAACAGTGGAAGATGACACAGTCATCGTTTGGAACACCTTATGCATTCAGCCTGAGGCTCAGGTCAGGATCCTGTGAGTCATTTGTTATTCCTCTCTTTCCTTTAATCTCTATATTATCAAAACCTACCTATTCCACCTCCGCAAAATGGTCCAAATCTGACCCCCCCTCCCTCTGCATCCTCGTAGCCACAATTATAGACCAAAACACCTTCAGCTTTCCCTTGAATAAATGCTTTAGTTTCTTAATTCCACTCCTTTTTACTTACAGCCAATATTCTCCCCAATAGCCTGTATAAGCAAGTAAGTACTAGTCATTCAGTCATGTCTGACTCTTTGCGACCCCATGGACTGTAGCCCACCAGGGCTACATGTCCTGTCCTGTCCATGGGATTCTCCAGGCAAGAATACTGGAGTGGGTTGCCATTTCCTTCTCTAAATCTCCTAATAAAGGGAAACAATCCTAAAGGAAATTAACCCTGAATATTCATTAGAAGGACTGATGCTGAAGCTGAAGCTCCAATATTTGGCCACCTGATGCGAAAAGCCAACTCACTGGAAAAGACCCTGATGCTGGGAAAGATTAAGAGCAGGAGAAGAAGGGGACAAGAGAGAATGAAATGGTTGAATGGCATCACTGACTCGATGGACATGAGTTTGAGCAAACTCTGGGAGATAGTGAAGGAGAGGGAAGTCTGGTGTGCTGCAGTCCACAGGGATGCAAAGAGTCAAACATGATTGAGCAACTGAACACAACAAATGGTAAACAAAACTGACTGGGAAAAAAAAAATAGAAACACCACATAAAACATGTCTTATCTTCGCTCCAGGGAAATAGTTTCATGTGCCAAACTTGCACATACACTTGTAAAATACATCTTCATTTTAATTTCATAACTACCTGAATTAACTGTGAGCTATACCAGCCCAGAGGACAGGGAGGTCATTGTGGCCTGAAGTAATTACAAAAGCATCGTGGAGGAGGTTGTGGGGGGGGGACTTGAGACGGGCCTTGAATTACGACTGGATTTAAATAGCTGCTATACTTAGTCACATAATTTCCCCTCACCTAATTTTGAGGGGAAATTTGCATCTCCTCTATGCCCAGTTTCTCCTGGCTGGCTCCCATGCCTGTCAAAAGCAGCAGCCCGTTTGCTAAAAAATGGCCAACAAGGTAACTGTGAATAATTTCAGGCTGAAAACACTTGAAATGTCCACAAAAAGAAATGTTAATGGGTAGAGCATCTTAAGAATACATTTGTATGGACTTTTAAAAAATTTATCTTGGCAGCTTTAAACATGTACAAAGCAACAAAATAGCAGGAGCTATATATTTACTGAAGTCAGTCATCACTGTATAACATCTTAATTACTTGCAACCAAATTGTGCTTCAAAGTCATTAATCACAGTAATAATGTATTTCACCATATGGTTTGACATGGTTTGTCATAGGAAAAGTGGGAACTGTGTTGTAGGACTTCCCTCTTATTCTGCTCTAGAATCAAACTTACCAAAGAAAGCTGTGAAACTTTCTGAGAATATCTTCTGTGAATTTCTAATAATCCTATATAGTAAATTTTAGATAACCCAAAACAAAGCAAAAGGACAAAAGTACAAACAAAAACAGTTGGAAGAGATGTCATTTCAGGGAGTCTCAGAAGGTGGCACCAAATATTCGTCTGTACTGACTGCCAAAAGTCAAGAAAAGCCAAACATCAGTTCAGTTCAGTTCAGTTCAGTTGCTCAGTGGTGTCTGACTCTTTGCGACCCCATGAATCGCAGCACGCCAGGCCTCCCTGTCCATCACCAGCTCCTGGAGTTCATCCGGACTCATGTCCATTGAGTCAGTGATGCCGTCCAGCCATCTCATCCTCTGTCCTCCCTTTCTCCTCCTGCCCTCAATCCCTCCCAGCATCAGAGTCTTTTCCAATGACTCAACTCTTCACATGAGGTGGCCAAAGTACTGGAGTTTCAGCTTTAGCATCATTCCTTCCAAAGAAATCCCAGGGCTGATCTCCTTCACAATGGACTGGTTGGATCTCCTTGCAGTCCAAGGGACTCTCAAGAGTCTTCTCCAACACCACAGTTCAAAAGCTTAAATTCTTTGGCGCTCAGCCTTCTTCACAGTCCAACTCTCACATCCATACATGACCACAGGAAAAACCATAGCCTTGACTAGACGGACCTTTGTTGGCAAGGTAATGTCTCTGCTTTTGAATGTGCTATCTAGGTTGGTCATAACCTTCCTTCCAAGGAGTAAGCGTCTTTTAATTTCATGGCTGCAGTCACCATCTGCAGTGATTTTGGAGTCCCAAAAAATTAAGTCTGACACTGTTTCCACTGTTTCCCCATCTATTTGCCATGAAGTGATGGGACCAGATGCCATGATCTTCATTTTCTGAACGTTGAGCTTTACGCCCACTTTTTCACTCTCCACTTTCACTTTCATCAAGAGGCTTTTTAGTTCCTCTTCACTTTCTGCCAAAAGGGTGGTGTCATCTGCATATCTGAGGTTATTGATATTTCTCCTGGCAATCTTGATTCCAGCTTGTGCTTCTTCCAGTCTAGTATTTCTCATGATGTACTCTGCATATAAGTTAAATAAGCAGGGTGACAATATACAGCCTTGACGTACTCCTTTTCCTATTTGGAACCAGTCTGTTGTTCCATGTCCAGTTCTAACTGTTGCTTCCTGACCTGCATACAAACATACAAGCCTGCAATGTCATCATTCCCAGTAGCATGACTAGTTGTCCAGAAAGAGCATCTGTTGCCTGGAGCTCTTTCACGGTCATTGCCACTTCTGCCTTCCCTTGTCCCCTCATGGTACAGTCCAATTACAACTTATTATGGAAGCTGCTCCTTGCATAACTGTCACCCGTTAGCCTTGCAACTTTGGCCAAACAGGTGTCAGCTGTTGGAAATTGTTGCACTGGCCAGTCCTAACCAAGTGTTCCCTTGATAACCCAGAATCCAATATCTTGATTCCCATGTCTTATGTAACTGATCTTCATATATGGGCACAAGTAAACCTGTCTGAGTGAACTCCGGGAGTTGGTGATGGACAGGGAGGCCTGGCGTGCTGTGATTCATGGGGTCGCAAAGAGTCGGACACGACTGAGCTACTGAACTGAACTGAAACCTATCTGAGATAGAAAATCCTAAAGTAATGAATGCCATCACTTCCTCTCCAAGCTAGAATGGAAATTAGTATTTCTAGTCAATTTCAGGGCTTCTGTGGTGGCTCAGATGATAAGAATCTGCCTGCAATGCAGGAGACCCAGGTTCAATCCCTGAGTCAGAAAAATCCCCTGGAGAAGGGAATGGCAATCCACTCCAGCATTCTTGCCTAGAGAATTCCATGGACAGAGGAAGAGTTTGTTCTTCCTGGAAAAGGATCTTAGGTGAAACACACGATTTTTTTTTTTTTTTTTACACAGTCAATCCATTTCATAGGAATTAAACTGTCTAATCTTTTGACATTCTGAAAAGTATACCATCACTCTTCAATGGAAACCAATTAGAGAAAATAAAGGTAAGCAAACAGAATGCTTCTAAAAACTACAGCACTACCCTAGGTGTCTGATATTGAACTATTAGGGCTCAGGTGTGTCCATGGTGGTAAGACCTATGTCAAGATGTAGGACTGGATTGGGACTCTCATGAAATACATACCTTCAGTGGGACCAGTTCTCAATGTGGAATGGTTTTTTAAACTAAGTGAAGGCTTTTTGAACTTTTGTTGAATTTAATTCTCTTTCAGAATACTAATAAGTACTCAAAACAAGAGACACAAACAGACTGAAAGTGAAGGGCTGGAAAAAGATATTTCATGCCAACGGAGACCAAAAAAAAAGCAAGAGTAGCAATACTCGTATCAGATAAAATAGACTTTAAAATAAAGGCTATGAAAAGAGACAAAGAAGGACACTACATAATGATCAAAGGATCAATCCAAGAAGAAGATATAACAATTATAAATATATATGTACCCAACATAGGAGAACCAAAATATGTAAGGCAAATGCTAACAAGTATGAAAGAGGAAATTTAAAATAACATAATAATAGTGGGAGACTTTAATACTCCACTCACACCTATGGATAGATCAACTAAACAGAAAATTAACAAGGAAACACAAAATTTAAATGACACAATGGACCAGCTAGACCTAATTGATATCTATAGGACATTTCACCCCAAGACAATTAATTTCAACTTTTTCTCAAGTGCACACGGAACCTTCTCCAGGATAGATCACATCTTGGGCCATAAATCTAGCCTTGGTAAATTCAAAAAAGTTGAAATCATTCCAATCATCTTTTCTGACCACGGTGCAGAAGATTTGATCTCAATTACAGGAAAAAAAAAACTATTAAAAATTCCAACATATGGAGGCTAAACAACATGCTTCTGAATAACCAACAATCATAGAAGAAATTAAAATATGCATAGAAACGAATGAAAATGAAAATACAACAACCCCAAACCTATGGGACACTGTAAAAGTGGTGCTAAGGGGAAGGTTCATAGCAATAAAGGCTTACCTCAAGAAACAAGAAAAAAGTCAAATAAATAACCTAACTGTACACCTAAAGCAACTAGAAAAGGAAGAAATGAAGAACCCCAGGGTTAGTAGAAGGAAAGAAATCTTAAAAATTAGGGCAGAAATAAATGCAAAAGAAACAAAAGAGACCATAGCAAAAATCGACAAAGGTAAAAGCTGGTTCTTTGAGAAGATAAATAAAATTGACAAACCACTAGCTAGACTCATCAAGAAACAAAGGGAGAAGAATCAAATCAACAAAATTAGAAATGAAAATGGAGAAATCACGGCAGACATAACAGAAATACAAAGGATCATAAAATACTACTATCAGCAACTATATGCCAATAAAATGGACAACTTGGAAGAAATGGACAAATTCTTAGAAAAGTATACCTTTCCAAAAAGAAATAGAAGATCTTAACAGACCCATCACAAACATGGAAATCAAAATTGTAATCAGAAATCTTCCAGCAAACAAAAGCCCAGGACCAGACAGCTTCACAGCTAAATTCTACCAAAAATTTAGAGAAGAGCTAACACCTATCTTACTCAAATTCTTCCAGAAAATTGCAGAGGAAGGTAAACTTCCAAACTCATTCTATGAGGCCACCATCACCCTAATACCAAAACCTGAACAAAGATCCCACAAAAAAGAAAATTACAGGCCAATATCACTGATGAACATAGATGCAAATATCCTTAACAAAATTCTAGCAAATGAAACCCAACAACATATTAAAATGATCATACATCATGATCAAGTGGACATTATCTCAGGGATGCAAGGATTCTTTAATATCTGCAAATCAATCAATGTAATACATCACATTAACAAATTGAAAGATAAAAGCCATATGATTATCTCAATAGATGCAGAGAAAGCCTTTGACAAAATTCAATATCCATTTATGATAAAAAAAAACTCTCCAGAAAGCAAGAATAGATGGAACATAACCCTAACCCTAACCTCAACATAATAAAAGCTATATATGACAAACCCACAGCCAACATTATCCTCAATGGTGAAAAATTGAAAGCATTTCCCCTAAAGTCAGGAAAAGGCAAGGGTGCCCACTCTCACCACTACTATTCAACATAGTTTTGGAAGTTTTGGGCACAGCAATGAGAGCAGAAAAAGAAATAACAGGAATCCAGATTGGAAAAGAAGAAGTAAAACTCTCACTGTTTGCAGATGACATGATCCTCTACATAGAAAACCCTAAAGACTCTATCAAAAAATTACTGGAGCTAATGAATGAATATAGTAAAGTTGCAGGATATAAAATTAATACACAGAAATCCCTTGCATTCCTATACACTAAGAAAACAGAGAAATTAAGGAAATTAAGAAATTAAGGAAATTAAGTGCAATTCCATTCACCATTGCAACAAAAAGAATAAAATACTTAGGAATATATCTACCTAAAGAAACAAATGGAGAAGGCAATGGCAGCCCACTCCAGTACTCTTGCCTGGAAAATCCCATGGATGGAGGAGCCTGGTAGGCTGCAGTCTATGGGGTCGCTAAGAGTCAGACACAACTGAGCGACTTCACTTTCACTTTTCACCTTCATGCATTGGAGAAGGAAATGGCAACCCACTCCAGTGTTCTTGCCTGGAGAATCCCAGGGACGGGGGAGCCTGGTGGGCTGCCATCTAGGGGGTCGCACAGAGTCGGACATGACTGAAGTGACTTAGCAGCAGCAGCAGCAGCAAAGAAACAAAAGACCTATATATAGAAAACTATAAAGCACTGATGAAAGAAATCAAAGAGGACACAAATGGAGAAATATACCATGTTCATGGATTGGAAGAATCAATATAGTGAAAATGAATATACTGCCCAAAGCAATCTATAGTTCAATGCAATCCCTATCAAGCTACCAATGGTGTTTTTCACAGAACTAGAAAAAATAATTTCACAATTGGTATGGAAATACAAAAATCCTCGAATAGCCAAAGCAATCTTGAGAAAGAAGAATGGAATAAGAGGAATCAACCTGCCTGACTTCAGGCTTTACTACAAAGCTACAGTCATCAAGAAAGTATGGTCTTGGCACAAAGACAGAAATATAGATCAATGGAACAAAATAGAAAGCCCATAGATAAATCCACGCACCTATGGACACCTTATCTTTGACAAAGGAGGCAAGAATATACAATGGAGAAAAGACAATCTCTTTAACAAGTGGTGCTGGGAAAACTGGTCAACCACGTATAAAAGAATGAAACCTGAAACTTTCTAAGTTCAGTTCAGTTCAGTCGCTCAGTCATGTCCGACTCTTTGTGACCCCAAGAACTGCAGCATGCCAAGCCTCCCTGTCCATCACCAACTCCCAGAGTCCACCCAAACCCATGTCCATTGAGTCAGTGATGCCATCCAACCATCTCATCTTCTGTCTTCCTTTTCTCTTCCTGCCCTCAATCTTTCCTAGCATCAGGGTCTTTTCAAATGAGTCAGCTCTTCGCATCAGGTGGCCAAAGTATTGAAGTTTCAGCTTCAGCATCAGTCCTTCCAATGAACACTCAGGACTGATCTCCTTTAGGATGGACAGGTTGGATCTCCTTAAAGTCCAAGGGACTCTCAAGAGTCTTCACCAACATCACAGTTCAAAAGCATCAATTCTTTGGCACTCAGCTTTCTTTATAGTCCAACTCTCACATCCATACATAACTACTGGAAAAACCATAGCCTTGACTAGACAGACCTTTGTTGACAAAGTAATGTCTCTGTTTTTTAATATGCTGTCTAGGTTGGTCATAACTTTCCTACCAAGGAGTAAGCATCTTTTAATTTCATGGCTGCAATCACCATCTGCAGTGATTTTAGAAAGAACACTTTCTAACACCATGCACAAAAATAAACTCTAAATGGATTAAAGATCTAAACATAAGACCAGAAACTATAAAACTCCTAGAGGAAATCATAGGCAAAACAATCTCCAACATAAGTCACAGCAGGATCGTCTATGACCCACCTCCCAGAGTATTGGAAATAAAAGCAAAAATAAACAAATGGGACCTAATTAAACTAAAAGCTTTTGCACAACGAAGGAAACTATAAGCAAAGTGAAAAGACAGCCTTCAGAATGGGAGAAAATAATACCAAATGAAGCAACTGACAAAGAATTAATCTCAAAAATATACAAGCAAATCCTGGAGCTCAATTCCAGAAAAATAAACGACCCAATAAAAAAAATGGGCCAAAGAACTAAACAGACAGTTCTCCAAAGAAGACATACAGATGGCTAACAAATACATGAAAATATGCTCGACATCACTCATTATCAAAGAATGCAAATCAAAACCACAATGAGGTACCATCTCATGCAGGTCAGAATGGCTGCTATCCAAAAATCTACAAACAATAAATGCTGGAGAGGGTGTGGAGAAAAGGGAACTCTCTTACACTGTTGGTGGAAATGCAAACTAGTACAGCCACTATGGAGAACAGGGCAGAGATTCCTTAAAAAACTGGAAAGAGAACTGCCATTCGACCCAGCAATCCCACTGCTGGGCATACACACCGAGGAAACCAGAATTGAAAGAGACACGTGTACCCCAATGTTCATTACAGCACTGTTTACAATAGCCAGGACATCGAAGCAACCTAGATGTCCATCCGCAGACAAATGGATAAGAAAGCTGTGGTACATATACACAATGGAATATTACTCAGCTATTAAAAAGAATGCATTTGAATCAGATCTAATGAGATGAATGAAACTGGAGCCTGTTATACAGAGTGAAGTAAGCCTGAAAGAAAAACACCAATACAGAATACTAACACATATATATGGAATTTAGAAAGGTGGTAACAATAACCCTATATGTGAGACAGCAAAAGAGACACAGATGTACAGAACAGTCTTTTGGACTCTGTGGGAGAAGGCGAGGGTGGGACGAATTGAGAGAATATCATTGAAACATATATATTAACATATATGAAACAGATTGCTAGACCTAAAAATAAAAAATAAAAGAAAAAGAAATGAAGGGAAAAAAAAGAAACTGCTGGATTCCCTGGTGGCTCAGATATTAAAGAATCTGCCTGCCTTGCAGGATACCTGGGTTCAATCCCTGGGTTGGGAAGATCTTCTAGAGAAGGGAACAGCTACCCATTTCAGTATTCTTGCCTGGAGAATCCCATGGACAGAGGAGCGTGGCAGGCTACAGTCCATGGGGTCGCAAAGAGTTGGACACAACTGAATGACTAAGCACACACACATGGCCATACTTGTTTACGTGTCTATTGTTTCAGTCCATAACCTCTAAGTCTAAGTTGGGGCCATGTCTACTCACTCGAAAGGATCATGTAGGCTATCTGACATATATTAATAATAATGTTAGTGAATGAATAAAAATTTCTGTAGGGCTTCCTATAGGTCAGATGCTGTGATTTACATGTATTATCTCATTTAATATATATTAATATATGAAAGCCCTGTGAGAGAGACATTATAAACCTTATTTTCTATACAGAAACTTCACATTATTGCATTGCAAAGACTTGCTCAGCTTCAGAACTAGTAAAAAGAAAGCTAGGATTGTGATCTAGGTTTCTGTGACTAAAAATCCATGTTCTTTATCTTTGTGAGGGTACTTTTTCCCATTAATAAACATTTGTTTAATTATGAATATGTAAACATTTGTTTACATAAAATGAATCAAGTATTGTCAGGTTTAAACATTAAATGGTTTCAGACATTTTGTGACTTCATTCCTGTTCCCTTTCTAAAACTACAGTTAGCCTCTAACACATAAGGTTAGCTGGGACCCTTGAAACAAGGGGTTTTGCAAGCATAGTTTTAAAGGAGGCTTGTTACTTGTTACAATGCAGAGGGCTACCAGAAAGTTTTGTTGTGCCCACACAGTAAGGATACCAGACTCTTTATGAGATGCCATCTGTCAAGGTATTAAAGTTATGTTATCGGAAACCCTTCTTTTCCTGGCAGTATTATACACGCAGAGTTAAGCTTCAGGTGTTTACGTTCTCATCTGAAGTTAAAATGAGCATATGAACACATTAGTCATCAAACCAGCATCACTATGAAGTGGGGACAGTTTTGGATTCAGCTACTTTGAACTATCAATACATAATATGAACTATCACATATAAATATGTGACCTCGAGTCAGTTACTGAACCCCGTTCTGCCCTATTTTCTTTATCTAAATGTGGAACTAATAAGTTTTTTTCATCATAATATTGTTGTGAAGTGAAATGACATAAAGTACTTAAAGGAAATGGGACACATTAAGAACTCGAAAAATTCTCACAACTATCCTCAAATTGTATTTTGATTTTCACCCTGTATTAACAAGTGCTACTATCCTATTGAAATATACCAAACCAATAGCAATGTCAAATACCTCCCTTTAGCTCCAATCCACCAAAACAAAATAACTTAAACGTAAGATATTATTGAAAATTTGTTGAAATACAATTACTTATACTAACTAAACAATAATAATGATAAAGTTTGTATAGAGTTCAGTGTTTCTCAGCAATAAGTGCTCTATATCCAAATCATGTTTATTAGGCACATAAGAGAAGTCAGTATGAATTAGCTAAATTAGTTAACATATTACAATTATTGGAGAGAAGCAGCAACTGCCGTCACCTTTATATTTTATTTATTTTCAAAAAGAATGTAAATTACCTTTAAATGTCCAAATGTATTGCTTGGGAAATTTAGAAAACTGGTAACTTTCACCACAAATAGTTATAAACCAAATGAAATTAAATGAATAGAAGTATGTTTTCTTCATCACTGCTTTGCATATATAAACTACCTGTGATTGTTTTTTCTTGACTAGAATACTAGGTTAAAAAACAGGGTTCTTAGATATTTAAAAGCATAGAAATTGAATTCTTAGTGGCATCATAGTTACCTTAAAGATGAAGGTTAACTGTTAACTGTTTTATTATGGTTTCTGCTCATGGCAGTTTTTCCACATAAATGATGCTTTTTAAAATGCTGGCAATTGTTATTTTAAAACTAGAAGAAAAGAGAATTAATCCTTTTAGAGGGAGTGCTGATTCAAATCTGCTAGAAAAAGAAATAGCTCTAATCTGACTTCAAAGCAGAAGAGTTTCTATAGAATTATGAAAGGGACTGTCTAATGCACTGATGAATTGAGAAGATAGATTCCACCATTGAAAAATAAAATATGAGTAGGTCACAAGTTATGAAAATATCTAATGCTTCCTCAAAATTAAACGTATATATATATTTTTAAATTCACGTGTACAAGGATCATTGTCACTCAGGACTTTGGAAGGATCTACAGCACAATGTAAATGAAAATAGAGCTTTTTATAGTCAGAAACAAAGAAACAATAGTCCCTTAATGACACATATTAGGTCTGTTTTTATTATAATATTATTTACTTGGCTTCCCTGAATCTCTCAAATCTTTTTCTAATTTTGCAGTAATGTCTTACGTTCGTATCCATTAATATTTACAAGAAATTAGAAAAGTTTATTTTACTGCCTACAACTTTGCCACCTTGGGTTTTAAATAACACATTTATTACAATCTTATTATCATTGACTAAGACAGGTGATGTATGCAAGGAGACATGAAGGTGGAAATCCAGGTGCATTGGAAGAGTGAACACTGGAAAGTCATTAAATGGATTTTGTTTTTTTTTTTATGGATCAGTTCTGAACCAGTAATTATCAAGGGACTAGATCCAGGAGATGTCACATGTTGTAAACACTAAATTGTCTAGACCCTGATCCCTGGGTCAAAGGCATCTATAATATTTCAGGGAAAAATTGGTATGGAGTGGAGTGTTTAGCCTGACTATCTTGGCCCCATTCCAAGTTGAGAGACTGTAGTCAGGTTTTCTTAAATCCCTGCTGTTGTTTCTTTTGGAGGCTGTACTCTCATTCAATTCCTTTCTTAAATGATTTTGCAGTATTGTTGTGTTCAGTTAAACAACTGCTGTGTTCCACTCCAGTGATGGATAAAGTGATTTCTGTGCTCAGTATAGAGTTTGTAACACACTCCTTAGGGGGTGAACAGTACAGCACAAATGTATCTTCTACTCATTTTAAAAGAAAGCTACATACTGATCTTAATATAAAAGATATGTGTTTTTTAAGCCCAATACTACAGGGTTCATGCAATCATTTTCCAAAAAAGAGAATAAGAGTTCAAGCTTTGTTTAATGTTGGACCCCATTCTTCTTATCTTGCCTTACTTCAAGATAGAAGAATCCCAATGGAATGACTCAGTGAACTTGAGATTCAAGCAATACACGGTCATTAAGCAAATGGAATGTGCTTAGTGATGCTCAACTAAACTCACAGTTTGCATAGATATGGAATATAAATGAAATAAGATCAGGGCAAGAGACCAGGGCATCTCAGTAAACACAGCATGAGAACCTTTTCTGTGTGGCTTGCTCACTACCTGGATACTAAACTTGAGGTTCAAAAGCCAAACTTCATTCATTGGAAAAAACCTGTAAAGCTATGAAATGATGACACAACTTGCATTCTAAGCAAAATTTCCCCTCATAATAAGAAAAAATGACAATGTAAGAAAAAGCCAAGCAAGGAATATTTCACCTTGCAGTCACAAGCGCACTGCTATTCTTTCTGCCAAAGAAATTTCAACTTAAGGTAAACAGGTTGTTCATAAATGAAAGTCACTATAAGTAACCAGTAAGCACATGCTGGGATGAATTTTAATTCATAATTTTTCTTGCCAGAACTGAGCACACTGCACTAACATGCTCCCCGTCCCCGTGCCCCTCAAATTTACTTCATCCATGAATTTCTGCCATTCTTTTTAACTAGTGAAAGATTATGATAAAAATTATGGTAACATTGCTTTAACTTTTTCAAAAGTTTAAGGAGAAAAAAAGGCATACATATTTCTATCTTTTTTCTTTAAGGAAGGATCTGTAAACATTTCTATGCATCCTGCAACAGCAGATTTTTCCTGAAATGTTTTATTTTACTATGCAGATGATGAAAGCAGAGCACTCTCTTAACGTGGAGTTAGAAAACCTTGAAATTACTAAAAGCAAAACCTCTCAGTTAATCCAGCCACTGAAATAAATCCACATGCTCTGTTTATGTTTTTTAATTTTGAAGCAAGTGCCAAAAAAAGAACATTGATGTGGATGAAGACAGTCAAAGTGAATACTCATGATAAATTTCATGTGATGAAAAGCAGATGGTCAGTCTGAACCTTTTAATAAGGAATACAGTTGTCCCTCAGTATCCCAAGGAATTGGTTCCAGGACCCCTGCAGATACTGAAATCCAAGGATGCTCAAGTCCCTAATATAAACTGGCATGGTATTTGCATAAATGGCACATACTCCCATAAACATTGAGTTGTCTACATATTACTTAAAAAATCTATGTAAATACTATGTAAATAGTTGTAAATACAATGCAAATACTATGTAAATAGTTGCTGGGGTGCAGAAAATTCAGGAGTTCTTTTCTGGAACTTTCTGGAAATTTTTTTCTGGATATTTTTAATCCACATTTGAATTCTGTGGATGCGGGGCCCTTGGATATGGAGGGCTGACTATTTGAAAATCCACATCACTTTGACAAAAATATTCTCCTCTGAAAAGCAGACTTTACAATGTGCTGTTCTCCCAGGCATCATTGACACTAAGAATAGACCATAAATTGGTAGTTTAGGGTGCCTTTCAGTTCCAGCTTTTCTGAAAGCACTTCACAAAGCAATTAGTCGCATAATGGTGGTGTGCTGGCTTCTTTGCAGCCTCTCTGTAGCCGCTAATAGTACACCATCCTTCCAGCCAGCAGAATGGACTGTAGAGGTGGCCGTGTAACATCTTTAGTATTCTCAACTCTGATCGCTTTCTCTTCTTAAACAGCACGTTTGGACTTTCTTCTTATTTATAAAACAGCTTAGAGTTAACATATGTGCTAATTAAAAAAAAAAATCCCTAAGCATTGATTTTTTAAAAAATCTAATTAGGATCTACAGTTGATGTCCTTTAAATCATCCATGACTGATGAAACTCCAGAATGTTTTACTGTCACTCCAAGAGCAGCTTCGGGGGCTTTTTTTCTTTTTAACTGAAGTGAACTTTATAAAGGCATTGTAAAATATCACCATTTTAGTCTATAAAATATAACATGTAAAAGAGAGGAACTGGCTACCATACGGGCAGCTTTCAGCTATTTTAAAGGTTAAATAGGAATTGTCCCTTAAACTTACTGTGATTTCTTTACACTAGAATAGAAATGAATATAGATATAGACAGTAGTGGTATTCTGACTATAAAAGGATCCTAAGGGCAAATACTTTGCAAGTCTTCACTTTTGCATAACTTAATTTATTTGAAATGATTTCTGTTGATAATTTGGTTGAGACAACTTTAGTTTTTCTTACCAAGTAAAGATGTATTTGGGAATTTAAGTTGGCACTTCGTGGAGTGTCCCAGTACATAGACATTTCACCAATGGACATCAAAATAAAGGGTAAATCACTTGGTCTGACAACAGTATTTTGAATTCGTGAAAAGATTATAACAAAACATTTTCTATGGAAAACAAAATACCAATTGGAGTCTTTCAGCCCTAGAACAGCATCTTTAAGGATTATTAGACAATCCAGCATCAATCTTGATTGTTTCCATTGTAGAGATGAAGTGTGATTTTCTTTCAAGGATAGAAAGCTTCATATCTTCAAAATGAAGAAGTAGTTAAGGCAGTTCTAAAAAGTGATTTTTTTTTAAAAAACCATTTATCTTTGAAAGCAAGAGAGGTATTTTGTTTCCAAGAAGAAAGTTTACAATTTTTAATATTTCCTCGTTTTAGCTGAAGGAGAAAAATAGCACTTTCCTTTCCATTTTGCTTTGCATCTGAATCACAGCTTAGTAATGGTGAATTAATGTTGCATTACTTTTGAAATAGACCCTGTCCTATATTTTAACATACCCTAATCCAATTTAATATAGTCTGATCTCACCTCAGTAATGTTTGCATTTATTTCACGTTTCAAACATTTTGCATATTTTCACAAAACCTCACTGATACATTTAAAATAGTCAGCATTTCTCAGTATGAACTACCCAATTGTATAATCAAAATCCTGCCACCTAATAAGTGCAAGTGCTTATTTAAAACGTGTGGTGATTAGAACTTTTCTCTCAAATCACATCTTGTTGAAGCTAATGAATTCTTAGTAGGAATATTCACCAGCTTCTACATTTCAGTGATGATCCCTTTCCCTCCTTTTCACCAACATGTTGAATCCATTAACTACTAACAGTGACTGATTGCTGAAAAACTTCTGATACGGCGGCAAAGGACGGCACTGGACCCTGCACGCCACATACCTTTCCTCTTTCAAACACACAAGCTCAAAGTCTGAATATGGGATTATTTTAATTCTAGTTGCTATTAAGTACATATGTTCTGATAGATGTAAATTTAGTCCAGGAGAGACAATTTCTGCCAGGGTGAAAGGATTATAAAAGGAAGGACACTACAAGTCATCACTGAACTTGTCCTTGGAAGGGTTGTCAGAAGCAGTTTACACCACGATTATCCTGGTTTTGAGCATCACCATTAGTCTCCCAGTTTTAAACCAAAGAATTTAAAAACATGTCAAAGATCTAGGTTCTTTAAAAATAAGCTCCAGAAAATGAAACTATAGATACACAAAATAATCTCCCTTTAGCAATCATACCATCATAACATCCAAATCACTTGCTGCTCTTCCATGGAAGGAGTTACAGGTCCAAAACACTCACAATCACAGCCAAAAGCATGTTAATACTTTTGAATCATGCCATGGTGGGGGAAAAAAAACCCAGCAGATATGAATTTCACTTGGTGGTCAGCACTTAACTATGAGAATATATTAAAATATATTTATTGATGAGTGGAAGAGAGGAGAACTATATAATATTAGCTGGGTCGTGTCACACTACTCATGGAGCCTTGCTGCTGTAGAACTACAATGTCATTACCCCAGAGCAGGACCTTTTTATCACCTCTCTTCATTCCACCCATCCCTTGATAAGTAATAATGTAACAGAGTGAAATTTTCTACCAACACTAAACTCAAGGGATGTACAAAATTTGGTTGGATTTTGCATATAATTAGGCAAGACAACTTGCTATACTTAACATTTCTGAGCACACGTTGTGTGGCAGGAGATAGGATAAATGCTTTCTGTGCACTACCTGATTTATTTTTAAGAACTGTATCAGGAGGAAGTCCTGATTATTATCTCAGTCTTGGAGAGAAGGAAATCAAGTTTAGTGAGGTTAAACAAATCAGCAGAGGTCACAGAGCTAGAAAATGGCAGTCACGATTTGAATCAACTCCATCTAACTCACCTGAGGGGTTTTCTTCTTAAACACGGTGGTAATTCCACACTGCCTCCACACATTTCCCCAAGGTCATGTTGTTGCTTAGACACTGCTTCCTGATTTCATATCTTTCAGCACGTGTTCCTCAGCGCCTCCACGGACAGCCCCGTACCAGGTGCCTGGTATTCAGTCGTTACACAGAAGACACAGTGCTGTCCGCACAGAACTTAGCGTCCAGCGGCCTAGACAATGGCAGCGGCACTTTTCCCTGGCAAAGAGGGCTGGCTTCAGATAAGGAATAAGGATGGCACTGAATTCGCACATTCAGGGTTACCTTTCAAGGACAGCAGATGAAATTTGCTTCTTAATGAAATCCTGACCCCTGTACTCTTACCCTTCCAACCTTCGCTTCACCTATTTTAAAGGTCAATATCCATAAATTATATCCATACTTGGTCTTTATTTCAGTATTTTTATTTCTCATAGGCAAACAAAATGACTTCTAATCAAGGGCACACCAGGGAAACTATGAAGACAGCAAGAGATTTTCAGGGTGCAGAGCTCTCAGATCCTGTCCTTTCCCCCCCTTTTCCTTTTAGTTTGTTATAATTCTTTTGTTCCTCTCCTTGATCTTGGGCAAAGATTTGATATGAGTCAATATCTAACTTGTTTTGACTTAAATCCACTTGACACTTCCCTGTTAAACGTGGACTCAAGCTCTGAACGTTTGTGAAGTTATTTTAGGTATTCACAGCACTGAAAAGGGAGACAGGGTTGACTGAAGGGACCAGACTCAACCATCTAGAACTATTCCTCGGAGCAGCTGCTTCCTTTAACTCGTCATTAGGTTACTGAGTGAGAGGATACTCTGAACATGGTGTCCTCTGCAAAACATATGCTCTTCTTCCCCCATTCTTTCCTCTGTCTCCTCTTTATCTTTCTTCCCACCCATCCTCTCAACCTAACTCTACTCTTTTCTTCTCCATTTCTCTTTTCAAAATAGGGAACGAGAAAGAGGAAAAGAAATTGGAAAGTGACAGCTTTAGGGTAGAAGTCAGCCCTGGGAAGAAAGAAAATCACCTCTGTACACACTCCTGTTGTATTCACTCAAGAAACTCAAGAGGAAAGGAACAATTACATATTCTCAAGCTTGTTTATGTTCCTATGCTTCACAAAGAAAAACATGAACACCTCCTCTCAAGCACAATTACTATTAGCAGCATGAATATACAACAATTTAGGCAAAATAGAAAGGCCCGAGGCTTCAGGAATAACATGATCCACAGATGTCCTTGTATTTTGATGATCTCTTCTTTTCTTTTCAGAATTCTAAGAAAATATTCATAATAGAATTCTGTTGAGTTGTCTGGGGCTTGCTGGTTGAGAACAGCCACATTGTCCATAGGAATGACTCCCAAGGGCCATGTTTTTTGTTCCGAGAACAGCTTTCCTGGCTATTGACAACTAATACAGGATAGACCCTTCACACTAAATGGAAAAGTCAAATTACTTTCCTGCTAATTTGGAATTTGAACTGAGAGATACAGGGTGCTAAGCTGTTGGATCTCTAGGAGAAGTCTAGAAGCCCAGATAATATATTCTCGTCACTGAGACCTCTCTCAATGCACTGGATCACATTCTCCCTAAAGTGTGAAAGCTTATTGCTTCTTTGAGTTCTGTAGATATTGTAGTGCCCTTCTGATAATATCACTGAGAGTTATGTCAGCTCAAATGGTTTATATAGCTTGCCATTCAAAGATTCTTACTTAATACTGTGACCAGACCTATATTTAGGTCTGGTCAATCCAATCCCTGTGAACAGTCCAATCCCTGTTTCTCTGAGATTCTTTAAAACATTGCATTTCCAAAGTCACTTGTGTGAGTTTATCTGTGTTCTTTATCTTTCTCATTTATTTGATCCATTTTCTGAATTTTGCCAGACTGGATTTGGGTGGGTAGGGTAAGGAAGACAGATGGAATTGTAGGATTTGATATATGACTCTGTAGCATCCTCAACTCCTACTGTGCTTTGGGATTATTCTTACATGTGCTATTTGAAGTAGTATTTAGAAACAAATCTCTTGACCATCTAGAGCATCAAAGAGCATATGATCTTTTTGAATTTTGAGGTTCTTCAATAATACCCTTTACTCTTAGCATCAAAACTAAACACTAAGGGAAGTTTAAAGCTCTTCCCTAGGGCTTTAACAAAGTTCCAGTAAAACAAAACTTTCAGAAGCCTAGTAGGGTTTATATTTCATGCTTTCCTCTTAGTGTCAACATACTATAGCTTTTACTCAAAAAGAAATGTGTTTTTGCAGGGCTCCCCAATGAAATCCTGGAACCAACATTTCCCTTAGGTAGAGATCATGCTTAGTTGCATTTCCCGAAATCCAAATTGGCTTCGCTGGTGGCTCAGAGATTAAAGCGTCTGCCTCCAATGTGGGAGACCCAGGTTTGATCCCTGGGTCGGGAAGATCCCCTGGAGAAGGAAATGGCAACCCACTCCAGTATTCTTGCCTGGAGAATCCCATGGACAGAGGAGCCTGATAGGCTACAGTCCACGGGGTCGCAAAGAATCGGACACGACTGAGCGACTTCACTTTCACTTTCAAGCCCAAATTATGACAGTAGAGGTGATCAAGGAACTCTCTTGAAAGAAGCTAGTCTTTGATATGAAACAGAAAGTTATATTCATTGAAAATTACGATTAGTATCCATTTTTCATAAGTTACCAAATGCACTGAGACACAGAAACATCAAAGTGACAGCAAAAGCTGACAGAGATCCTCCAGTACTCTGAAAATAAATGACATGAAGGTGGAAAGGGGTAAAATTATACCCATAATTTTATCTGTAGACCTTTCTACAATAATAATGGATGGAAGGAGACCTGGATTATTAGGGAAACTGACACATGGAAAACAGTAAGTTCAGTTCAGAAACGTCAGGCAAATTTTTGATTCTAAAAAGTGTATACTATTACTTAGTAAATCTTTCTTTCTCAACTAAAGAATGTCAATGTAAATTAAGACTGAATCCAAATAACAGCATACAGTTCATTCAAATGGGGATTAATTTGGGGATTGGATACCCCTTGGGGCTACTTCTTACTCAGTATTCCTTTTGTTTTTCTTCTGGGGAAGCTTGGCAGCCACTGCAGGAATTGTGTACCGAGTCAAAGGAGATTAGATAAAATCCTCCAGTAGGCTTTCCCAGTCTAACCTACTTGGGGGAACTAGCATAGATAGAATGTAGATATTTAATAGAAATTAATCTCTTTCGGTTATTCAGTCTTCCAATGCTTCATTCTAATACTGTCTACACGGATGTCCTAAGCTATGCTGGCAAAATGCTTCTGTAACACAACAGTCTTTGCTGCTAGAAACAAAAAGCTCTTGAGAATGCCCTTGCTTACACAGCTGCTTTAGGTGATTACATCTTTACACAGATGCTAATTACTCTCAGGAGAAAGCTGCTCAAAGCATTGGGTGAGTAACATAATCTTGCAGTGGATCCCAAAGTGTGACTTCAGGGCTATTATGTATGATGGATATTATTCCTCGCTCTTGTTCAAGATCTGAACTCTTCTCTGAAGAAAGTAGGACAGATGGTAAAGCCTTTATAAATGATATCCAGCTGATCATCAGAATGGGTTACTGAAAGTAGATATACACATTAGATTTTAGCTCATTCCAGAGTGTGGGCTCAGTTTCTACAAGACTGAAGACTCACAGCCAGCTTGACCTAGGAACTCTTGCTAACACGTCAGTCAGTGGGCCTCAGACTTCACTGTGCATTAGACTTCCTCTGGGAAATTTTTTTAAAGATTAATGTCCAGGCTTCAGTATGGATTAATTTGTTCAGGGTCTCAGGAGCAGAACCCAGCTGTCAGTATTTTTAAGACTCTGCAGGTGATTCTAAGTTGTAGCCAAGGTTGAGAATCGCTGCATGCCTTTGCACTGCCTTGCTGTACTCAGTCTATATTTGGTGACCTCAGTGCTGTTGTGGCAGGTGGAATGGTTGATTGAAAGAAACAACCCAAGGACTCTCAGACGGAAACAAAAGCCCTGCCACACGGGGCAGTGATGATTGGGAGAGATCATTTCAAAAACATCAACCACAGAACAAAAGACTCCCTCCAAACAAAACAAAATGAAACCCAATAACACAACTCCAAAAGTAAACATGAAAAGAGCTAGAAATAGCAACAGACGGGCTGTCCAGTGACTGTCTTATAAAAGGGCAAACTACACAGATGTCTGCTCATCATTCTCCAAAAGTGAAGTAACAGTATCACAGAACAACTGTAATGTCTTATTGATTGTGGCTGGTACAGTTAAAACATTAAAGAGTCACCTGGGTGCTTCCTTAAGGTTTCAAGATGTAGAAAGGCTTTAGGTGGCTACATTCCCACGTGTGTACTCAGTCGTGTCCGACTCTTTGCTACCCCATGGACTGTAGCCCACCAGGCTCCTCTGTCTATGGAATTTTCCAGGTAAGAATACTGGAGGGGCTTGCCATTTCCTTCTCCATTACATTCTTACAGTAAGTCATTAGCATTAAATATAGATCATGAATGGATACCTACGAAAGACTAAAGGACCCTGGTAGGTTGACTGGAGAGAGAATCTACTTAGGAGAAAGTAAATATAGGAAGAATACAGGAAGGGGTTGGATGATTCTAATACCAAACTGAGGCCATATTAAAAAAAAAAAAAAACAAACACACATCTTAATCAGCTATCAAGTTTTGTGTTACTTTTATGAGTGAAAACTTTGTTTTGCCACCAGCTTACTAGCAATCAGAAAAAAATATTATATGATTCCTAAAGGTCTTTTGGCTTTATCTTTGTCTTCACTACATGCCTGGTGCTCTGAACATAGTTGGAACTGAGAAAAATATTTTTTAAATACATGGATGAAGAACGGCATCAGCCCATATTTCATCCTGGCTGAACTCAAGGTCTGGCTACTTAAAAGAAAATGCATATCAAATAGGGGCTTCCCAGGTGGTACTACTGGTAAGAACCCACCTGCCAATGCAGAAGACCTAAGAGACATGGGTTTGATTCCTGGGTCGGGAAGATAAGCCTGGAGAAAGGGCATCTGACTCCAGTATTCTTGCCAGGAGAATCCCATGGACAGAGGAGCCTGGTAGGCTACACTCCATGGGGTCACAAAGATGTGGATACGACTGAAGCGACTTAGCATGTACATATATTGAATAGAGGATATGGTCTTTTTCAAAATTATTATTAGACTGAACTATATGAAACTACCATCTTTATAGGTCAAAATAAGTTGAAGAGCCGTTTCATATGATTCAACATACATGCTTTTTTCCCCCTTTTGTTTGCTATTTAAAGAATTTGGTGTAACCAAAATGACCACAGTCTGCTTCGTTTGAAAGGATTTCTTTCCAGATGCTATGAATGTATAACTCTCCTAGAAAAACAAAAGTGGGGTCTCAGTGGAAAAGCTGAATTTCTGACCAGGCATCCATATCAGCAAGCAATATGTAAAACAGCATTACAGGACCTGATGTCAAAGGCTTCAAATAGTCAAGGATGACTGATTTGATGCATGAACTGGATCTCATCAAGAATGTGGAAACTGATTATTCTGAAGGGAAGGCTATCAAACTGACAGAAAATAAAAGTACAGATATTTGAATATGACTCTCCTTCTTTGCAAGAGGAAGATTAAGCAGCTTAGTCAATATTCAAGCACACCTGTTTGTTCTGATAAGAAATATATTTTTCCTATGATTATCTGTTCTTTCACAGTTTGAGGTCCAGGATAATTTAGGTCTGACAGTTTCCTATGCTGTTTCAGAGAACAGAGAAATCTAATACGGGCTTTAAGTCATTAGGACGCTATTGGAATAGAAGTGTTGTTGGTTGGTGCACAGGGATTTATTAGCCTATAGCAGCCATCGTGGGGCTCACAAAAAAAATGTCAGAGAACAAACATCAAAGCATGAAGAGGAAACAGAATTCTCTCTGCAGTAGTCTTAGCACTAAGTATTTTGAGGAAATATACTTTTGAGGAAGAAACATGCTTTTGAGGAAATACTCCAGGGCTTCCCTGATGGCTCAGCTGGTAAAGAATCTGCCTGCAATGCGGGAGACCTGAGTTTGATCACTGGGTTGGGAAGATCCCCTGGAGAAGAGAACAGCTACCCACTCCAGTATTCTGGCCTGGAGAGTTCCATGGATTGTATAAACCATGGGTCACAAAGAGTCAGACATGACTGAGTGACTTTCTATTATTATATTATTTTGAGGGAACGTGTCTAAAAATGGTTCTTAAACTAAATAAGGATATGCTAATCTATTCACTTTCTTCTTCCAAGCACCCAACAGAATGGACATTGTGAATTTCTAAATGTCACACATGGACATCTACAGTTCAGCTACTTAATGCAATGACATCAGTAAGAAATATATTCAGTCACTATTCAGTCATACAAGGCAAACACATAACAAACAAAACTGTCAAAAGGCAATGCTAATCCTTATTGCATCTGATGTACCTTATACTTTTGATTTTGTTCTATTCTATTCCATTTAAAATTGTTCACAAACAACTAATTTGATTCCATGACCCATTAATAGGTCATCATCCACCATCTAGGAGAAGGCAATGGCACCCCACTCCAGTACTCTTGCCTGGAAAATCCCATGGACGGAGGAACCTAGTAGGCTGCAGTCCATGGGGTCGCTGAGAGTTGGACACGACTGAGTGACTTCACTTTCACGCATTGGAGAAGGAAATGGCAACCCACTCCAGTGTTCTTACCTGGAGAATCCCAGGGACGGGGGAGCCTGGTGGGCTGCCATCTATGGGATCGCACAGAGTCAGACACGACTGAAGTGACTTAGCAGTAGCAGCAGTATCCACCATCTAACAGGCACTATTTTAAGTTACATCTAATGGAACCTCATGCCATTGATAAATGAGAAGTCAAAATAGTTGGTGAAACCATATCTACCTTCAGTTCTTGTCTTTGGAATGGTGTTGGGAGGACCCTTTTCAATTCCTGCGTCTAAAGGACACTCTGCTAGAAAGGTCAAACACCTTGTCCAGAGTCACATGGAACTGGCAGAGATCAAATTCAGGTCCAGACATAAGCACTTCCGAAACTTTCAAATATTCCGTCCATCCACCGTGATCTTCTGGTGATATTTGTTGTTTGCTGCTCTGGGGCAAAGGTAAGGAGGAGCTCTACTTTTCTTTTCCATATAAATGAATCTTCCTGACCACCAGGGTGACTTTGAACTGGGGAAAGGGCAATGGCAAGAGCAGGACAATGACCTTGGTGGAGAGTTCGGTTCCTAGTCTGCATTCTGAGGCCCTAAAATTAAGGTTCCAGGAAATAATGACTCTTCATGTAATGCCCCTCACTACAAAACCATCAGCCTTTCCCTCAAACAGTAATCAATTTGACAAAAACATACTTATCCACAAAACAATTCAGCATGATTTTATACAATCTATAAAAAGATTCAGTGCTTACGTATAGCTATCAGTTTTATAAATAGTATCCAAAATGATGAGATTGTGAAAACTTGTTAATCTAAGAGAGTTCATAGAAAATGCTGAATGTCTGAGTTTTTCTAATCCATTTGCAAATCAAAATGATTTCTCTAGGATTTTCTTGGATAAAAATGTCAGTTTATGATTTCAGATGAATGATGAAAAATATTCTTTCAGATACATGATTCAAAAGGACTAAGTCTGCCCTTCCTCTAATTGCAAATTAAATTTTGCTTTCATCTGTGAAGTCCAAGGGAAATGAAATGAATTATCTAGGGGTCCACAATTTTTAAATATCTATATTAATTAATCACAGTGTTTTTGGCATTAGCTATAGACCCAGAAAAGACCTTGATTCTGGGAAAGATTGAGGGCAGGAAGAGAAGCGGGTGACAGGATCAGATGGTTGGATAGCATTACCGACTCAATGGACATGAGCTTGAGTGAACTTTAGGAGATGGTGAAGGACAAGGAAGCCTGGTGTGCTGTGCAGTCCATGGGGTTGCAAAGAGCCAGACATGACTTAGTGACTGAATAATAACAATAGACCCAGAAGACATGATCCTCTACTGCTAATTTTTTAAGAAAAAGAAAACACAGGGTTACTATGGAATATAAAACATTTGAGTTAGATAGAAGGAAGTGTTTCTAAAAGATGTTGTAAGAGTCCCTTTTTAAGAAGGCTTTTACTAATTTCAAAACTGCCTAGAACCACCCTGGTGGTCCAGTTGTTAAAACACCATGGTATCACTGGAGGAGGCATGGGTTGGCCCCTGACTGGTAAAATTCCACATGCCATGCAGTGTGGCATGGACAAGCAAACAAAACCTGCCTACAGTCAGGCAAGAACTACGTAACTTCTTGGCATTTCTTTTAATGTTATGTTTTTCCACAAATATTTTAAATTTGATAATTATTTAAGATCTATTCAAATGGAGTAAATGGAGCACTAAAGAGTAGCATCTCTCCTCATTTTCATGTCATTGTGATTCATAAGTTGTTAGGTAAGAAAAATGCTGTTGTTCTGAAGTAAAAAGTAATACAAGGGACGCATTCGTGAAATTATTTTATCTTAAAAGTAAAACATAGATTCTCACAAGACCCCATTCACGTGCTCTGTTTCAATCATTTATGCCATCACGCATTTGTCACAGAGATGTCCCCTGCCATTGGTGTTCTTCTTTGATACCAGGGAGTCTGACTTGCAGTATGCAGCCCACGTTTCTCCCAATATTAGTTTGATACAAAAGTTGGACAGATGCTTGAATAGCGAGTACATGTGGCTGTTCCTTTGTCTTTTCCTTCTTTATGACATTTGCAGAATCAAAAGCAGATAAGCTCTTACACCAGCCACTGTTTTCAATATCAAGGAGACATACACAAAAGATCTGTGAACAAAATGCAATCTGACATGTCAATAAGAGACAGACTGCTGTAGAAAAGTACCAGATAATTAAATTTAAGAAGGAACCTAAATTTCGGACTTCTCACAATACAATGTGATATGGCAGACAGAGATAAGAATTTGTACTGAAAAACTCATGCAGATATCAACTCACATTGTTTTTCTCTGTAATAGAACAAATAGAACAAAGTAGCAGTATGGAAGGACAGTGTAAGCTTGATAATCATGATTTAAATGCCAATGGATTCCTTGGATTATTAGTTTTTGACTTTGGGGGAAAAATCCTGCAATAATAGGCAAGTTGTGGCAAATATGTTTTATCACATTGCTAATTTACTTATCTCCCCATCAGAGGTTATGAACTTGTTGAGGGCAATGGCCTGCCTTTTATTCATCTCTGCCAGGGTGCTTGGTGTAAGAGAGAGCCTCAGTAAGCGGATGAACAGTTAATACCGATAAGCCCTACTCACACAGATGGCCTCTGAATCGCAAGAGGCCACCTAACACATTCATATACACAAGCTCCTATTCAAATACCATCCAAAGACCCTCTACCAAAGGTGCATGCATCCTGAAACTTGTTTTTTGGAATTCAGTTTCTTCAGTTCTCTTGTGCATTTTCTAAGCTCTCCTTCCAATATTTCTGATTGTCCCATTTCTGATCCTGCAATAGTCTGTCTGTCCCTTCTCTTATGCTGATTTAATCTCTCCTTTGCCTATTGATTTCATTAATTTCCAGCACAGCCCCTGAGTCAGATATGTTTACATCTGAACTCTTTTTTCCCCAACAATCTTTCTCTCTCTGAGTCCCATTTATCCTAGACACGTCATGGCCCCGTTCCCGTTAATCTCACCTCACATACTAACAGTCTCCAACTAGGCTGTGGAACACTCAAATGCATTGATCACATTTTATTTACCTGAAAAACTCTAATATCGAATTCACTTGCTGTCACTTAGCAAAGGCCGTTCAAATCATCCTTGTAATATTAACTATTCTTCCTCCCCATGTTCCAATTTATATCTTTTAGACCTATAAACCCAGAAATATAGGTATACTTTTCCCCAGGATTTTTTATTTATATCTTGGTTCATAGGGAGATGATTAATTTCAAAATTATAAAAACATAGTATGAAATTGTAGGCCATTGTTAAGACATCCCATTTCCAAATTAAGAGGCAGCAGAGCACATAGGTTAAGAGTCAACAAGTATGAAAATGAATATGTATACAAATCATTACAACCATATGAAAAAGGTTCATGACTGGCTCCTCTGACATTTAGTGCCATTCTTAAATCAATTGCTATGTCTAGGAAAACACAATCTTGTACTTTCATTCAGCCTACGTTTTGAAGTAGAAAATGTAGATTATAAAGAAAGGAGGAGGTCAGCTAAGCCATGAGCACTAGTAGGACAGTGACTTAAGAATAATTTCTACATGTAAAAATTATTTATTTTCTACATGTAAAAATAATTAAAATAATTATTTTAAAATAATTTTTAAATTATTTAAAAATAATCAAGGAAAAAAAATTCAACAGTTGTCACTTAAAATCTTATCAGGAATCACAGAATTTGTGTATTCTTAAAGATGATAGACCCATTATTTTCCAAGTATCCTCGTTTACAGAAGCACAAATGAATCCTGACTGAGTGTCTACCTCATAGCACATCCTGTGATAGGTGCTGGAAGCCCAAGAAGAAAGCAGGCATCCTTGACCTAACTGAGGGTGGGGAGGAAACGTTACACAGGCCCAAGCAAAAATATATACAGTGTTGCATTAGTGATAACTTCTGCACAATAGAAGCAGATATTTAAATATGTATTACATATAGAGGGACTTGGTATAGATACAGATGCTCAGTAAAGTGGTCGAGGCAAGAGGCTCTAGGAAAATGAATCTGAATAGTGAAAACTGATTGGCCTCCGAAAGATCTAAAGGAGGTAATTTCCAGACAGAAGGGGCGGGGCAAGAGCAAAAGCCCAGAGATGAGACCTTTATGGCCCGTGGCTATTATCGAGATCTGCTGAAGTTAAGTCCGTAATAAATATATGTAAAATGATGATATTCTAGGCTGTGTTTTTCCCTAAGCTAAATAAGAAAACATGAAGTTACTGGAAATTATGGTGTGTGTGTGCGTATGTGTGTGTGTGTATGATTCTCATTTGTGATGACAGATAATCTTCAAGATAGCCTGTTTGTTTCATGGGTTACGATATTCTTTCATGTCTGGAAGCAATGAAGTTGTAGGTGGTACTCTAGGCTAGCTGAGTATATGATTTCATTCTTGCAGTGGCCATATAAAAAAGGGTATTGCAGAGAGAGGGTGAAAACATTTTGAGAGTACAGTGGATATATTTTTGGTGACATCATCTTACCTTGATTTAAAAGCCAATGTCTCCTGTAGCAGACATGGATGGTTGCCTTCCTTAGACATTCTGGCATATTATTTAAGAAAATAATTAATGATGGAACCTTGGCCATAAGAAATGACTTACTTGTCTTGTCAATTGAGATAGTAATCTTTCCTTCTCCAGGGAAAGGGCATTTGATACTGCTCTGAACAAGAGACATTGGGGAAATCTGCTGGTGATTTTCCGGAAAAAAGTTTGCTCTCCAATGAGGAGAGAGAGATAACTGGAAAAAAAAAAAATGATCCCCTTTTCAGGCAATACAATAAATATTCTTTCATTTACCCTGCTTTCTCTGTTGGCACTGAAGACATGATGCCTGGACAGCAGCACCAACACCACACAAGTGGGGGCGAGACCAAGAGACGCTGCGAGGCTGACCCAGGTTTGCATGTCAGTTATCTGCTGAGTCAGCCCAGTGCCCTCTGAAGTTAAACCTCACACGCAGACATGGCAAAGTGACAAAACAAATGTCAGGAGTATTTCTCTTTAAGCGACTTCTGGTAAGGTGTTCTTCTATTTGCTTCCAAGAGCATCTTACTTATTACAAATATTCTTTTTATCTTTCCATCTCAGCCATTTCTCCTGGGGCCCAGCCTCTTGTATCTAATGGCCATTTCGTCATCCCTTGAAAGTCCAACGAGAATCCCAAACCTGCTATGTAAAACTACAGCTTTCTTTATCCTCTCTTATCTGATCTTGCTTTAATTCATCTCCATCACAGTGAAAGGCTTTGCCAAATTGTTCAGGGCAAAAGTCTAGTATAATTATTTAATTTTCTTCCTCTTCTCCTCCATAACCATTCTATCAACAAGTCATATAGGCTCTACTTTGAAAACATGTCTCACGAAGTTTTACTTTTCTCCTCTATACTGCTGTGAGCCTAATCAAAGCTACTAATCCTCTGATAGCTTTTTGCCTGCATTGCTGCTATAACTCCTTCCTGGTCTCTCTGCCTGTGCTTTTGACACCTAAATATATCTTCTCCACAGGAACCAGAATGAATTTCTAAAGTAGTCAATCAGTTCATGGCATTTTCCCACTGAACACTCTATCATGGTTTCCCATTACACTTGGTACAAAATCCAAACTCTGCTACTTCCCACAGAAAGACACCATGAGGAAGAATACTGGAGACCAGTATCTCTCAGGATTTATTGAACCAAGATTGATTGTTCTAAGTACTATCCTGCATGGCTGAAAAGTCAGACTAGTTACCAGCCCTGATTCAGTCAGTCACTTTTTGCCAGAAGTTTTTTTTTAAATTAATTTATTTTTTATTGAAGGATAATTGCTTTACAGAATTTTGCTGTTTTCATCAAACCTCAACATGAATCAGCCATAGGCATACACATATCCCTTCCCTTTTGAACCTCCCTCCCCATCCCCGCTTCTAGGTTGATCCAGAGCCCCTGTTTAAGTTTCCTGAGCCATACAGCAAATTCTCATTGGCTCTCTATTTTACATATGGTAATGTAAGTTTCCATGTTACTCTCTCCATACATCTCACCCTCTCCTCCCCTCTCCCCATGTCCATAAGTCTATTCTTTATGTCTGTTTTTCAGTCACTTATTAATTCATTTATCCAATAAGTATTTTTTGAACATGTGCAAGGTGTCTGGCATTATACCTGATGTGTGTGCTCAGTCACTCAGTCATGTCTGACTTTTTGCAACCTCATGGACTGTAGCCCACCAGACTCCTCTGTCTGTGGAATTTTCTAGGCAAAGATACTAGAATGGGTTACCATTTCCTACTCCAGGGCATCTTCCCAATCAACAGATTAAACCCATGTCTCCTGTGTCTCCTGCGTTTGCAGAAGACTCTTAACCCCTGCGCCATCAGGGAAGGCCCATTATACCTAGTGTTGGAGAAGACTCTTGCAAGTCCCTTGGACTGCAAGGAGATCCAACCAGTCCATCCTAAAGGAAATCAGTCCTGGGTGTTCATTGGAATGACTGATGCTGAAACTCCAATACTTTGGCTACAACTGACTCATTGGAAAAGACCCTGATGCTGGGAAAGATTGAAGGCAGGAGGAGAAGGGGATGACAGAGGATGAGATGGCTGGATGGCATCACTGACTCGATGGACATGAGTTTGAGTAAACTCCAGGAATTGGTGATGGACAGGGAGGCCTGGTATGCTGCAGTCCATGGGGTCGCAGTCGGACACGACTGAGTGACTTAACTGACTAATGCAAAGTGAATATCCAACAGTATCTATGCAGAGTACTATAGGCTATGGTAAAGTTTTTTATCTGTTAAAGAGCAGTAGCAGAGGGCAGGTCATGTACAGTCCTATGGATTCTAGTAAGAACCTTATATATTTGTCTGGGATTAAGATATAACTCAATTGGAGAAGGAAATGGCAACCCATTCCAGTGTTCTTGCATGGAGAATCCCAGGGACAGAGAAGCCTGGTGGGCTGCCATCTCTGGGGTCGCACAGAGTTGGACACGACTGAAGCGACTTAGCAGCAGCAGCAGCAAATAAGAAGTGAGTAAAACAATGAACGCATACTCCTTGAATCCAGCCTAAGAATCTGTGTTTCTTGTTTTCTTAATATCTGAAGAGTCCAAAATTCTGAGCATAGCCTATGAAGGCCTTTAACCAACATGAGACCTCATGATTCTACAAGCCTCAGAGCCCTCCTTATATGTTGCAGATATGTATATTTTTCATCTAGAGAAAAAAAGAGTACTATTTAGAATTAAAATATACTTTATGAATGCCTATTTAATGTGAAGAGGGCACAGATACATTAAAAGAAATAATCTCGGGTCAAAGAAAGCACAGAATGTCATTCTGAGTATCTTAGGGCTGTAGACTTAGTGCTTTTGAAAAATGTAAATAAATATAGTCACAAAATTAAAAAAAAAACTACAAAAGAAAGAAATACCCCCTAAGGTCTGCCTTCACATTTGCACTGATCATGATAACATAATGCCTTTCCAGTGTTCTTTGAGGAATGCTTTCTGGTGCACACACTGTCTCTAAAGACAGACCTCAAAATGTCTTAACAAAAAGATTTGACCAACAGCAGCATTTCTGAAATCCAACGTGACAACAGTGAAGGGCAACATTCATTTGAATATAAATTTCAGTACATGAGCTTTTTTGAAAAAAAGAAGTTTCGTTGTTTCATGGTCATGCTTTATTACATTTTAGTAGTTATTCATTCTGCATTGTGTCTTAAATTTTTAAAAAGAGAAATATCAGAAACACTAAGGCAGTTTTCCACCTATGTTCAGAGACTAACAATGCTGATGGCATTTTTGGAAAAAAGAAAGCTATGTATCTAATCCTTTCTGTGTGTATGGAAAACCACTCATCATAGTCCAGAATCCTATTATAAAGAGATATATAAAAAACATATATTCAGTTTCATGAACTGAAGTTTCAGTAACCATACCAAGCAAATGGATGATTTATATTCCACAAGCTAAAAAATGTAGTTTCAGGATATGAACAGAAATCCTTTCTTACTGTGAAAGAATTATTCATTTCTTTTAGACGAAATTTGAATTTCATTACATATAAAAAAGAACTGTAAGTATTAGAAACTTAATAACTTTTATTCTTTATAGAATTGATTAATATACTTAAATTTTACTTTCTGAGCAATAAATAATAGGCAGAGGCCATTTTTAGTTATGAAATGTGTTAGCTAAATCTTTGCAAAAATTGTGGCAAGCATGTAATTGTTTCATTTTTTTAAAAAGGAAAAAAAAACTATAAGCTTAAAAAGTTTTAGAGAAAACACATAGATTTCTTTGAACTGTCATATGTTTTAAAGTATCAGAGATCTACAAACTAAATGGCATATTAAATCGCTTCAGTTGTGTCCGACTCTGTGTGACCCCATGGACAGCAGCCCACCAGGCTCCTCCATCCACAGGATTCTCCAGGCAAGAACACTCGAGTGGGGTGCCATTTCCTTCTCCATAAAATGGCATATTAGAGATACACAAAAACAAACTGGAATAAATGTTTGGTAGCAATATAAATTCAATTCTATGGTAAACACAAAGATTATATTTTACAAGGTCAGATGTATGCATCTAAACTATCTTCCCTATTCCCCAGAAATATTTCTTTCAGTACAAGAATACAAACTGTCAGATTTTTGGTTTGGAAGCTCTTGCATATACAGAAGAAACTGGTGGGAGAACATTACCCTACCCACACACAACATAATGGAATCAGAGAAGATTAGATAAATATAAGACAGTAGTCCATTTGAAAAGCAGGTAGAGTCAATACAATTTTTAAAGATTTATATAATTTTTCCTCTCTTTGTGATCTTTTAAATGTTGTCCCTCCTTCAAAGTGCTTTTACAAAGAAAAGAATGAGGATGCTGGTAAATAAAAATAGATTAACATACATTTTCCTAACCACAGAGAATTTCTATGGGTTGAATACTTTTTGGAATTATTTCCTTCATTGATTTCAGCAGACTCTGTAGGACATTTTGCATCCAAAATCAAATTGAAGCATAATGACCATAAACCAGTTTATAAAGTCTTATTTGAGGCTCTAAATTATAAAAAAAAAATTTCCTTACATCTATACTCAGAGGAAGAAGCAGTAGATTAAGAACCTCCAATGTTTTTAGAATTAAAATTGCTGAAATGACAAAGAATTTATTATCTGTTCTCCACCTGGAATGTGCCCATTGGGATTGTGAGGGATGTTGAGTGGGATGACTCTGAGTCTACTCCTGCAGGAGAACTTCCTAGAATAACATCACAGGATGAGCATTTTACCTTCTATACAACATCAAAACAACCATTAAACCCAAATGATTAATCTGGCCATTCTCCAGACTTGGCTGCAGTATTGAGAGACGCCATTTTGGAAACAGACTTTTCTTTTTTTCCTGAAAGATACATATATCTATATATATATAGATATAAAGATCTATCTCAGTTCAGTTCAGTTCAGTTCAGTTGCTCAGTCGTGTCCGACTCTGCGACCCCATGAATCGCAGCACGCCAGGCCTTCCTGTCCATCACCAACTCAGACTCACGTCCATCGAGTCAGTGATGCCATCCAGCCATCTCATCCTCTGTCGTCCCCTTCTCCTCCTGCCCCCAATCCCTCCCAGCATCAGAGTCTTTTCCAATGGGTCAACTCTTCGCATGAGGTGGACAAAGTACTGGACTTTCAGCTTTAGCATCATTCCTTCCAAAGAAATCCCAGGGCTGATCTCCTTCAGAATGGACTGGTTGGATCTCCTTGCAGTCCAAGGGACTCTCAAGAGTCTTCTCCAACACCACACTTCAAAAGTATCAATTCTTCAGCACTCAGCTTTCTTCACAGTCCAACTCTCACATCCATACATGACCACTGGAAAAACTATAGCCTTGACTAGACAGACCTTTGTTGGCAAAATAATGTCTCTGCTTTTGAATATGCTACCTAGCTTGGTCATAACTTTCCTTCCAAGGAGTAAGCGTCTTTTAAAGATCTGTCTATGTGTGTATATATATATATATATATATATATATATAACTCTCCCATTGCTCATTCAGTGTTGTAACAAATTTATAAAAAAGTTATAATGTTATTAAAAAACTTATATTTTAAAAAGTTATAAAATAACAGCACCTAGAAAATTAAGATGTTGTACTCCTAATCTTCAGATTTATCACTACAAGCCTTCCAAGTACAGTGTCAAAACTTATCTATAAATATTTGATAATTGAGAAGTATTCTAAAAGTTTATTTCATCGTCAGGAAAAACTGTATAACTTTTTTCACAAAAGATAATTTTCTATCTTTTCAATCAATTCAAGAACAGATTTCAGCACTCTCTTCTGTGGTTTCTTCAGACAGTGTGAACACATTTTGCCCTTTACGATCTTCAGTGTCCACCATTTTTTATGATGGCCTATATGTATTTTAAATTCATATGTCATGCTTCTCCATTTCTCATTTTAACATCTTGAAATTTCTTTGCTCTCTTCTCACAAAGTGATGTCTCAAATCTTAAGTAATTCGGGTTTTATTGCTCTTTCTAAATTTCTTTGAATTCTTTTATTTTAAAATTTATTCTATTAGAGTATAGTTGATTTACAATGTTGTGTTAATTTCTGCTGTACAGCAACATGATTAATTATACATACATATACTCTTTTTCAGATTCTTTGCCATTATAGTTTATTATAGGATAATGAATATAGTTCCCTATGTTAATTCTTGTAAACTTTTATTGGAATACAATTGATTTACACTATTGTGTTAGTTTCAGATATGCAGCAAAGCAAATCAAGTATATCCACCCGTTTTTAGATCCCATATAAGTCATTACAAAGTATTGAGTAGAGTTCCCTGTGCTATACAGTACATTCTTATTAGTTATCTTATACACAGTAGTGTGTATATGTCAATTGTTATGTTAGTTCTTGCTACTGTGTTTCAATTACGAATTTAAATTAGAACTAGAGTCTCTAATACAGTGATTGTACCCACCTTACTTTTATGTTTCTATTTGAAGATCTTAGAATGATGCTGATTTTAAAAGTAGCAAGTTTTCAACACTTCAGCTGTTCTGAACCAGAAACTCCATTTAATTCATTACATGCTGCCAAGTCACTTCAGTCGTGTCCGACTCTCTGCGACCCCATAGACGGCAGCCCACCAGGCTCCCCCGTCCCTGGGATTCTCCAGGCAAGAACACTGGAGTGGGTTGCCATTTCCTTCTCCAATGCAGGAAAGTGAAACATGAAAGTGAAGTCACTCAGTCGTGTCCGACTCTTCGCGACCCCATGGACTGCAGCCTACCAGGCTCCTCCATCCATAGGATTTTCCAGGCAAGAGTACTGGAGTGGAGTGCCATTGCATATTTGATAGCAAATCTGAATTCACCTTTATAGTATGTTTCTTTAATAAATGTTTTAATTCTTTCCTATTAAATGCATCCTTTATGTTTCCTAATTTATGATCATCATAATAAATAAACACATTAGTTTCAAGAATTAAGTAGAATGAAATAATGTTTATATACCATTTTACTGCTAGGAAGTTCTGAGTTTTTTATTATCTTCTCTAGGTCATAAGAAAATATCGAAGGTATATGAAGGGTTATAATTGATTTGTGAATGTTCTGTGTACAATTTGAAGAGTAGATAAGTAACTAATACAAATTTATTTGTCTTAGTAGTTGATCTGTCTCTAGTTCTTAATGCTTTGCCATGGATAAAAACACCCTTGCTAAACCACTCACAGTTATTAGTTCTGTTCCTATGTAGAATTCTCTAGTGCCCTTCCACCTTCTTCACAGAGTCACTTTATTACATGAAGAAGTTGTTAATGATCATAAACTGTCTGGCAAGAACTTACTCCAGTTACCCCAACAGTCTTTTCTGTATCTCTAGTTGAACTAGCTTGTTTTTACTAAGTGTGCTTGACATAAAGATGGTTTAAAGGTTCAACTATGGTTACTAACCCACTACAGTCTTCTTACCCAGGAAATCCCATGGACAAAGGAGCCTGGCCAGCTATAGTCCATGGGGTCGTAAGAGAGTCAGACACAATTTAGCGACTAAACAATAACACTGAGTATTTATCTTTCACATACTATAGGATAATTGAGAAAGATAAGCATTCACATATGTACATATTTCAATGTCTGGATGTGCATTCTAAAATGCAAGAGTCTACATTTAATGATGGATCAAGAATGATAACGATGATTTAGAAGACACATTTGAAGCTCTGTTCAAAAGAATGACAATGTTACAGATTAGATATCTGAAGAAGTAAATGATGAGGACAGTGAAGCTTCTGTATTTTAGGCCAGTTAACTACCTATCAAAAGGGCACCTTTCTGATGCTATTAAAATTTCAACCTTTTGACACAGAGATATGTCAGCAATGAACTTGGTTTGTAACAATATGCCATTGATGATAATGTCTTTTTAGTTTAGTGAATACTAGAATAACCAAGTTTTCAAGGCTGAAAACTGGGGTTTGACTAAAATCACTGTATATATATGGTGGTGGTGGTTTGGTTGCTAAGTTGTGTCCAACTCTTGTGACCCCCATGGACTGTAGCCTGCCAGGCTCCTCTGTCCATTGGATTCTCCAGGCAAGAATACTGGAGTGGGTTGCCATTTCCTTCTCCATATATCTATATCTATATCTATATCTGTACAGTTACTCAAAATTATTTATGAGTGGTGAACTTCTTTAAGCCATTTCCTGAAAAAGAACCAATGCATTGATTTTGCTCTCATTATTGATAAAAGTTTATATAAATGTGGAACTCAAGTTTGCTCCTTTCCTTCAACATACGAAATTATGTTTTGTGTTGTCATCTTGTATTTTAGTTGACAAGATATCTATTCTTTTTTTCCTTGCTTCTTTATATGCTGTTTGTTCTACCTGATTTTTAAGATCTTTGCATTATCTTTGTAGTTCTGTGGCTTTGTTAAAATATGTTTGAATTTGTTTTTCCTTATCTGGTTTGCGGCTTGGAGTGATTTTCTATATGGTATTAATAGCTGTGTGCTCAGCCACTCAGTTGTGTCCAACTTTCTGTGACCCCATGGACTGTAGCCTGCCAGGCTCCTCTGTCTATGGAACGTTCCAGGCACGTCTTTCTTCAAATATGGAAAACTTTCAGCTATTATCTTGTAATTAATCATCTGGCATTCCTAATAGATATTAGTGTGCTTTCTCATTTTATTCCTCTATGTCTTTTAAGTTTTCCATCTCTTAACATTCTGTGTTTATTCTAGAAAAATTCTTCAGGTGTAATTCACAGTCCATTAATGTACTCTTAGGTCATTTCTCTCTTTATCCTAAAAGTTTTCTTTTTTTTTAAATTTTATTTTATTTTTAAACTTTACATAATTGTATTAGTTTTGCCAAATATCAAAATGAATCCACCACAGGTATACATGTGTTCCCCATCCTGAACCCTCCTCCCTCCTCCCTCCCCATACCATTCCTCTACTAAAAGTTTTCATTAGTTTTTTAAATTTGGAAACTGACTGTATAGCACAAGGAACTCTACTCAGTGCTCTGCAGTGACCTAAATGGGAAGGAAATCCAAGAAAGAGGGGATATATATATATATATATATATATATATATATATATATATCTGACTCACTTTGCTGTATAGCAGATATTAATACAACGTTGGAAAGCAACTATACACCAAGAAAAAAACTATAGTTTTCTTATATTTGAGCATTTGATACTTCAAATCTACTAATTTGTTCTCATAGTGTCTTATTGTTGGTTTTTATTTCTTATTTATCTATAATTTTTTAAGGGACTAGTTTATGTTTTTTCATATTGTTAAGCCATCTCAAAGCTTTAGGATTCAAATGCTCTTCCTTATGGTGCCTGCTTATTCTTTATGCTGATAATTCTCATGTGGGGCTTTATCACTATTCATTAAACTGTAAACTCATTTTCAGGTTGTTTTTTCCTTTGGGATTCCTATGTGCTTGGTTCAGACATGTTTCCATTTAGAATTGTAGGTTTTCAGTAGTTTATATAAATTACATTTGGAAGCTTCAGGCACTGTGAATAATATACAATTCAAGTCCCATACTGATATATGCCCAAGCATGGTTTTTTGATATGTCACAAGACAGGTACTTTTCCCCTCTATTTCATCTAGATTCCTATGCAGACAGGCTCTAGTCACTTCCCTGGATCACTGGGTGCAATTTTCTTGCTGCTTCATCAAGGAGGAAGGAGCTCCTTGCTGGTCTTGAGTTTAGGTGAGAATTCCAGTTCCAGATCTCTAACCTATCTTCAGTTAGATAATTTTCCTTCCTATTGCCACAATGAATTCTCAGAAGTCTATTCTTTCATATTGAATAGACACACAGAATCCTTACTAAATTTAAAAATGGCTACTATGACTTCATCCATTGTGAAGTTCCTTTGCCAGACAGAACAACAGAGCAAAAGATTTGTTCTGATTTGTCTCAAAATCAAACACGTAGTCATTGGGAAATGCAACAAAGAAAAATTTGAGGATCAGAAATGATGCTATTAGTACCTTGGATTGTGGAGTATTTGACTCCATAATCACCACAATGTAGTCACCCTGACATTACTTAGCCCTAGCTAACAGAAGCAGAAGAGATTAAGAAGAGGTGGCAAGAATACACAGAACAACTGTATAAAAAAAATGTCTTAATGATCTGGACAACCACAATGGTATGGTCACTCACCTAGAGCCAGACATCCTGGAGTGTGAAATCAAGTTGGCTTTAGGAAGCCTTAGGAAGGCCTTACTATTTAAAAACAACAACAACAACAACCACAAAAAAATAAAATAAAATAAAAAAAAGTTAGTGGGAGGTGATGGAATTCCAGCTAAGCTATTTCAAATCCTAAAAGAAGATTCTGTTAAAGTCCTGCACTCAATATGCCAGCAAATTTGGAAAACTAGGCAGTGGCTGCAGGAATGGAAAAGGTCAGTTTTCATTCCAATCCAAGAAAGGCAATGCCAAAGAACGTTCAAACTACCATACAACTGCACTCATCTCACATGCTAGAAGGTAATACTCAAAATCCTTCAAGCTAGGCTTCAACAGTTTGTGAACTGAGAACTTCCAGATATAAAAGCTGGATTTAGGCAAAGGCAGAGGAACTAGAGATCAAATTGCCAATATCAGGTTATCATTGAAAAATCAAGAAAATTTGAAAAAAAAAAAAGAGTCTAATTATTTTTCATTGACTATACTAAAGCCTTTGACTGTGTGGATCACAACAAACTGTGAACAATTCTGAAAGAGATGGGAATACCAGAACACCTTGTCTACATCTGGAGAAATCTGTACGCAGGTCAAGAAGCAATGGTTAAGAACCAGACATGAACAATGCAGTGGTTAAAATTGGGAAAGGAGTATGTCAAGGCTGTATAATGTGACCCTGCTCATTTAACTTGTATGCAGAGTACTTCATGCAAAATGTCTGACTAGATGAATCCCATGCTGGCATCAAGATTGCCAGGAGAAATATAAACAACCTCAGATATGCAGAGGATACCACCCTAATGGCCGAAAGCAAAGAGGAACTAAAGATGCTCTTGATCAAGGTGAAAGAGGAGAGTGAAAAAGCTGGCTTAAAACTCAACATTCAAAAAACTAAGATCATGGCATCCAGTTCTATCATTTCATAGCAAACAGATGGGGAGAACATGGAAACAGTGACAGACTTTATTTTCTTGGGCTCCAAAATCACTGCAGATGGTGACTGCAGCCATGAAATTAAGAGATGATTGCTCTTTGGAAGAAACCTATGACAAACTTTGATAGTGTATTAAAAAGCAGAGACATCATTTGTAGACAAAGGCCCAAAGCTATGGTTTAGACAAAGCTATGGTTTTTCCAGCAGTCATGTATACGGATGTAAGAGTTGGACCATAAAGAAGGCTGAGCACAGAAAAACTAATGCCTTCGAACTGTGGTGCTGGAGAAGACTCTTGAGAGTCCCTTGGACTGCAAGGAGATCAAGTCAGTCAATCCTAAAGGAAATCAGTCCTGAATATTCATTGGAAGGACGACTGTTGTAGCTCCAATATTGTGGCCACCTGATGCAAAGAACTGACTCCTTGGAAAAGACCCTGATGCTGGGAAAGATTGAGGGCAGGAGGAGAAGGGGGAAATAGAGGATGAGATGGTTGAATGGTATCACCAACTCAATGAATATGAGTTTGAGCAAGCTCCAGAAGATGGTGAGGGACTGGGAAACCTGGCGTGCTGCAGTCCATGGGGTCAGAAAGAGTCGGACACGAGTTATCGACTGAACAACAACAATGCAGATTAGTTTTCTCAGGCAATATAGATTTATCTAATATGTAAATTTATACATGGCATTTAAGAATTGTAAAGCCTTAAAAGAGTTAAAATAAGTGGATCGATGGATTTTAACACATGAACGACAGCAAGAATCAGTGAGATTAAAAAGAGTAAGATCATTGGAAAAAATTTGAAGGAAGAAAATGTAGATTAGAACTATTTGATGACAACTATTTTGTGGGTCTGAATATGTATGTGTTTCCTGTTAATAGTCTGCCTCTCCACTAACATGAAACCTCTATGAGAACAGAAGCCTGGACATAGTGCTTGGAAAACTGACTGGCACAGGAGGCACTGTTGATTCAATAAGTTTGTGACCCAGGCTTTATGATGGACAAGGTTTATTGCACCAAGGGCTAGTAGAGAACAAAAATATATTGGTTGAAAACCTACGAAATGTCCAACAAGCTTATATGTGATGATAACTGGTGATATAGGACTGGTCAAACAATTTCAAGTGTCATTTCAAAGGCAGGGAGGAACAGAGGCATTTGGGGAACTCACACAAGGTTGAGTGGCAATACCATTTTGTGGTCTTATTAAGCCAGAGGTTTCATAGTGGTTTTTGAAAGTTGTGAAGCAGAGATAGAAATAACTCAAGGTAGACATTGACCATTCCTGTTCCAAGACTTTCATTTGAATGTTGCCAATATTCCATTTTTTCCTTCACTCTTGAGAATGGATTGGGAAAGAGGGATGCTTCACATTAAAAATCCCTTCAAATCTTTCTTCAATGGAAAAAGAACCATTTTTTTTCCCCTAGTGGAATTTCTGGAGTGAAGAGGGATTTTAGGAACCTATATGATAATTTCTGTTGTGCCTCAACCTAAATAGTAATAGAGATTCTGGAAACTTTTCTTTTAGACAATTTATTTTACTAAAAATTAGAACCAATGAAATGTTATGAACACTTTTTTCAGGGAAAAAAAAAAGTACTTTTTACACTGAAGATTAGCTTAGTATTGAGACTTGATCAAATCAAGAGACACTAATGATTACAGGCTTTTATTTTGCAATTATCAATTTTTCTTTGGAGGAAGAATTTTAGTCATGAGGATATAGTTCTGTTTTCCTTTCCACCTCTACCACTTGTTCTTTAGGGTAAATAAAAGTAAAGGGGACTCAGAGCTGCTAAGACTTCCTTGACCTCCAAAGAAGAGAGGCGGAATAAGACACATATGCCCTTATTGGGGCCCCATTCCTTGGAGTATCTAGACTTCACTTCACCATCCCAGGTACAGATACTCTCTTTCCTCAAACTATCCAAATTTAATGACTAGAAAAACAAGACAAATAGTAAAATAGAAAATACTAAAATTCAAGTAGAGCAAAATATTCTTTTTGGTCTGAAGTCTGGTCTAAAAGTAGCAAATTTAGCAAAGTACCTAAAACACAGTAGATATTCAAGAAATACTTGGCAAATTAAAGAAAAACCTGTAGGGATAGATGCAACAAATAGGTAATAATTTTGGTCCAATTGAACATGATGCTGAATTTTTTGAAAGTCACAGAGAATAGAATACCTTAGGCAGTGGGGTCCAATAAAACCTTGAGTGGTAGCTTGAGTCACTGAGAGCAAAAGCTGTTGGTATAAGGCTATGAGATCACCAGTTCTCTCTTTTCATATCACTTGCTAATGTCCATTGAATTAATTCATGCTCACTGTCTCTGCTTAAACCTTTCTCTTGATCTGCTTTCTAAATGGATGTGAACCTACAATATGGATCGATCCACTTAAAAAACTGAATACACCTGATGCTAGTGGTAAAAGAATCTGCCTATCAATGCAGAAGACACAAGAGACACATGTACAATCCCTGGGTTGGGAAGATCATTTGGAGTAGGAAATGGCAGCCTGCTCCAGTATTCTTGCCTGGAAAAATTTCAGGGACAGAGGAGCCAGGCAGGCCACAGTCTGTTGCAAAGAATCAAACACAACTGAGTGACTAAACATGCATACACATACACACACACACACACACACACACACACACACACACACCTGTTTCCTTGAGTGATAAACAGACCATTACTAAGCATCTTCTCTACTTAATAGCAAGTTTAATACTGCTTGGGTACCTGTATTTAATACCACTTGCTCCTCAAGCTCTTCTCTTCCTATCTTCTCTTCTTATACTTTTCCTCTGTTCAGAAGAATACTACTCAGGTTATAGATACTATCTTGGTGTTTTACAAAAATCCCCTACCCTCTCTTTCAGTTTCTCATTTACTTATAATCAAACATGTTTTTCTTTAGTGTTCATATTCAAAGTAAACAAGTATTTAAAAATATTTTGTTTAATTGGTTTACTTTTTAGAATCACATAGTATTGTTTCCTACGATTTTCCACTTCAGAGCTGTTTCTTTTACAAATAACATAATTTGACTATAATTTTGTGGATTAAAAAAAGTTGAATGTGAGCATCCAACATCATTTATAGCATCATATGTATGTGAAAATGTTTTGAGTTCTAAATATTCAACTTATAAGTTAAACTTTTTAAATACAACCCAATTGAATTGAATGTCTGCCTGTATTGTAAATGTGATTTTTAAAACCAGCTGAAAACCAGGAATATTTTATTGATAAAATGATTCTTATGAATCTGGAGGACAAATTATTCCAACTATTTCAGGACATGTTTACTTTATAAAGTAAGTACACCTGAAAACCTAAAGATTTTGATCATTGCCCCTTTTAACTTTTGTCTCAGTAGATTCTACAATGTAGGAAACAAGAATTAATTTTATAGGTCAAATAGTCTCTACAGTTTTCCTGTTAAATCTAATGTTGCTTTTTTGTGCTCATCCAGTGCCAGAGGTAATTACAACATTTCCTTTCTTCCTGGTTCAGAAGACAGTCCTTTGTCCCTTCTAACTTCAATGTATACTTCAGAATTTGGCATTCTAAGTTGGCAAATTGTGTCTGACATTAGAAAATTCCCTCACTAAAATCAGATAACAGAAAAAATATTCACTTATGAATAAATGGGGCATCCTGAGCCAAAAGGTTTTACTTAGTTGTACCAATAAATTATCTTTTGAAAGTTTGACACCCACAGGAGTTATCTCAGTGGAAAGCATAACAGAGTACAGTTTGGAATTCTTTAAGAAATGATGCTTGTTAGACATAGCTAATATTGAAAGAATAACTTGATATTTGAAAATTTCACAAAACTAGATTCAAGTGTGAAAATAATAATTGTACAAATATGAATTTAATACACTTTACTATCACAGAGATCATTTACTATTTGGTGACAAACGTTTATCTCCTTAACATCTTTAATATTTAATTTCAAAATGTTTAAGACTCAAATGAAAGGAAAAACAGTCTAAAATCCTTTGTACAGTCCTAGGAATTAAAAATATGTAGGGAAAATAAAAATCCTAATTTGTTTTCAGTATATTCATGTCAATTACATGTCTATAGCTTTAGAATATTTTCCTCTTGTCTGTCTCCTTGCTGCCATATTGAAGAGTATGGCAATGCTCTGAGATGATCTGATATACATATTTAAAATGCTGACTCGAGAGCCCATTACCAAAGATTCATATGGAACGTAGGAATAGATATTTTCTTAGGTTTGCTTCAGGCTACATTTTGAGATGTTTCTCAAAATATTTGCAGAGTAGAAGATGAAACTGTTTCTAAAAGGCATCAAAGTAGAAGGGAACAAAATGGAAATATTTTAAGAACTGTATGGTGAAAACCACACTGTCAGAACAGCAGCAGTGTCTTTCATTGTATAATGATTGAGATAACCATTATATATTCACAGTGACAATTATTACCTAAGAAACTACTTTTGAGTCCTGGTAACATGCAGTTTCAGAGTCACTTCATTTGTTTAATAATCTATGTAGGGAAATCGTAAAAATTAGAAAAAAAATGTTTCAGCAGTTACAGTGATCCTATAAAATCATACTGCATTAGAGATAAGAGAAACTTCTAGTATTGCAATGGTTCATTCCCCAAAGGTGAAGAACTGTTTTCTAACACAAGCCAACTGGACAGGCTTATTTAATAAGGTGATGAATTTGTAGGAGTATATCATGGTTTTATTTGTGTATGATTTTAGTATTGGAGACCTACTGTAAGCAACTTCCTCAGGAAGAAAAAACTAAGATGCAAATAGAGAATAAAGCCCAAGACACAGCCTCATACTATAATATTATTTCCCCTGTATACAATGAGAATCATGTGAAAGGTGATTCTTTAGAAATCCAAAACTTCATTAACATGGTATTGCCAGTAATAATAAGTGAGATAATTTAATCACCTCCAATTTACTTCAGAGAATCTTGTTTATGACTAGTGAAAGGGTGTTCGACATGACAGACCAAAGAAGCAATTTGATTGGTTAATGAAGAATCTAAGAATGATCATTGAATTTGATGGAAATCATTAGTTAGGACATACTTTACAACTGCAATTACGAACGCTAACATATGTAATAGTCACAATATGATATATGTTCTTCATTGTTGAATTTGGCTTACAAGAAAGAGTAAGACATAGTGTGGCACAAAGAAACATCAGCCTGAGACAAATTCTGCCTCCATCCCCTCCCCTTACCCAAAACTGTTGCTAAAATCTCATCTGAATAGCAGGGCACAGAAGCACAGAGGCAGATGCTATGGCATATTCTTTCAGAATGCAAGGCTGCTCAAGATCATCTACAGATAATGAACCATGACAACTTTGGATCTGATAAAGTACAGAATGAGAATGGGAGAAGGCAACAATGTCATAGAGGTGGCCAGGGCCCCATCAACTAAACCAGCACGTCAAGGACATTAATACCCAGTAGTAATTTCAAAAGATATGAACGATACGATTTCCTTTACTGCCAAAAAATATTCACTTGAAATAAGAGATGCAGTCCTATAATTTTCCATACAAATGCATTTTTCTTCCACATATCACAAGATCATCAACAAAAGATATCCAAGTTTCTTTTTCCATGTACCTTAGACAGCTGCAGGGCAGTGTCCAGGAATGACAGGTGACTGGTCTTCCAATCTGAAGGCAGGTGTTTGTCAAGCTCTTGCTAGTTCTCGTTTTCCTGGTTTTCCTTGAGAGAAAGAATTAAAACATTCATAAAAATGCTGGCCTGCGACTCTGTACTCACCTTCGCTACTGTGTATATAGACTTTTGCAGAGGCAACCCATTCATTATACACATCCAGCTCTAGCTTCCTTAATTCCCGGTTGCATTAGGTGCTCCAGGCTAAGAACCAAGAAGTATGAATCATGCAGACATAAAGAAAAATCTAGAAGAAGAAATGTTTCAAGAAAACAACTTTTTTCATTATTCTAGAAGGTGGGTCAAAAAGAATCTTGCTGCGGTTTATGTCAAAGAGTGTTCCTACTTCCAGGGCAGGGAGAGAGATGCAGATGTAGAGAGTACTATTACTGACATGATTGTTCATTTTAATATCATGTTAACATGATTTCAAATTTAAAAACACTAGAGCCTTGTGGACACAGGGGGAAAAGAAGAGGGTGAGACAAATGGAGAGAGTAGCACTGACATATATATATATATATACACACACTACCATACGTAAAACACAGAGCTAGTGAGCAGCTGCTGTATAGCATGGGTGGCTTACTTGGCGCTCTCTAATTACCTAGAGGGGTGGGTTGGGGGGTCGGAGCGGGGATCAAGAGCGAAGGGATATATGTATACATATAGCTGATTCACGTGTTGTACAGCAGAAACTAACACAATCTTGTAAAGCAATTATACTCCAATTAAAAAAGAAAAGAAAAGAAAGCAACTTTCCCTTTATTTCTTCCAACATAGCCTGTTCCATAGCATTGCTCCAGAGAGGAGAAATAGCATGTGCTGCCACAGAAGGCACCCAGAGGAATTACCTCCTGCGGGGAATTATCTCTAAGCAATTCACACTTTGTTTTGCTAACAAGACTCCTTGTTAGGATACTGGAGTGCTATTCTTCTCTGGCAGTGTTCCCCCACCTTTTAGAATTATTGAAAAGCTAACTGAGTCTATTTTGATTTGTGAATCTCTTTGTAAGCAACAGCAGCTGCAACCATGCTAATAAAAAGGAAAGGCATGGCTATTTACCTTGGGAAGGACACTGAAACACTGCACATACAAAAGCATTTGAGTTATGGAGGAGGTCTATCAAATATTTTCATAGTTCCCTTCCTTCCCTGCTTCTTTTATCCTTTTCTCCTCCCTCCTTTCTTTTCAATCCTTTTTTCTTCCTATTCTTTCCTTCTCTTTTTATTCTGTTTCTTTAATACACTTTTTATTGCATTTATATATTCTCAGAAACAGAACAACCTATCTTATATTTGAGATTTTTAAATAATGATTTTAGAATATGAAATCTCATAAGTAGCAGAGCTCATTCACAAACGTGGACACACACAGGGAGGCTTTAAGTTATCAGCTGCATCTTGTAGCTCCGATTAAGAATGGAGGTTCTGCTGATTCCAGCGGCTCTGATACTTATCAGACCATTCTGCTCTCTTTACGGTTAGAATTTCAGTTCTCTGGAGAAAGCTAACATGGAAACACCCTGTTATTTGAGGATTCACATTTCCTACTACAAGTTGAATTAATACACAACCCCTACAGCTTCCCTTATATTCTGAATAGCATTTTATAGTTCCTCTGCCATTATTAAGGAGTCCTCTTTGCCAACTGATGGACAAAAATTGTTCTGTCTTACATCCATGTTGGAAAATCTTTTGGGGGTTTCCTGGTTTGTGAAAACCTTAGTTGTTGGTTTCAAGGAAAAGAAGATGCATAAGAGAACATAACTCCTTGAGTGGCTTCTGAGCTCCATTTTGCCTGGCTGAGACAGACAAGGGAAGGCTGACTTCAGCTCAGGCTGTTCCCATTATATTTAACAAATATTAATCGAAAGTCTACTGTGGACAATTTGTTTTTGTTGGCCAGGAAGGTCTTGTGATAAAAAAATGGGACAAGATACTTTCTTGCCTCTGAAACAATTGGAGAGACAGATGAGAATATAAACTATTATGACAAATAGGTTAAGTGCCACAGTGGAGATTTAGGGTATGGTAGGCATTGATAAATGATTCTTCCCATCCTCAAGGATAATTCTAACATCTCATTTGGAAAAATGTAGAAAACACTACTGTGTGTTTATGCACATTGATGAGGGTGTCGGTCACTCATGTGAGGTGAGGGGATGGAATAATAAAGTCCAGATCTATATTGCTCTCTGCAATGATTTATTAGTTTACCCAATTGTAGCTTTTCACAATTGCATCTTCTTTCCAACAATGATTCCAAATGGCTTTTCTCACCAGAAAGCATTAAAAATCTCTCTCCCATGGCTACAAGTCCCAGAAAGTATCTGATTTCTCAGAGCACAGTCTCTGGAGCCACTTTCAAAATGTTGGTGAGAATACATGAGTTAGTAATATATACCCATTTTGGAAGCCAAATAGCAAAGATTAAAAAACATCTGTCTTTGGGACTATGAGCCTACAAGCAAGCAGTAGACTTCCAGCAGAGTCTGGGGCAGGAACAGTGTATAACACAGATTTAAAAACAAAAGATTCAACTAGAATCATTTAGCTCAGTCACATAGTTTAAAAGGATATTACCAACTCCCATCAGAACCTACTTTACAATGTGTTACATAAAACCATGTGTTGTAAACCTAAGACACTTTTGATGGAAATTCTTTCTCTTAGAAGCAATTTTCTAAACGCTTATTCATGTCAGGCAGGGTGCAAGAGAGTGAGTGCTAATTGGCAAGCAGACAAACAGCTTCCTCTGGTGCCCGCCACACCTCAGCCCACAGAGCTTGCAGGCTAATGAAAGAGACAGATGACAAAAACATACACACAGAGTATGTATGATACACACTTTAAATGTAATAAATTTCAAAAAGGTAAAGATGCTAGGAGAGTGAGAGGAGGGGGGATTCACCCAGAATTGGTGTCCTTGCAGAAATCACATTCAGGAATTAGCTGGATTTGCAGGTCGGGTGGGGTCAAGGGGTAGATTCAAGGTAGAATAATACAAGCTCACGTTGCGATGCAGAACAGAGATTCATGTGTTTGAGGAACAAGGACAACAGAAAAGATCAGTGCGGTTGTAATGTAGTGAGTATGGAGAGGCACGGAGGGTGTCAAGCCTGGAGGCAGGCATGGGGCAGCCTCTGCCCACGACGTGAAGAACCATGGAAGCCACTGAGGCATCAGACCCCTTTAGCTACTCTTTGGATAACAGACTGAGTTGGGGGTATTTATTACTATTAAAGTGTTTTTTCTTTTACCTGTTCTAAGGAGTGAAATTTATTGTATTGATTTAAAAATTAATTTTCTGACTTGCTGATGTTTAATAGGTCTAGGTAGATTTGCACTGTTAACTTCTGATTAATGTATTTTTCTTCCTAGTACTTATCATTACATACATGCTTGTCTGTTTCTTCCTCTCACCACCACCACCTCTTCAAAAACCTGTAAGAATTAGTTTCTTTTTTTTTTTCAGTTTGGTTCACTGTTGCCTAGAATATCATTTGGCTACCCCTCTATATAGCAGTAGCTCAACAAATACATGCTGAATCTACAAATGAATAGATAATTTACAAAACTCTCCCAGTGCTAGCAACCATTTACTATTATTTTTATCCCGAAGTTACTTTCTTGTGAGGTCAACTTTGCATGGTAAAGTGGAGTCTATTAGACTAATAACATTGCTCCTGGTGATTCATCATTAAAAACAGTATTTATAAATATAAAAACACCTCGTACAATTCAGTAACAAAACAAACAATCCAATCGAAAGCTGGGCAGAATACCCAAGAAAATATAAAGATGTGCTAGCAGACACATGAAAAGATACTCAACTTTGCTAAGTATCAGAGAAATGCAAATCAAAACTACAATAAGGTATCTTCCGAAGCCAGTCAGCATGACCATTATCAAAAAGTCCACAAATAACAAATGCTGGAGAGGATTTGTAGAAAAGGGGCTCCTCCTACATGGTTGGTAGGAACATAAACTGGTGCAGCCAATACAAAAAGCAATATGGAGGTTCCTTAAAAAAGCTAGAGTTGCCATATGACGCGGCAATATACTGGGCATATATCTGGAGAAAGCGCTAATGTGAAAAGGTGCCGGCACCCCGATCAATGTTCATGGCAGCACTACTTATAATGGCCAGGACAACAAGGAAGCAACCTAAAGGTCCATCAGCAAATGAATGGATACAGATGTGGTATATGGATATACAGTGGGATACTACACAGTTGTAAAAATAAGGAACTTATACCATTTGCAGCAACATGGATACCTAGAGATTACTATACTAAGCGAAGACAAAAAGAGAAAGACAAATATCATACGATATCTCTTATATATGAACCATAAAATATGATATGAATGAACTTATTTAAAAACTAAAAATAGACTCAGACACAGAAAATGAATTTACAGTTACCAAAGAGGGTGCAGAAGGGATAAATTAAGAGTTTTGGATTAGCAGGTACAAAGTACTATATATAAAACAGATTACAACAAGTTCCTACTGTATAGCACAGGGAACTATATTCATTATTCTGTAATAAACCATAATGGAAAAGAATATGAAAAAATATATTAATATATGTGTGTACATACACACACACACACACACACACAAACTGAATCAGCTTGCTATACACCAGAAACTAACACAACATGGTAAGTCAACTATATTTCAATTTAAAGAAGAGTATAATTGTAGCTTATGGAAAACATATACGTAAACCAATGTGGCAAAATAAATGGATAAAAAAGATAAGGATGAGTACGTTAACTTGAAAGCAAAATGCATTTTATCTTAATGCACTTCTTTTAGACATTTGGTTCAATCATTTTAAGATTAGACACAATTATTTTTCAGCAAATTCTCTTGATATTTTCACTAAATTCTAAATCCTTTTAGTTATTATCAACTTAGAGATAAATAAAGATAAAAGACTCTCTGGGGCTATTTATTTGACGGGAACTTATTGGGACTTCCCTCAGAGCTCAGTTGGAAAAGAATCCACCTGCATTGCAGGAGACCCCGGTTCGATTCCTGGGTTGGGAAGATCCCACCCACTCCAGTATTCTTAGGCTTCACTTGTGGTTCAGCTGCTAAAGAATCTGCCTGCAATGCGGGAGACCTGGGTTCAATTCCAGTATTCTGGCCTGGAGAATTCCATGGACTATATAGTCCGTGGGGTCACAAAGAGTCAGACACGACTGAAGAAGTTCACTTTCACTTTTAGAGGAATTTAACAAATATATCTACTTTAAATTACATAATATTAAAAGGTTATATTTTTATGATACAGATGAATTCATAAAAGCTTATAGACAAAAAATCTAATAAATTACAAATTTTAATAGACATCTCCCACAGAGTGAGATGTTTAATTTATCAATTACTGTCTTCTGTGGAACACATGTACTATAAATTTCACCGGGTTAGATACAAACTGTTTTAATATATTAAATAGCTTAAATAATCTAAAGGAATGTGCTTAATCTAAAGTTTTTCAAGAAAAACTGCCTAAGGTTGTTTGGTTATGAGCCCCTTAATTTTTACTTATGTATGCTGATTTTTTATAGTGTAATTTAAAAAGGTTATCAGTGTAAGTTAAATGGCTTAGTGAATCTAGGTAAAGAAAATATAAATGACTAGTTTATGATGCATTACTTCAGATTTTTTACTTTGTATATAAATAGATCATAGACAATTTACATTATAGACAATATACTGCAGAATTACCCAAGACACAAAAATGTAAAGAATGATTACGTTTGAATGTCCTTATGCCAAGATGCCCTGCAAGATAATTGCATGGAAAAATCTTGTTTGCAACGTGCAAAGGCAAAACATAGGGGAGAAGGGAGAAGGGAGAGGTAGGCTCTTAACTGCACCAAATTTTTTCCCTGTTAAAGAAATAACAAGACAAAATGTTTGCAAATTATATTAAAAACATAGAATGCAAAAGGACTTAAGGAATTATCTAGCCCTTGATTTCATTACCTGTTGGACTGCAAACCCCTAAAATATTACATAAAATTACAGGTATTTATGTATTTGTGCATTTTCACCAGATTCTCTAAAGGAGTCAGTGATAAAATGTTGATAAAATGTTTAGAAATAGAGATTCACCTGCCCAAGTTCTCATGGCCTATTGGTAGCTTAGTAGAAGCTGTAACTTGTGTCTTTTGATTCTCAGTCCAGTGAATAAAAGTGCCTTTTTCATTATCGACATATTTCCTTGCTATAAAACATAGTCCAAGTCAAACCAACATAGCAATTTTCTTCTAAGTATAGAATGTTAACGTAGCATAAAATACTTAGAAAAACAAGTTTGTTCTTTATTATTAGAATTAAAATTTATTTGGATTTTTTAGAAGCAAAAAAAAAAAAAAAATGCCAAGGGAGAATTTCTTTACCATGTTGATCAATATAGGATAAAAGCTAAAAAGAATTTTATATAATATTTCTGTGTAAGTTGATCAGAATAATGGAGTTTGAAAGTGCTGGCCCTCTTGTTTGATTTAATCCACAAAACAATGCATCTGCTTTCATCTTTTTCTTTTGAAAATTTCATCATAGACTACACTGTGAATTTTAACTACCTGTTTTTGTTCAATTGATTGTCTTCAGTTTCTCTACTCCTTTGTTAGTGAGGACAAATAAATATATTTCTTTTTTTCTTTTGCAAATGAATATGTTTCTTTTTTTCTTTTGTAAATGTATTTTCAAGTTTGATTTTAAATTATTCAAAAGAGATTTGGACCTCTTCATAAGATAAATTTGGTTAGGGAAAGAATCTAGTCTAGAGATTTGCTAAATCTTCCATAGTCCACATCATCTATACGTTTATGCCATGAACTATTGTTGACCATGGTTAGTGGTATACTCATTACTAGACAACAAACTAACAACACCAGCAACACTCGACACTGTGGGAATTTAGGTGAACTCTGATCTGAAGTGCCACTTTGTAAAAGCTACTGGGAGAACAGATTTATATAGAGAGCATATATATTTATTTTATATATATAATAAATGTATTATATGAGACTCAGTTCAGTTCAGTTGCTCAGTTGTGTCCGACTCTTTGCGACCCCATGAATCGCAGCACGCCAGGCCTCCCTGTTCATCACCAACTCCCAGAGTTCACCCAAACTCATGTCCATCCAGTAGGTAATGCCATCCAGCCATCTCATCCTCTGTCATCCCCTTCTCCTCCTGCCCCCAATCCTTCCCAGCATCAGAGTCTTTTCCAATGAGTCAACTCTTCGCATGAGGTGCCCAAAGTACTGGAGTTTCAGCTTTAGCATCACTCCTTCCAAAGAACACCCAGGACTGATCTCCTTTAGGATAGACTGGTTGGATCTCCTTGCAGTCCAAGGGACTCTCAAGAGTCTTCTCCAACACCACAGTTCAAAAGCATCAATTCTTTGGCGCTCAGCTTTCTTCAAAGTCCAACTCTCACATCCATACATGACCAGTGGAAAACCATAGCCTTGACTAGATGGACCTTTGTTGGCAAAGTAATGTCTCTGCTTTTTAATATGCTGTCTAGCCTGGTCATAACTTTCCTTCCAAGGAGCAAGAGTCTTTTAATTTCATGGCTGCAATCACCATCTGCAGTGATTTTGGAGCCCAAAAAATAAAGTCTGACACTGTTTCCACTGTTTCCCCATCTATTTCCCATGAAGTGATGGGACCAGATGCCATGATCTTTTTTCTGAATGTTGAGCTTTAAGACAACTTTTTCACTCTCCTCTTTCCATTTCATCAAGAGGCTTTTTAGTTACTCTTCACTTTCTGCCATAAAGGTGGTGTCATCTGCATATCTGAGGTTATTGATATTTCTCCCAGCAATCTTGATTCCAGCTTGTGCTTCTTCCAGCCCACTAAAGACATGTAATTAATTTTATGGCATTGATTCAGTCACAGCCTCAATTTATCACAATAACTTTAAGCATATTACCATCATTCTTAGGTTGAATAAGCCAAGAAATTAACATTTTATTCTGCACAGCTCAAGTTCTAGCAGACTTTCTTCCATGTATGAGTAGAGCAGGGAAAGAGAATGAGAAAGAATAAGAAAGAGAAAATTCATAGGCAAGGTTACAAATCTAGAGACAAAATATTAGACTCAGCACAACACCAATATGTTCTTAGATGTTCTTTAGTTGCCTGTTTCAAAAGGGTACTTTTTCAATAAAATATTCAAAGAAGCATAATAAAAGTGTGTGCTATTAAACACGTTTGAACTTTTAAATAGTCTGAAATAATATTTATATTGTTACAATTATTTATAACTATTTTATTTATCTCACATCTGACAGGCACGTTTTTGGCCTTCCCTGATACTTTAAGAATCCACCTGCAATGCAGGAGACCCCAGTTCAATTCCTGGGTTGGGAAGATCCCTCGGAGAAAGCAATAGGCTACCTACTCCAGTATTCTTGTGCTTCCCTTATGGCTCAGCTGGTAAGGAATCTGCCTGCAATGTGGGAGACCTGGGTTTGATCCCTGGGTTGGGAAGATCCCCTGGAGAAGGGCAAGGCTACCGACTCCAGTATTCTGGCCTGGAGAATTCCATGGACTGCATGGGGGCCCCAAAGAGTCCAACACGACTGAGAGACTTACAATTTCACTATTTTACTATAAATCCAATTTAAGGAAAAATGATAAAATTGAAATAAAAAAACAAATCCTGTATGAAAAAAGGTTTTTTTGAGTTATATTTGCAGTAAAGGACTGAATTGAACTCTTACAGTCTTATTTTTTGGTTGACATTGGGTTCTAATTTTAGAACTTTCTCATTATAATTCTCAATTCCTTTATCTAAAAGAAAAACATGTGTAATAAATAACAATTCTCCAGTATTGCTATTGTGAGGACTGGATAATTTAATTCACTTGAAATGTTAGCACTTAATAAGTCTTGTTGGGTTGATGCAGATGACACCACCCTTATGGCAGAAAGTGAAGAGGAACTAAAAGGCCTCTTGATGAAATGGAAAGAGGAGAGTGAAAAAGTTGTCTTAAAGCTCAACATTCAGAAAACGAAGATCATGGCATCTGGTCCCATCACTTCATGGGAAATAGATGGGGAAACAGTAGAAACAGTGTCAGACTTTATTTTTTGGGCTCCAAAACCACTGCAGATGGTGACTGCAGCCATGAAATTAAAAGACGCTTACTCCTTGGAAGGAAAGTTATGACCAACCTAGATAGCTTATTGAAAAGCCAAGACATTACCTTGCCAACAAAGGTCCGTCTAGTCAAGGCTATGGTTTTCCAGTGGTCATGTACGGATGTGAGAGTTGGACTGTGAAGAAAGCTGAGCACTGAAGAATTGATGCTTTTGAACTGTGGTGTTGGAGAAGACTCTTGAGAGTCCCTTGGACTGCAAGGAGATCCAACCAGTCTATCCTAAAGGAGATCAGTCCTGGGTGTTCTTTGGAAGGAGTGATGCTAAAGCTGAAACTCCAGTACTTTGGCCACCTCATGCGAAGTGTTGACTCATTGGAAAAGACTCTGATGCTGGGACGGATTGGGGGCAGGAGGAGAAAGGGATGACATAGGATGAGATGGCTGGATGGCATCACCGACTGGATGGACATGAGTTTGGGTGAACTCTGGGAGTTGGTGATGAACAGGGAGGCCTGGCGTGCTGCGATTCATGGGGTCTCAGAGTCGGACACAACTGAGCAACTGAACTGAACTGAATGTTACCATTACTGCCATTATTACCCTTTTTAACAAGAAGTTAACACAATTTCAAATTTAAAAACACTACAGCCTATAGGTTCCCATTCTTGAAATCTGAAAGAACATATAATTATGGTATAATGGAATGCATGTCACTGTATTGATTGCTAATCAGTTTTTTAATGGATATAATGTATTTCCTTATCTGGCCTCTAAGTCTCTTCAGGGCAAGAACTGTCTTATTAATTCATTTTTTCTTTTTCTCTTGTTGTCAATCTCTTCTTTCTTCTCTCCTTTATATCAATATATTTATAGAGCACCTACTTTGTGCTCTATAAATATATTTTAGACACTTCTGTAGGTCTGAATTTACAGGAGCAAGTAAGGCAGATCAACTCTCTGTCTTCATATTGCCTAGGTTCTTGAAAAATTCAATTAATATTCTGTTACTATTGTATTTACTAAATTCTATATCAGTGCAAATGTTAGAGCTCCAAGTAAAAAATTTAAGACATGAACAAATATATACATAGTAAACATTTTAGAAAATCTATTTAAAATTTAAGAAATTGTAAAAGATGCAAACGTTCATTAAAAGGCAACAAAAATCATGAAAAATTAACTACAGTAATGAAGGTTCTGTATTATTATCAAGTAAACATGTTCAAATTTTTTCATGTAAATAAGAACTAAATGAACCAGGTTATAGCTGAGTCACAATAAAAACTTTTATAATTTACAAAAGAGGCTTTCTACTTTGATGAGAAAAGAGTCTATAAATAAACAAATGAAGTAAATTGTAAAAAAAAAAATATGGTGTAATTTATAGAATAAGTTTATTTTGAGCAAAGTACTCAGTCCCAGATTTTTGGATAACACTGTCAACTGTCAGAAGAATCCATATATGAGAAAACCCAGACTTAAGAATGTACAATGTAATTGGATAAGAAAGCCTCTATTGAAATAGCTTGTTCATGTAATAGGAATCACAAAGTTTTGAACCTAAACTTCATAAATTATCTATAATTTTTTAAAAATGATAAATGTTTCTATGATTATTTAGGCAATAAAAAATAATATAAGTAGACAAAAATGGTATCAACTTTGAACAGTTAAATAAACCTTTGCTGCTGCTGCTGCTTTAGTCACTTGTGTCCATCTCTGCGACCCCATTGACCGTAGCCCACCAGGCTCCTCTGTTCATGAGATTTCCCAGGCAAGAATACTGGAGTGGGTTGACATTTCCTTCTCCAGGGGATCTTTCCAACCCAGGACCTGAGCCCACGTCTCCTGGTTGGCAGGTGGATTCTTTACCACTGAAAAGCCCAGAATTTACCAGTTTCTTAAACCAGATATAAAATAAAATAATTTACAAAATTTTATAAATTTTAAACCAAGTCTAATTAATGACTGAACCATTATTTGTAATAAACAGATGAAATTTTAGGGTTATAATAAAAAAATTCAAGCTACTTTAATTATTTTCTTATTTTTTAAAATATGCACATACAAATCAGTGAAATATGTTTACTTTGGAAACTCTTAGAACTTTAAGCATTGCAAATTAAGACAATGTACAAAATCATCTAAAGCTACTATATTAGAATACATCTATCTCAATCTAAAGCACTATACTCAAGATAGTGTCTTGGACAAAGAGAGAAACAATCTGTCTCTCTTTGTAGAAATCCTGGATAATATAGTTATCTGGTGATGTCACTGGTCTGCAAACCTTGGGTTTCTAGTGCATTGTTGAAGGCTGGTGGTAGTATATCATTTTTCTAGTTCTATCTCATGAAAATGATAATACTATACTATTATAGCCATCTCCCAACTCATTTCTTCACTTTCAGCAGTTTTCCCATCACAGTCAAATCAAACTTCTGGAATAAGTCAAGACACTTCCTCCAATATTTACGTGACATATTCCTATTCCAGTTCTTGACCATGGCCCATAAGCCTTGGCTGGCCTCACCTCCCTTCCTCATCTCTGTCTTCTCCAGCTCAACAGACCATGTTCCTATCTAGGGCCTTTGTTGTTGCTCTTCTACCACTAATGATCTTCCCTTGATATTTGCATGGCTCAATTCCTCAGTTTATTCTAGCCTTTCATCAAATGTCAGGATGTCTTCCATTGATACTGTACCCACTCCCCCTGTGTACTTTCTTTATAACACTTATCAAGACCTGATATGATAGACTTTGGTTTATTTGTCCACTTGTTTATTTTGTCTCCCTCTTGCTACCACACATGAAGGCAGACATTTCTGTCTTATTCATGCCCACAGTACCAAGATGTGGAGAGTATCTGGCCTATATGAGCACTCAATAAATATTTCTCAAATGAATTGGTTTTTCGTGTTTCAGCTTAGATATTTTGTCTGCTAAAATATTATTCAATCCCGTTGGCATGGCATCTAGGTTAGATGTCCTGTCTAATTGAGTCTGTTGTGCTCTATGCCTGACACAGATTGGGCAAGTACTCAGTTATCTTTTAGGTAATATGTACAGTGAAGATTCTTTTCGATCTATTTACTTTTCTGAATTCAGAGTAAATTAAGAAATGATATAAGATATTCTTTTCCAAATACATGGAACACTTAGAGATTCACAGGTGAATGCAATGAAATGGCATAGCATATACATCCTCTTGAATTAATTTGACGCAGTTCCTTGGGTATGGCCATAAAATGTTCCTGCTGTATATTTCAGAGATTCCAAAATTTATTTGGGGGGAGGTAGAAGTAAGAACTATAGATCCTTAGGAGAATCTCATAACTCTTCACATAAAAATTCACTCAATATATTGTTTATGCTTTTAAGAGTTCAAAGTCAACCTGAAGCTCTAAATAGACTCCTACTCTTTTGACCTTGGGTTAAGAATCTTTGTTCTTTCCTTCTGTATTTTTGTTTTTGACCAGTTTATAAACAAGTTCATTTTTCTTCACACTAAGCCAAAATATTAATTCCACATCAACTATCCTTTTAGCCTTACTCACTTTTCATCACTTTCATAGTGAAGTGAAGTGAAGTCGCTGAGTCGTGTCCAACTCTTTGCGACCCCATGAATGGCAGCCTACCACGTTCGTTCATGGGGTTTCCAGGCAAAAGTACTTGAGTGGGTTGCCATTTCCTTCTCCAGGAGACCTTCCCCACCCAGGGATTGAACCAGGGTGTCCCGCATTGTAGGCAAACGCTTTATCGTCTGAGCCACCAGGGAAGTCCAAGTGAAAAAGTCATAGTGAACTTTTCTGCATTTAATTCCACTTATCTATTCAGTCTTCAGGAATCTGGCTTCCTCATTCATTATATCGAAGCCATCATGCATCTCATGGATGTCAAACCCAACACCTAATTCTCAGTCTCAGGGGTCTAAGCAGCATTCTACTATTTGAAACTGTGGTCCTGTGTCAATGCCCCTACTTTTTGGTTTCTGTGGTTTTGAGTTTTATTGTAGCTTCTTTTTCTGCTTCCTCCTCACTATATTCTAGACCCAAATTTCCTCTAGATGGCTAGCTACTTATAGATATCCTACTGGTACATTAAACCCACAAACCTCAAATGAAACCCTGCAATTTCCCTTACATCTTTTTTCTTATTTTGTGTTTCCTGGCTTAGTATCTGATAAGAAAACTGAAATTCATCTTTGACTCGACTTAACTTCCACTCCCATATCTGATTAAATGTCACAGATTATTGATTCTTTCCCTGAAATGTCCCTGATATTCTTTCCCTTCTATTCTTTCAGGCCACCAACTAATCCACCTCTTATCATGTTACCGCCTATATATGCTTTAGCTTCATAACTGATGTCTTCTCTTTAATATCCTGCCACTTCATTCCAAGCTCCATAGTGCCCTGACCTCTAACCTTGCTCTTTTTACAATATTAGAGTACTTTGTGTTGCTATTAAAAGACATACTTTTTTCTTCTCAATACCTCAGTTGATTGCATACAAGTCTGCTTTTACCATCAGGTTATGAATTCCTCAAGGGGAAGAATTATGTTCTAACCTCTCTTACACCCTCCATAGTGACCCTTTGGGCTTCCCTGGTGGCACTAGTGGTAAAGAACCCACCTGTCAAGGCAGGAGATGCAGGAGACACAGCTTCCATCCCTGGATTGGGACGATCTCCTGGAGTCGGAAATGGCAACCCAATCCAATATTCTTGCCTGGAAAATTCCATGGACAGAGAAGCCTGGTGGGGCTACAGTCTTTGGGGCCGCAAAGTTGGACACGACTGAGCGCATTGCGATCCTTTGACCACAGTATGAACCTAATAAATATTTGATGAATTGAGCATAAGATATGTGAGAAAAAATAATTCAGAAAATATGTCATCACTGTGACAGGCTGGCCAAGATGCCCTTCTCTACTTTAAAACCAGAAAATAAAACTATATCATTGTCCCTAATAGTTTATGCTCAAATATTAGCTAATATCTTCCCATCCTTGGTATTTAATTTTTGAACAAGGAATTGTTTAAAAAATATACTGGAAAATTTAAAGAGAGTAGAAGCATATATTGATTTAGTAGTCATATGTAATCAGAAGTCAATGATTATTTCACTAAAATTTCTCACAATAGTTATTAGCAAAACAAGGATTTTATGAATATTAATTTTTTGAGTGTTTTATATGTATAAAAATAACATAGGAGTAGTAAGTACTTTCTTCAATATGCTATCCAAAATATATAATATGGGATTAATTCATATACTTCAATTTTGAACCATACCTCTGAATTCTGTCTAAGGTTCTGTAAATAAACATATGACTTACCTTGTCAGTACTTTTACTCTGACTTATCTGAAGCTAGTGTATGACAGAATGTTTGACATATATGCTGTGAAAAGCTAAAAATGTGGTGTAAGATGAAACTACTCTAGATTGCTAGGTAAAATAAATAGGCAAAATGGTGCTTTAGAAAGATTGCAGGTCCTTAGAATCAGACAGGCTTGGGATTAAACTATGATTTTAACATACACCAGCTCAGGAATCTTAAGAGAATTATTCAAACTCTTGAGTCTTCTCTTTTAAGCCATGATAATGGTACCAGCCTTAGAGTTATGAAGATAAAATGAGGAGAAATGACCAATGAATGATTAAGGTTTTTAAATGCTTCCTATTCAGAAAGGATGGGCCCCCTTCTCACTTCCTGTCTTCTAACAGAACATAAAAAAGATACAGTCAAAATGCAAACTCTGAATTAATAAACTAGGGTTCATTACATTCACTTATTAAAGAATATGTTTGGATGTTCTACTAGGTTCCAGAAAACATGGTCTATTTGGCAATGACTCTTACAAAAGGTGCCTGACGAGCAGCCTCAGTCCAGCTGTAAGGTCTGGGACTCACGCTGTGGGATTCCTGTCAGCTGGCTGACCCGTGTCCCACCCATGAGGGCACTCAGGAAGTTGTTTCCTATAAAAGGTAACTGAAGTAACGTTCAGTTTACTGGATAACCCTTTTAAAGATGTTAAGTGTTATAGGGACTAGACGTAGACTTGAGGGGAAAGCATGTACTCATTTTGGATTTAAATATCTTGTATTTGAAATACCAGGAGGTCAACCAGACACAGAAATCTAGTAGGAAGCCAAAAGAGAAGATTAGTGACTACACTCCCCAGTACAGCAGAGGTCAGGTTCTGTTTTCTTTACTCAGTGGTACGTCTCCCTGCTCATGCTATCTGCTCAATCAGTAATAACAATGGCAACAACAATGAATCTAATAGAGCACTTATTATGAGCCAGATTATATTCCAAAGAATTTTACTGATAGTTAATTATCACAACCATATGATGGAATATGAAAACCTCAGGCACACAAAAACTAAGTAATTTGCACATCTAACCAGTAAGGTAGACTGACCTCTAACCAGTAATTTAGATTGACAAAAAGAAGTTGACATTTACACCCAGGCATTTTCTCTTTAAAAATCTACCCTCTTAATTATCCTCTCTAGCTTGCAAAAGTAAGGAATAAAAAACAAACCAGAGAGCTTAAAATAGTCATACAATACTTAATTTCTGTTTTTCAAGAAGTAATTCAGACAACAAACATTCTTTTTCAAGATATGTGATACTAACAGAGAGAAATAAAAATGAATAATGAAATCTTGAGAGATTTAAAATTATGAACAATGTTTTAAAGTTGAGAAGCAAGATTAGGAATATTTTCTCATCTCTAATTGGGTCTCACTTCTCTTTTATTTAGTGCACATAAAATAGGTCAATTTTCTCCACAACATATCAGAATTTATTGGCATTCTACTAGTTAATAGAAAAGTATTATTACTCATATCAACATTTTAGAATTGTACAGGATTCTAAATTCTTTACACTCATTTGGTCTCAACAAAATTGTTACATAGAGAATAAAGCTCAGAAGTTATATATTTATTTTTTCTACCCTAGGAATGGAAGAAAATTCATCAGCTTCTGCAGTTCAAACACTTTTTCTTTCAAAGTAATTGTACTCACAGTTCCTCATCTTAACCAACCAAAGCTGCTATGAGAGGGGACTTGGGCAATTAGAGAGTAATATTGCAAGGTTTCCATGTATCTTTTTTTCTCCTTTTAAGATTTTTGTTTTTTACCTTATTATCTCTGTCTGGCTACCCTTTCACAATATCTTCCTTAGATCACAAATTGTAAAGCAGTTTTAATATCACATACAGCATATTCACTAACACAGTTGTTACCATTCAATACAGATTTAATACATGAAGTCAATCATTCCATTTTTTGGTGAACTTTGTCTTTACCTTAAAATCTTCCAAAACTTTGGAGAGAGAATATATTACTCCTTCCCCTTTTATTATTGAATTAACCCTAAATCTGAAAAGAACATAGTTGCAGATAAGGGACTTTTTTCTCTACTAACATAATAAGAAATGTTTCAAAAATTCAGATACATGAATGTGAATCCAAAGAAGGGAATCTTTAAATTGAGTTTGAACTTTATTCTAACATAAAATTACATAAAGGGAAAACTAATGAAAAAATTTTCAAATTATCTTTTATTAGAGAGCTTCTGAGAAGAAGCTCTGGAACATCCCATTAACCATTCACTTTTTCATTCATGCTACATATATTGTGGAGCAATTATGTGCCAGGCACTGTGTTGAGATCAAAATTATAGTTATAACTTAGTGGAGCAAGGCCTGCAGGGAAAAGGGTTCCAGGGAGTTAGCTCAGCATATGCAGAGTTTCTAATGTGCCTGAGCATGTGACCAGAGCCACTGAACCACAGAAAGCACATTGTGAGTGGGGAGCCATAAAACTGGGAAGATAAGGAGGATTCAGACCCCAGAGGTCTTTATATGTCATAGCAAGGGCATTGGATTTTTTTTCTTAAAGTTTATAAAATCATCAAAGAGTTCTAAGTGGGATAGGAGGGGCAGTAACTTGATCAGAGCTGAATTTTCAAAATGCCACTTCAGCTGTGGTGTGGTGAATAGATTTCAGGAAAACAATAATAGAAGAGTTAAGTTATACAATTATTTATTCCCAAAACTTATTCAATAAATTCACTGTTCCTATAAACCAATTCTCTTAAAAAGCTTGAATGATAGCTTGTTTTCGGAATATCCTGTATAGATGAGGGCTGAGAACACAGCGGGCCAACTCCCTGTTTCCTTGCCCTGAACAGATTCACAGATGCCATTTTCCCACCACCTTACAAAGCTGACATACTTGGTTGATATAATACTATATAATATTATATATATATTTATATATTTATATTTATATATTTACAATATTTATAAATATAATATATTTATTATAAAGTTTATAATAAGTTATAAACTTTGAGCTAATTTTTCAATAATGTGATTCAGTTTATATTGATCATTTATAGGCTACCTAGGATAAATTTGCTTGGAGAAAAGTAAAGGTAACTGACCTATGGAGTGATAATAGTTAACTATAACACCCTAAAAAGAGTGCTATTGGAGTGATTAGTGTATGCCAGGCAGTGTTCCAAACACTTTATCTTGTATTGTAATTTAAACTTTGTAAGAATCCTATGAAATAATACCCTAAGAGACCAAAACTTCTATCATAGACTATCCATATCATCACAGTTAAAAAGTCTGAAGTGAGCAAAACAAAAATCAAACTAATGAACTTGAGGGATGGTATGGGGAGGGAGGTGGGAGGGGGATTCAGGATGGGGAACACGTGTACACCCGTGGCAGATTCATGTTGATGTATGGTAAAACCAATGCAATATTTTAAAGTAATCAGCCTCCAATTAAAATAAATAAATTTATATTAAAAAAAATAAAATGCTTTAAATACTGGCCAAAAAAAAAAATAATAATAAAGCCAACAAAAAAGGAGAAAAATCCTATAAAAGAATCCCAAACACAACCTTTTTATCTCAAAACACTTCTGTTATAGTAGATTGCTGTTGTCATAATTTAGTGGCTGAATTGTGCCTGACTTTCCTGTGACCCCATGAACTGTAACACTCCAGGCTCCTGTGCCCACGGGATTTCCCAGGCAAGAATACTGGAGAGGTTGTCATTTCCTTCTCCAGGGAATCTTCCTGACCCAGGATGCAAACCTGAGTCTCTTGCCTTGGAAGTGAATTCTTTACCACTGAGCCACCCAGGGAAGCTCTTATCATAGATTATGTGACATTAAAAAAACACTACAATATCACATTTGGCCTCTGATTAGATCTGACTAACTTATGAGTCAAAAGGTTTTACTATGAATTTGCTAAAGTATAGCATCAGGTATGTAGTAAGTGATTATGTTCACTTATCAAAAATGAAACATCAAGCAGAAAAAAAGGGATGCGGTAGTCAACAGTTACTCCAGTTCAATTCTACAGCTTCCATCTTCTGGAAGGATGATCATTTTATCTGGTGTTAAGTGTCCTTTTGTCTAAGTAGTTCTCAAGTTGCCATTAGTAATGCGTGAGAACTGCTCATCAGTCAAGTAATGCCTACAACCACTTTCTCATTTCTCTTATATGACATACTGCTTGTGATTCAGAGAACAAGCAGACTGCTACAGGAGACAGGGTTGCAAAGATAATAACACCACTTAGGAAGACAAAGGGGATATAATCAACTTCAATGAAAGATATGAAGGCAGTCGACTGGGTCAACATGAACTTGCTCATAAAGATGTTGAATCACTAGAATTTAAGAGAGTAACAACTGCTTAAAGCTTGAAATAGCAAACTTAAGATAACAAAACAAGAACTAAATAGACCACAAAATGGACCTTTGAGTATAGAAATACACACTTTGGAGAGGTAGAATGAAAAGATAAGTTTCTTTAAGGAAAACTATATAATTAATGGATTACAGATCCATTCTGGGCTATTAAAAACAGAGTTGAGTTAGTTTTATAGAGCTCTCTTCTTCACTGTCTGCTCCTTTGCCAGGATATAGGCACAGACCATAAACTAAAAGCAAGTTTTGCAGTTCAAGTATAAGCTGATGTTTCTAGTTCTACAGAGAAAACCATGGCATTCCCTTTAAAATTTTTAGCTACCTTAACATTTTCTGTTGAAATTCTTCAAAAATGATCTTCACTTCTATTCACATCTGTCAGAAACCATCCTTATCCCCACCCTGATGTACGCAGAAATCATTTTTGTGTCCCCAGAACATTCCATGAACCTCCCTTAATGTAACACTAATGTACTGCTTTGCTCCAGCATCTTTACTTGCTGGTTTTTTTCTTTTTTTTTTCCCAACAGATTGTGCTGTCCCAGGCAGGGAGTACATTAAGACATCTGTCCCTCACACCCGCTTTACCAAGGGATTCCATTAGTTGCTAAAGGAACTTCTTTGAGATGAAGAACTAGGGGAGAAAAACTGAGTCAGAAAGGTGTTTCTATTTTCCAGTTACATATAGTCACCTATTCACTCAAGAAATGAGCAGATCACTGTATTGCCAGATTCTCTATATATTTAAATTAGAGCAGAAAAGGTGAGGATTCCTAAAATTTATGCCATTACTTAAAATGCTTGTTAAGAGAAAATCTGGAAATGCTAATGGTTAGAGAGAACTCTCAATGAGTGGAGTCAAACAGGGTAAAAACATAAACATAAATTTTCTCTTTTACCTTCTTTTACTTTCTTCCATGACATGCAAAACTCCCAGCAAAGCATGAGTAGTAAAGTTGCCTTTTTTGTTGTTTCTTTACTAAGATGTTAGGCCATAAAGTATACATAAGGGTCAAAAATTATATAAATTACTCTGAAATTATGTGCCATTTTTATTTAAAAAATGTTAAAAAAAAAACTCTGGAAAACAGTTCTTCCCAACTTGAGCTTTATATGGTTTTTCAAAATCACCAGTAGCTTTTCTTTGTTTCTTGAATCCTGTAGTTCAGACTCATTAGAACTGCTTTCTTCAGAAATGGAAACACTTCATGTGGCCTCCCTGCTCACAGCATAACAAGCAAATGCACTCAGAGTTCCAAAGTTCTCGAAAGCATTTCAAACTGGTATCTCACTTTTCCACTGAGTTCCTCTATAGCTTACGGAGCTGGCATCGTGACTTTTATTCGTTTCCAATAGGGTAGAACTCAGCAGTATTCTGTGATGGGTGCACATTTTCTTAAGAAGCTTTGACACCTGTTGTTCTGTGATAAGAACTAGAACCTATATGTTTGATTGATGGTTTCTATTTTATGGGCCTCTCGTAAGAATTCATCCATCAGAGTTACTGCATATATTAAGCTCTCTTTTGTGTTCATATGGAAAAGCCTAATGGAATACACTCTCATTTACATTTTAAGGTAGCATAAGCAACATGTTTGTACTAACAGATGGGTACAGAAGGATTAAAGGATGTTTGAAGCATATTACAATCAGTATTTTTATGTGAGGAAGCTTTTTGATTATAGTTACTCTTAAATAGGATTATAATTTTCATAATTCTAAGCACACATCTTAAAATATTGTATTTGTAGTTCTATGCAATTTTATTGCAAATACATCCATAACATATATTTAACAAGAAAATCTTTCTTCCGGTTGATTCAGTGTTTTGGAACACTGTTTAAGCTCCATACAATAGAGTTTATACTAGTTAATATATACAGTTTTATGTCAGTTTGTGAAACAAATTGAATAATTTGCTGAAAAGTGAGAGACTAAATTTAAAATTAACATATTATAAGAATATTTTCATATAAAATAATTTCATATTATATACAACAGACTCTTTGTCCTATAAACATTCTTCTCAAATGATATTAAATGGATTTTAAATGTTTTCACACTAGCAAAATGATATCAAAGCATAGGGCACTTTCCTTTACTTAGATTATAGCTGCTAGTAATAAAACGCAATCACTAGAAAGAATAATATATGTTATTTTGAATGATCTTTGGTAAGTGCCTGAATTTGCCTGGTAGGGGCAAGGTACGAATTCTAACACTGGAATGAAGACACAAACAAAAAATACAAACCACAACCAAACAAAAACATAGCCAGAAAGCGATCAACAAACTTCTGCTATATCTGGAAACTAATTTAAATAGAGAAATTTGAAGTATCTATTGATTTCTGGGTTTCTAAGCAACAGCTCTTACATGCAATGTTCTTGTTATAGTTTGGAACTATCTGGGCCACAGAAGCATAATCCATTTATTAAAGGGTACTTGGAGAAGGGAGATAAAACTTTAACTTTCTCACAAGGAAAGATGAGAAGTACTCTCAAAAATGGCTTTTCTTTTCCTTAAAAATTACACCTTGAACAGAATTAGAAGAGGCTATGATCTCAAATGAAACTATGTAAGGATTTAGGGGGTAAGGGGAAATTGAGGGAAATGAAATTGCTAAATTGTTTCTATTGATGTTTGCAAATTGTCAGAATGCTAAAATGTAAATATAAATGCAGGTTGACTAAATTGACTTTAAAATTTTAAATGATTTCCTAACCAAATAGTATGGTATAATGGTTACTGCTTTACCACATTTTGTGAGATTTTCATAATTTTTTGGGAAGGATTTTTTTGAAATTACAAGATTAAGATTTTCAGTGTTTTATTATTTTATTCAATGTATATAGGACTTAATTGAGTCAAAGGAAAAATGTAGTGTGTTTGGGCAAGCTCAGAGTATTCTGACTTCCAAAGAAAAGCAAAGAATATAGGCTTTTTTTTTTTTTTAGAATATAGGCTTTTCATGTCACAAAACACAGGATCAAATTATGGTCTCTACCCACCTACTGGCTGTTAACCATAAACAAATGACTTAACTTTTCTGAGTCCATTTAGATGCAAAATACAATTAATAAAATCAACCTCCTAGACTTTAATAAGTTGAAGTAGTAACCTCAGTGCTTGAATATAGTAACTGCTTCAACAATCATATTAACCACTTGTGGGCCAATGTTGATAATACACAGCTCTCCGCACTAGTTGCCAATTTCCATAAATCTGAGCCATGTTAAGTGATGAATGTTGTCTATCACTATATAACTCTTTGATAGTACCTCGATTCCTAGGATTCCCACCACTTTGTTTTTAATGCATGTCTTAATAGCAATTTTATTAGGCCTGAAAATTAAGCACAGTAAAGTAGAAATACATTTAAATGGACTAACACTTTTTCATTCATTATGATTTGTTCATCTAACCACCATTCACTTAGAGCCTGTTCTGTGCCTGGCACTGTGCTAGGTATCAAAGTGAAAAGTCGCTCATTCGTGTTGGACTCTTTGGGATGCCATGGACTATACAGTCCATGGAATTCTCCAGGCCAGAATACTGGAGTGGGTAGTCTATCTCTTCTGCAGATGATCTTCCCAACCCAGGGATGGAACCCAGGTCTTCGGCATTGCAGGTGGATTCTTTACCAGCTGAGCCACAAGGGAAGCCTGCTACATATGAGGGGAAGCTATGAAGAGAAATCTGCTGCCCTGCAGGCAAGTAACATTCACGGAGCAAGGACAGTTTGATTAAAGAAGTATAAGAGGTTACACAGCACAAAATAGATTTACTATTAATACCAGAGCAATTATATCAAATGATGTATAATCAGTGGTCATCAAGTCTGGCTATCAAGCTTACTTAAACTGGTAATTACAACTTGGCAAAAAAAAAAATTACTCAAAAAGTGATTATCCTTTTACCATAATGGACTTTATGTCCTGAACAACAAAATCTTTTAAGGTGTCTGTCATTAAGAGACATGACAAACAAAAATCCCTGCAATGTTCTAGTAAACTGTGATGCTAAGACAGTATTTTATCCATGAAAGTCCAAAGGGAACTCACCATAACAGGCAAATTTTTATTCCAATGATAATCTGTATCTTTAGAGTTCTATAATTATCCTTTACTGATTAATTTATCAACTATATAGGAGGTCAAATCTCAATGAAAGAGTCATCTTGGAGTAAACTTCTAATAAAACACGAAGTCTAAACATAAATGTCCTTGCCAATGATTAATTTTGCTAGGAAACACTTTTTCCTCCCATTTCTAATGAGTATTTTCAATTTTCAGTCATTGCAACCATCGTTTCAGGTATTCAGGATACATCCTTTAAAAACAAAAAAACGTAGATTTTCCTTGCTGAGAAAAGGAGGGAATAGAATATTAACTTACTTCATCCTCAAGGCAATTTAATAATGTAGATGCTATTACCTCCATTTTACAGATAAGGAAACTGAGGTCCAGGTAGATTAAACAAATAGCCTGTCACAGAAGAAAACAGGTGGAGGACCCAGGATTCCAACCCAAGCGGTATGCCTCCAGAATCTCTGTGCACTTTACATTAATGCTTGTGTTAAGTTGTTCCAGCTATTTCTCATAAAGTTATTTCACATTTATTAATCATACCCAAACATACAAACAAAACCAGTCACTCTAACAATGTTAGTGCTTCACAGTTACCCAGGTACTTCCTCCCACACCATATTCTCACTCAGAAAAAATAAGACCGAAGTTCAAACAGTGAAAGCAACTTCACTTTATCAAAATTTCTCATATTTATGAGTTTCCAGTCTGATTTAAATACTTTGTCATGCCACCCTGTTCTACACTGATCAATTCACTGATTTTTTTAGCCAAAGAAAAATATTAATCTTAATATACATTTGATCTTTAAATTTTGAAAGACACAAGAAAATGCGATTGATCTGCTAGATAACCATGGAGCAAAAAGACGCATTTCAGTGTTTCTCGCATTTCAGTGTTTCTCCTCCCTGCTCCACTGCGTTCTTTATCTATACACGCACACACACACACACACACACACACACACACACACACATAATGTCTGGGTGGAAAATAAAATGCATGGTCCCATAAAACTTTTAGGTAATGGTTGAGGGAAGATTGTTTTCTTCCTGGTCATTATAAAGGTGTAGTTCACTAGACTACTAATGATACAAATAAACACATACATAACCAATAAGCATTTATTTCTCCCTGAGGACCAAACAGTGCTACCTCACTCAAGATATACTGACAGAACTGGGATGCTGGGCTTGGAAAGTTAAATAAGCAACACTTTTTTCTTCTTGTGAATTATGATCCTGCTAATCATTCAGACACTACCTTAATATGATATGTTGTAGAGCCTCTAGGCAACTCCTAAAATTATTGGCACTCCTAAATTATCGTTAAACACTTGGAAAAGTGTGCTTTTCCCTCCAAGTATTTGAAAATACTTTAGAAACTATTTAACTGTCATTTTAAGTTGAAGCAGTATTTAAAGATAACAAGAAATACTGCTTTTTTATAGGAGAAAGGGTTTTTAAAAACTAGAAATGTGAAATTATACAATTGAAAAGAAAATCTCAAAAGGCATATGAATTCAGTGCCTGCGTTCACACAGCTTTCCCATCTTCAAGGTGCAGATAAAGATTTTAATTAGGTCCCTTGAAAACTGTTTTTAACGCTAAAATAAAAATTCCATCATTACTTTCTTTTCACATAGTACTCAGGATACCATGCCTAAAATTAAGATTTAAATTCATGATTAACATTGCAATAAAAGATTAGATAAATATAACGCAGGCCATACTGCATTCATTTAAGTGCATTTTAGCAAATAGGTTTTTAACATTAAGCATACAGCATTATACACATAGAGATGGGTTGTATATTTTATTTTCCCTCACTTGCTAATATTTTATAAAATCCCAAATGAAAAAAATACATATCTAAAGTTATTTATAATAACAAACATGCCATTACTGAAAAAATGCTCTAGGGTAATTATTGTATACATATCAAACTGACTGAGTTCAATATTAAGAAGATATTTACATATATTCTTTCTCTCTTCTAAAGCATCTTCTCCATGTCTATACTTACCATAACAAAAGATGAAGAGAATACATGTGAGATTATTTTTAATCATTATCTACTAGTCATTTTGATAATTAAGTTATCCTCAAATATAAAATTAATGTTAATAAGTAAGCAAAATAAAAAATTCATTTATCAAATGCATGTTCATTCAACTTGCATTGCACAAATAATCAAAGTTACTGTTAGATTTAATTCTGAAGCTGTGATTTGCAGGAGTCTTGTTTTCATGGTCAAGGTGACTTCTGGATATACTGAGTGAATCCTTACACAGAACTGCACCAAAGAGAAAACAACATGTGTCAACCCTGTGGGTGGAGGTGGCACACAATTTAAAACGTCTAATCACACGTTTCACCTTGGCTAAACACCCTGAAAGATGACATGATCTAATTGCAGAGTGATGCATTGTTTCTCTAAGGCTACAAATGAAGCAGCTAGAGGAAATCTCACACTGATTCTCTAAGTAGTCCAAGACTTATATTAAATGCCTTTGCTTGCCATGTAAATACAAATAATCCTCCTGCATAGCACTGACTCCAAATAAAACTAAAATATTACTGGGCATTGAAATATCACTAAGGATCGTTTTTGAAAATTGAATACGTAAAAATAATCCCAGGCTAGGTACCCAAAGCAAACCAGGCTAGACCTAATGAAAAATCAGATACATCGTCTTTACTCTTTCTGTTTCCTCTTTCATATTCCCTACTTCTTTCTCTCACTCTCCATTCCTTACTTTCTCATTTTCTTGAATTTTTAATGAAATATTAAAAAAAACCACCTTTTTTCTTCTGGCAATGCCTATTTGGATTTTTTTAACTTCATATTGTGGTTTGAATTTTCAAATTTCATCAAAATTTGTGCTTGCTGGATGCCTAAATTCTTTGAGACATTGCTTCTGGTGGATTATACAATTTGCCTAACTTCTCAATATAATACCTCAATTCTCTTTAAACTGGGAACGACTCTGATTTGCTTTGTTTTTAATAGTTTGCTTATGAGAGAAAAAACTTACCTCAGAATGTAGAATGTGATTCAATAAATCTATAGTCTCTCCTTTGAGAAACCCACAAATGTTGGTTTCTTTTCTTGATGGAGAAAGGAGTGTATTACCCTGAGCAATTTCCTACAACAATGGCCATTTTAAGGGACCAGAATCTACACAGTTTTCATTATGTCATTGATTGAATTTACCCTGCAATGAAAATTAATATAAGGAAATATAGGAGTAGAATGTTGTGGGGCTAAAACCTGTATAAAAACAAACGTACAAACCAAAAACTATAGTCTAGGAATATTCCAGAATTGCCAGTAAACTAATAATGACAATAGTGCTTTTGGTATAACTACTGTACAGTATTCATCTGAACCGAGCATGAGTCATGGCATTCTGACAATCCATGCCGAATTCGAAACACATTGGAACTATAATTTATAGTACAATAGAACTTAAGTCGCAGGCACATGTAGTCCAGCCTCTTTAAATATTCTATAAATAATAGCTCAGAGAGGCACAATTGACAATGAGCAGAGGCTGGATGATGAATCATCAAGTAGTTTAAGTAAAACCCTGCTTGATCAAATGCTTTGTTTTTAAACCACCTGCATCAGTGTCTGTTGTAGCAGGACAGATCAAATTGTTCTCGGGCTTTTTTCAAAAAAAGCAGACAGGCTTACAAATGACAAGTTTTATCATATTATGAAACTGATGCCAAACTGAAATGCTGAGCATGGTGTAACTGCAATTATCTGTGTTTGGGCCCAGGGTGGAGTGCCAGGCAATGCCAAATACAGGACTGATGTACATGATCAAGCTTGTATGGCTTTGGCTTGTTGACTTGTAATTGCATTTTGGTTTTCATGGCCTGGAGAATTCATTTTTCCTGCCCTCACTTCAGGAGTCTCTTTTGTTTATCCCACCAACCAGTTACCAGATGCTGCATCGACGAAGCTAATTAGCAGAGTCTCCTTCGGAAGCTGGGGCTTGCTGAGTGTGGTCATTAGAACAGACAGAAGTGTAGAGGCTGGGGACATCCTGAATGACACAGAAACTCCAGCAAATGCTCCTGTAGCCAAACCACATGGTGCAGGTGGCTGTGACCACACAATGGCAAAACGTCCACTCAGGTGAATACAAGACCTGGTCGTTTTTAATCTGGCATTTAATATGATGCCGAATAGTGGGTTGACTAACTTGTTCATTGCCCTGAATCACAACACAGACTAAAAGAGTTTTATTTTAATGTTAACTAGACATTTTGTTTAAACAGTTACAGACTGACATCACATATTAAATAATACATTTTAAACTAGTCATCTCCCCTTTCCCTTGGAGTATCCTATTTACTTTTAAAATGTTGTTATTAAAACTGATATTACTGTTGTCCTAAACCCTATTTAACACTACTTCTCATATGTTTTCTGTATTAGGGCCCCAAATTATCACTAGGCTGTCATTTTACCTTATAACATACTTTGTATCAATTCCTTGCTCATGTCCCTTCTCTACCTGCCACCTACACTGGTAGCTTCTGGAGGAATGGAGACAGAGATGCGTTCTAATTTATTTTTTTATCACTAGAATTCAGCACAAATCCAGTAACAATTGCTTAATAAACCAATGAATGAAGTTCCTGGGACCATAATATAATGACATATAGATAATTAGGAGATAATATTTTATCCAAAAGAAAAATTTTTGTTTTGTTAAAAAAAAAAAGCAAACAAACAACAACAAAAAATTAGATGTGAAGCTTTACTGTGATAACAATGGACTATACTGAAGGAGTTAATCCATAGGCGGACAGTCTGGACTTCACTATTATTCTGGAAAAAATACACTGCCCATTTACACAGAGGATGACCTCACATTCCATTAAAAAACAATCACCTCCAAATTAGTAAAACATGGATGGAAAATTTTATCTCTTGATGTCCATGAGTGATGTTGTTTTATATTTAAAATGAAAAGATATAAAGACCCATCAATTCTCATGACACTATTTATGAGTTGGTTCTTTGGTGATAGTGCAGTGCTTCCTCCATCTTGGCCTGAAAGTGAAAGTTTAAGTTGCTCAGTCATGTCTGACTCTTTGCGACCCCATGAACTATACAGTACATGAAATTCTCCTGGCCAGAATACTGGAGTGGGTAGCCATCCCCTTCTCCAGGGACCTTCCCAAAACAGGGAGTGAACCCAGGTCTCCTGCAGTGCAGGCAGATTCTTTACTGGCTGAGCCACAAGGAAAGCCCATCTTGTTCTAAACAACTAAATTTTCTGTTACATATGTTACAGGGGAAAAAAAAAGGGCACCATTTTGTTCAATAATTCTATTAATTACAAGGGCTGATCAGAAACTGTTTCTACTGTTTCTCCATCTATTTGCCATGAAGTGATGGGCCCAGATGCCATGATCTTAGTTTTCTGAATGTTGAGCTTTAAGCCAACTTTCACTCTCCTCTTTCACTTTCATCAAAAGGCTCTTTAGTTCCTCCTCACTCTCTGCCATAAGGGTGGTATCTTCTGCATATCTGAGGATATTGACATTTCTCCCAGCAATCTTGATTCCAGCTTGTGCTTCTTCCAGCCTAGTGTTTCTCATGATGTACTCTGCATATAAGTTAAATAAGCAGGGAGACAATATACAACCTTGATGTACTCCTTTTCCTATTTGGAACCAGTCTGTTGTTCCATGTCCAGTTCTAACTGTTGCTTCCTGACCTGCATACAGGTTTCTCAAGAGGTAGATCAGGTGGTCTGGTATTGCCGGGAGAAATATCAATAACCTCAGGTATGCAGATGACACCACACTTATGGCAGAAAGTGAAGAAGAACTAACAAGCCTCTTAATAAAAGTGAAAGAGGAGAGTGAAAAAGTTGCCTTAAAGCTCAACATTCAGAAAACTAAGATCATTGTATCCAGTCCCATCACTTCATGGCAAATAGATGGGGAAACAGTGGCTGACTTTATTTTTCTGGGCACCAAAATCACTGCAGATGCTGAATGAAGTCATGAAGTTAAAAGACACTTACCCTTGGAAGGAAAGTTATGACCAACCTAGATAGCATATTAAAAAGCAGAGACAGTACTTTGTCAACAAAGGTCCGTCTAGTCAAGGCTATGGTTTTTCCAGTAGTCATGTATGGATGTGAGAGTCAGACTATAAAGAAAGCTAAGCACCGAAGAATTGATGCTTTTGAACCATGGTGTTGGAGAAGACTCTTGAGAGTCCCCTGGACTGCAAGGAGATCCAACCAGTCCATCCTAAAGGAGATCAGTCCTTAGTGTTCATTGGAAGGACTGATGTTGAAGCTGAAACTCCAATACTTTGGCCCCCTGATGCAAAGAGCTGACTTATTTGAAAAGACCCTGATGCTAGGAAGGAGAAGTGGGTGGCAGAGTATGAGATGGTTGGATGGCATCACTGACTCAATGGACATGAGTTTGAACAAACTCTGGGAGGTGGTGAAGGACAGGGAGACCTGGTGTGTTGCAGTCTATGGAGTCGCAAACTGAGCGACTGAACTAATCAGAAATTGTTAGAACCTAAATTTCACTAGAATTTATGTTATATTATATTTATATATGTTATCATACTTCAGAAAGGGATAATTTAAATGAAATATGGTGCATCCATTTAATGAAACACAGTAGTGTCAAAATTATAAAGTAGGCTCCTATGAATGCACACATTACTTACATCTTATATGATTGGTAAAATATTAACCTGAAGAATATTATAAAAACCCATTAATGTAAATATACATATATATGTGTATATTTATTTATTTATGTATTGTGAAAAGTATGAAAGGATTCACACCAAACTGAAAATTTTAGTTACTTTTAGCAGCTGTCATTCCAGAGATGTTTTACATTTTTTCCTTTGTGTTTTTGAAATATCTGAGAGTTATGATTTAACAGAAAAATGCTGAAACATTTGTAACTTTTGAAAAAAACAATGCTATTGTGCTGCTAGGCACAAACACTGATTATAATATTCATTTACATGTTTTCTGTTCCTGTTCAAGTAGAGGCAAATTCATATCCCAAAGGTTTTTATAGTTCAGATAATTCAGTGTAATTTAGGTTGCCCAGTCTCATCTCTGTGCCCTGTTCAGGCTAACGGTAGGGAAACTTCTTATCTATTGTCTCTAGAGCCTCTGTTTTTCTCAAATTCTTCATTTTCAATGTGAGGCATAAGCCTCAAAGAGGGATTTGAAAGCCTAATGTATTTTTTTCACTCAGAAATGAATTTCCCTACCTGGTTCCTTTTAATTTTCTTCTTTTAGAGAGACTTATTTTTGCTATAACCCATCTTAGATACTTCCCTTATAGCAATCACTCAGAAACACCTGTCACTGTCAGTCAATCACAGGAATACAGACACTTAAAAGTGAATTATAAGTGAAATGGTGTTGTGATTGAAGTCTCTCAAACTGGGTATTATTTAAGGTTTTGAAAACTCAGCTATATTATTTTGTGACAATTCATACCTTCTAAACTCACTTGGAACTATCCTGAAACCAATGGATACATTTTACTCATTATCATAGCTCTGCAAATATGACTTGGTATCATTTTAGGAAAATAAACTTTGCTTCACATTCATTATTAATGGTGAATCTTGAATATTCATACAATCTATTTATCAGTATTCCTCCAAGTATTCTGTACGTCCTCTACACCTAAAGCAACTAGAAAAGGAAGAAATGAAGAACCCCATGGTTAGTGGAGGGAAAGAAATCTTAAAAATCAGGGCAGAAATAAATGCAAAAGAAACAAAAGAGACCATAGCAAAACTCAACAAAGCCAAAAGCTGGTTCTTTGAAAGGATAAATAAAATTGACAAACCATTAGCCAGACTCATCAAGAAACAAAGGGAGAAGAATAAAATCAACAAAATTAGAAACAAAAATGGAGAAATCACGACAGACAACACAGAAATACAAAGGATCATAAGAGACTATATCAGTAACTATATGCCAATAAAATGGACAACTTGGAAGAAATGGACAAATTCTTAGAAAAGTAAAACTTTCCAAAATTGAACCAGGAAGAAATAGAAAATTTTAACAGACCCATCACAACCATGGAAATTGAAACTGTAATCAGAAATCTTCCAGCAAACAAAAGCCCAGGACCAGACAGCTTCACAGCTGAATTTTACCAAACATTTAGAGAAGAGTTAACACCTATCCTACTCAAACCCTTCCAGAAAATTGCAGAGGAAGGTAAACTTCCAAACTCATTCTATGAGGCCACCATCAGCCTAATACCAAAACCAGACAAAGATGCCACAAAAAAGAAAACTACAGGCCAATATTACTGATGAACATAGATGCAAAAATCCTTAACAAAATTCTACACAGAACCCAACAACATATTAAAAAGACCATGCATCATGATCAAGTGGGCTTTATCCCAGGGATGCAAGGATTCTTCAATATCCACAAATCAATCAATGTAATATACCACATTAACAAATTGAAAGATTAACAACCATATGATTATCTCAGTAGATGCAGAGAAAGCCTTTGACAAAACTCAACATCCATTTATGATAAAAACCCTTCAGGAAGCAGGAATAGAAGGAACATAGCTCAACATAATAAAAACTATATATGACAAACCCACAGCAAACATTATCCTCAATGGTGAAAAATTGAAAGCATTTCCCCTAAAGTCAGGAATAAGACAAGGGTGCCCACTCTCACCACTACTATTCAATATAGTTTTGGAAGTTTTAGCCATAGAAATCAGAGCAGAAAAAGAAATAAAAGGAATCCAGATTGGAAAAGAAGTAGTAAAACTCTCACTGTTTGCAGATAACATGATCCTCTACACAGAAAACCCTAAAGACTCCACCAGAAAATTACTAGAGCTAATCAATGAATATAGTAAAGTTTCAGGATATAAAATTAACAGACAGAACTCCCTTGCATAGGAATACACTAACAATGAGAAAACAGAAAGAGAAATTAAGGAAACAATTCCATTCACCATTGCAATGAAAAGAATAAAATACTTAGGAATATATATATCTAAAGAAACAAAGGACCTATATATAGAAAACTATAAAACACTGATGAAAGAAATCAAAGATAACACAAATAGATGGAGAAATATACCATGTTCATGGATTGGAAGAATCAATATAGTGAAAATGAGTATACTACCCAAAGCAATCTATAGATTCAATGCAATCGCTATCAAACTACCAACAGTATTTTTCACAGAACTAGAACAAATAATTTCACAATTTGTATGGAAATACAAAAAACCTTGACTAGCTAAAGCAATCTTGAGAAAGAAGAATGGAACTGGAGGAAGCAACCTGTCTGACTTCAGGCTCTACTACAAAGCTACAGTCATCAAGACAGTATGGTACTGGCACAAAGACAGAAATATAGATCAATGGAACAAAATAGAAAGCCCAGAGATAAATCTATGTACCTATGGACACCTTATCTTCGACAAAGGAGGCAAGAATATACAGCGGAGAAAAGACAATCTCTTTAACAAGTGGTGCTGGAAAAACTGATTAACCACTTGTAAAAGAATGAAACTAGAACACTTTCTAACACCATACACAAAAATAAACTCAAAATGGATTAAAGATCTAAATGTAAGACCAGAAACTACAAAACGCCTAGAGGAAAACATTGGCAAAACACTCTCCGACATAAACCACAGTAGGGTCCTCTATGACCCACCTCCCAGAGTATTGGAAATAAAAGCAAAAATAATCAAATGGGACCCAATTAAACTTAAAAGCTTTTGCACAACAAAGGAAACTATGAACAAGGGGAAAAGACAGCCTTCAGAATGGGAGAAAATAATAGCAAACGAAGCAACTGACAAAGAATTAATCTCAAAAATATACAAGCAACTCCCTCAGCTCAATTCCAGAAAAATAAATGACCCAATCAAAAAATGCACCAAAGAACTAAACAGACAGTTCTCCAAAGAAGACATACAGATGGCTAATAAACACATGAAAAGATGCTCAACCTCACTTATTATCAGAGAAATGTAAATCAAAACCACAATGAGGTACCATCTCATGCCAGTCAGATTGGCTGCTATCCAAAAGCCAATAAGCAATAAATGATGGAGAGGGTGTGGAGAAAAGGGAACCCTCTTACACTGTTGGTGCGAATGCAAACTAGTACAGCCACTATAGAGAACAGTGTGGAGATTCCTTAAAAAACTGGAAATAGAACTGCCATATGACCCAGCGATTCCACTGCTGGGCATACTCACTGAAGAAACCAGATTTGAAAGAGATGCTTGTAGTCCAATGTTTATCACAGCACTGTTTATAATAGCCAGGACATTGAAGCAACATAGATGTCCATTAGCAGACGAATGGATAAGGAAGCTATGGTACATATACACAATGGAGTATTACTCAGCCATTAAAAAGAATACATTTGAATCAGTTCTAATGAGGTGGATGAAACTGGAGCCTATTATACAGAGTGAAGTAAGCCAGAAAGAAAAACACCAATACAGCATGCTAACGCATATATATGGAATTTAGAAAGATGGTAATGATAACCCTGTATGCGAGACAGAAATGAGACACAGATGTATAGAACAGTCTTTGGACTCTGTGGGACAGGGTGAGGGTGGGGAGATTTGGGAGAATGGCATTGAAACATGTATATTATCATATGTGAAATAGATCGCCAGTCCAGGTTCAATGCGTGAGACAGGGTGCTCGGGGCTGGTGCACTGGGATGACCCAGAGGGATGGGATGGGGAGGGAGGTGGGAGGGGGGTTCAGGATGGGAAACACATGTACACATGGCTGATTCATGAAAATGTATGACAAAAACCACTACAATATTGTAAAGTAACTAGCCTTCAATTAAAATAAATAAATTTATATTAAAAAAAAACTTTGCTTCACATTCATTATTAATGGTGACATCTTGACTATTCATACAATCTATTTATCAGTATTCCTCCAAGTATTCTGTACTTCCAAACATATCTTCTATAGGAAAACTATTAAGACATTCTTTCTAGTACTTTTATGTCTATGGTTCCAAAAATAACTGTTCCCATGTTAGCCCAGGGATATACCATGTCTTTCTTATTATCATAGTTCTTGGCTTGGAGAGGTCATAGCCAATAACTACCTGCTGGTATAAAGAAAATGACTGAATTCAGTGGGACTAAAAATGAGGTGTCCTTATTTGAGAATCTGGAATTTTACAACTGACATACTATAATGTAAGGGGCCCTGCTATCCACTCTAGGAAAAAACGATTCTAATTTAAACTAGGTAAGGAACATATATTTGAGATGCCAAACTGGAGATATCATGCCTTTAGTATCAGTGCGTGCTATGGAAGGACCTCTCTGCAGAGACTATACAAGTCTATGTCTGTCTGTGGACACAATCGTGCTTTCGGCACAAGGAGAATGAAGGGAATGTATGCTACTTAAAATGCTAACGTGCTCAGTCTAATTTAAAGTGCTGATAAGTCTATGAAAGTCTATGATAAGATGAATGGGAAATAAATTCTTGACCAGATTAGAATCTTGAAGAAACTGTCAGTCAAACACTACTTGTCATGCACTGAGTTGATTAAATTCATATAATCTTACACATACATGAATATAATGAATGCAAATTTTACTCCATGAAGCCCAAATTAATAAACAGAATGAATATAACTTCATTTCATAGAATTATACAGAACAGATATAAAATGGCCAACAATTCAAGTATATTATATCTTTGGAATGTTTATCATTAATAACAGTATATTTTTATTAAAATATGGGTTGTGAACGATGCTAAATACTGCAGGCATCATTAATTTTCTGTCACAGTATATAATAAAATTTAAAAAGGCAGTAAGTGACCTGACACAAGCCTTTCTTACCAGCCAGCTGTTAATTTCTAGATGAAATAATACATTCTCTCAATTATGTTTTGCCTGGGAATAAAGAAAGCAATATGACTAAACAAGAAAATTAAATATGTCATTAATTGTAGGAAATGTTATTCCATGACTAATTCCCTCATTTTGAGAGCCTTTAGTATAGTGAGTTGTGGTAATACTTGCTTAAAAAATTATCTGAGAAGTGCTGTTCTCACTTTTCTTAATTAAGTGGTTAAAATAATCTATAAGACCTTTCATGTATTATACTTGAATCCTTCTCTATCACTACTGTTAAATTTATTCATTTTTATATTCACTTTCTATGGCTCTTTAAAAGTTCCAAAAAAAAATGAACTTGAAAATTTTACCTGATATTTTAAAACACTACTTGACTATGGGGGCTTTTTAAGATTAAAATATAAAGTACTTATTAAGACTGCTTTGTTAAGATTGGTTTATATAAAAAAGACCTAGTTAACTTATCCATATAGGAGGAAGAGAAAAATAGCTCTAATGCTATCACTTTTTAGACAGTATTTCTTGCAACATGTCCAGGCTTTCCTACATAAGTGAAAATCCCCCAAGCAGTTCTATAGAGAACAACAATAATTTTAATAAAACATAGAAACAAAAAACCAAACAAAATGGGTATCATTCTCTAAAGCCCCACCATCTATATGAACCCTTTCTGTGGCCTGTCAGCAGTGAGAAATGATTAGCCTCAGCAATAGAAATTTTAGCACATATTTAAAATTTTAATCTCTTACTTTCCCTTATGTGACTCTATTTTGCCTTTTAGATTCAAAGTTTTGCCAGACACTGTTTCATCTGGTTGAATTTGATAGTCTGTATGAGCAGTTCATGACTCTAACTAAAATTGTTTGGCTTGTTTCACAGAAAAGTCTCAATTCATCAGTCACGAGATTTCCAATTCCAGGTCATAGTGTATAATCTAGGCTAAATGTGAGTGATGTTTCTTTCAAGAAAAGGACTTCACCAGTGAAAAATCTCCAAGACAATTATTTCCTTCTGCATTTTTTGGTATATTGTCACTTTGCCAAATTGCAGCCAGAAGAGAAGATAAAGAATTGAGCAGTACACACAGACATCACCGTCTAAACCACCTTCTTGAAGGTTAATTCCTAAACCTATAACATTCCTGCTGTTTGCCAGGAAACTAGGACTCCAGGGCAGAAGAGGAAGGAACCAAGCTGATAGGGAAAAGTAGCTGCAAATCTTTCAGAAATAGTAAAAACAGCAACAACAACAAAAAAGACCTCACATGGTAGTCTATCACAATATACAAACCATCCGTAGCTAATAAGTAAGTGTGGTGAAACATTTTGGAAATAAAACTTGCAGAGTCTTCTTTTTTCAGTAGATGTAAATAATTTTTTTATATTCTTTATACTATGAGGCAGACTCAAAACAAATATTTCTTTTCTATGTTTTGATCAAAGCCAGGGCTTTTGTTTGTTCACCCTAAAGTAGAGATATTCTAACTAAGAATTTAATGACTTTCCAATTTGGTGAGTAAAAGTATCATTAAACAAGTACTTACTACATATTTAGTGTAAGATGTCATGGGCACTATAGAGTTACTGAGTCTAATAGTTTTAAGGGTAGGTCCTCAGACGGTAAAGAATCTGCCTGCAATATAGGAGACCTTGGTTCGAACCCTGGGTCAGGAAGATCCCTTGAAGAAGGGAATGGCTACCCACTCCAGTATTCTTGCCTGGAGAATTCCATAGACAGAGGAGCCTGGTGGATTACAGTCCATGGTGTTGCAAAGAGTTGGACATGACTAAGCAATTAATGCAAACACACACACACACACACACACACACACACACACATTTTATAAATACAAGCTTTTACCCATTAAATATTACTAGATACAGAAACTCTGTGTTCCTTTTCCTACTTTGTCTCCAGTGAGGATATGCCTGGCACATACAAGACACCCAGAAAATTCTTGTAGAAGGAATAAATGTGTCCCCTCCTTGTAGAATCTGTTGGGAATTTTTTTTCCTTCAGATTTTAAACATTTTTAAAAGAACATTTTAGTGAAAAATACATGAAAACATTTTTATGTTAGAATTCTCTAACATATAAATATACAGAATTCTCTAGTATGTAAATGGAAATCTGCTGTAACATGACATACCTGGGTTATAGCCTAAAAGCTTTTGTATGGATATGACTACCTTACAAAGGAAAAAGTTTCTGAGTTTCTCTTTGAACAAGCCTAGTGGTGATATTCAAGAGGAAGTCACCTACTTTGAACTAAATTTCTTGTATTCCTCCTCCAATCTTCTCCCACAAGGCTAAAAAATATTAGAAAAAATAGAAAAGCCAAAAAAGACTGCCTCCAGTTCCAAGTGGGATATGGCTGTGGGAGAGTGAACAAAGGACTAAGGGCAGACAGGGCACAATTACCCATCATTTACTCTCTCTCTCCAAACAGAAGTGATTGCCATTAATATCATTAGATTTGTGCCCAAACCCACATTATTAGCAAAGCACAATGCTAATGTGACTAGATGATCACCAAAGACTGATGTCTTTATGTGCGTTTCACATAAGCACTGCTGATCTCATTTCCTCAACAGGGGGTCGGGGGGTGGGGGGGAGGCCTTGCTTGGTAACGCCTGCCTAAGCACATCACCAAATAACCAGAAATTGTGCCAACTAAAAAGGAAAAATAGATCATCACATAACACATAAGTTAGACATGTAAGACTATATATGCATGTACTCATATGGATAATATATGTATATCATATGAAATAGTCTCTTACATTATGAAACAAATCCAACAGCTATATTGCTGTGTTATTTCCAAATTCCTTTTTCTCTCACAAATGTCTGACTGAGCACTCTTTTTAACTTGCTTTAAGAAACTGTCAAAGGAGAATTAATGTGGTGGTAATGAACTAATGAAGTGATAGAAGCTGTCATTGTTCATTATTTTTCATGTACATATAACCAGATTTTGGCATACAGAAACAGAAATTGCCTTGAAAATTTTATTTTGAATTTGAATAGTGACTATAACATATTAAGTTTCCCTAAAACTCTGCAGATTCCTTGGACTAATCCACTAATCTAACTTGAAAGATTACTTTAAGGTTTTTGAATGCTACTGATTTACCAGAGGCTTCATGAACCATGACCTTTTTCTTTAGGAAAAGTGTATTTAAAAAATAAAATTGAGCTCCAAGCAACCATCCCCAAATTTTCTGTTGTAGACTAATTTTGTCACATCAAATTTTACCCAAAGAAAGTGGAACATTAATGAAACTTGGAAATATGTTTTACTTTGTTCTTATGATATTTGACCTCTATAAAATAAAAAGGAGCCTTGAAAATGAAATAAAAGAAACAATGTGGGAATAGAGAAAAGAAATCAGCCAAAAGACTTACCATTTCTCATGATTGTCCTTACCTGCACTGAGGACAGATATAATAAAGCAAATTAGCTTCAACTAGATTTCAAAAAAATATTAAAAACCAGCATATGCTGAGAAATGACTTAATACAGAGAATTGTGTTAAGCCTGACAACTAGCATTCAAGGACTTCTCATTAAGGTGGAGAGATGTCAAAAGCTTCTTAATACAGCTATCTATATCCATATTATAGATTTATATATGTTAATATCCTCAGTTCAGTTCAGTTCAGTGGCTCAGTCGTGTCCAACTCTTTGAGACCCCATGAACCACAGCACGCCAGGCCTCCCTGTCCATCACCAACTCCCGGAGTTCACCCAAACCCATGTCCATTGAGTCAGTGATGCCATCTGACCATCTCAACCTCTGTCATCCCCTTCTCCTCCTGCCTTCGATCTTTCCCAGCATCAGGGTCTTTTCAAATGAGTCAGTTCTTCGCATCGGGTGGCCAAAGTATTGGAGTTTCAGCTTCAACATCAGTCCTCCCTTACTAAAGGAGCCAAAACTAAATGACAGATGGATATAGAGATTAGTAAAATTTCAGGGGCTTCCATGGTAGCTCAGCTGGTAAAGAATCTGCCTGCAATGCAGGAGACCTGGGTTTGATCCCTGATTTGGGAAGATCCCCTGGAAGAGGGCACGGCCAACCACACCAGTATTCGTGTCTGGAAAATCCCATGAACAGAGGAGCCTGGCCAGCTACAGTACATGTGGTCACAAAGGGTTGGACATGACTGAGCGACTAAACATACAGCACGATTTCAGGAAGGAAGTAGACATTGATCTGGACTTTTAAGATACAACATAAGAAAATGCTAAAAATGACAGTCATTTTGACCATCACTGCCTTCTACTGTTTATCTCAGGGTTGCACGAGACTGTTGTATGATACTTATATCATGCTTGTGTTAATAAATAATAACCTCTTTCTGAACACTTGCTGCTGCTGCTAATTTGCTTCAGTCGTGTCCACCGACTCTGTGCGACCCCATAGATGGCAGCCCACCAGACTCCCCCATCCCTGGGATTCTCCAGGCAAGAACACTGGAGTGGGGTGCCGTTTCCTCCTCCAATGCATGAAAGTGAAAAGTGAAAGTGAAGTCACTCAGTCGTGTCCGACTCTCTGCTACCCCATGGACTGCAGCCCACCAGGCCCCTCCATCCATGGGATTTTCCAGGCAAGAGTCCTGGAGTGGGGTCCAAGTCACATTTGCAATATTCTTAGTAAGTGCAGAAAGTGAATCCAGGGTTCCTATTGCTTTCATGTAACCTGAATGCCTGTGTGGAGGTTGGTTTAGGCTGGAGTTAGTTTCTCCTAGAGGAAAGAGACTGGATTAAGTATCTGGAGATCCTTCCAGCTGTGTAATTATTTTGTATTGATTTTAATTATCCACAAAGCATGAAACTGCTGAGAGCTCTGATTCCAAAGCTACTACCTAAATGTTGCAGAGTCCTACCCTTTCCCCTGCTAATTCAGTTCCCCTGTCTTTACGGGAAAATTAATGCTGCAGATAAAGCTTTAGGTAGCATTTGTCTTTTAACAGTGAAAATAAAGAACTGAAATTCCTAACAGTAAGATTTAAGTTTAGAAGCTTCCTGTGTAAGTTCAAAAGGTGACTTTGATCCCAGGTGTCTAGAAAAACAAGAATATGAAAAGCCACATTCTCTTTAATAACGCATAGTTCACATTTACATTTAAATGAAATATCCTTTGAAATGCTTTCTTTTATATCAAACTATTCAACAGCTGACTTTATAGTTTTTTTTTTTTTAAACCTAGTTAGAAGTTTCTTGCCACAGTAAGAAATTCAGCAGTACCACAGATCTTAAGGCATTCCATATGTTGTCATTCTTTACTTGCTCAGTTGTATCCAACTCTCTTGCGACCCCATGGACTGTAGCCTGTCAGGTCCTCTGTCCATGGAGTTCTCCAGGCAAGAATACTGGAGTGGGTTACCATTTCCTCCTCCAGGAGATCTTCCTGACCCAGGGATTGAACCTGCGTCTCCTGCACTGGCAGGTGGATTCTTTACCTACTGAACCCCAGGGAAGCCCACATATGTCTACATCATTCAGCAACTGCCTGATGGATGCTCTCTTGAAGCAACAGATGTTTACACACAAAACATTCTTTTTTTTTTTTTTCTATAAATTCTGAGATCTACCAAGAATAGCATTAGCCAAAATACTGTTTCGTTTTAGTGATTCTTCAGTAAGGTATCCTTGATCTTCGGCAATTTCTAATCTGCTAATTTGTTATCATTAGGATCTACAAAAACAACCTAGGTGTGAGTTACACAAAGTTAGCAGCTGTTCCCATAATGTTACTGTGGCAGAGTTACACTGTCTGGATAGCTTAGATTTAGGCCTGTGGTCCAATCTGTCAACTTCTTTCAAAATTATTTTTTAATTTGTGTTATGAGTAAATCATGAATGATGAGTCACAGGACTTCATAACATTTACTTTACTGATGAAATATTCTTTTCTATAATTTAGTATGCCTGGCATGCTTATGTGTATGTGTATCTGTGTGTACATTTTAGGACCTTTTTTTTTATATTTCCTCGCACCTGTGCAAATAGATGGAGGGTCATTATCCTAGGTGCTATGTCCATAGAAGCCACAGAGTAAAAAAGGCATTATAATAGCAACAAAACACTCCAGAAGTAAATCTAGTGAACTGTGGCTAATTCATAGTTTATGGTGAGGCTTCCTTATCAGTGGAGCCACATTTCTCAATTCCTTTCCCACAACTAGCTTTATCCTATTAAACCCAGAGAGAAGGCTGAGTCTTCAGACATGGCTGACTGAGTACTAGCATGATTAGGACTTACTTCCTGAAGGCTGTCTGATGTTATATATTGGCTTTGTGTCCTATTTTCCTAAAGAACAGTGCCAAAGGAGAAACAAATAGAAGGAAAAGATGGAAAGGAAGAGTGAGGAGAGAGATGCCAACGATTCAGCTGCTGTAAGAATGGCAGAAAGAAAGAAGAAAAGACAGGAGTGCAAAAATGATTTTTAGTCCTTGCTCTGATTCTTTCAATTATAGTTCAAAGACTCCCAGTTCCAAATCTTTATATCTACTGTTAACTGCCTCACCTTCACATCCCCTCACACGGTCAGCGTCACATTAGCTCCATAAAATTATCTCAGCAATCCCAGTCACATCTGCTCTTTCCCCAGTAACTGGAAAATCATATCTAATTACCCTCAATCGCATTCAAAATATAGGTATTAGAGAGCTTTAGCTTTCAGAGAACCAAGAATTGCTAGGTAGTTCTTTTTTTATCAACATTTTAATGTTTTATTTTATTCTGAATAATGTTTCAGCTTTAGAGGACTACAGAATTTTCCAGAAAATAAGGCTTTTTGTTTAAAAGGTTCTGAAGGATGATGAGAATTTATAATTATTACTAACTCCTTAGAAGATGGCATAAAATCACTTTATCTTTTAATTCCAGTTTGAAGGTAAGAAGCTGCTCATAAAAGAAGGCTATTCTATTTAAGTAATTGTTCAGCACAACTTACCTTAATTTACTTGTCTTTGTAATATAGCCACATCTCTCATATGCATCATGATGGTTCGTTCAATACAAGTACTAAAAATACTACCACTAATTATATTTCTGTGATAATCCTCTATGTAATTCCAATAATTCAAGGTATTTCATTATTGTTTGTTACTAGGATAAATATCTCATTTATTCTCAAATTATAATATTTAAAAGCTCCAAAGGCATCCTCTCAAGAAATAAATAGTTGGTAACAGAATAAAGAAGGGTATCAAAGCATTCTCATTGTTCTTTCCTTTTTCCAAAAGCCCAAATGAGTCACACCCATAGGTCCAGAATCAAAGACTCTTGGAGATGAAGTCCAAACTCTATATTAATCACAACATAATATACCACTCAAGTTGGTCCCCCTCAGCTTGACTAAACTTTACACAGTTATCTTCCTGACTTGAAGCTGTCTTTGAAGCTGTAACTCAAAGTTATTGTCCCTTTATCTCTCTTTTACTACTTGTACCATGCATGCACACAGTCCGACTCTGTGACCCCATGAACTGGAGCCTGCCAGGCTTTTCTGTCCATGGGATTTCCCAGACAAAAATACTGGAGTGGGTTGCCATTTCCTTCTCCAGGGGATTTTCCTGACCCAGAGATCGAAATTCCATCTTTTGTGTCTCCTGAATAGGCAGGCAGATTTTTTTTTTTTTTTTTAACCATTGGCGCCATCTGGGAAGTCCTTTAGAAAATATATCATTGTAAAATCTTTCTCTGCTTCTGTAAAATGTAAATATCTTTAAAAGGTCCTTGCCAGTTTTACAACCCAGAAATGACCTGAAAGTCAAGCCTTTGAAATCTAGACATCCAGGAAGACAGTTGTTCAGTTGCTAAGTCATGTCTGACTCTTTGTCACCCCATGGACTGTAGGAAGACAGTACCTGTATCTTTCTGTGTCTGTAGGAACGTAAGTCACTAAATTGATTCAGTTGTGCCCGACTCTTTGAGACCGTATGGACTGTAGCCCTTCAGGCTTCTCTGCTCATGGGGATTCTCCAGGCAGGAATACTGGAGCGGGTTGCCATGCCCTCATCCAGGGGATCTTCCCAACCCAGGGATCAAACAGGTGTCTCTCACATCTCCTGCATTGTCAGGTGGGTTCTTTACCACTGGTGCCACCTGGATAAATCCAATTAGCAAACAAAGGTGGGCTGAGAGACTTCCACCCCACCTTTTAAAACTCTCCTGCCCTTTGTTTTCCTTGGATTAGAGCTCAGACTGAGACCTGGCCTCTCTCTCCTGTTGCCATAGCTTTGAATTAGGCTTGCTTATGAAAAGATCCCAGACTGGGTTACATTCAGAGAAAATTATTTTCCACATCCACTAATACAGAATTAACCTTTACTATTACTTAGTAACACAAAGGGCTTCCCTGGTGGCTCAGATGGTAGAGAATCTCCCTGCAATGATGGAGACCTGGATTTGATCTCTGGAGGGGTAAGATCCCCTGGAGAAGGGAATGGCTACCCACTCCAGTATTCTTGCCTGGAGAATTCCATGGACAGAGGAGTCTGGTGGGCTACAGTTCATGGGGTCACAAAGAGTCAGACACGACTGAGCAACGGACACACACACCCACACACAGTAAACACAAAAGTTGGAAGAGACCCTGGTGCTGGGAAAGACTGAGGGCAAGAGAACAGCCAAAAGACTTTAGAGCAACCTTCATGAATAATGTGACCACGGCCACCCAGGAGATGAGATGTTTCTGGTGTCATCATAGGAAGGCGTAATCTCCCCATTCCTGTCCTGCTGTTCAGATACAGAATTCAAATTATCTAGGTCCAGAATGTACCATCTTTACATCTTACATTTTAAATTTGTCTGATGTTCAATTTTAGTTAGTGGTGTATTTTTTTGTTTTGTTTTGTTTTGTTTTTTTTGTTTTTTTTTTTTTTAAATTCTCCCTGCCCTTAATTCACTGGAAAAGCAACCAAATCTAAATTTAAAAGTCAGGCATGATTTCTATGGCATACAAGCCAGAGTATGGTCCTTTGGTCTTTCATGGCTTGGTTACCAACATGTAAAATGACTTGTTAGAATTCACAAATTCAAGATACTCTTTCCCTCCAAGAATGTAGGCTTCCTGCAGCTGCTCCTTGTGCTTATTATATTCTCCAGTTGTATATCAACTTCAGAGGAAGTCTTACATTCTTTCTGCAGTAAATTTCAGTGTGTGTGCTCAGATGCTTAATCATGTCTGACTCTTTGCGACCTCATGGACTGTAGCCTGCCAGGCTCCTCTGTCCATGGGATTCTCCAGGCAAGAATACTGGAGTGGGTTGCCATTCCCTTCTCCAGGGCATCTTTCTGACCCAGGGATTGAACCCGCATCTCTTATGTCTCCTGCATTAGCAGGCAGGTTCTTTACCACTAGTGCCACGTGGGAAGTCTCAGTGTACCTTTTTGAAAAACAGGTCATATTAATATTTAATTATAAACATATTTAGCTATTTAATTTCTTACTTCAATATCTAGCTTTTTTTTTTTTTTCCTTACCACATAAGCAATTAACCCATGTTTTGACTGGGTGACAGATTTTTAATTCCAGATAGGAGATAAAACCAGTGTTTTAATATCTCAATTCCTGTTTGTTCAGATGACTTCTAGGTCTTTCACAAATGGAGTGTATTGATACTGATTTTGGGTCAGGCAGTCAAGTTAGCATCAACATTAGAAAGAAATACACTACTGCTTTTTCTCATCCCAAAGGATGAGAAACATCCCAAAATGTTTGTCCTGAAGATCAAACATTCTATAAATTTTATTCAAGCCTATTTACTCAATCAAAATGTATTCAAGGTTCTTTCACCTGAGAAACCATGGCCAATAAGACATGCAAACTATTTTCCTTATTGATTACCATCAATTTCTTCTAATAAATTTCCTGTTTCTGGAAAGAATCAAACACAAATCAGACACATTTCTTTAAATCTTAATTCCATCCCTTCCCATCTCATTTTTTCCTCTTGAAGAAGCAAAACAAGCATTAACAAAAGAAAACTTGCCTTATAGATATGTTAAAAAATTTCTGTGATGGAAGTTTATGAGAGTATTTATAAAGTATTAAACTATCCCTAAAATGGATTGTCTCCCAGGGGATCCAAAACATGAGGTGGAGAATGTTTGACCCTTTCTACTGTTCCAAATGGAATCTGTACTAGAAAAATTGTAATACACTTCCCCATGGTCTTAACTTGACAACTGGTTTAGATGGCAAAGAAATGGTTCCTCAGGAAACAGGATATTTAAATTTAAATCAAAATAATTTTTTATATTGCTAGATTCAAGGATTTAGAAGCCATAAGAATAATTTTCTTGAACTACGCTTGATGCATATGACAAAAATTTTATTTATAAAGTTATATGTACTTTTTTCAACTTTTTTCACTTTCCCTCTCCAAACTTTAGTCTTCTTTCTTCAAGTCACAGTTTCTTTGAGGCTCTCTAGCTCAACCAACAAATTCTTTTGAGAACAGCCAAACACAGAAGTTGACACACTGCGGTCAAGATTGCTCCAAAATTCATCACACGGGTTCACGTAAACTATATGCAACTCAACCCCAGAGTATAAGATAAGATGGGAGAAGAGAGACGAGTAAATTATATATGACCTACATATACCTTCATAGGCATATCCTTAATGCAAAGAAAAGTCAAAAATATTATTGAACTTGATTGGTAAAGAAGTTCCACAAAAATCAAACAATTTTCAATGATACTAAGAGTGATGCCTAATAACCTTTATAATTATGAAAGTCTTGATATGACAGACATTTGCTTTACGTAGAATTAAAAAAAGTTATTTTTACATGGGCAAGACTTTCTTAATTTTGTGTTTAAGAGTTTGTTAGCCTATAATTGAAGTAAGGAAATAAAATGAATCAGCTTTAATATAAAAACTGTTTTAGTAGAATTCAATGAACTACCTCTTATCCAAGTCAATAGAATGTATAATTTTGTATAATCTTTGATTTATATTGATAAGAATTGATAGGATTTAAATCAGAACTAAGTAGAGTTCTCATATTGTTCCCCAAAGGCAACTGAAAAAAAAAATGAAGACAGTCAGATAAAAAAAATAAATGGTAGCTATAAAATTAAACAAAGTGTTATTTCCATGTGCTGTTAATATTTACACAAAATTTCATGTAGTAAACTTAACTTGAAGTGGATTTTCCTTTTCAAATAAAATTGAAATCAAAATATTTTAAACTGACAGCTTAATTATAAATCACATTACCACAGGGATCCTTTTAAAATTAGTATGTTTGCAAGAGTAGGCAAATTGGGGGACAAAAATAGCTTTGTGAGTGTTTTAAAACAAACACAATTGACATTCAATATAATCTTATGAGGTAAATACAACATACTGACATACCTCCCACGAATACATAGGAGGAAACTGAGGAACAGAAAGCATAAAGGCAGCAGGCATACTCTCCTAGTTGCCACTATCAAGCTAGTGTACAATTACTACAATTGCTTTCTCATTAGGGGGATCATTATGCTAATAAACAAATAAATAAGAGAAAACCTAACCCAACTCTAAAATTTGGATATTCAGGTTAAATTCTTAAGATATTATAGATTTGGAAGAAGAATCAAGTTTGGCCTCTCTCAATTTCACAAACAGGGGCATAAGTCGAAACACCACTAAGGATAAAAGAAAAAATAAAAGAAACATCTGCTTCATTGACTAGTTTAAAACCTTTCACTCTATGGATCACAACCAACTGTGGGAAATTCTGAAAGAGATGGGAATACCAGACACTTAACCTGTCTCCTGAGAAACTTGTATGCAGGTCAAGAAGCAACAGTTAGAACTGGACTTGGAACATGGACTGGTTCAAAATTGGGAAAGGGGTACGTCAAGGCTGTATATTGTCACCCTGCTTATTTAACTTATAGGCAGAGAACATCATGAGAAATGCCAGGCTAGATGACTCACAAGCTGGAATAAAGATTGCCAGGAAAAATATCAATAACTTCAAATATGCAGATGAAACCACCCTTAGGGCAGAAAGTGAAGAGGAATTAAAGAGCCTCTTGATAAAGGTGAAAGAAGAGAGTGAAAAGGCTGGCTTAAAACTCAACATTCAAAAAAATAAGATCAAGGCATCTGGTCCCATCACTTCATGGCAAATAGCTGGGGGGGAAAATGGAAATAGTGACAGAGTTTATTTTCTTGGTCTCCAAAATCACTGCAGTGACTGCAGCCATGAAATTAAAAGATCCTTGCTCCTCAGAAGAAAAGCCCTGACAAACCCAGACAGCATATTAAAGAGCAGAGACATCACTGCCAACAAAGGCCCATACAGTCAAAGCAACAGTATTTCCAAGTAATCACGAACAGACAAGAGAGTTGGACCATAAAGAAAGCTGAGCGCTGAAGAATTGATGTTTTTGAACTGTGGTGTTGGAGAAGATTTTCAAGAATCCCATGGACTGCAACGAGATCAAACTAGTCAGTCCTAAAGGAAATCAACCGTGAATATTCATTGGATGGACTGATGCTGAAGCTGAAGCTTCAATAAATACTTAGGCCACTTGATGCAAAGAGCCAACTCACTGGAAAAGACTCTGATGCTGGGAAAGTTTGTGGGCAGGAATAGAAGTGGGTAACAGGGGATGAAATGGTTGGATGGCATCATCAACTCAATGGACACGAGTTTGAGCAAACTCCAAGAGAGTAAAGGACAGGGAAGCCTGGTGTGCTGCAGTCCATGGGACCTCAAAGAATCAGACACGACTGAGTGACTGAACAAGAACAACAAACACACTGGGAGACTCAGCCACACACAGACACGATAATATCCATAGAATCATCTTTGTCAAGCCATGTCAAATTTTGTGAATTCCTACAGAAAGTGGCCCCAGTGCTAGCTCATCCTACATGGATGGAGAGGTGGCTCCAGAAAATAAACTCTGCTTTTACCAACATTACCTCTCCTGAAAGCTCAGTTCTCTTTTTGGTTAGATTAGGGCAGCCACTGCATGACAGGCACACTTTGCCCCCCAGAGCTCCTCTCCAGTAAAAGGCAGCATGAGATAAATCGGCCCACCTCTACTGAAGAAAGGTGCCAACAAGAGACAGAACAAGTGAAACTGGTACAAGTCTGTTAGAATTCTCAAAGCAAAACCGTGATATTAACTCCCAAGATGAACAACAAATAAGCCTCCATAATGGGCACATGCTCATTCACTCACTTCCATGGCACCGATTGGAATTCTCAAGACACGGGTTGAAGTCCTCGGTTCTACGCGCAGAAGCAAGCTCCAACTGGGATCTTAGTTCAAATCTGTCTCGCACGACACCTTATGCTGTGGCTTTACTTGTTAATCACTTTAGCCTTCAGCCAATGAAGAGATAAACTGAATTCAGTAGGTCAAAAGCTGGTTGTATCACTTATACCTTCTGACTGCTCAGTCCTCTACCTGGGTGGATTAGGGTAGCCATCTGCACCCCCGCAAGAGCTCTTCTCCCTCCTACAGAGAGCTAAACATCAGATCAACTGGCCCACCTCTATGACAGAAAGTAGGTGGCAGCTCTACAGCATAACTAAGTTCACAGTCTTGGAAAATATTTTCATTCTGTCCTTTAGCCATTTTTAGCCTATAATAGCAACAGAGACGTCAAGCACCTTTCCCAAATCTAATGACCATTTTAGGCTTCACAGCTTAGTGCTATTTCTAAAAGTTTCTTAGTCATTAGCTCTATTTCCCCCAATTCCTGACTTTTCTGTCTTCTATGTTAATTTTTCTTTAACTTCTCACCTCCATCCTCCCCGGCTAGCATTTGGTCTTGTTTGAAAATGTTTTCTGATAAATTTCCACCTGTGCCTCCAGTTTTTCAATATCAGCTTTCCTTATAGGATTTCATTCTTTTTTTACAAATAGGTATACCTAATATGCAGAGAAGGCAATGGCACCCCACTCCAGTATTCTTGCCTGGAAAATCCCATGGACGGAGGAACCTGGTAGGCTACAGTCCATGGGGTCGCTAAGAGTCAGACACAGCTAAGCGACTTCACTTTCACTTCTCACTTTCATGCATTGGAGAAGGAAATGGCAACCCGCTCCAGTGTTCTTGCCTGGAGAATCCCAGGGACGGTGGAGCCTGGTGGGCTGCTGTCTATGGGGTCGCACAGAGTCAGACACGACTGAAGCAACTTAGCAGCAGCAGCAGCATACCTAATATGTCTCTCTCTGAATTATCAATGAGCACCTGTAAGTCAGCATAAAACTGTACATATTTAGAATAATGAAACCAGTTTCTCATAAAGATAATCTTACATAAAAATTGGATTTCTAAAGCATCCCAAGAAATTGCTGGAGTTCAGCATACAGTTAGGGACCAAAAGCAGCCTGGTGATGACAGGAGCAAGTTCCACTCAACTCACTAGCGGTAAGGACAGAAGTGGTCACATAAGGGTATATGAGAGGTCAGAAAAGAGAGAAAGTTTCCGGATGCGGGGTGATGTACAAAAATGAGAGGCTTTGGGAGCCCTAGCCGTGGCATGGAGAACACGTGGGTTCTGAGGGGTTCCGAGGGGCTGCTATAGTATTGACATCATTTTGAAGATGAGACTCAGAAATATGAAAATTGGGTAATAAACAAGCAGCAAGCATCTGTATATTGCTTAAAAAAAATTCCTGTGCTGGGGGGTCAGGGTGAGAGGAAGGCTCAAGAGGGAGGGGATATATGTATACTTAAAGCTGATTCCCCGTGCTGTACAGCAGAGACCAACACAGCACTGTAAAGCAAATATCCTCCAATTAAAAAAAAAATCCCTGTGACACTAAAGATATATTAATGTTTTCCTACAAATGAAACAGTGTTTAGCATATCTGTGCTATAGAATCACATATTAAATTTTCCATTCGAATGAAGATATTGAACACCTCTAAGTTCACACTGCTATTAACAGATGGATAAGAAAATATGTTTCTACTCTGTCAAGAATATATAAAATATATTTAATAGTAAACATCTCAGGGAGATTATCATGTTGCTGATACCTACATGGTTATTACATTTTTGCTCTTGACATATTATCTCTATTTGCTTCTCGAAAATGATTAAGATTCATAGTTATTTTCTGTTATTTATGAATTCTCTAGAAATATACTTTTGCTTTTTGTTTCTTCCATTGCTTAGTTATGCTATCATAGTAAAATTAAATTTGATTTTAAATTTTTAATGAAGTTAAATATTTTATACATAGTCATAAAAAGAAATATACAGATGTTTTATTGAGAATATATCTATTTCTCCTAATGAAAGAAACACCTTACTTTTGATCCAGAAATACTATGGCAAATCTTTAACAATGAGAAGAAATCTGTTCTCTGGCTTATTTATTGAATATCATTAGTTCTGTACACATAGTAGTATCACAAGTTAAGTATGCACATAACCCATGAGAAAAATGCAGCAATATTAGATGCTTCCAGAAACAAAGCTTTTTCTTCGAAGAATTACATTAAAATAAAAGTGATTCTAATGATGTAATGCTTCCCCCCCCAACTTCCTTTGTGGTGCCTGACTTCATCTAGAAACATTAGCTCTCAGAATGAGTTAAGCATATAATCCACTCATTTCTTGAGACACACCTAAAGAGTCTTTGTTTTAACCCAGTGACAATTATAACCTTCATATAGAACTACAGCTATTTTCTTCACATGGAAGGCACCAGTGAAACGAGGTGTTACTTTATGTTTTCTACATAACTCCTCCCATAACATTATGCTTGTCCACAGACAGTAAGCATATTCTACTTTTTAAAGTAATAAGATAGGCCATTAATTAACTGGGAAACTAAACACAATCATGTTTTGTGAGCAACTGTGATAAGGATATCAAAATAGTCTGTTCCCAGTAAGACTTAAAATATCAAAACTGGATAAGAATTGTATTTGCACAGTTGCATTCCAATTTGGTTTTGCTGATGGGAAGAAAATGAATGAAGTATTTAAGCAGTGTGTAACTGAAAAGGTAAAGCAATATTATTATATGAATAGTTGGATGGGACTTTTTGGAATCTAAATAGGTCCAATCTAAACATTATCTTATTTATTCAACAAAAAAGTTCTATGAAGGAAGAAGAGGGTGGGATAACTCTTCTCTGAATAGAATGTCTAGTAAAATTCTAATTTTTGGAAATGATTAATGTTTCACATATTAAAAAAAAAAATAGACAACATTGCTAGGAGGGACCTAAAAACCCAAAACAGAAGTATGGACAGTCATGTGTTTGTATCAAATGAATAACATAGCCACACTGGGTATAGGGGAGAAGGGGAGAATGCAGGTAACTTTTAAACTGTTTGGACTTTGTATATTTGGACTGTATATCCTCAGTTCGGAGACACAGAAAATTCTAAACAGCTATTAAATTCTACACAGTAGGTATCTTTTTAAAGATTTATTGGTTAATGATTTTGAAACTATTTTCTATGTGTTCTAGAATTGAACAAATAATATATTATAGATAAAGAGATCTAGATTTTGTACTGTCAGAAATGGGAGTTACAAATATGGGAAAGAGGAAAGATATAATTAACTCTATGATGTTGGTTGGAAATGAACTTGAACTTGTTTGAACCTGGACCAGCATGAATTTACAACTTTTGTGATATAAATAGGAAGCAAGAAAGGTAGGAGGGGAGGAAGAAATATATATGGATATATATGCACATACCTATATGGTGGTACACACACCCATCTCTGCTAAAAGCCTAGAGGTAATGACATCCAGTAGCAACAAGAAGTTTACCAGGCTCTAAGCTCTTGCTTTCAAAATACCTTTCTTTCACTCATATAAAAAAGGCATTTGATGAAATTAATAGTTTCAGGAGGCAGCCAGGGAAGATAAAATGTGAGTCTGAAGTGCCGTCTTATGTCAGAAATTAGGGATGTACTCAAATAATGATGGAGTCATGTCAAAAGGATATAAGGGCCAGCTTGAGGGGGGCTCTCTCTACCCAAATCTCGAACAACCAGAGCATTAAAATAAATAAGGACTTGTAAGTTTCACTAGCAAACATGTTCTTGGTAGATAGAACCTTGGCTAAGAGATGAAGTGATCTAGCTTAACATGGCCATAATGGGCCAAGGAGCAAATGGATGGCATGTGCCTCCTGGTACGATGCACGGCAAAGGGTGTGTCATAGCTTTGTGATCACTACTGGAAGTGCACAGGTACCTCTAATTAGGAGGAAACAAAGGACAAGCCTAAACTGAGGAATAGTCTGCAAACTAACTGCATGATGTTAAAAAAAAAAAAAAAATCCACGTCATGGAACAATACCAAGATTGAGAAACCGTTTTAGAGTAAAGGAGATTAAAGAGAGACGAAAATCGAATGCAAAGCATAAGATGGTATTTGCTTTGGAGATAAAAGACATTTTGGGGACAACTACTGAAAACTGAATACGGTCTGTAGATTAGATAATAATATTATGACTAGTAAATGTTAATTTCCTGATTTAGGTAAGATAATGTCTTTATTTTTAGGAAATGCACACAAGTATTTAGAAAAAGGAAAGAGGAATCATGCCTGCAACTTACTCTTGAGTGGTTCAGGGCATTAATCATATACACAAAGAGACAGAGAGAGAAAAGGAAAAAATAGAGGGGAGGAGGGAAGAAAGAAGAGAGAGTGAGAGGAAGGGAGAGAGACAGAGAGAGAGAGACAAAGTAATAACCATTGGGGATTCCAAGTGAAGTGAAGATAGTAACTCTTTGTAGTGTTCTTGCATTTTTTCCTATAACTCTGAAATTATATCAAATAAAAAATATTTTTTAAAAAGGGAGATCTCTGGTGGCTCAGTGCTAAAGAATCCACTTGCAATATAGGAGACTGCCTGCAATGCAGGAGACACAGGTTTGATTCCTGGGTCAGGAAGATCCCCTGAAGAAGGAAATGGCAACCCACTCCAGTATCCTTGCCTGGGAAATCCCATGGACAGAGGAGTCTGGCAGGCTACAGTCCATGGGGTCGCAAGAGTTGGACATACCTTAGCAGCTAAATCACCACTATTTTTAAAAAGCTCAATGATGGGCTTCCCTGGTGGTCCAGTGGTTAAGAATCTGCCTTGCAGTGCAAGAGATAACAGTTCGATCCCTGGTCCAGGAAGATCGTACATGCCTTGGGGCAGATGAGCCCATGTACCAAAACAAATGAGCCCACATTCTGGATGCTGTGAGCCCACATGCCACAACTACTGAGCCCACATGTCACAACTACTGAAGCCTGCACACCTTAGATCCTGTGCTCCACATCAAGAGAGGCTACCATGATGAGAAACTCGCACCCTGCAGCCAGAGAAAGCCTGCGAGCAGCAATGAAAATCCAGCACAGTCCTAAATAATAAATATTAAAAAAAAAAAAGCTACAAGGATGTCAAAAAAAAAAAAAGCTCAATGATGCAATTTAATTAATATCCTAATTTAATGGTAAGTCAACTCCACCCTCTGAATGTGGAAAAAGCCAAAGGTAGCTACTAGCTATCAAACTGGACTGTAAAGATAAAGAATATTTCCTTCATAGAACTGTGCTGGTCTAGACTTTGAACTGGATCAGAATTCAAAAGGATGCTTCTTATATCTATCCACGGTTGTATGCAGGGAGCAGAGAAGATTCCCATATTCCACATCACCTGGGGAGGGTGCACCATGCTGGTTACGTTAGGTTTATAGACTCTGAGGATTGTCTCCGTCCTGACTCTCGATTTCAAGTCTCACTCTGAGTCACTGGGCAAGTAACATTATAATTCCTTAAGTTTCCACATCTCTAAAATAGAGATAAAAGTCTTTCTTCTCATTATATGAGGATTAAAAGAGTGGAATAAAGTACTAAAAATGACACTCCTTTATAACTCAAAGGGTAGAGCTAAAACCCTTATGTAAAAAATAAAATTGCCTGTCATATCCATCACATCCCTATCTAGAAAGATAATCAAGTACCAAAAGTGGTGTGGTTGAACTTAATAACTTTTAAGGTCTCTTAATACAGAGACTCTATGATTCCATGATATTAAGACCATTTTCATTCTGCCTTCAGTTCAGTCGCTCAGTCGTGTCTGACTCCTTGCGACCCCATGAATCGCAGCACGCCAGGCTTCCCTGTCCATCACCAAGTCCCGGAGTTCACACAAACTCATGTTCATCGAGTCGGTGATGCCATCCAGCCATCTCATCCTCTGTCGTCCCCTTCTCCTCCTGCCCCCAATGCCTCCCAGCATCAGAGTCTTTTCCAATGAGTCAACTCTTCGCATGAGGTGGCCAAAGTATTGGAGTTTCAGCCTCAGCATCAGTCCTTCCAATGAACACCCAGGACTGGTCTCCGTTAGGATGGACTGGTTGGATCTCCTTGCAGTCCAAGGGACTGTCAAGAGTCTTCTCCAACACCACAGTTTAAAAGCATCAATTCTTCGGTGCTCAGCTTTCTTCACAGTCCAACTCTCACATTCATACATGACTACTGGAAAAACCATAGCCTTGACTAGACGGACCTTTGTTGGCAAAGTAATGTCTCTGCTTCTGAATATGCTATCTAGGTTGGTCATAACTTTCCTTCCAAGGAGTAAGCGTCTTAATTTCATGGCTGCAATCACAATCTGCAGTGATTTTGGAGCCCCACAAAAATAAAGTCTGACACTGCTTCCACTCTTTCCCCATCTATTTCCCATGAAGTGATGGGACCAGATGCCATGATCTTCATTTTCTGAATGTTGAGCTTTAAGCCAACTTTTTCACTGTCCTCTTTCACTTTCATCAAGAGGCTTTTTAGTTCCTCTTCCCTTTCTGCCATAAGGGTGGTATCATCTGCATATCTGAAGTTATTGATATTTCTCCCAGCAATCTTGATTTCAGCTTGTGCTTCATCCAGCCCAGAGTTTCTCGTGATGTACTCTGCATATAAGACAAATAGCAGGGTGACAATATACAGCCTTGACGTACTCCTTTTCCTATTTGGAACCAGTCTGTTGTTCCATGTCCAGTTCTAACTGTTGGTTCCTGACCTGCATATAGGTTTCTCAAGAGGCAGATCAAGTGGTCTGGTATGCCCATCTCTTTCAGAATTGTCCACAGTTTATTGTGATCCACACAGTCAAAGGCTTTGGCATAGTCAATAAAGCAGAAATAAATGTTTTTCTGAAACTCTCTTGCTTTTTCAATGATCCAGCGGATGTTAGCAATTTGATCTCTGGTTCCTCTGCCTTTTCTAAAACTAGCTTGAACATCTGGAAGTTCATGGTTCACATATTGCTGAAGCCTGGCTTGGAGAATTTTGAGCATTACTTTACTAGCTTGTGAGATGAGTGCAGTTGTGCAGTTGAGCATTCTTTGGCACTGCCTTTCCTTAGGATTGGAATGAAAACTGACCTTTTCCAGTCCAGTGGCCACTGATGAGTTTTCCAAATTTGTTGGCATATTGAGTGCAGCACTTTCACAGCATCATCTTTCAGGATTTGAAATAGCTCCATCACCTCCACTAGGATTTGAAATAGCTCCATCACCTCCACTAGCTTTGTTTGTAGTGATGCTTCCTAAGGCCCACTTGACTTCACATTCCAGGATGTCTGGCTCTAATTGAGTGATCACACCATCGTGATTATCTGGGTCATGAAGGTATTTTTGTACAGTTCTTCTGTGTATTCGTGCCACCTCTTCTTAATATCTTCTGCTTCTGTTAGGTCCATACCATTTCTGTCCTTTATCGAGCCCATCTTTGCATGAAATGTTCCCTTGGTATCTCTAATTTTCTTGAAGAGATCTCTAGTCTTTCCCATTCTGTTGTTTTCCTCTATTTCTTTGCATTGATCGCTGAGGAAGGCTTTCTTATCTCTTCTTGCTATTCTTTGGAACTCTGCATTCAAATGGGTATATCTTTCCTTTTCTCCTTTGCTTTTTGCTTCTCTTCTATTCACAGCTATTTGTAAGGCCTCCTCAGACAGTCATTTTGCTTTTTTGCATTTCTTTTCCATTCTGCCTTAGAAATGGCTTTATAATGGTTGGCATTTATAATTTTCACAGATAATTTACATATATCTCCTGAATAGAGACAAAGAAAATTATTTTTTAAATTTTAGAAATACATAAATTTACATTCTAAGAAGTTAAATTACCTGCTGAAAGCTAAATAATCAGCAAGTGGCAAGGTCCTATAGAAGGTCCTACTGAAGACAGGTCCTATAATTTCATGCCATGTAACTCCATTAGTTATACATTTGTTGAACACATAATATGTACAGGTCATGCTGGTACCTGCTTGGAAAAATTATATGAATATGGAGAACTGTCTCATATATTCAGTATAAGCGACAGCCCAGCTCAAGGCCTGCAAACTGATCATAGTATCTTATAGTTGAGAGAACTTTATTTGATTCAGAATAGCACAGAGAAAAGTCAAATAATTCTGTACCTCTCTCGGTTTGTGTAACCCTAAGGAAACTTTTATAAAGAAATATTTAGATTTAACTTTTTGATGCAAGATAAAATATATTGAAATTTATGCAGTGATCATAAAAGATATGTTGATTTAAAAATATTATCCCTTATCTTCTCTTAGACCTAAGCTTCTCTTATATAGTTTTCATGAACTACTGCTGCTGCTGCTAAGTCGCTTCAGTTGTGTCCGACTCTGTGTGACCCCATAGACGGCAGCCCACCAGGCTCCCCCGTCCCTGGGATTCTCCAGGCAAGAACACTGGAGTGGGTTGCCATTTCCCTCTCCTCATGAACTACAGAGACATTAAAAAAAAAAGTTGCTCTTTTGCTTATTTATAAAATCCAGGTATCATTTAGTTTTCACCTCATTCTCACCATCTTTTATTTTTTCCTGACCCTGTCTCTGCAGTACTTTGTGATTCAAGCCATAGAAAAATTCCAAATAAAATTCAATAAAATTGCGATAATCTCAGAAGTACCATGTAAATATACTTTGTATACCTATAAATTGATTCCAAACACCATTCATTGTTAAATATGACTATATCAATGTAGCATACCCAACAAGAAGAAATCTTTTCAGGTACATACACCCTTGTAAGCATTTTTACTTATTCTATTCACCCCGAACAGTAGAATCATGACCTGACCTGTATATAACACATAACTGAAACGTTTTAGGAATTTTAGTGCACAGAATTAGAATTTCTTGTATAGATAAAAATCTACTTTAAGGATTCAAAGAATCATTTTTAAGAATCTCAATGACCATAAATTTTAGTATTTTAGACCATAAATTTAGTATTTAGTATTTATCTTAAATAAATGTGATATACTAGTAGTATTCTCTCCTTAAATAATTTTGATTAAAAATAATAGCTAACTTCTATTTGTTGCTTTCTACTAGATACTCCAATAAGTATATCTTTGTTGCAATAGTCTTAAACATAGTTTCCATTATAATATTCCCATTTTATGATTAGATAACTAAAGTCATAGATAATCTGTTTGAGCCATAAAGTGAAGGAGAAAAAAATCTGAAATCAGGTATGTTTGACGAGAATTCCTATTATTAACTATATCTTATACTGACTGCTACTTATTATAGCATATTAAAGTAATAAAAGGATGAAATGAATTATTTACAATCACTCTATAATAATGACTCTAATGAACATTTTGATTAGTTTCCTTTTAATCTTATTTATTTTGTGGTCATCATGGTCTTCATTATTATGAAAGTTATATTGCTAAATAAGATGGATTCCTTTCCCTCTAAAAAGAGGAGAAAATATATATTCAATGAATAGTGCATGGATTGGAAGTATGGACTCTAGAACTAGACTGCTTAAGATTGAATCTTGGTACTTTATTTATAAGTGGTACAACCTCGGATAAATTAGCTAATCTGTTTAAACTTTGATTTTCTAATCATTAAGGGTTCATTATTATCATCATTGTTCTCATCACCATATGATGTAAATTTAAATGAGATAATACAAGTAAAAGCAAAGTTCAGGGAAATGTGGAGGAGAAGAAAGAGAATTGATTTCAACTGAGAAAATCATAGAAGGCTTTGAATTGTCAACTGAGACTTCATTTATACATACAAAAGAACAACACTATTTAATGGGCTCTTTCCTCTCTTCTGGAGAAGGCAATGGCACCCCACTCCAGTACTCTTGCCTGGAAAATCCCATGGATGGAGAAGTCTGGTAGGCTGCAGTCCATGGGGTCGCTAAGAGTCGGACACGACTGAGCGACTTCACTTTCACTTTTCACTTTCATGCATTGGAGAAAGAAATGGCAACCCACTCCAGTGTTCTTGCCTGGATAATCCCAGAGACGGGGGAGCCTGGTGTGCTGCCGTCTATGGGGTCGCACAGAGTCGGACATGACTGAAGCGACTTAGCAGCAGCAGCAGCAGCAGCAGCAGCAGCAGCAGCAGCAGCATTTCCTCTCTTCCTCAATTAAAAAAAAAAATTTATGTGGGACCTATCATTAAAAATGCATATTTAGAGATCTTTAGGCTGCAAAGTTTATAAAATTACATCTGACTGCATAAATGAAGAAAGGGAAAACATGTTTTGAAAATTCAATTGCTTCTTGAATTTGTATTAAAGAAACCTCAATGTGTTTAAGCCATTCCAATATCCCATAGCACACATTTGTAAATAATATAGTCCTATATTTATCTATGATGGCTATTCTGTCTTTCCACGTTCATCTGTTAAATGTCATCTATTAGCTCATAAAACAACTCAGTGGCAGCTAGTACAACTATAACTTTCTCTGTGACCTTGTAAACCTTCTTATAAAAGTGCAGCAAACACCCTTAATAAATATTGTTCCACTAGCAAGAAGTTCTTGCCACATTATTAACGTAATTGTGGATTACCATAACTTTTATTTGGATTTTCCTTTCAAGCCTATTAATCCAAATAAGACAGGCTACTACCTATTATTCAAAAAATAAAAAATATTTGTATGTATTTTTAAATTTAGATTTTTATAGTTAGTTTAGTAGCTTCCTCTTCCTTAGTATTTCAAAAGGACTAAATTTCATAGCTCTCTTGAGCAAAAAACATCCTCGTGGTACTCTAAAGTATATTGACACTAACATATAGTATCTGAGGCTAGCAATGTATATACAAATTATTTCACATATTGGTCTCCAGAAGAATGCATTTCTATTCTGAGCTACATAATGCATATTATTGAAATATTCCGGAGTCTCAGGAATTGTGGCATACACAGACTTTCTTGTACAGATAAAAATCTACCTTAAGAAACCTGTTCAAAGCTTTTAAGCATCACCAGAGAAATATTAACACAATTTTTTTTTTACTATTTCTTCCAACATCTGATGTCTAGAACATATGCCATTACTTAGCATCTAAGAAGCTTTCTCTTGGAAGAAGGTGATAGAAATCTCAAAATTAGAGCTGTGTCTCCACCTGAAGAGGTTCCCTGGTGGCTCAGGGTGAAGAATCCCCCTGCCAAGCAGGAGACACAGGTTTGATCCCTGGCTCAGGAAGATCCCCTGGAGAAGGAAATTGCAACCCACTCCAGTACTCTTGCCTGTGAAATTCTATGGACAGAGGGACCTGGTGGGGCTAGAGTCCATAGGGTTGCAAAAGAGTAGGATACAACATAGCACCTAGACAACAATTCCACCTGACGCCAAGGGGAGCAGACAGTAACCATGCAGAGCCCTGAAAGCTTGGGCGTGGACATATACTATGGGTTATGGGCAAGTAATAGATACATCCCACTTTGGAGTTTTGTATCTTAACACAGTGAGGCTAAGCTGTAAGGAGAGCTCGTGATTATTCTGAGGATAGGAAAAGAGGTGTCAAGTGTCAAGATCAAAGCCCAGTGACAAAGGTACCAGCGGAGGAGTTCTACGCACACCATCCCCTTATTCTGCCTGGTCTAGTTCTTTATTCAGCTGTCCTGGCCTTGCTCAGTATTCAGCTTCCCCTGACGTCTTTCTCAATCTTGAATTCAGTATATTTGGGGAGTGTTTCGGTAAGCTTCCAACACATCATTTAAAAAAAAAAAAGTTCCCTAGAGTGGGTTTCTGTTGATTGTAATCTGGAAATATTATGTTTCTATGCATCACAATGGTTTTTGATTTTTAAATTATACATGCTTCTATTACAAAAGCAATAACTTTATATTCTGTATGTTTGCATGGCACCTATAAACACAAATACTGAAATTAAAATAGTCACATCATCTGTAACTCTCTACCATCTAGTAATATTCTAAAATTTTGTTTGATAATCCTTAACTCCTATTTCCACATCTCATTCTCAATTATTGTCTATCTCCCAATATCTCACTTATGGTTTTTAACAAAATGCCACCATAATATTGCCTTGAAATTTGAATTTCGATCTAATATCTCATCAACTTTTATAGAAATTGAAGGTTTTTCTTTAGCATCATTACACAGGATGCATAATATTTCCTTAAATGAATGTCCTACAATTAATTGTATAATTTTTGGCCATTCAGACTGTATGCTTTTTCCTTCCCATTATATTAATAAATAATTCTATAAGGAAGATCCTTTATATGAAATCTGGCCCCAACTGATGTCTCTATGTATTATTTTGTTTGTTTGCTTTTGTCTAGGGGGTGCTCAGGTGAATAATGCTCCATGAATAACACACCTATGATGAGGGTCATTTGCACTGTTCAAGAGAGCCTATCGGTTTAGCCACTCAAGCCTTTTCTATGTTACCAAGAGGTTTATCTCCCAAGCTTGAAAAAGGACCAAAATGTAACCCACTTGTAAGACCACAAGACAGCCCTCTCATCTCAGAGCCTGTAGCTTTTGATTCTCTCGGTCATTCAGGCCTGCCCTAATACTGCTTCCCAGAAAAGCAAATTGCACAGACTTGCTGCATGAAGTGGTGCTGGCAGTTTTACAGGGAGGGACGAGGTTTGGCAGGCGACCAGCCTGGAATGGCGAGGACAGCCAGAGAGAGGCTCTTCTCGATCGGTGCTTTCTCAGTCTCTTCCGTGGAGGAATCAAGCCCACTGGGAGTGCCTATGGCATCTCTGTCTTATTTAAGCCAAAAAAATTTGCTACTTTTGTACATTTCTGAGATAAATTATTTTTCATAGGATTTGACATGGGAGTACTTAAAAATGTTACAGAGGACTTACAAATCTCTTAACAGCGTATGGCTTTTAAAATTTCTAAAAGATGCGTTCAATGTTAACATGAGTTCTTAAGATATAACTATTATTTCTTTGATCTAGGCAACAAGTGATGCTTCAGTTCTATCTCAAGCCCACCTTCTAGTTTATTTTATATTTAATATGTATCACCATGATGAAACAATCATTTGAGAAGCTAATCTGATCAGATGGGCAAGTGCATGGGTGGCTAGGTAGCCAGGGGTATTAACGCAGATATATTATAAAGTCTAGGTCCAACTTTATTCTGTGATGTTCAGGCTAATGCTAGAGTCCTGACTATAAACAACAATTGGAATTGTATTCAGAAGATAGGAGGGTAAAGAAATCAAAGCCATGACTCATGAAAAACTGCCCGGAGCATAGATGGTGTGAAAAGTGAAAGTGAAGTCGCTCAGTCCTGTCTGTTTGGGACCCCATAGACTCTAGCTCCCAGTGTCCACTGTCCATGGGATTCTCCAGGCAAGAGTACTAGAGCGGGGTGCCATTCCTTCTCCAGGGGATCCTCCCAACCCAGGGATCGAACCTGGATCTCCCACATTGTAGGCAAATGCTTTTACCGTCTGAGCCACCAGGGAAGCCAGAGATGGTGTAGGAGTATGAATAAAACCATTTTCAAATATTTGAAAGGCTGTTGTGTGGAATATGATTTGTTCTGTCTAGCCATAAGAGGTTGAGCTATAGGTTGAAATATAAGAAAATATTTCAACTCAATAAAAGACACAAGTTTCTAATAAAGCACGGGGTCAGTTATAACTGCTTTGAGAATTTATACTGAGATTGTGAAGAGGTTTTCCAGTTTATATTACTAGAAATAAATGAGATTGGAGGAGCCAAGATGGCGGAGGAGTAGGACGGGGAGAACACTTTCTCCCCCACAAATTCATCAAAAGAGCATTTAAACGTCGAGTAAATTCCACAAAACAACTTCTGAATGCCGGCAGAGGACATCAGGCACCCAGAAAAGCAGCCCAACTCTTCGAAAGGAGGTAGGAAAAAATATAAAAGACAAAAAAAGAGACAAAAGAGGGAGGGACGGAGTTCCGTCCCGGGAAGGGAGTCTTAAAAAGAGAGAAGTGTCCAAACACCAGGAAACCCTCTCACTGCCGAATCTGTGCCGAGCTTTGGAAGCACAGAGGGCAACATAAAAGGGAGGGGAAAAAAAATAAATAAACAATTAAAAATCGCGGATTGTGAGCCCTACGGGAACTCCCCCAGCGGAGAAGCAGCGCAGACGCCTGCACACGGCATTAGCAAGCGGGGGCTGGGCAGGGAAGTGCGGCACGGGCTGTGTCCCTTAGAGTAAGAATCGGGCCGAATGTCCTGAGCGCTATCTGAGCGAAATAATTTGGGCTAGCAAACCAGACTGTGGGATATCTACCACGCGAAAAGCCAGCCCTAACCTAAGACACCGCCAGGCCCGCGCACAGAACAAAGGACTGAACAGAGATAGCCGGCTGCAGACCTTCCCCCTCCGGTGACAGGCAGCCAGAGCCGGAAGGGGGCAATCGCAGCCCCAGAGAGACACTATCTATAAAACTGTAAGCAGGCTTCTTTGCTAACTAAAACTTCTTGGGGGTCTGGACGGTCAATATCTGCCTGAGAAGGTGCGCCGGTTTTACACCCAGATAACCGAGTGGCGGGGAGGCGATAAGTCGCAGCATTGGCGCCCGCCAAACACCTCATCACCTGAGCTGCTCGACCTGGGAAGAACACAAAACGCAGGCCCAACCGAGTCTGCGCCTCTGAGGACTACCCGAGTGCCTGAACCTGAGCGGCTTGGACCTGGGAGCTCAGTCCAGGGCCGGCCTCTGATTGTTCCCGGCGGAACAACCTAGAGCCCAAGCAGTGTGGGCAGGGAGGTTACACGCGCCGTGAGCGGGGGCAGACCCAGTGTGGCCGAGGCACTTCGAGCGCACGCCAGTGTTATCTGTTTGCAGCATCCCTCCCTCCCTCCCCACAGCGCGGCTGAACAAGTGAGCCTAAATTAAAAAAAAAAAAAAAAAAAAAAAATAGGGTCCTCCACCGTCCCCTTTGTGTCAGGGCGGGAACCAGACACTGAAGAGACCAGCAAACAGAAGAAGCTATAACAGAGGGAAACGCCTTGGAAGCTACAGGCCATAGATTAAAACCCTGTGGCTACTACGGATTACATAGGAAGGGGCCTATAGATCTTGAGAAATATAAGTCGGACTAAGGAACTGCCAAAAATGAACTGAACCCACAATACTCACAACAAAACCAGAGAAAGACCTAGATATATTTTTACTATTTTTACGATCAATCTTTCTTTCTTTCTTTTTTTTTTTAATTAAAAAAAAATTTTTTTAAGTCCTCTATTGTCCTTTAATTTTCACTTTTATAACTATTACTTTGCAAAAAAAAAAAAAAAAAAAAGACCCTATTTTTTTTTTTTTTCTTCTTCTTCAGCAAACTTCATATATATATTTTATAATTTTTTGACCGTGGTTTTTTTTTTTTTTTTTTTTTTTTTTTTTTTCTTCTTTTTCTTCTTTTCTTTAACATTGCATTTTTGAAATTCCAAACTCTACTCTAGATTTTTAATTTTAGCCTTTTGATATATGTTATCAATTTTGTACCTATAGTTTTTTTCATAATTGCTGTGACTTTTTTTTTCCTCTGTTTCTTTCTCTTCTTCTTTTATATAACATCGTATATCTGCAATTCCAAACTCTACTCAAGATTTTTAATTTATGCTTTTTGGTATTTGATATCAATTTTGTACCTGTATTTTCTTTATAATTTTTGCGACATTGTTTTTGTTGGTTTGTTTGTTTTCTCTCTTTATTTTTCTTCTTCTTCTTATTTTTTTTTTTTTTTTTTTTTTTTTTCAACGTTGTATTTTTGAAATTCCAAACTCTACTCTAGATTTTTAATTTTTGCTGTTTGGTATTAGTTATCAATTTTGTACCTGTAGTTTCTTTATTACTTTCACGACCTTGTTTGTTTTTCTTTGTTCGTTTTTTCTCTCTTTCTTTTCCTTCTCCTTTTCATTAACATCGCATTTTTGAAATTCCAAACTCTACTCTAGATTTCTAATTTTTGTTTTTATGTATTTGTTACCAATTTTGTACCTTTAAGAACCCAATCTTCAGGACCCATTTTTCACTAGTGTACGAGATTACTGGCTTGACTGCTCTCTCTCCCTTTGGACTCTCCATTTTCTCCACCAGGTCACCTGTATCTCCTCCCTAACCCCTCTCTACTCTACCCAACTCTGTGAATTTCTGTGTGTTCCAGACGGTGGAGAACACTTAAGGAACTGATTACTGGCTGGATCTGTCTCCCGCCTTTTCATTTCCCCCTTTTATCCTTCTGGCCACCTCTGTCTCCTGCCTCCTTCTTCTCTTCCCTGTATAACTCCGTGAACATCTCTGAGTGGTCCAGTTGTGGAGTGCACATAAGGAAGTGACTACTGGCTAGCCCACTCTCTCCACTATTGATTCCACCTCATCTCATTTGGGTCACCTCTAACTCCTTCCTCCCTCTTCTCTTCTCCATGTAACGCTGTGAACCTCTCTGAGTGACCCTCACAGTAGAGAAACTTTTCATCGTTAACGTAGATGTTTTATCAGTGGTGCTGTATAGAAGGAGAAGTTTTGAAACTACTGTAAAATTAAGACCGATAACTGGAAGTAGGAGGCTTAAGTCCAATCCCTGACTCCAGGGAACTCCTGACTCCAAGGAACATTAATTGACAGGAGCTCATCAAACGCCTCCATACCGACACTGAAACCAAGCACCACACAAGGGCCAACAAGTTCCAGGGAAAGACATAACAAGCAAATTCTCCAGCAACAAAGGAACACAGCCCTGAGCTTCAAGATACAGGCTGCCCAAAGTCACCCCAAAACCATAGACATCTCATAACTCATTACTGGACATTTCATTACACTCCAGAGAGAAGAAATACAGCTCCATCCACCAGAACATCAACACAAGCTTCCCTAACCAGGAAACCTTGACAAGCCACCTGTACAAACCCACACACAGCGAGGAAACGCCACAATAAAGAGAACTCCACAAACTGCCAGAATACAGAAAGGACACCCCAAACTCAGCAATTTAAACAAGATGAAGAGACAGAGGAATAGCCAGCAGATAAAGGAACAGGATAAATGCCCACCAAACCAAACAAAAGAGGAAGAGATAGGGAATCTACCTGATAAAGAATTCCGAATAATGATAGTGAAATTGATCCAAAATCTTGAAATTAAAATGGAATCACAGATAAATAGCCTGGAGGCAAGGATTGAGAAGATTCAAGAAAGGTTTAACAAGGACTTAGAAGAAATAAAAAAGAGTCAATATATAATGAATAATGCAATAAGTGAAATTAAAAACACTCTGGAGGCAACAAATAGTAGAATAACAGAGGCAGAAGATAGGATTAGTGAATTAGAAGATAGAATGGTAGAAATAAATGAATCAGAGAGGATAAAAGAAAAACGAATTAAAAGAAATGAGGACAATCTCAGAGACCTCCAGGACAATATTAAACGCTACAACATTCGAATCATAGGGGTCCCAGAAGAAGAAGACAAAAAGAAAGACCATGAGAAAATACTTGAGGAGATAATAGTTGAAAACTTCCCTAAAATGGGGAAGGAAATAATCACCGAAGTCCAAGAAACCCAGAGAGTCCCAAACAGGATAAACCCAAGGCGAAACACCCCAAGACACATAGTAATCAAATTAACAAAGATCAAACACAAAGAACAAATATTAAAAGCAGCAAGGGAAAAACAACAAATAACACACAAGGGAATTCCCATAAGGATAACAGCTGATCTTTCAATAGAAACTCTTCAAGCCAGGAGGGAATGGCAAGACATACTTAAAATGATGAAAGAAAATAACCTACAGCCCAGATTATTGTACCCAGCAAGGATCTCATTCAAGTATGAAGGAGAAATCAAAAGCTTTTCAGACAAGCAAAAGCTGAGAGAATTCTGCACCACCAAACCAGCTCTCCAACAAATACTAAAGGATATTCTCTAGACAGGAAACACAAAAATGGTGTATAAATTCGAACCCAAAACAATAAAGTAAATGGCAACGGGGTCATACTTATCAGTAATTACCTTAAACGTAAATGGGTTGAATGCCCCAACCAAAAGACAAAGACTGGCTGAATGGATACAAAAACAAGACCCCTGCATATGTTGTCTACAAGAGACCCACCTCAAAACAGGGGACACATACAGACTGAAAGTGAAGGGCTGGAAAAAGATTTTCCATGCGAATAGGGACCAAAAGAAAGCAGGAGTAGCAATACTCATATCAGATAAAATAGACTTTAAAACAAAGACTGTGAAAAGAGACAAAGATGGTCACTACATAATGATCAAAGGATCAATCCAAGAAGAAGATATAACAATTATAAATATATATGCACCCAACACGGGAGCACCGCAGTATGTAAGACAAATACTAACAAGTATGAAAGGAGAAATTAACAATAACACAATAATAGTGGGAGACTTTAATACCCCACTCACACCTATGGATAGATCAACTAAACAGAAAATTAACAAGGAAACACAAACTTTAAACGATACAATAGACCAGTTAGACCTAATTGATATCTATAGGACATTTCATCCCAAAACAATGAATTTCACCTTCTTCTCAAGCGCACATGGAACCTTCTCCAGGATAGATCACATCCTGGGCCATAAAGCTAGCCTTGGTAAATTCAAAAAAATTGAAATCATTCCAAGCATCTTTTCTGACCACAATGCAGTAAGATTAGATCTCAATTACAGGAGAAAAACTATTAAAAAATCCAACATATGGAGGCTGAACAACACGCTGCTGAATAACCAACAAATCACAGAAGAAATCAAAAAAGAAATCAAAATTTGCATAGAAACGAATGAAAATGAAAACACAACAACCCAAAACCTGTGGGACACGGTAAAAGCAGTCCTAAGGGGAAAGTTCATAGCAATACAGGCACACCTCAAAAAACAAGAAAAAAGTCAAATAAATAACCTAACTCTACACCTAAAGCAACTAGAAAAGGAAGAAATGAAGAACCCCAGGGTTAGTAGAAGGAAAGAAATCTTAAAAATTAGAGCTGAAATAAATGCAAAAGAAACAAAAGAGACCATAGCAAAAATCAACAAAACCAAAAGCTGGTTCTTTGAAAGGATAAATAAAATTGACAAACCATTAGCCAGACTCATCAAGAAACAAAGGGAGAAAAATCAAATCAATAAAATTAGAAATGAAAATGGAGAGATCACAACAGACAACACAGAGATACAAAGGATCATAAGAGAGTACTATCAACAATTATATGCCAATAAAATGGACAACGAGGAAGAAATGGACAAATTCTTAGAAAAGTACAACTTTCCAAAACTCGATCAGGAAGAAATAGAAAATCTTAACAGACCCATCACAAGCACGGAAATTGAAACTGTAATCAAAAATCTTCCAGCAAACAAAAGCCCAGGTCCAGACGGCTTCACAGCTGAATTCTACCAAAAATTTAGAGAAGAGCTAACACCTATCCTGCTCAAACTCTTCCAGAAAATTGCAGAGGATGGTAAACTTCCAAACTCATTCTATGAGGCCACCATCACCCTAATACCAAAACCTGACAAAGATCCCACAAAAAAAGAAAACTACAGGCCAATATCACTGATGAACATAGATGCAAAAATCCTTAACAAAATTCTAGCAAACAGAATCCAACAACACATTAAAAAGATCATACACCATGACCAAGTGGGCTTTATCCCAGGGATGCAAGGATTCTTCAATATCCGCAAATCAATCAATGTAATACACCACATTAACAAATTGAAAAATAAAAACCATATGATTATCTCAATAGATGCAGAGAAAGCCTTTGACAAAATTCAACATCCATTTATGATCAAAACTCTCCAGAAAGCAGGAATAGAAGGAACATACCTCAACATAATAAAAGCTATATATGACAAACCCACAGCAAACATTATCCTCAATGGTGAAAAATTGAAAGCATTTCCCCTAAAGTCAGGAACAAGACAAGGGTGCCCACTTTCACCATTACTATTCAACATAGTTTTGGAAGTTTTGGCCACAGCAATCAGAGCAGAAAAAGAAATAAAAGGAATCCAAATTGGAAAAGAAGAAGTAAAGCTCTCACTGTTTGCAGATGACATGATCCTCTACATAGAAAACCCTAAAGACTCCACCAGAAAATTACTAGAACTAATCAATGACTATAGTAAAGTTGCAGGATATAAAATCAACACACAGAAATCCCTTGCATTCCTATACACTAATAATGAGAAAACAGAAAGAGAAATTAAGGAAACAATTCCATTCACCATTGCAACGGAAAGAATAAAATACTTAGGAATATATCTACCTAAAGAAACTAAAGACCTATATATAGAAAACTATAAAACACTGGTGAAAGAAATCAAAGAGGACACTAACAGATGGAGAAATATACCATGTTCATGGATTGGAAGAATCAATGTAGTGAAAATGAGTATACTACCCAAAGCAATCTATAGATTCAATGCAATCCCTATCAAGCTACCAACAGCATTTTTCACAGAGCTAGAACAAATAATTTCACAATTTGTATGGAAAAACAAAAAACCTCGAATAGCCAAAGCGATCTTGAGAAAGAAGAATGGAACGGGAGGAATCAACCTACCTGACTTCAGGCTCTACTACAAAGCCACAGTTATCAAGACAGTATGGTACTGGCACAAAAAATGAAATATAGATCAATGGAACAAAATAGAAAGCCCAGAGATAAATCCACGCACATATGGACACCTTATCTTCGACAAAGGAGGCAAGAATATACAATGGATTAAAGACAATCTCTTTAACAAGTGGTGCTGGGAACTCTGGTCAACCACTTGTAAAAGAATGAAACTAGAACACTTTCTAACACCATACACAAAAATAAACTCAAAATGGATTAAAGATCTAAACGTAAGACCAGAAACTATAAAACTCCTAGAGGAGAACATAGGCAAAACACTCTCTGACATACATCACAGCAGGATCCTCTATGACCCACCTCCCAGAATATTAGAAATAAAAGCAAAAATAAACAAATGGGACCTAATTAACCTTAAAAGCTTCTGCACATCAAAGGAAACTATTAGCAAGGTGAAAAGACAGCCTTCAGAATGGGAGAAGATAATAGCAAATGAAGCAACTGACAAACAACTAATCTCCAGAATATACAAGCAACTCCTACAGCTCAACTCCAGAAAAATAAATGACCCAATCAAAAAATGGGCCAAAGAACTAAATAGACATTTCTCCAAAGAAGACATACAGATGGCTAACAAACACATGAAAAGATGCTCAGCATCACTCATTATCAGAGAAATGCAAATCAAAACCACTATGAGGTACCATTTCACACCAGTCAGAATGGCTGCGATCCAAAAGTCTACAAGTAATAAATGCTGGAGAGGGTGTGGAGAAAAGGGAACCCTCTTACACTGTTGGTGGGAATGCAAACTAGTACAGCCACTATGGAGAACAGTGTGGAGATTCCTTAAAAAACTGGAAATAGACATGCCTTATGATCCAGCAATCCCACTGCTGGGCATACACACTGAGAAAACCAGAAGGGAAAGAGACACGAGTACCCCAATGTTCATCGCAGCACTGTTTATAATAGCCAGGACATGGAAGCAACCTAGATGTCCATCAGCAGATGAATGGATAAGAAAGCTGTGGTACATATACACAATGGAGTATTATTCAGCCATTAAAAAGAATACATTTGAATCAGTTCTAATGAGGTGGATGAAACTGGAGCCTATTATACAGAGTGAAGTAAGCCAGAAAGAAAAACACCAATACAGTATACTAACGCATATATATGGAATTTAGAAAGATGGTAACAATAACCCTGTGTACGAGACAGCAAAAGAGACACTGATGTATAGAAGTCTTATGGACTCTGTGGGAGAGGGAGAGGGTGGGAAGATTTGGGAGAATGGCATTGAAACATGTAAAATATCATGTATGAAATGAGTTGCCAGTCCAGGTTCGATGCACGATACTGGATGCTTGGGGCTGGTGCACTGGGACGACCCAGAGGGATGGAATGGGGAGGGAGGAGGGAGGAGGGTTCAGGATGGGGAACACATGTAAACCTGTGGCGGATTCATTTTGATATTTGGCAAATCTAATACAGTTATGTAAAGTTTAAAAATAAAATAAAATTAAAAAAAAAAAAAAAAAAAAAAAAAAAAAAGAAATAAATGAGGTGGCAAAACAATACTTAAACACAATGGTTTCATAAGTAGTAAGGGCAGAGGCTTGGACAGAGAAGAGAGTTCTAGTTGTAATTAAAAAGGGTTTTCATAGTTTCAGTGGATAAAACTTACCAAGGCGCTTGTAAATAAAGAATACTATGCTCCTTCTCTATGTACATGAATAGGAAGAGAAAACTGTATAGATCAAAGGAACAGTTCAATACTAAGCAATACACTAACTATATCTGCTGGCCCATAAACAAAAACATAGAAGGGAAATGAATTTAACAGGACTGAACTTCGGAATTAGAAAAAGAGATATATCACCTGAGGAATGTTGGTTTCAAATGGGGAGGGAGGAGGGGGGAGGGTTCAGGATGGGGAACACGTGTATACCTGTGACGGATTCATGTTGATATATGGCAAAACCAATACAATATTGTAAAGCTAAAAAATAAAAAAAAATAATTGAATGTGAGCCCTCCTCAAGTATTCTTTATTAAAAAAGGAATTTTGAATGACCTTATTTGCATTACCTGTATCATCACTTACTTCATATAAGATATTTGATTTGGCCATGATTCCAATATGATTTAATAGAAAACCACACAGTTGGCTAAATAATTTATTCAGACATTTCAATGAAACTACATAAGAGAATCTGACTCGACAGGTCCTATACATGATTTCAGATCTTGTCTGGATGGTTCACTTGGAGAGCTGAGCTACCTTATGTTTTTTTAAAAAAATAAACAACTGCAACCCTAGTCTTCCACTGGGGTTCTTTTCGTTTAGCTTTTCCTATCATATTTTTGCACAGTTTACCATTTAAATTAAAATGCTGCTGTATAGCACAGGGAGCTCAGCTCAGGGCTCTGTGATGACCAAAAAGAGTAGGATGGAGGCTTAAAAGGGTGGGAAAATATGTACATATATAGCTGATTCATGTTGTTGTACAGCAGAAACTAACTCACCATTGTCAAGCAATTATACTCCAAAAAAAAAAAAAAAAAGGACTATTTCATTTAGACCCAGAGATATCTGATTAAATTCTACAATAAAACATCCCTAAAACATGGCATAATTAAATACCAAAATGCTAAATGTAGGCTTAAAAATAAATCCATTTCTGTCATATATATGAGAATCTTTAAAAATATAGAGAATTTGAGATGGAAAATGATTAGCAAAGCCTGAAAACCTGTTTAAAACATAATGGTTCTCTTTCTTGATGAGCTGATACAATTTTTTATAAAAGTATCTATGGTAGCAATTTAAAATCTTCAGTGCAATTGGAAAAGGACTTAAAATCTTAAAATAACTTCAGAATTACAGTCAGCATGAGTAGAAGGAAGAAACGATTTTGAAATGTAATTTGACAGAATTTGTTGTGATGTGAAATGAGAGAAAAATGGCAAGAAAATAATTTGAAAATACTCTATAAATATAGTAACAAAATAAGAGAGAAAAAAATTTCCACAAGTGCATTTCACAAACTGCAAACAGCAAAAGTTATCATTTTGAATGTTGGGCATTAATAATAGCTAAAATACCTTCTATAGCAATCCAGTTTTGTTTCTTTTTTCCACCATTAGCTTATCCTAATTCTAGTTTCTTTTCATACTGTCTCACGGGGTTCTCAACATTATGAACAAAGATAGTGGAGGTGATGGAATTCCAGTTGAGCTATTTCAAATCCTAAAAGATGCTGCTGTTAAAGTGCTGCATTCAATATGCCAGCAAATTTGGAAAACACAGCAGTGGCCACAGGACTGGAAAAAGGTCACTTTTCATTCCAGTCCTTAAGAAAGGCAATGCCAAAGAATGCTTAAACTACCACACAATTGCACTCATCTCACACGCTAGCAAAGTAATGCTCAAATTTCTTCAAGCTAGGCTTCAACAGTACGTGAACTGAGAACTTCCAGATGTTCAAGCTGGATTTAGAAAAGGCAGCATAAACAGAGATCAAATTGCCAACACCCGTTGATCACAAAAAAAGCAAAATAGCTCCAGAAAATATATCTACTTCTGTTTCATAGACTATACCCAAGCCTTTTCCTTTGAGCATTACAACAAACTGTGGAAAATTCTGAAAGAGATGGGAATACCAGACCACCTGACCTGCCTCCTGAGATCTGTAAGCAGGTCAAGAAGCAACAGTTAGAACAGGACATGGACAACGGATGGGTTCCAAATTGGGAAAGGAGTACGTCAAGGCTGTACATTGTCACCTTGCTTATTTAACTTATATGCAGAGCATATCAAGAGAAACCAGACTGAATGAAGCATAAGCTGGAATCAAGACTGCAGGGAGAAATATCAGTAACCTTAGATATGCAGATGATGCTACCTTTATGGCAGAAAGCAAAGAGGAACTGAAGAGCCTCTTGATGAAAGTAAAAGAGCAGAATGAAAAAGCTAGCTTAAAACTCAACATTAAAAAACTAAGGTCATGGCATTCTGTCCCATTACTTCATGGCAAATAGATGGGGAAACAGTGGAAACAGAGACAGACTTTATTTTCTAGGGCTCCAAAATCACTGCAGATGGTGACTCAGTTCAGTTCAATTTAGTTCAGCCACTCAATCGTATCCGACTCTTTGCGACCCCATGAACCACAGCACGCCAGGCCTCCCTGTCCATCACCAACTCCCGGAGTCCACCCAAACTCATGTCCATAGAGTTGGCGATAACATCCAACCATCTCATGCTCTGTCGTCCCCTTCTCCTCCTGCCCTCAATCTTTCCCAGCATCAGGGTCTTTTCAAGTCAGCTCTTCGCATCAGGTGCCCAAAGTATTGGAGCTTCAGTATCAGTCCTTCCAATGAATATTCAGGACTGATTTCCTTTAGGATGAACTGGTTGGATCTCCTTGCTATCCAAGGGACTCTCAAGAGTCTTCTCCAACACCACAGTTCAAAAGCATCAATTCTTCAGCACTAAGCTTCCTTCACAGTCCAACTCTCACATCCATACATGACCACTGGAAAAACCATAGCCTTGGCTAGACGGACCTTTGTTGACAAAGTAATGTCTCTGCTTTTCAATATGCTATCTAGATTGGTCATAACTTTCCTTCCAAGGAGTAAGTGTCTTTTAATTTCATGGCTGCAATCACCATCTGCAGTGATTTTGGAGCCCCCCCAAAATAAAGTCTGACACTGTTTCCCCATCTATTTCCCATGAAGTGATGGGACCAGATGCCATGATCTTAGTTTTCTGAATGTTGAGCTTTAAGCCAACTTTTTCACTGTCCCCTTTCACTTTCATCAAGAGGCTCTTCTTCTTCACTTTCTGCCATAAGGGTGGTGTCATCTGCATATCTGAGCTTATTGATATTTCTCCCAGCAATCTTGATTCCAGCCTGTGCTTCCTCCAACCCAGTGTTTCTCATGATGTACTCATGAGAATATGAGTTAAATAAGCCAGGTGACTATATACAGCCTTGACGTACTCCTTTTCCTATTTGGAACCAGTCTGTTGTTCCATGTCCAGTTTTAACTGTTGCTTCCTGACCTGCCTACAGGTTTCTCAAGTCAGGCCAGGTGGTCCCATCTCTTTCTGCAGCCATGAAATTAAAAGACTTTCCCCTTGGAAGTAAACCTATGACAAACCTAGACAGCATATTAAAAAGCAAAGACATTATTTTACTGACAAAGGTCCATTTAGTCAAAGTTATGGTTTTTCCAGTAGTCATGTTGGATGTGAAAGTTGGACCATAAAGAACATGGAGCACCAAAGAATTGATGCTTTTGAACTGTGGTGCTGGAGAAGAGTCTTGAGAGTCCCTTGGACTGCAAGGAGATCAAACCAGTCAATCCTAAAGGAAATTAGTCCTGAATATTCATTGGAAGGACTGATGCTGAAGCTCCAATACTTTAGCCATCTGATGCAAAGAACTGACTCATTGGAAAAGACCCTGATGCTAGGAAAGACTGAAGGCAGGAGGAGAAGGTGACAACAGAGGATGAGATGGTTGGATGGTAATACAGATTCAATGGATGTGAATTTGAGCAAGCTCCAGGAATTGGTGATGGACAGGGAAGCCACGCGTACTGTAGTCCATGGGGTCTCAAAGAGTTGGACATGACTGAGAGATTGAACTAAACTGAATTCTAGGTTCTTTAAAAAGGCCAGAAGTTTTATCATTGCAACTTGTGGTTCTCAACCTTGGCTATGCCTCCAAATCACTTGGGTTTTCAATATTGTTTTGAGGGCCCTACCTCAGACCCACTGAATCAGAGTTATAGGAGGGACCTGGAAATTAAATTTCCTGTTTAAAAACTTCTCTGTAGATGCTTCTGCAGTAGGGATGTTTGGGAACCGTGGATCTATTATTAAAACAATCCCCTAGCTGTACTTCTATTTGCAGAAATCACTTTCTGTGTTCTAGCCAATCCGGTTTGAGACACTAGTTCGATCTTCCTAAAGTGTCTCTTTAATGATAGCATCATTTGATTCTAAAACTTTCAGTAGCTCATAATTGATATCCAGTCTATCTTTTTCAAGATATTACCAGTCATCTTTCAAGGTACATCTCAAAAGCCACTTCCTCTAAGATGCCCACTTTCACAACTTGTGATAAGTTATCACTACTTGTTTGGAATCCCCATTCATTCTGTATTACCCATCATGGGATACTAACAACCTTCACTTCTGTATTATGTGTGTACATATTGTATTTTTGCATTAGATGACAGGTAAATTAAGGATAGTTACAATATATTATGCATAAATGATTCACAAAGGTAGATATTTGTTTGTATGAAATAACGTATGAAAAGACATAGAAAACAAAAGAGCATTCTTGACTCAGAGTTAAATTCAGAGGCTTCATAAGCGGAAAAATAACTGAGATAGCATTTGAGTTCTATATGTCTTTAAACAGACATCACAAAGTGTAGCGAACCATACACTATCATACATCATCCTCAGAGGTATAATTCATATGCCTGTTTAAACTTATGCAAATGAGGACATTAAAGTGGAAACATATATATAACATGTGCATCAATAAAAGAAAACAAATTACTCTATAATTTGTGGCGGTTAAAGCAGGCTTAACTTGTTAAACTGCTTGGTGGCTAAGACACATGAAAACATCTGCTGCAGATGGTCACAGGTTATTATCACCATAGATTCCAGGAACAAACCCAGGAAACAAAAACCCTTTTCTTTGTGTTTCTAGTCCCCAGTTATGCACCTCACTCTTCAATATGAACACAACTCTTTCTTCCCACCCATGGAAATATTTTTCAGAGTACTTTACTGAAGTCTCCAAAGACCCCTTAGTCATTTCCCCAAAATTTTTTTGAAAACTGACTTGAATCAATTTCTCAGACTTTTACTCAGGGATGCATTTTATAGGGGAGCAAAAGAATAATTAATTGAAGATTAGTGCCATCTTTCAGTGTTGAAAAAGTCATATAAGTTGTCTTACTTAAGAGTTAGAACAATATGCATGATAAATAAAGATTATCTGTATTTTGCATATAAAAATCCAAAATAAGATGAATTGATATTCCCAAGTTAAGTCCAGTTTAGTGTCCTTTCCAAAATACCCTGTTTTCTCAAAGATATTTAAATTTTGGGGGGACTCTTAGAGACACAATATTTTTTAATAGGAATATATTGCACCCTTTCAATCTCCCCACTTAGGTGACTAGTGATGCATAAGGCTAATTTATTCATCATCTAGATCACTGATTAATAATTAATTTCAATTATTGTAAGTTTAATCACTTTCTATATATATCATTGTGAGTCAAGTAAATCACATATTTTACCGGCTCAAATAAATATTGCAAAATATTTGATTATTATTCAATCAAAGCAAAAAAACAAACAGTGACAATAACCAAAACTCCTAAAACTCACATACTGGTAAAATTTACTTAAAGACCTGTCTGGAACAAGGAAAGAAGGAAGACTTCTGTGTTTAACAAAAATCATAACTACCATCAGCTGAGGAAATTTTTCAAATAATCTGAAAAATGTGCATAATAGAGCATTCTGCAAGCAGGCATACACTTAAAATTATTATGAGATCTAGAGAGAAAATACATAAAGTTTCTCATATATTAGTAAAATATCCAATATTATGTTAAATAGAAAGTTGATACTCTTTTGAAGAAATATCATTCTTGAAACTTTAAATTTCTTCTCAAGTGTTTACTCAGCTAATGGAGAAAAAAGAATATGGTTGACTTATGCTAAAATTTTTCTTTTGGCCACACCATGCAGCATACCTTACTTTAGTTCCCCTGCCAGGGATCAAACCTTGAACCCCTGTAGTGAAGCATGGAGTCCTAACCACTGGATCGCTAAGGAATTTCCTAGTCTAAAATTATCTAACAATTTTTGGTCACTGTTAGATCTTGAAGTAAGTAGAGACTGATCTAAAATGAGTATGCTTACAAATTGTATGGGAAAAAAAGGAAAACAATAGATAAATAAAACCTATCTTTAAAGGATAAAAAAAATGAAATTTAGAATTTGGTTCCCTAAAAAAGAAGCCATCACTCTTAAGATTTCTATGGGAATCAAGAGTACTTTGATTTGCATATGACAAAGTTAAGATGTTTTATTTAAGTCATCTGAGAACAGACACAGGAACACATCCTGAGAATAAACAAAAGGATTTCACTTACAATTAAAAGTAAAATTTCACTTTCCATTCTGATGTAAGTTAATATACCTAAATAGATTTGCAACATATTTTCAACCAATGGACTTTCTCACTTGTCTTTATTAATTCAAGGCATGTGTTAAAAAATGGCAGTTACTGTGGGCCTTCCCAGGAAGTACTGGAGGAAGTGTTTAGATGGCTACACAGTAATTTTACACATTTGAATTTTTTTCTGCCTTAGTATATATGTGCTTGGATGTCCTGTCAATACCTGATACCTAATAAGTTACAAATTAAGCTTTTACTTATTAAAAATATCTCCCTCACAAAGTATTTTGCATGTAAAGCTCCTTTTGACTTCACATCTGATTGCCTTTCTCTGTAGCATGTTCCCAGTGATTACTGAGACTTGAGAATACTTCCATGGCCTAATGTATCTTATTTATGTTTATTTCCCAAAGTCAAGGTCTAGGATCATTACAATAACCAGTGTCTCTTTATATGGTTTTTCCAGTAGTCATGTATGGATGTGAGAGTTGGACTGTGAAGAAAGCTGAGCACTGAAGAATTGATGCTTTTGAACTGTGGTGTTGGAGAAGACTCTTGAGAGTCCCTTGGACTGCAAAAAGATCCAACCAGTCTATTCTAAAGGAGATCAGTCCTGGGTGTTCTTTGGAAGGAATAATGCTAAAGCTGAAACTCCAGTACTTTGGCCACTTCATGCGAAGAGTTGACTCATTGGAAAAGACTCTGATGCTGGGAGGGATTGGGGGCAGGAGGAGAAGGGGATGACAGAGGATGAGATGGCTGGATGGCATCACCAACTCAATGGACGTGAGTTTGAGTGAACTCCAGGAGTTGGTGATGGACAGGGAGGCCTGGCGTACTGCAATTCATGGGGTCGCAAAGAGTCGGACATGACTGAGCGACTGAACTGAACTGAGAACTTCTAGAATAATCTTTAAATTTATTTTCTTAATAATATTCTATTCATCACTACATCACAGCCTTGCATTCAAAAATATCTATCACTCGCATTTTCTTAATCCCATTCTCTTCAATCTTATCTTTGTTTATTCTGATATAACTATTCTGTTTTAGCAATTTCAGTGTTTTTATCATTATCTCTTCATTTACCTTTACTACTTATCAGCAAATGCTTTGAGCATTATAGAACAAACATTAGGTATTCATTTCTTAAAAGGGAAAGAAATAAGTAAAGAAGAAAAGAAATAAGGGAATGGAGTAAAGTACAATAATAAATCCATTCTCATTTTCTGAGATATTATAGCTGACTCATATCTAATATTCCATCCCTGATATTACCTTTCTTATGTACCCCAATTCTAAATTCCCTTGCACACATTCCATATAGGAAACTCAGAAATATCATAGAAACTCACCCAGGAAGTCATGGAATTAGGAAGTCAGACATAGATGTCATCAATTATGCTGTACTTTGAGTCTTGTAGAAGACTTTGTGATTCTATTAATACAGTCAGTATAGTGGGCAAATATTCATCACATTCAATAATTTAACAAAGTGGGGATACACTCTAGGACTCCATCATCACTAATTTGTTTAAAATAAAGAGGGAACAAGAAATAAGGCAATGGCAAAGGGGTTTCCTGGGAATTAAGTCATGTTACTTTCCCAGAAAGCCACCAACTTCTTCATCACAAAGCCTTAGAGAGGTTAAAGCTGTCTACAGTTATGTTCATTTTAACTTTCACTTACTCCTCACCCATCATCCTGACTTGTGGTCTCTTAAGTCCATTGAAACAATCCTTGCTGAAATTCCCAGTGATTTCCACTGTTACTAAATCTAATCAACATTTCTCAGACTTTGGGTGACATAGCAGCAGTTTTTGACCCAGACAATGTCTTCCCCCACTTTCAATACATATTTTTCGCTGGTCATCTGTCACATTTGTCTTATACTCCTACCTCTGTGCCCCTTCTTTGTCACCTATCATTTGTGTATGTAGTTCATGTGTATTGCAGTATCATTTGTGTATGTAGTTCAGTCACTAAGTTGTGTCCAACTCTTTTGCAACCCCATGGACTATAGCCCACCAGGCTCTTCTGTTCATGACATTTTCCAGGCAAGAATACTGGTATGGGCTGCCATTTCCTTCTCCAGAGGATCTTCTAGACACAGGGATTGAACCCACATCCCCTTCACTGGCATACATTAAACAGTGGCGTACCTCGAAGTTCAGATGTAGGCTTTCCTTCTTTTTATTCTATGCTCTTTCACTTCCACAGTTTGAAAAATGACCCAACACAAATGATTTCTTCTGAGCTCTAAGTCAATATATTCAATTTCCTATAAGACATCTCTTCTAGGATTTATTTCCAAACACACATTCACGTCTGAAATAAAATTCACAATCTTCCCACCCACTCGGTGCATTTTCTATCTCGATGAATAACACCCACATCCATCTAGCTGTACAAGCCAGAAAATTCCTCTAGATGATAAACTAATCTATCCACATTCACCTCAGTGTCCCTTTAGTTTCCTCACAACACTGCAGCTTGGATGATCATTTAAAAATGAAAATCTGATCACCTCCCTCCCCTGTTCAACCCCTCTCAGTGGCCTCCTGTCACTCTTGGACAAATCCTGACACGTTCTAAAAACCTTCATGGTCTCTATTTCTTTAATCTTTTCTTATAGCATATTATTAGGTCCCTGTTCTTTAGCAGCATGGCCTTTTCAGTCCTTTGCCCTCTTGCAAGAATTTGCCAGGATTCTTTCACCCGTATGTATCATCAAGTTAATTTCCGCTGTGTCCTCTAGCTATCAGCTCATGTGTACCTTACTCAGGAAACCCTGGCTTATCCAGAAAGGCAAAATGTGCTTATAATAAGCTCTCAGAACACTATATATCTTGCTTTCTCTTGTAGCATTTTCCAGAGTTGTAACTTAACATTTTCTGTTATTATGATGTAATTACTCTTTCTCCTTTCGTAGCTTACAGTTTTCATGAAGGCAAAGGCTGTGCTTCTTTTTGCTTCTCTTTGTATCCAAAATGCCTATCACATAGCAAGAAATCAATAAACACCAACTGAATAAATGAACAATGAATATTTGCGATCTGAACTGGACAGGTGTAAATATCTAGGGATTAATGCTAGTATGAGGCATGTGTGTGGTATTTAACGCTGCAAAGACTAAGTTAAAATGACATACTATCAGACTATAGAAGAATCAAAAGTAACTGGATTATATTAAGGTATGTGTTAGTTATTGAAGTACCAGCTTGGGATGATGACAATATTCAAGAATAAATACTATGTAATGGTGATAATTATCTGCATTTTTTTCAGTGAGGGTAATGAAGATCAAATCTCTATGTGTACTTATATCTGTATATCTAATTGGCAGAAATTACAAAAGGACTGATATTTAACTATAAGGAAATATGGCAGCAAATAAATCTGGTTAGAATGATTCTTCTCTGGGGATACAAGGATAAAGTATTTATATGCACCTGGATTTTTTTTTTTTTTTCCCCATGTGTAAAGCCTAAGCTTGTACTCATGATTTTTGGTGCAGTCAGAATTAGGTACTTAACAGTAGAAAGAAATTATATATTCTGGAAAAATTTGAAGGCAAAATCAGAAAAAGATTATCTTTTCTACTTGAAAAACAAGGAAAGAGATGAAGCACAAACAATTTAGAAGCAATTCACTCTGAGAGAATTTTGTAAATGAGTGGCTGATAAGAAATAACGGCATATTCTAATCCTAGAAAACCCTAAACCAATCGTATGTTTATATAAAGTAACTGCTCACTTGGGAAATAATTATAAGTTAATGAAATTGTGAATGGGGACATGGAATCTGCATGGAGGCTAAAACAGAAGAGAAATATAATGTATGTACTGAAGGCTACACCAGTAAGATAAACATATCTTTGTCATAAAATGTAGTTTCCAAGTTTTTTCTGTCGTGAAGATTGTGAATATTTTTGGTTGACTGAAATGACTTTAATCATACATTAATGAACTATGTTCAGATTTTAAATCAATTATTTGCAAAAATGTTTAATATTGCTCAGTGTACCAGAAACTGATTGATCCTTAGGTCAGTTCAGTCACTAAGTCATGTCCAACTCTGTGACCCATGGACTGCAGCATGCCAGGCTTCCCTGACCATGACCAACTCCCAGAGCTTGCTCAAACTCATGTCCATTGAGTCAGTGATGCCATCCAATCATCTCATCCTCTGTCATCCCCTTTTCCTCCCACCTTCAATCTTTCCCAGTACCAGGGCTTTTTCCAATGAATAAGTTCTTCACATCAGGTGGCCAAAGTACTGGAGCTTCCGCTTCAGCATCAGTCCTTCCAATGAATATTCAGGACTGATTTCCTTCAGAATTGACTGGTTGGATCTCCTTGCAGTCCAAGGGACTCTAAAGAGCTGTCTCCAACACCAAGTTCAAAATCATCAATTCTTCCGTGCTCAGCTTTCTTTATAGTCCAGCTCTCACATCCATACATGACTACTAGAGAAACCTAATGATTGATCCTAATGAAGTATTAAAACTGATTGCCTAGAAATGCCAGGTAAGAGATCCAACCCAGACACGTAGCGATTCTTCTAAGAGCCAAAATAGTAGACTCTGCCCTCAACCTAACCATGAGTCCTTCTTAATTCATTATAGTTCCAACATTTTCTTAAGCCTATTTTATTTATAGAAATAAGGAATAAAACAGGATAAACTGGAAACACTATAAAATAATGATTGGAACATGGCATAACTATGTTTTAGAGATTAGGGGAAAAAATCATGGCTTTACATTAGGAGAGGTAGTCCAAAATGATTAACACAAATTTTGGTCTAAGAATGAACTGTTGAATTCTGTTCAGCTTTGTATTGTTAAAATATGTAATCATTAAAACTAGCAGAAAAGGTGGCCTGAGTTTCTGTTATCTTTGAAGTTGTACCAGGTGCCCTAAAGGCAACATTATATTTAGATATTACATAACTGGCACTCAAAAAAATGCACTTATCTTCAAATTCTCCAAGTTTAAATATACTATGTCAACCAGAATAATGGAGTAAGACAGAGTCCATGGGTTTTGAAATTACAAATTCCATGAATATTAGTTGAATGAGTAAATAGAATTTTTACAGAATTCTGAATATTGTGGATATGAGGAAAACTGAAGTTAAGAAGGGTAAAGTAATTTACTCCAGATTGAACCACTAGCCTGTGAAGTCCAAAGAACACTTACAGATTCTCTTCTTTGAGTTTCTGAAAACTCTGGCCTTCTATCACTTGCCAGGGGCAAACTGAATTTATATATATATAAAGAGAGAGTGATTTATATCACTTGGAGAAGGCAATGGCACCCCACTCCAGTACTCTTGCCTGGAAAATCCCATGGACGGAGGAGCCTGGAGGGCTGCAGTCCATGGGGTCGCTGAGGGTTGGACACGACTGAGCGACTTCACTTTCACTTTTCACTTTCATGCATTGGAGAAGGAAATGGCAACCCACTCCAGTGTTCTTGCCTGGAGAATCCCAGGGATGGGGGAGCCTGGTGGGCTGCCGTCTATGGGGTCGCACAGAGTTGGACATGACTGAAGTAACTTAGCAGACTTAGCAGTATTGTTGTCTTTGTGTAAACAAGGAGATGAAGTAACTAAAAAAAAAAATAAGACTAGTGTGATCTAAATATTTCTACTTCTAATAAACCCAATTACTTACACCTTTGGGGCATAAAATTAATTTGCATATTTTCTATCAAATGTGGCTATTGGCCAAGTAATTCTAGATACTGGAGTCAGACTTCAAGAAATGGTTGGAGAAATGCCTTTCTTCCCTCTATAGCTGAGAGGTAATTCAAATGATTCCTTCCTTTCAAAGCATTACAGACAGAAATAGACCAATGTTTTATGTAAGCAGCCATCTTGATCATTTTGCTTACATTAAGAACTTGTGATTTTGATACTGCTTCTCTGGCCGTAAGGCATACACAAACTCACATTTTTATTTCATTTGACAAATAAAAAGTAGCTTCATGACAGTAATAACTGGGAGGCAGATCGGAGTTTCTGACCTAACTTCACAGGGTATTTTATACTTTGGCTTCAATATAATGCCTTTTGAGACTTCCATCAGTACCTAAAAGGAGAATTTAGTAGTTAATACTCTAATAAGTATGAAACTTCTAGAAAGGAGGACTGATTTGAAGATGTAAATCTCTAAGCATGATCACCTAGACTTGATCACTTTGCTAGGATCCCTTGGTCCTTTTATCAGAGAAATGTTGTTCCAAATATACATACATAGTATTATCTTTTGATTTTACACCTCCTCACATAATTTAATTAATTTTCCATATAATACAGACAATTATGATATCATCAAGCTACTAAGTGAATCTCTCTCATTGTTCAGTCCCTAAGTCATGTCAGAGTCTTTGCGACCTCAAATACTGCAGCATGCCAGGCTCCTCTGTCCTCCACTATCTCCCAGAGTTTGCTCAAATTCTTGTTTATTGAGTCAATGATGTTATCTAACCATTTCATCCTCTGCTGCCCCCTTCTCCTTTTGCCTTCGATCCTTCCCAGCATCAGGGTCTTTTCCAGTGAGTGGGCTCTTTGTATCAGGTGGCCAAAATATCAAAGCTTCAGCTTCAGCATGTCCTTCCAATGAATATTCAGGACTGAGTTCCTTTAGGATTAACTGGTTTGATCCCCTTGCTGTCCAAGTGATTCTCAAGAGTCTTCTCTAAACCACAATTCAAAAGCATCAATTCTTTGGTGCTTAGCCTTCTTTATGGTCCAACTCTCACATCTGAACATGATTACTGGAAAAACCGTACCTTTGACTATATGGACTTTTTGTCAGCAAAGTGATATCTGCTTTTTAATATACTATAGAGTTTTGTCATCTCTTGGGGTGGCTTTTTAATATATCATGTCTTGACAGAAAGAATAAATGAAGATTTAGTCTTTTCTGCTTCTTTCCTACTCCATGAACTTGGATACCATTATTTTTCCTGTCATAAATTAATCATAATATCCAATTTCTGGAAATATGTTCTTGAGTTTATGAAGCCCCTACCCCAGAGCCTAAACATGAAAAGGTTTAATTCCTAATTCTGAGAGCACTTTACCATAAATATATGCTTTAACAAATCAAAACATGAAAATCTAACCTTTAAATAATTTACTTCAAAGAGTCAATACCAGTAGGTAGCATTAAAATACCAAAATTAAGCTTTTCATGTGCAGTTATGAAGTCTTCATCATCTTTGTATTCACTCCTGGCCTAAATAGGCACTCAAATCCAAGTTTAAGAGATGAGATGTAGTGAAATGGCAGAATGGCCTAGGGTAGGAACACTGTGTGCTCTGGCAGAGTGAGAACGGAGTCCAGAACACAGCTTTCTCCTGGTAGGGACCCTTCCCGAACACTCCCAGTCCGATCACTACCTGCATGAAGACATACAGAGCTAATTCTGCTTGTTCTAATTTCACTTCTGTGTCATTCCTCTTGCATGCTAATTTCAGTATGAGTGGGTGGCCAGGGACAACTCACACTCCTGCTGCGGTCGTCGCTTCCCCTTTTTTTCTCAGTAGCAGTTTTGCCATTGGACATGCTCAGTATTTTATGTTTTAGTATATCTGTCTGCCTTTCACATTAGAATATAAACTCCATGAGGGCAAACATTTTTATCTGTTTTATTCACTGCTATATCTTTAGCACGCACCCTGGCACCTCACAGGTACCCATAGCTATTGGTTGAATTGTTTGAATAAACTTTCACTCATTATAAGGAAATTATTTTTACATCAGGTCTCCTTCTATTCTTTGGGATATATATACAAATGCCTAGAATAAAATTAGTCATCAGCACTTAATAGGAGTAATGTTTAATCGTTTTTTTCCCTACAGTTTAAACACCTTAATATTATTTAATGTAACTGAATTCACCCCCATTTCCATGAAAAGAAACACTTTATATAGTTGTAGTTTCTAAATATACAAATTTCTTTATTTAATTCATATCTTTACTCAGTGGCTTGATTGAGAGTATACTAAAAACACTGCTTTGAGTTGTTCAGATTTCTTGAAACAGATTACAAAGAGGAGTACTCCTAAATTATGAATATTTTTATCTTACTTCAGCAAAGGAAAAACTCATCAGTGTTTACAAATTATGAGAAACCTCCCTGGAAAAATAAAATTTCCTGGATGCAATATTTCATATAATCATAACTATTTTTTTTCTAAATTAGAGATTTAAGTAGGTTTTATGTTATTTACAACTTTTTATAGCACTGAGAAGTGCTATAATTTTTAAATCATTTAAATAGGTCAGATAATCAATTTTTCCTTTTCCAAGGTCATTTCCCTTAAAAAGAATAGGATTTCTACATTCATGCATTTATCTTTATTTTGCTGAAACTGAAATTATAGCAAAGCAAAGTAATCTACAGTAGGTGATATATATTAAAAGGTCAGAGATATAAAAATGAGTGGTTTACTCTTTTTCAAATTGCTCCTACTTTGAAGATTTTAATGTACAAACTGTTCTTTAAAATATTTCAACAATTAATAACTGACAATATCATTTGCAGTTTGCTTGGAAAATGTATGTATAGGGCTTGAGGCATTTTACACTTAAGTACAACATATGAAGCCTAGAAAATTTTATAAACAATTTTCAAGCTTTTTGAAACTGGTTTTAGCAATGATGTTTTGGGTTTGATGCCAAAAGCAAAGGCAACAAAAGCAAAAACAAACAAGTGGAATTACATTAAACTAAAAAGCTTCTGCACAGCAGAGGAAACCACCACCAAAGTGAAAACACAATCTACCAAACGGAAGAAAATATTTGCAAATCATGTATGTGTAAAGGGTTAATATTCAAAATATATGAAGAACTCATCCAACTCAACAGCAACATATACAAATAATGTGATTAAGACATGGAAAAATATGAATAGACATTTTTCAAAGGAAGACGTACAGATCACCAACAGGCACACTCCAACATGCTTAGCAACACTAATAAAAAGGGAAATGTAGAGCAAAAGCACAATGATATATCATTTCACACTATAAGAATGGCTATTATCAAAAAGACTAGAAATAACAAGTGTCAGAAAGGAAGTGGAGAAAAGGGAACGCTGATGGTGGGAATGCAAATTGGTGTAGTCACTGGAAAACAGCATGGAGGCTGCTCAAAATATTAAAAATAGAACTAGCATATTATCTGGCAATGCTACATGTGGGTGTTTATCCAAAGAAAACCAAGACACTAAACCCAAAAGATCTATGCACCCTCATCTTCATTCCAGCGTTGTTTGCAATAGCCAAGGTATGGAAAAAGCCTAAGTGTCTATCAATGGATGACTGGATTTAAGAAAATAAAAAATGTGATACACACAGAAGATTTTGTATAGCTATATAGTATTCAGCTATACAAAAGAAGATTTTGCGATTGGAGACAAACTAGTTGGACCCTGGGGTGTTATATTAAGTAAAATAGGTCAGAGAAGGACAGATACTATATGATCTCACTTATATGTGGAAATCTAAAACAACAGAACTAGAGCAGGAACTGGCAACCCACTCCAGGATTCTTGCCTGGAGAATTTCACGGAGAGAGGAGCCTGGTGGGCTTCAGTTCATGGGGTCACCAAAGAGTCGGACTCAATGAGCGACTGAAATACACGCACAGAAAACAACAAAAGCAGGAACAACAAAAGCAAGCTAATGGATTCAAAGAACAGACCGGTAGTTGCCAAAGGCAGCGGGGTTTGTGGAGGAGTCATTATGTGGGTCAGAGAAGGCGATGGCACCCCACTCCAGTACTTTTGCCTAGAAAATCCCATGGACGGAGGAGCCTGGAAGGCTGCAGTCCATGGGGTCGCTGAGGGTTGGACATGACCGAGTGACTTCACTTTCACTTTTCACTTTCATGCATTGGAGAAGGAAATGGCAACCCACTCCAGTGTTCTTGCCTCAAGAATCCCAGGGACGGGGGAGCCTGGTGGGCTGCCGTCTATGGGGTCGCACAGAGTCGGACACGACTAAAGCGATGCAGCAGCAGCAGCAGCATTATGTGGGTGATGGGGGTCAAAAGGTACAAATTCCAGTCATAAGATAAGTTCTGGGGATATAATGTACAACATGGAAACTATAATTTGGTAGACCATCTTAAATACAAAACTCTGAAGTCCGTTGCATACTTTCAGCCAATTTGTCTCTTGGCACAGTTCCACAACTTAACTACTTTGTAAAATATAATTTTACATATTTATTGAATATATTTTACTACATACCAACACAACTTCTTCAAATATCCAAAGTTATTTTCTTACAGCCTCTTCTCAATGTGGGGATGAGTGAATAATGTCTCTATGTTCCATACTTTTAATCATTTTCTAAATATTCATCATATATTTTTCCAACTTTTGTGTTCTAGGATGGATCCCTAATTTTTGGAGTTTCTGAATTAATATTTCCATGTACCATAAATCCAACCAAATTCTCTGCACTAAAGAAGTTGCCTTTGGTCTTAAAAATTTACTTTAGGTCTCTTTAAAAGGAGAGATACTTTTCTGTGAGTGCAACTCTTTCACCTTGGGACCTCACCATTAACAATTTTCTACTCAGAGAAGTTTCCCTTCCTAATTCTACTTTATATTTTTAAGCTACTTCTCCTATAGCAAAGCATCCACCTCAACACAATAGACTCAAGTTTTGTTTTTCTAAATTAAATAATCTCTGGGTCAAATCCATATTGTAAGCTTTGTAAAAGTTAACATGCAGGTTAGCTTTAGATATCATTTAGGTCCTGCTAGATAAAGCTGTTGTGGAAGCAAGCATCTATCAACAATAAAAGCTACTGGCATACAGCTTTATCCTGCGAGTCTCAAAAAGCATATTTTTAAGCAAATATATGTAATATTCTTGAGTTTTCTTCATCAACAAATTCTAATAAAAGAAATAATTTAATTTACTTTTTGACAATTATAATTTCAGGTGAGCAAACTTTCAAAGAATTTGATGTTAAAAGCTGATCTACGGAGCAGTTTTTTGAGCCCCTATGAATGGCTACAGAATTTATTACCATATATGAACAATGTTTCTAAATAAGAAACTAACCAAGTATCTCTTAATGTGAATTTAGTATAATTTGTGTTTTGTCTTGTCATTTAAATATTTTTAAAAGTATTTAAAAACCTGTAAAAGTGATACTTTTATACTTTAAATTTCATCATTGATAAAAATACAAAATTTTTGGACATAAATGGATTAGTTTATTACTCTGTATAGAAGACATTATACAAAAATCTTGATTATAAAGGCAAGTAAAATAATTTTTAAAAAAATCTCAGTAAAAGAAATACAAAGAGATACTATCAAAGTATCTAACACAAAGTATCTTTATCAGCTAAAATTTGACATTTTTGTTTTAAATTAAAAAAGAATCAGAAGCTCAGAAGCTGGGGATGCTGAATGATTACTCTCATTTTCCAGAAGAAGCTAAACAACTTTGGGATCCTTAAAGAGTAACTATCTTTGAGGAAACTATTGTTCATTTTTTATATGCAGTAAAGGTCTAAAGTTGTTCCCAAATTCATAGGAGAGAAAAGAAATTTAATGCCTAACTGATACATTCAAGGTCATGCTGAACCTAACCACTATTAAGTGAGTGATAAATTTCTTTGAAAATCTCCATTATGTTTTACCTTTAAGTATTGAAAGTAGACTTATTTTACTTATAATTAACACTTTAGTCTGTTTTTAAATTGGAAGTAGAGAGCAACTGCTTACTCTGTTATGGTACTTAAAATACTTAATTTGTAGAGAAATGAGACAATTATCATCTTTTTTTATGACTTTTAACCTTATTTTGCTATATTACTTGCATTATTTCATCTTATGTGTTTCTGGTAAAAAAGAAAAACAAAAATGGATCCATTAATTCTTCCATTTTAATAATGTAAAAAATCTGAATCTTCCTTTAATAAAAATATATATACTGTATTTTATAAGATTTCATTAACCCAAGGAGATTTATAGAAAGATATTTGTTAATTATTCCAAATTTAAGAATGTAAATAATTTTCAAATGTCTAATGAGAAATTATTTATAAAAGATTTATCCAGTGGTTAAGACTCTGCGCTTCCACTGCAGGGGGCAAGGGTTCAATCCCCGGGCTGGGAAGTAAGATCCCACATGCTCACGTGCAGCCAAAAAAGTTGAATAAAGTAAAATAATTAAAAAAAAAAAAGATTTAGCCAATTTGGGGGAAATGATTCTTTCTTAGACTGACATATGTAAATTGAGCTAATTGCAATGTATGAATGTTACCCTAATTTTGAAAAAGGGTTCAACTTTACTTTGGCATTCTTTATTTGTCTCGTGTGTGTGTGTGTGTGTGTGTGTGTGTGTGTGTATCTTACAAAATGATCAGCAGTGAGTTTATAGCAGAACCTGCTCATGGGAAGTGCTCAGTGAGTGGACAATACTCATCATTCTCATTATTTAAAAGTTAAAACAAAAACCGAGTTAAAATACAGTTCCACTTAAACTAAAACTCTCTTTTCTCCCAACATTCCCCAAATATTTGTGGAATTCTGTATGCTTGTCAAATGAGAATTAAAATTGCATATGGTAGTTCCTGATTCATAGCACCACACACACCTACTATTTACACTTACAGTTTTTAGAAAAATGCATACTATTAAATAAATGAACAATGCTCACATTTAGATTCACTGATTTATTTACTACAAGTCAAATATAAAGATTTTCCCAGAATAGGTGGGCATTAAATACTTAGTGAGCAATTAATTTTTATATTTTTTATGGGCTAATGGTCACTCTCTTCAATTCATCTAATTTGCATAAGCTTTCCAATGGATGAATCACATTGCAAACTAATACACAATTTAAGGGCTCAGTCTCCTTCAGATAGTGACTGATTTGATATTTTGTAATACTTAAAGGCAAATTTATCTAAGAAAAGATAAATTAAAATGTAATACTAGCATTTCCTATTTGCGTTTCAAATTGTAACATGAAAAATAAAGTCGATAAATTCATTTATACCAATTTTAGTTAATTAGGACACTCTTATGATGCATAATTATTTATTGATAATTTATTGTTTTTTTTACTAAATATACTATTTATTGGTGCAATTAATCAGATAGATCAAATTTTGTATCATATAGATTTAGGGATATATTTTGTGATTCTTTAACAGGAATAAAGATAAAGTGGTATTTTTATGGCCACCCAGCTTAAAGAATACATGAAATTGTTTTTGTGGTTAGGAGACTCTAAAAACTTCCTGAAATGTTTATATATAAATATATGTATAACTGTTTACCTTATATATTGTCATTAAATTAACAATATATGAAATTATAGGCTATTTATCATACAAGATTATGAGGACTGTAAATAAATAAATAAATATATATGTATATACCCATGATCTACATGTAAAAATGTTCCTGCAGGTCAGAATATCCTAAACATCATTTCACTCAGAAATCCTTGAAATTCTTATATTTGTGTATCCCTTTAACTAATTAAAACTGCAACAAATTCAGAAAATATTAAAAAATCACAATATCCTATAATACAAGTATTACAAATAAAATAGTAAATATTTAGAGATGCTGTCCTACTTTTTTGACATAAAATGCCAAAGATATATCCATGTTTACCTTTAAAGATTTATTTGAGATATAATAATTGTATATTTTACTTCCAGCTTTGAATTAATATAAAGTCTAATGTAAAGGGCTATTATCACTGTGGCTTTAATTCTGGCTATCTGTATGTCTTCTTTGGAAAATGTCTACATAGAGGAACCTCAAAAAACTGAAAAGAGAACTACCCTATTTTCCAGCAATTCTACTCTATCCAAAGAAAACAGAAACACTAATCCAGAAAGATATATGCACCTCAATATTCATAACAGCTTTATTTACAATAGCTGAGAAATGGAAGCAATCTAACTGTCTATCAACAGATAAATATGGAAAATGTGGTATACAATAGAATATTACTCAGGCATTAAAAAAAAGAGAGAGAGAATGAAATTCTGCCATTTGCAACAATGTAGATGGATGTGCAGGACATTATGCTTAGTGAAATATGTGAGACAGAAAAGGACAAATACTCTATGTTATCGCTCATGCAATCTAAAAAATAAAATAAGCAAATGTATGTAACAAAACAGAAACAGGCTCAGAGATATAGAGAACAAACTAGAAGTTTCCAGTGGGGAGAGAGAAGGGGATAGGGGCAAGGTAGGGCTATGGAACTAAGAGATACAAAGTACTGTGTGTAAAATAAGGAACAAGGACACACTGCACAGCACAAGGAAATATAGCCATTATTTTGTAATAATTTTAAATGGAATAGAACCTATAAAACACTTGAAAAAAATAAAGGACTATCATCAGTTCTTTGAGTTTAAAACTGATTCTCTACAATTATGTCTATAATAAACTTAGCTAACAGTATTTTTAACCCCATCTCAGCTCCTAGTAACATATACTACTAGGGTTTAAATAGTAAGATCTGAATTTCAAGGTACCTGTTTTATGGTACAATCCTACCAGTTATTTTAAAAAAAAATGAAAACACCAAATGTTTTATACTATTTACATATCCAAAGTTTTTTTGAGGCTTCAAATTGTCATCAACATCTTGTGATGAGTCTTTCAGAAAGGCTACAAATTCCACGACTGTCAGAGGACAGAATATTATTTTTCTGAGGGATCAGGATCAAGCAAAAGCAAATAACTAGTTATATACATAATGTTAAGATTGTTTTTGTTAAGTTGTTAAGTCATGTCCGACTCTTTTGCGACCCCATGGATTGTAGCCAGCTAGGATCCTCTTTCCATGGGATTTCCCTCCAGACTAGGATACTGGAGTGGGTTGCCATTGCCTTCTCCAGGGGACCTACTTGATGCAGGTATCTAACCCAGGTCTCCTTCACTGGCAGGCAGATTCTTTACCAGTGAAGCCAATGTTAAGAGTAAGTATCCTTACATGATCAAAGTTAAGGATTGGTTATAGCATAGAGCTAAAATGCAAAATACACTTTCAGACAAAGAGGTAAAGAAGCAGCACCCACATTTCTTCTATTTTAAAGATGCTGTCTCAAAAATGGATGATGGGATGTGATCTCATTAGTACTGAGAAGGCTGAACACTTAGTAACAACCAATTGGTGCCTGAGAAGATTAGCTTGGACTGATGATCACCATTTTGTTGACAATAACATGAACAAATATTTGGACATATTTTCACAACAGCAAATTATCTCCTTCAGTTACCCTCCAATTTGTACTTGTGCTAGTTTTAACAGCTAGATTGTCTTTTGCACAAATAATAAAGGCCTCAACCACTAAAATGAAATTCAAAAGGAGGGAAAAGCTTAGTTTTATTAATGATGAGACAGAAATGTTAATTACAGAGGCTAATGAAATATAAAAGAACTCCCTTTGCTGTCTCCAATCCCTTTTGAACTTCTCAGGGGTTTAAATATAATGTTTGCTTGGCAGTTATTCACATCTAGAAAATAAAGAAAAGGAAAAATACTACACTAAAATAAAATCTCAAAAACTCACCAGCCAACTCTAATCTTTATCAATCAAAGAAGATTATTGCCTTTGGGCAAAAATTCTTTTAAGAAGTCCAAATTCAATTTGAAGCTTCTTTTGCTAGAAAACACATAATTTTATCATCATAAAAAAATATTGATGGCTAAAGGACTGAACAGAAAACATTGTTCATGACTATTCTTCCTAGTTAGAGAAGTAATGAATTAATATGTCAGTCAGATAGACATACTTATGCATATATCCTTAAAAATAATGTGTGAGGTTTCTGTATAAGAAAAATACAGTTAAATGAGTGGATTGGATCTTATTCAATTGAAATATCTTCTTATAAAAGAACTTAAAATACAGTTGTGCAAATGTATTAAAAAGAAACTAGCACTACCATATGATTTTAATTGCCTTCTAGTGTTCTGACTAACCACATTAAGTTAAAAATTATGTGCATTTTGACAGTGTTGAGGGTTTAAATTAAGTAACAAGAATGTATCACTAACAGAGATCTAAATGTATGTAACTTTAAAGTACAGAACAAATATTCTTTCACATAAGATTTTTTTTTCTAAAATTATACAGAAGAGCCTGACACTATGCTGTTTACAATTTTCCACTGTGCTTGGAGTACATCCCAACTCTTTTCATGGTTTTCACAGGGTGTTACTTAGAAATACCTAGCATTCTCTTCTCTCCTTTCCCCAGTATAACATGATCAAGTCAAACATGCCTTGTTTCCATCTCTCAAACACTCCCTTGGGAGCCTTTGGCTCCTCTGCCTAGAGCATCTGACACATGGCTGGCATCTTCTCATTTCAGTTCAAATAAGACTTTCTTGACTATTGACTCAAAATTAGCTGTTATCTCTCCACAGTCTCTTTCTAGATTGTTTTATTTTCCTCTGCACTTAAATCTAACATACTTCACCATATTGATTTACTCATGTACTTATTAATGGGCTTCCCAGGTGGCTCAGTGGTAAAGAATCTGCCTGCAATGTAGGAGACCCGGGTTTGATCCCTGGGTCAGGAAGATCCGCTGGAGGAGGAAATGACAACCCACTCCAGTATTCTTGCCTGGAGAATCCCATGGACAGAGGAGCCTAGCGGGCAACAGTCCATGGGATCGCACAGAATCAGACACGACTGACCTTATTAGCGTTTGTCTTGTCCTCCTGAACCTAAGTGTCAAGAGAACAGTATGACGTCTACTTTATTCACCAGTTGAGCCCTGGTAATAGAAGGGTGCTGGGCACAATGTCCAAATTAACATTTGCTGAATGAAATAATTAAGTAAATAAACATCCTTCCAGTTATTTTCCCTATCAAAACATTTTACCAGAAAACTACCAAAATACAGTTATCCTTATCTACTGCCTCTCTTAATCACTACCAAAGGATCTATTAACAATTTTCAATGACCAGTTATTAGATTAACTTGTTTTTTTTCACATTTGTGTTTGGTTATACCATATTACAATTACAAAGTAATGATATTTTTAATTTAGATAAGGAGTCTATCTATTCATATGATTTTCTTAATCTGTGTTTTGAAAGGTATGAGATAAAAACTAGGAGCTAAATTCAATTATGTAACAAAATTAATGACTTCCTTCAAAAAGCCTTCCTATAGCAAGAATATTCTGTTTTACTTATAAAAAATATTAAGTCTAAAATTATTTTGGACTTTCTAATTACATTAAAATGAATTGATAAAAAATATAAAGCATATTGAACGAAGTATATTAAAGAGAAAGTTTTCACATAGTGTTTTAAAAACCAGATTCAAAAAAAACCCAATCATGTTTAAGTTTGCAGATTGAATAGAGAGAATAGAACATTTTTAAGAGTTGCATTAAATTGCAAATAGAAAAATCATCTTGGATAAGAAAAAAAACCTAAAAGGAAAAATCTTCTTTGGGGAAAAATGTTAATATTTTATAAGTATATTTTTGAAACTATAAAATGGTATATGTTGTATCCATCTATACTTACATTTTATCTATATTAATATATGTTTAGTATGCAATAAATATAAAGAAAAATTGTATCTGGAGAATTTCACATAGATTTTGAAATTATAACCTTTTTTCCCAGTGTTTGTAGCTTTTCATAGTTACTTCAGTTCCCCTAATTGGCATCCTAGATTACTTAGATTTTCATATTTATTCACTCAATTATTTATTGCATTGCACTTTTAAACTTGTGCCAGGCACTGTTCTAGTTCCAGGAGCACACTGGAGGATACACAAAGTCCTTCACTAGAGACACTTATGAGGAATTCATCGATAGCCTTAAATATTAAGAGAGCTAAATGAGAAATGGAATAAATTTTATTTTAAAATAGAGATATTTGGTGAGCATTATAGTCTAGAACTAGCCCCATGTAAGAAACAATAACATATCAGAAGTTGCTAATTCAAAGACACCAAAAATGAAGTGAATTCATCTCATGTTAAGTGCTGGACACACAGTAAGCATTGCCTATTGAAGAGATGAATGAAAGGAATGAATGAAACATTTCAGTATCAACAATTTTTACCATTTTGTTTCTTAGTGAACCTGCAGTTAACTGTTGGAAAACATCCTATATTATAAATACCCAGTTTTAGCTGAAAATTTGCCAGTACCCATTTGGAAAAGATACATATTTAAAAATTGCATTTTTTCAACGTTAAAGATATAACTTCACTGCATGTGAAATTGTTGTTAAAGGTTTTCTTCTTTATTGTAAACTATGCTCAAATTGGCCTGCAGAATTAAAAAAAAAAAAATCTGTTCTCCTATTCTCCAAAACCCAGAATACAGTGGAAAGCCAGCTGGCAGGGCCCACTGGCAGGCTGCCATTCTCATCTATGGTTGCAATGCAATCCTAGGGGAAAAAACAATCATGAATTCTGTTTAACTAGGGCCATAGAATGACAGTTGTTTCTTGATGGGCTGTGGGTCTATTACTAAGACAAACTAGATGAAAGCCATTCAAACCCTACTCTCTGTGACTCTGGGAAGATCAGAGGGCTGAGGAAATTTTAAGAATAGAGATTATGCTGTTTGTTATTCTTTAACACAGTGATAAAACAAACAGAAAGGAAAATGAGTTCCAGCACCAACTCATTATTTGATGAGCGTCATTTCCCCCTCAAGTTGACTGAATTGTCTTGGTATGGTATAGGATCAACCTGTATATGAGGAAATAACAACAAAACGATAACAACCATGATAATTAGCAGTTACTGTTACCTTTTTCCAGGCATTTCTCCAAGAATATTGGTGTTTATTAAGTTACTGAAATACTCCAAACAAGTCTATAGGTAGTTGTATTCTTATTCACATTTTACAGATAAGAAATAGGAGAAGGAAGACTATGTAATTTACTCAGGGTTAATTTGATTCTATATAACACTTTTTCAACTGTACAGACAGGGTAAGGATTTATAAACTACAGTCACTGACATTCAAGCATTCGTGAATGCCTTAGTAAATTCATGGTTATTAAAGACAGGAATTCGGCTAGTAGGATTTTTCAGTCTGAGATGTCCCACCCCTTTGGGAGTTAAAGATGAGGAGGAAGGCTACCTAAGCACAAGTTCCAAATGAGCTTTTATATTTAGTTCATTTCTTAACTTTGAATTTCAGCTTTGCCCATGCAGAAGTGTTGTGTGGACTAACTCGATAAGTTAAAATAACATCATTTTTATGTGGAATTTAAAATATAATACAAATAAGCATATATATAAAACAGAAACAGACTCACAGGTATAGAAAACAAACCTGGGGTTACCAAACGGGAGATGAAAGAAGGGAGGGGCCAATGAGGGCTATGGGATTAACAGGCATAAACTATATGAGACAGATACGCAATAAGTATTTACTATATAAGACAGGGAACTAGACCCATCTTATAATTACCTATAAATGGATGTAATCTATAAGAACACTGAATTGGTAAGCTGCACACCTGAAATCAACTATACTTCAATAAAAAAATAAAAAATACCAGAGCCTCATCACTGATCAACACTGACCCTGATCAACACACTATTCCATATCTGCGAAGAAAAACTTTCCCCTACCATATTTTTATTTTGTAGTACACACTTATTAATAGGTAAGTATGATCTTTGTGCGATGGTAGATGAAAAACTTCAGTATAGGGTGTACTCTGTGGCACAATAAATATATGGATCCTTATTAGTTATAGGAAGCAAATCAGTAGGTAGGATCTAATTAAATCAGTACTGGAGCATCAATTGTCTACTCTTTTAAATGATCAAAGCAAACTGCTTCATATGCCTCAACACAGCAGTCTTGAACTGTCATTTTTTTTCAAGCTTACAAAATTTTCACAGTGATAAAGATTCACCTCTGAGACTGAACAGCATCCAGGACCTGGGTCTAATAAAGTTTAACTTCTATTCACTAAACATTTCATCTTGCCCAAAGTACTCTAAGGATAGTTTATTAAGTACTATTTCTATGTTGATACCATTGAACTACAGAAAAAGGAAAGTCACTTTTCTCTTAAGCACCAAAATCATTAATAATACCCTGATATTTGACATTTGATAGAAAATAAATTAATCTGAATATTTTTCAAATTATATTTCAAGGAAACAAAATACAAAAGCTATTTTATAATACATTTTAGCTTAATCAGTGTGAAGGTACTACATATTTAAATGCATGGTCTGCTACTTCTATAGTCTATATGTAACAAATTTAAGAAAAATTAAAGAAAAAAACTTAAACATCTTGTTATTAATTGACTGCTGATATTGTCATGAATCTCCTTAGATACTACATATAGGTATTGTCAAAAATCTATTTAGGTATTATACATAGGTCAAAAGGACTAAAGTACATTCCTCTGAGGTTCTAAAATTTAGGGAAGGTAAATATTCTAATTATAGGTTTCTGTTTTTTAAAACTAAGCTAATTTTTTGTAGAAAATGCTTTATATTGAACTTTAAAATGCCTATTATCCTTTGTAAAATATATAAAATTACTTTTTTTTTCTTTTTGTATTCATCAAGGAGAAGTGAAGAAGAACTGATACCTTTTCAAATAAATTTTAGTATTTAATACACTTCATTCTTTACACTACTTTAAATCAAAACAGAATTAATGGCTTTAGTATCTACACTATAAATGGTTAGTAGAAATATCTTGAGTCCTAGATACTGTAAAGGCTCCATTTACATGAGTACATCGTTTGGGGACATCTGTCCCTAGGGGAGGGTGGTTGCTATTCACTTCAAATTAAGTTCACCTCATCTTTGTTTCAGAATGTGTGTTATGTCCTATGTTAAGCATACACTTTAGATAAAATCTGGGGTTGTCGCAGAGAAATCTGTTTTCCCAGGAGACCTTCACTTGTTCCATTGACCACGTTTTCTTATTTGTTCAACAAAAAATGAAACTAAAATGCTGCTCTTTACCCTGATGCATTTCCCTAGTTCCCCACCATGTGTTTCACATCTCTTTTCTCTCAAGCACGTTTTCCAATGTATTTATCTTGTAAGTCCTGAGAACACACTGCACAGTCCCTAGTTAGCAGGACTGTTGAAATGGCCAGTTCTTTTGGCAAACGGCATAAATGTAGCAGTCAATGCTAGAAAAGAATAAACTCAGTTCTAACTTTACACTAAATCCTAAAGAAAAAAGAACTAGAAAGGATTTCTGTGATACTTAAGAAGTGAATTTCTCAAACAGATTCCTTGCTTCACTTTTAAATACTGTAAAGTCTCAGACCATAGTCCAGAGATTGATCCAGGTGCTTTCTGTACATCAACTTTGAAGTCAGTATAACAGGTTCCATTTTACATTTGGGGGAAAACCTTAAATGTAAGGAAATTGCCATTGCATGGCAACTAGACAGCTGACCTTGCCTTCTGTCCTTAGGTTTCTTTGGCCATTTTCTTTCTCCTATAATATTACATTTTTCACAAGGTCCTCAGTATAGCTGCTGCTGCTGCTGCTAAGTCGCTTCAGTCGTGTCCGACTCTGTGCGACCCCATAGACAGCAGCCCACCGGGCTTCCCCGTCCCTGGGATTCTCCAGGCAAGAACACTGGAGTGGGTTGCCATTTCCTTCTCCAATGCATGAAAGTGAAAAGTGAAAGTGAAGTCGTTCAGTCGTGTCTGACTCTAGCGACCCCATGGACTGCAGCCCACCAGGCCCCTCTGTCCATGGGATTTTCTAGGCAAAAGTACCGGAGTGAGGTGCCATTGCCTTCTCCGCCACAGTATAGCAGGAGGACTGATTTCTCTACCTTGGAACTGTAGTCAGAGAGGCCATAAACTACAGTAGTGCCCATATATTTAAATATAAAGTTAAGAAAACATTTGACACAGGTACTGTTACTCTTGCACCTTTTATTCTTTTTGTCTTTAATAGATCAGAATTAGCTTTCCTTATTGAAATAGTTTGCACATATCACAATCATTCATTGTTGGACTTCAAATGCATGCCTCATTTAAAATATTTTGGATTTATAAAAAACATGGATTAACAACTAAAGAGGTTTTCTTATAGAATACCTTCAGAAATATTTTTAAAATAAATCAATCACAGGAGAAATGAAAATGTTTCTGTGATAATATATTTTAGTTTAAATGAAAATGCCATCATTCAAGATACCAACTGTGCCTTTTTTAGAGTCTTTTTATTATGTGGGAAGTACACAAATGCCAATTCTTTAGTAATTGCTATGGTAAATATTATTTTACATTAAGTTCTTAGCAGAATACATATTATACCAAATAATTTTTGATTGTTTTATTTACCATGTTGATTACTTAATCCTCTAATCCTAAATGTCATAAAGTAGTTTTACGAACATTTTTTGCCTTTTCTCATTTTGTATTTCAAAATGATCTTGTAACTTGAAATAATCAAATCTTTTATGAATAATTCATGTCAGTCCTCAATTCAAGCTCTGATGATAAGGAATCTACCTTTAATGCAGGAGACCTGCATTCGATCCCTGGATCGGGAAGATCCCCTGGAGAAGGGAATGGAAACCCACTCCAACATTCTTGCCTGGAGAATCCCATGGACAGAGGAGCCTGGTGGGACTACAGTCCATGGTGTCACAGAGTGTCTGACATGACTGAACAACTAACAAACGTACACACACACGTCAGTACAAACTTATTTTTGCAGTATTTTATGGGATGCTATGGAAACCTAAAATTCTGACTTAAACAGTCATAACTGTAAGAACTAACTCAAGAGTTTTTACTATTGTCCAAGCTTTCTAATAAGCACCTAATATTAACCATCTCATTTACTCCTGACAAGTCTATGAGGAGAATACTATTATTTTGATATCCATCTGATAGTGAGGGAATGGGTCCCAGAGAGAGCAACAGAATGAGGAACTTGCCTCGTGTCACACAACTAGGAAGACATAAGGCTTGGGAGCAAGTCTCCATCAGATTAACTATTAGGTGGGAGCCAACTGTCACTAGACTAGACAAGCAGTGAAAAGCAAGACAAAACATATTCAAGTCATACATTAAGACTAACACTGAAAATAAATATGTTCAAAGTTCAATAAACAAATCAGAGCACTTACATAGAAGAGGCAGTTGGAATAGGCTTTGAATGACAGGTAGGCTTTTAGCAAGTGGGGATAAGGGGGAGAGAGTTTTAGGCAGAGGGAAAGCAAACAGGAGCAGTTTCAGGCATTGAGTTTTATGACAGACACTTGGACAGTTCTGAGGGCACTTTGGAGGAAAAAAATCATAAAAGCACTAGGAATACAAAGTTAGGTGCAAAGGACATAGTCATCTCACTAATTATGGTTAACATATCATATTTTTGCATATTTTACTTAAAAAAAAATCCACTGCCAGCCGCTCTGTTCCCCCAGGATCTTGGGAGGGTCTGTGTGCATCAGAGGCCCTAAATATTAAACTCTTAAGGAGAAAAATAGAGGACATCTTATTATGTTTTGTATCATTACCTTGGTGATGACATGTGTGGGTATCTACACAGTATACATTCAAACTCATTTCCAATTTATTAACTTAATGCACCAAAACCAAATGTTTGTCTTGGTTATCTATATAACAGGAGATAAATCCAGTCTTTAATGTATCTTTAAAATTAGGTTTAATTTCACTTAAGAGAACTTTCTTTTCTGTAACACATTATCATCCACTGCTCAGGTTTTAGCAGAAATTAGAGTATATTAACGGAGAAGGCAATAGCACCCCACTCCAGTACTCTTGCCTGGAAAACCCCATGGACAGAGGAGCCTGCCTGGTGGGCTGCAGTCCATGGGGTTGCTAAGAGTCGGACATGACTAGCGACTTCACTTTCACTTTTCACTTTCATGCACTGGAGAAGGAAATGGCAACCCACTCCAGTGTTCTTGCCTGGAGAATCCCAGGCAGGGATGGGGGAGCCTGGTGGGCTGCCGTCTATGGGGTCGCACAGAGTCGGACACGACTGAAGTGACTTAGCAGCAGCAGAGTATATTAAATTGCATTCTGGAAGGAGGCTAAATATTTTTGACTCAACTTTTCTATAATAGCCCCAATTAGCATGGGTTTCATGAGTATCCAAGTTTTCAGGCTTATTTTTCAGGAATTCCATGAATGCCAGTACTTAGATTTTCTTCCTCTTCAATACAAATGAAGAGGAAGGTATATACCTATATCATCTGGCTTTAAAAATTGTGCTTAGTATTGAAATCAAATTTTGCAAACTAAAATAAAGTTTATGTATTCTATTCACAAATAATGCTATTGGTCGATGCTAACAACTTTACCATCAGTGTTAATCTATATGTTTTGACAATTTAGCCAATGAAAAGTAAAAAAATTAAGGCAAGAATCATTACTAGCAGACTGGACAAAGTAAACTGTCATTAACTATTAATTAATTTGACTTTTGATGTTGCAACTGCCCAATAATCTGGAGTGGTTTCCATTTGCAAGCTTACATTCAGCGCGTTCATACTGGCTGCAATCATGACGGGCATCCATTAGTCTGCACAGTCCTAATAGAGCTTAGTAACACTTTTGGTGGCAATGGTCATCAGCAGATTAACCATGTTAGGTGACTTAGGTACTGGAGAAAACAAATCATAAAGAGAACACCATAATAATACATTATATGGGCTATTTTTCAATTTTAGAATTTGACTTATGTTTGTCTCTTTTTTTCTCTATTAAAGTGACTTTTCTCATAATAAGACTTATACGCAGCTATCTTTAATGTATTGTGAGATTTTCAAAAGTACCACCCTCTCATTGTTAATTGTCATTTCAACTTGAGATGATTTGGGGAAAGAAAATACATTGCTAAATCCAATGTGTATTTGTATACTACAAATACCAAACACCTTTGATTCAAAAGAACTGAGAAAAAAGAATACAGATCAATAGTCATTACTTCAGAGCAGTTCAGTCACTCAGTCATGTCTGACTCTTAGTGACCCATGTACTGCAGCACACCAGACCTCTCTGTCCATAACCAAATCCCGGAGTTTACCCAAATTCATGTCCATTGATTCGGTGATGCCATCCGACCATCTCATCTCTGTCATCTCTTTCTCCTCCCACCTTCAAACTTTCCCAGCATCATGGTCTTTTCAAATGAGTCAACTCTTCACTTTAGGTGGTCAAAGTATTTAAGTTTGAGCGTCAACATCAGTCCTTCCAATGAACACTCAGGACTGATCTCTTTTAGGATGGACTGGTTCAATCTCTTTGCTGTCCAAAGGACTCTCAAGAGTCTTCTCCAATACCACAGTTCAAAAGCATCAATTCTTTGGCACTCAGCTCTATAGTCCAACTCTCACATCCATACATGACCACTGGAAAACTATAGCCTTGACTAGATGGGTCTTTGTTGGCAAAGTAATGTCTCTGCTTTTTAATATGCTGTCTAGGTTGGTCATAAGTTTCCTTCTGAGGAGTAAGCACCTTTTAATTTCATGGCTGCAGTCACCATCTGCAGTGATTTCCAAGCCCCCCAAAATAAAGTTAGACACTGTTTCCACTGTTTCCCCATCTATTTCCCATGAAGTGATGGGACCGGATGCCATGATCTTAGTTTTCTGAATGTTGAGCTTTAAGCCAAATTTTTCACTCTCCTCTTTCACTTTCAAGAGGCTTTTCAGTTCCTCTTCACTTTCTGCCATAAGGGTGGTGTCATCTGCATATCTGAGGCTACTGATATTTCTCCCGGCAATCTTGATTCCAGCTTGTGCTCCATCCAGCCCAGTGTTTCTCATGATATGCTCTGCTTATAAGTTAAATAAGCAGGGAGACAGTATAGAGCCTTTACATACTCCTTTTCCTATTTGGAACCAGTCTGTTGTTACATGCCCAGTTCTAACTGTTGCTTCCTGATCTGCATACAGATTTCTTAGGAGGCAGGTCAGGTGGTCTGGTATTCCCATCTCTTTCAGAATTTTCCACAGTTTGTTGTGATCCACACAGTCAAAGGCTTTGGCATAGTAAATAAAGCAGAAATAGATGTTTTTCTGGGACCCTCTTGATTTTTCAATGATTCAGCGGATGTTGGCAATTTGATATTTGGTTCCTCTGCCTTTTCTAAAACCAGCTTGACATCTGGAAGTTCACAGTTCATGTATTGCCAAAGCCTGGCTTGGAGAATTTTGAGCATTACTTTACTAACGTGTGAGATGAGTGCAACTGTGTGGTAGTTTGAGCATTCTTTGGCATTGCCTTTCTTTGGGATTGGAATGAAAACTGACCTTTTCCAGTCCTGTGGCCACTGATGAGTTTTTCAAATTTGCTGGCATATTGAGTGCAGCACTTTCACAGAGTCATCTTTTAGGATTTCAAATAGCTCAGCTGGAATTCCACCACCTCCACTAGCTTTGTTTGTAGTGATGCTTCCTAAGGCCCACTTGACTTCACATTCCAGGATGTCTGGCTCTAGGTGAGTGATCACACCATCGTGATTATCTGGGTCCTGAAGATCTTTTTTGTACAGTTCTGTGTATTCTTGCCACCTCTTCTTAATATCTTCTGCTTCTGTTAGGTCCATACCATTTCTGTCCTTTATCAAGCCCATCTTTACATGAAATGTTCCCTTGGTATCACTAATTTTTTTGAAGTGATCTCTAGTCTTTTCCATTCTATTGTTTTCCTCTATTTCTTTGCACTGATCACTGAGGAAGGCTTTCTTACCTCTCCTTGCTATTCTTTGGAACTCTGCATTCAAATGGGTATATCTTTCCTTTTCTCCTTTGCTTTTCACTTCTCTTCTATTCACAGCTATTTGTAAGGCCTCATCAGACAGCCATTTTGCTTTCTTGCATGTCTTTTCCATGGGGATGGTCTTGATCCCTGTCTCCTGTACAATGCCACAAAGCTCCCTCCATAGTTCATCAGGCACTCTGTCTATCAGATCTAGGCCCTTAAATCTTTCTCTGACTTCCACTGTATAATCATAAGGGATTTGATGTAGGTCATACCTGAATGGTCTAGTGGTTTTCTCCACTTTCTTCAATTTAAGTATGAATTTGGCAATAAGGTGTTCATGATTTGAGCCAGACTCTGCTCCTGGTCTTGTTTTTGCTGACTGTATAGAGCTTCTCCATCTTTGGCTGCACAGAGTATAATCAATCTGATTTCATTGTTGACCATCTGGTGATATTGATGTGTAGAGTCTTCTCTTGTGTGGTTGGAAGAGGGTGTTTGCTGTGACCACTGCATTCTCTTGGCAAAACTCTATTAGCCTTTGCCCTGCTTCATTCTGTACTCCAAGGCCAAATTTTCCTGTTACTCCAGGTGTTTCTTGACTTCCTACTTTGGCATTTCAGTCCCCTATGATGTGGAGAAGGCAATGGCACCCCACTCCAGTACTCTTGCCTGGAAAAACCCATGGATGGAGGAGCCTGGTAGGCTGCAGTCCATGGGGTCACTAAGAGTCGGACAGAACTGAGTGACTTCACTTTCACTTTTCACTTTCATGCATTGGAGAAGGAAATGGCAACCTACTCCAGTGTTCTTGCCTTGAGAATCCCAGGGACGGGAGCCTGGTGGCTGCCGTCTATGGGGTTGCACAGAGTCGGACACGATTGAAGCAACTTAGCAGCAGCAGTCCGTATAATGAAAAGAACATCTTTTTTGGGTGTTAGTTCTAAAAGGTCTTGTAGGTCTTCATAGAACTGTTCAACTTCAGCTTCTTCAGTGTTAATGGTTGGGGCATAGACTTGGATTACCGTGATATTGAATGGTTAGCCTTGGAAACAAACAGAGATCATTCTGTCGCTTCTGAGATTGCATCCAAGTACTGCATTTTGGACTCTTTTGTTGACTATGACAGCTACTCCTTTTCTTCTAAGGGAATCCTGCCCACAGTAGTAGATATAATGGTCATCTGAGTTAAATTCACCCATTCCAGTCCATCTTAGTTTGCTGATTCCTAGAATGTCAATGTTCATGCTTGCCATCTCCTGTTTGACCACTTCCAATTTCCTTGATTCATGGACCTAACATTTCAGGGTATTAAAAAAACCATATATTGCTCTTTATATGGAATGGAAAATTGCTAATTTGTAAAATTATGATACAGCTATTAACCTATTCATAGTTTTCTTGGATCTTTTATCTCTTGATCCTTTGTCACACCTAGAAAGATTTATCTTAATAATTTTCATCACTTGAGCTTAACAACACTGGCTTTGTGGATCTAAGAAGACACACATGAGATAACATGCACCTAAGTTTGAGGTTGGTTTGTTTTGGTACCCACTACCATGCCTTTAAAGGGAAAGACTGCTTAATGAATATCACTAAGAAGTGACTTATAACCCTTCTCCTGAGCACAGTTCAAATTGTCACAGGTTTCTGGGGACATTACCATCAGTGTCCTTTTATCCTACATATTCTGAGACATATTTAAATTTTATACCTTAAAAGGCTGTCAAAAATGCCTCCTTCCCAATATAAGTAAATACTGATTCACTGTCATTTCACAGTGGATACTTTACAATTCAGTAACATCTAGAACTTTTATTAGCTATCTTGATAAATTTGGTCCAGACCCATTGCCCTTTGAGTATTAGAAACTCTTCAGTCTTTTAACTTTATTTTATAAAATGCAGCTCTAGAAGACAGCTATTTTATTTTTTTAAATATAAATTTATTTATTTTAATTGGAGGTTAGGGTATTTTAACATGGAAAGCTGGATACAGAGCAGAAGTATTGAGTTTAATACTTAGGTCAGGCATTGCCTAATTTCCTATTCCTGACCAAGTCTGTTTCCTTATCTTCAAAAGGAAGATGATGATACATGATGGTGTTAGTAAATGAAGAAAAGCATGTGAAAATGCTTTGTATGTACAGTGTAAATTACAATGTATATCAGTATTGATTATGTATCATTCTCTCCTAAAATCTTGCCTTGATGTGTAGTTTTAAAAATAACTACACATCACAAGTCTATTTTGTGCCTAATGATGTGATATATGAAAAACACACGCAAACAAACAAAAAAAACCAGGAATTGGACCCTTGATCCAGTTAGCAAAAAGATTTTGGTTAAGGTGGAAAGCTAAGTAACATCTATATATGTGAAGAATCAGCAAGATTAATTCCACATAAATGCAAATGCAAAATATAGTATAAAACAGGGTACTATCTATATACTTAAAATCTAGAAGCATTCATGTTAGGATCATGATTACTGTTTTACAGTTCTTATTCAGAAATATTCTAGCTGATGGCTTCTCAGTTAAGCCTTGAAGGTCGGGGGACATTTACACTGATGGAAAGGAAAGAGAGTCTACTCTGGATAGGAGATCCGTGGTAACAGAAATGTCTGTGAGTGGAGAATGGAGATGTAAAATATGGTATAAGGAGAAGATGAAGAAAGTTTTCTGGGAAGAAGGGATCAATTTGGGGAAGAATGAGTGAGTTGGAAGATGAAGGACTGATCGCAACTGAGACAATGCAACATTTAGAAGGGAAGGGAAAGAAAAGGAGGATGAAGATAATGTGATTTGAAGGAAGGAGGTCATGAGCAGCCAGTTTAATCTAGTGCTGTGATGGTCAAGTACAGATGTCCACACTCAAAAGCTACGAAATCTGAACTTTTATTTTTCTTCTACTTGGATAGACAGAAGCCTAGAAACAAAACACACTGGACCTATTTAAGAACACTAAAATAATCAGCCTAGGTCAGTGTAAGCTGCTATAATATAATTTGCTATTGAAGATATGTACCTCATGTTATTTTGAAATGGACCATAGTGTCTTTCTTCATGACAAATCATGCTGATTATTGTTATTTTACAAAAAAAAATTCTTGAGGAATACTTAAGGTCCTCAGAATCTAAATGTTTTTAAATCTAAGAAAGATTAGCTAAAAGATACCTGCCATGAATATTTTTACTATTCAACATTTTAAACCATGGCAATATATTAATACATCAGGTACTCAACATTTTTATTTATAAACAAATATAATTCAAGTAGGCTCTTCATTATCTTCCCAGACACTCTAATCAATACTACAAATTCTAAGGACTTGTTCATATTCTTTTCCCTACATGTTGGAAGTCCCATAAAACTTTAATAAATAACATTTCTAAACCCAGATGAAGTTCCAGTTCTTCCAACCAATGTGTTACCGATTTTTCTCTTCTTACATATTGTACTATATATCACTTCACCCTTATTTTTATACTGTCATTTACCTGTTAATTTCACCTGTATTGTAAGCTCCTCTTCCAGAGGAATGGGTTTTATGCATTTTTTCCTCTCTTGTGGGTGCATTTTGATCTTTTTGACATCTTTACCTTTTGACAATCTGATGGAAAATATGAGCTTATTCCACAAAAAAGAAGGCATCTGCAAACATACACGTTTTCCACATTTCAAGGAAGTGAAAAAAAGTAAAAAGTGAAGTCGCTCAGTCGTGTCTGACTCTTTATGACCCCATGAACTGTAGCCCACCAGGCTCCTGCATCCATGGGATTTTCCAGGCAAGAATACTGCAGTGGGTTGCCAACCCTTCTCCAATTTCAAGGAAAATATTCTGAAATCCTTGAGGTGATATGGATTCAAGGATAGTATATCCTGGATTGGTGTTTAACAAACATCCCTGGATAGAACAGGAATTCAATAAATGCTTTTTAACAGATTTAACTATAGGTAACCAAGTCATTTTATTGGTTTAACAAAATTAAGTGGGCCAGGCACTTGGGGAGAACTGGGGCAGAAAACTGATAACAGTCAGCTCAAGGAGGGGAAAGAGTAGGAAATGTAGGAGAAAAGAAAAGTGTTGACCTTAGGTATTAATCTAGCTACCATAGTCTTTCCCTAGTAAGGATTTGTTACCAAGTACACATTTCTTATAGAAGAGCAGGTAGTAAAATCTGTGGATGTGGGAAACCTCAGAATACAAAATGCCTTAAAGAACCTTATGCTCTAAAGTAAAAATAGAAGTGACAGTGAGTAGGAGGAAGGAGGAGGATATGCTGGGATGCAAATCACACCCTTGGTTTCCTGATAAAGCATGACTCAGAAGCTACCAAAGATATTAACCATTACCAGGGAGAGGTATACTGAGCAATGTAAAGTGAAGAAGAGTTCAGAAAAGGTAAATGGAAAAAGTGATCTCTGAAGCATTTCAAAAAGTGAACAACTCTAACAAGATTAGTAAGAATAATAATAGCAATTATAGATAAAATTATCATTTTGAAGATTTCTCCTTAAAAATGCTGCCATTAAAAACTCTAGAATTTCTGGCTGAATGTTCATCTCATAGTAAGCAAGTAAAGAAAAATATTCCCTGATGGTTTACTGAAACAGATCATCATTATACTGACTGAAACAGATCATCACAGCTATAAGGGTTATAAATACTTTTTAATTCTGAATATGTTGCTACGAATTTGACTATGATAAGCACTACTTGGATGATGGTTAATTTTAGAGAATTATATCATAAGTCTTATAACTCTCAAAACAGGCCTTCAGTAGAGTGGGTATCATTTGAAATGTTGATATTGATATATTTTTGTTTAAAATGAAATTAGATGTAAAATATTGCAAAGCATTTCATCTAAAAAAATTAAACTTGAAAAGCAGTGTCAATCCAGGTATTTTATGGGAGATGGCTTTTAGAACCAATTTCATTTACTCTATATTCATGAACCTTAATGCTTCTCCTCCTCTAAATCTTTGAAAGTACATTCATTAGTAAGTCTTTCAAGCAAAAAAAAAAAAAAAAAAAAACAAAAAACAAAACACAACAAATAAAAAGGTTTTCTTTGCCACTTTCCCAGATGCCTTGAAGTTAGATCAACTTTTATCTGCTTGCCCCAAGACAAAGATGACATGTATAAAATGTTAAAAGAAAAAAAAAAAAGAGAGAGAGAAAGAGAAGAAAAAAGTGGAAGTGAAAGTATTAGTCCCTTAGTTGTCCAACTCTGTGACCCCATGGACTGTAGCCTGCCAGGCTACTCTGTCCATTAGATTATCCAGGCAAGAATACTGGAGTGGGTATTCTCCAGGGGATCTTTGCTGGAGAGGATTATTCTCCAGGGGATCTTTGGATTGCAGAATCTTTACTGTCTGAGTAAAGGCAGATTCTTTACTGTCTGAGCCACCAGACATTGCAGATTCTTTACTGTCTGAGCCACCAGGAAAGCCCAAAGGGAAGAAAAAAAAAAAACAACTTTTCATTTCCTAAATGGTCATAACAATGGTACACACTTCATAAAAAGTTTGAAATAGAGCAATGCACTAAAATACTTGATACAGCAACTGGCATATAACGAAAGCTCTCTACATGTAAAGAAAGTTTGCAAAGACCCCTAAAAATTTCATATTCTTTCAAATATTTTCCAAATTCTTTCTATTGTAAAATACTCGTAATGCAGGCAAAATAGGCAAGACTATTTTTAATTATTTTACAACTTGAGACACTTTATAATCCTTAAGATTAACATATTGCACCCTTAAACAAAGACATAGTAAATGTGATTATAGTATCTTATTTATAAGTGTCTGAACATTAAAAATACCATAGAGGAATATGATTTCTAATAATAGTTACTTGTGAAAATAATCATGTAAACAAGATATTATATCTGCTGACAGAAAGATACTTTGCAATATGAGAAAAGTAAAACTTTATTAAATTCCTTAAATATGATCAAATCTATAAAATAATTTAATATACCTTATGTGAATTATCACCATCATCATGAATTATATAAGAAAATATTTAAAATTATAAACCTTATTTAGCTTAAAGTTAAACTGAATCACTTGCAATTAACATATTTTATAGAATTAAAAATATGTTAATGTAATATAGTAAAAAATTGGAAAATTCAGCAGTGATCACAGGACTGGAAAATATCAGTTTTCATTCCAGTGCCAAAGACTGTTCAAACTACTGCACAAATGCATCATTTCACATGCTAGCAAAGTAATGCTCAAAATCCTTCAAGCTAGATTCCAACAGTACGTGAACCGAGAACTTCCAGATGTTTAAGCTGGATTTAGAAAAGACAGAGGAACCAGAGATCAAACTGGCAAAATCTACTGGATCATGTAAAAAGCAAGGGAATTCCAGAAAAACATTGACTACGCTAAAGCTTTTGACACTGTGGATCACAACAAACCTGGAAAATTCTGAAAGAGATGGGAATATGAGACTACCTTACCTGCCTCCTGAGAAACCTGTATGCAGGTCAAAAAGCAACAGTTAGACCCAGAGATAGAACAATGGACCAGTTCAAAATTGGGAAAGAACAATGGACCAGTTCAAAATACGTCAGGTTGTATATTGCTACCCTGCTTATTTAACTTCTATGCAGGGTACATCATGAGAAATGCTGGGTTGGATGAAGGACAAGCTGGAATCAAGATTGCTGGGACAAATATCAATATCCTCAGATATGCAGATGACACCACCCTAACAGCAGAAAGCAAAGAGGAACTAAAGAGCCTCTTGATGAAATGAAAGAGGAGAGTGAAAAAACTGGCTTAAAACTCAGCATCCAGAAAAACTAAAATCATGGCATCCAGTTCTATCATTTCATGGCAAATAGATGGGGAAACAGTGGAAACAGTGACAGACTTTATTTTCTTGGTCTCCAAAATTACTGCAGATGGTAATGGCAGCCATGAAATTAAAAGATTCTTTCTCTTTGGAAGAAAAGTTATGACAAATCTAGACAGCATATTAAATAGCAGAGACATCATTTTGCCAACAAAGGTACATCTAGTCAAGGCTATGGTTTTTCCAGTAGTCATGTACAGATGTGACAGTTGGACTATAAAGAAGGCTGAGTCCCCAAGAATTGATGCTTTCGAACTGTGGTGTTGGGGAAGACTCTTGAGAATCCCTTGGACTGCAAGGAGATCAAACGAGTCAATCCTAAAGGAAATCAACCCTAAATATTCAGTGGAAGGACTGATGCTGGAGCTAAAGCGCCAATACTTTGGCCACCTGATGAGAAGAGCTGACTCACTGGAAAAGACCCTGATAATGGGAAAGATTGAGAGCAGAAGGGGACAACAGAGGATGACATGTTTGCATGGTGTCATTGACTCAAGGGACATGAGTTTGAGTAAACTTCTGGAGATAGTGAAGGACAGGGAAGCCTGGCATGCTGCAGTTCACGGGGTCGCAAAAAGCTGGACACAACTGAGCTACTTATTAACAACAACAACCACATATTTAGTTCATGTTACATTAACCAAAAGTGTTAGCTATAACTCTAACATACAAAATATATTATGTTCACTATGAAATAATCATAGTACAAAATGAAATATCATACAAGATAAATAACAGTATTTTAAAAATGTATAAAGCATTGTACATATAATGGAACATTAATTTTAAATGTGATGTATGTTTACATGTGGACCTATTTATGCTTTGGGATATAAGACGCTATTAACAATGGTTGACTTTGGGAAGATAAGAAATCACTTTCAATTCACATAGTTTTGGATTATTTTAATATTATAAATATTTTAATGAAGTACTTTTTCATTTAAAAATCAAGTTAACACTATATATAAAATAGATAAACAATAAGGTCCTTGTCTAGCACAGGCAAATATCGTATAATAAACCATAATGGAAAAGAATATGAAAAAAAATATGTGTATATACATGTGTAACTGAATCACTTTGCTGTACACCAGAAACTAACACAAGTTTGTAAATCAACTGTACTTCATTAAAAAAAAAAATCAAGCTAAAATATTTCTTTAAAAACATTACTCTTTAGTAGCAATAAACCATATTTTTCTGTAAAAATGCCAGTTTCCAATGTAGAATATTAAACATATATTGAAGATCTATACAGAAAGAATTTTTTTTCTTAATAATAGAACTTCTTCTGTGCTTTGAGTGCAATAGATATTTTTGATAAAATTGAGAAATCATTAAAAACAGAGAAGTAAGAAAAGGTGGAAAGGAGATAAAAGGAGAAAAGTAAAGCAAAAGAATGATTATCTGTTTCAAAGATAGTTAGCACTGACCCAAATAATCCAAAATAGTGGCCCCATTAAAGTGGAATTGGAATAAATTAATATATAATGTGATTTACTCTTAATTTTCTATCACATTTGAATTAGCACACATTCATTTGGAACTTAGTAGTGAGCTAGGGGGATGATTTATTCTAGAGAAATACAGACTGATTAAAGAAAATAAGTCATTTTTCACCTTGGATGAAATAAGTCAACTATAACTAATTTCAGGTCATAAAGATTCATTACCAAGGCCAAACACTGAGTTTGAAGAAAAGTAGAAATGAGAAACAAATTTTAAAAAAGATATCAACAGGATGATTCATCCAGTAATTTCCACAAAGTGTTTTAAGTTCCTACTTAGTGAAGTGTTATTGACTACGACAAAGCCTTTGAGGGTGTGGATCACAATAAACTGTGGAAAATTCTGAAAGAGATGGGAATACCAGACCACCTGACCTGCCTCTTGAGAAATCTGTATACAGGTTAGGAAGCAACAGTTAGAACTGGACATGGAACAACAGACTGGTTCCAAGTAGGAAAAGGAGTACGTCAAGGCTGAATACTGTCTCCCTGCTTATTTAACTTATATGCAGAGTACATCATGAGAAACGCTGGGCTGGAAGAAGCACAAGCTGGAGTCAAGATTGCTGGAAGAAATATCAATAACCTCAGATATGCAGATGACACCACCCTTATGGCAGAAAGTGAAGAGGAACTAAAAAGCCTCTTGATGAAAGTGAAAGAAGAGAGTGAAAAAGTTGGCTTAAAGCTCAACATTCAGAAAACGAAGATCATGGCATCTGGTCCCATTACTTCATGGGAAATAGATGGGGAAACAGTGTCAGACTTTATTTTTGGGGGCTCCAAAATCACTGCAGATGGTGACTGCAGCCATGAAATTAAAAGACGCTTACTCCTTGGAAGGAAAGTTGTGACCAATCTAGACAGCATATTAAAAAGCAGAGACATTACTTTGCCAACAAAGGTCTGTCTAGTCAAGGCTATGGTTTTCCACTGCAGTAGTCAGGTATGGATGTGAGAATTGGACGATAAAGAAAGCTGAGTGCTGAAGAATTGATGCTTTTGAACTGTGGTGTTGGAGAAGACTCTTGAGAGTCCCTTAGACTGCAAGGTGATCCAACTAGTCCATCCTAAAGAAGATCAGTCCTGAATGTTCATTGGAAGGACTGATGCTGAAGCTGAAACTCCAATACTTTGGCCACCTGATGCAAAGAGCTGACTTATTTGAAAAGACCCTGATGCTGGGAAAGATTGAGGGCAGGAGGAGAAGGGGACGACAGAGCATGAGATGGTTGGATGGTATCACCAACTCTATGGACATGAGTTTGGGTGAACTCTGGGAGTTGGTGATGGACAGGGAGGCCTGGCGTGCTGTGGTTCATGGGGTCGCAAAGAGTCGGACACGACTGAGCGACTGAACTGAACTGAACTAGTTAAGTGTTAAGCTAGATCAGTTGACACTGATGATATAATTGGAAACAATATGATAAGCATTAATTTTTCATTGTTATAATTTTATAATGTAGTGAATTATTGTTTGAAGAAAAGTATAGAACTAAGAGAAAAGTATAAAACTAAGAGATTTTTTTAACAGTCTCAGATTTTTCAGTCTCAGTAATCTCAGTATTCAGAGATTTTAAAAAATCATATCAATTTGTATTTCCGTTACAGCCTCACTATTTTATCTTTAGTTAGAAGATTTATTTTTCACTGCATTTTTTTCAAGTATTTTCTGAAAATGTGTTTTCACACCCAGAGGATGTGAAGAGCAGAGTGTTCCCATTACAAAGAAAAGAAACAAACAAGGGGAGGAAAATGATGGCATGACTTTGAGAAAATATGTTCTAAACTGGAAAAAATCCTAAGGTTAAAATTATAGCAATATATATTTAAAGCACTGTTCTATATCCCACTAAAGATTTCCTTCAATTGAATTTAGTTTCTTCTGTACCCTTACCTGTATGAGATGAATTTATAAATACATTTCTTCTTTAACTGCAGCTAACTATTCAACATCTTCAAACTTATACTCTACTTAGGGTTTTCCAAACTATAAAAATGTTTCAATTACTGTTCAAATCCCTTTCTACCACACAGTGATTGCCAGTTCTTGACAACTCTGCTGCATTTTGAAAAGTGATATATTTAAACTCGTAATATGGAAAAACTGAACCTTTACTCTCAGATCTAAAGAATAAAAATTAGTTTTAAAAAGCTGGCCACATTGCTTTGCTGAGTTTACAGAGCTAGTGTCTGCCCACAGTAGACATGTCCCATGGTAACCCAAGCATAGGGAGAAGCCTGTGCCAGGGCCCTGAGGCAGGAAGAAGTCTGGAGCATTAAAACTTGACTAAAGGGGCCTGCACATGAGAATGAGAGAGACAATATGAGAAATTATTCTATTGAATAGGTGGAGCCAGATAATAAATGGACTGGAAAGTCTGAGTAAGAATAGGAGAATTGAGAAGTCAAGGTTGGTTTGATTATGGTGTGGTGACGACATAAAGAAAAATAAACAGATTTAAAAGGTACCGACAAACTAAAAATAATAAAGATGTCAAATATTTTAGACCTGAGGTCAAGAGAGACAAGAAAACAAAGATGACTCCCAGGTTTCTAGATGGAAAATGGAATCATTTATTAGTATCAAAGAACTGAAAGTTTAGTTTTTCCAAGATGAATCTGAGGTGTCTTTGAGATATACAAACGAAAGTGAAAAGTGAAAGTGAAAGTCACTCAGTCGTGTCTGACTCTTTGCAACCCCATGGACTATACAGTCCATGGAATTCTCCAGGTCAGAATACTGAAGTGGATAGCCTTTCCCTTCTCCAGGGAATCTTCTGAACCCAGGGATCAAAACTCAGGTCTCCCACATTGAAGGCAGATTCTTTACCAGCTGAGCCACAAGGGAAGCCCAAGAATACTGGAGTGGGTGGGCTATCCTTTCTCCAGCAGATCTTCCCGAGCCAGTAATCAAACCAGGGTCTCCTGCATTGCAGGCAGATTCTTTATTAACTGAGCGATCAGGGAAGATAATTTGTTAAATTGACAGTTGTATTTTATGTCAGCACTTCTAGTAAGACAGAAATGATTTCATTCACTCACTAAACCTACAGGAGTGCTGGCATGCTTAAATACATATTCAGTGTTTGAGATTCAGGTAAAAAAGAGAAGCCTTAATTAAATAATGAAATAAGTGTCTTTTATGATAATGGAAAGGTCCCTTAGAGTGCAGCTCGTGCATGCATCGCCTCGTCTGTGAGGCCATAGCTGTCTGGCTAATTGATCACTCACTCTCGCAAGCTTTCAGAAAGTTTTCACTTTCCTGTTGCAGCTAATAAAAAAGGCTTCAAGAACTTGGCAACATTCTGTCCTTTCAGGCCCCTAGTATTCATAGTTATTAATGTTATCCCATCACATCTCTGTATTTTCTTCCACTCTATAAAATTGTTTATCCATAACCAAAAAAGAAGTACAATATATTGACATCATTCAACTAAAAGCTTAATAGCTTTTTAACTAAAAGCTATTAACAGAAGGAAACAGACTGACATGAATCTGCTTGGTTGAGAGTGACCAGTAACAAACAGCACTGGTGCCGGATTCATTGTGAGCTTAAAAAACTTGGAGAACCCTTGTAGTTGGAGGCCACATTGACTGGATCTGGCAAATGGTCTCTAAGCAGAAATTCTATATGTCTCTTACAGGGTCAAAGAAGTTAACTGCTGGTGAGAAACCATCCAGAGCTTTCCTCCTGACTGCAGTGAATTCTTAATACCGTTGTATCATTAATGTCATTATTTGGAGAGACAGTGTTATAAGTCATTGAAGCTCTCAACAGTATGGGTTCCCGAATGACACAAACCAGAGGATCTTCTGCCACCCACTCCAAATACACATACTTTTCCACAACGGTTACGCTGTACAAACAAGAAGTCAGGTTTATGTGTTTAAGTCACTGAGGCTTTCCTACTGTTTGTTACCATAGCATATCCTAACCAATCCTGACTACTTCACGGCACGGATCTGAATAAATTATGACTATTTGCTTCTTCTATCAGAGAAGGCAATGGCATCCCACTCCAGTACTCTTACCTGGAGAATCCCATGGACGGAGGAGCCTGGTAGGCTGCAGTCCATGGGGTCGCACAGAGTTGGACACGACTGAGTGACTTCACTTTCACTTTTCACTTTCATGCACTGGGGAAGGAAATGGCAACTCACTCCAGTGTTCTTGCCTGGAGAATCCCAGGGACGGGGGAGCCTGGTGGGCTGCCATCTATGGGGTCGCACAGAGTCAGACACGACTGAAGCGACTTAGCAGCAGCAGCAGCAGCACTTGCTTCTATAAGTGGTTGGCAGTGTCTGAGAGTTTGTGCTCTCAGATATTTTTGGGCAGATTGATGAATGACTAAAAGATCGAGGACATAATCTCCAACCTTATCCACTATCGTGAGAAAAATCACATGGGCGGTAGGAATGCCAAAGAAGCATCTCTGTGCTGAGCCACTTGAATATCTAATTCCCTTGCAGAGAAATATCATGATCAACTATAGATCGTCTCCTGGTAGCACAGAGAGGTATCAGGGAGACCATATTGTAAAATCACCACATCACAAACTTAATGACAGATTGAGGGGGTTATACTATTTGCTTGTTTTTATTTTTGAACACGAAACTATAAATATTTAAGCTCAGTCTTCACTGTCTGTTGGCTCCATAGACTGGTCTCTATTCACCACTTTAAAGAAAGAAATAATCTGTCACATTTCTGTATTCTATTCTACTCTATAAAAATGTTTATCCATAACCAAAAGAGAAGTAAAATGTGTTGACACCATTGCAACAAACAAAAAGATTAATAGCATTTGTTAAGAGCAATTAACTGAATTCCTCAGAAGATAGCAGACGAACATTAATCTGCTTGGTTGAGAGTGACTAGTAAGAGCAAGTGGTGCCAGATTCATTGTGAGCTTAAAGCACTACAGTGTAAGTTCACACAAAATCACCTATATGTGACTACAGTTGAGAACACTATAATTTTGATCTGGGAAAGCTATTGAATTCCATTCATTTATAGTATGATACTTTTATGTTTCAAATAAGCCACTGCAAGTTCCTGTATATCCATTATATTATACTTATGTATGCTTAATGAGATCGGAAATATACCATAATTCTTTGAAAATTGATAATACATTTTTAGGGAACTGTTTTTATTTAAAACTGCAGATTGGTGTGCTTAGTATGCTGTTACATTAACTTAACTGGTCACAACCAGTATTTTTTTTAATGAATTAAGGACAAAAGGAAAAGAATTGAAAAGGAGGTATCATAATACAACACCAGTAAGAAATAGTTCATAGAACTTTTGTTCATATAATGTGTATGTGTCTTTGGCAGCAAACTGTGTTTGGATGTCATTCAAAAACATTAGAAAATATAGCTTTGGTGGATTAATTCACTTATTCAATAAACATTTTATGGAATGCTCTTTTCCTACTGTTTGTCAGGGTCAAAAGATGATAAAAATATATATAGCATTGCAAAATCTTGAAAAACTTGTAATGTTTCGTGTGATCACAGACATTAAAAATCTAAATATACTACACATGCAAGTATAAATGTACAGATGTAGAAAAACAAGATATTTAGGATACAAAAGAGCCTGGTGCCCGCAGGTAAGAAAAAGAGAGTATATCACTTGACAAGAATGGTCCATTATAATATGTCACCATAAACCACCTCTCATATAGGTGGTCTTGTGTGAATTTGGCAAAGAATGCTTCTTTAGAAATATGTTATTATCAGCATATAGTGTCTATAGGAGTCTTAAGGAAAGAGGGCCGTTTAAGGCTGACGCTGCAATCACTGACTCACGACCGCTGCAGCGTATGGGATGCCACTGGACCACTGACGGTGTTAATAGGCCTCTCAAGCACCTACTTTACTACTGCAGACTGAACCAGGTACACTCGGGTTCTTGAGTTCTTGAAACCAAGAAATGAGACCAGATAGAGGAAAGATAATTTCTGGTTAATGCTCTGAGACCCGTGTTGTCTAAATGATAATTGACACAAAACGATTTGTTTCTTTCTGCTTTCAGTGTTTATTTACTTTTGTGTCAAAATCAAAATTTCAGTTTTGTTGGATATAATCGAATATATACTCAGAAGGAAATTACATGGAGGAAAAAAGAACAGTGTGATTAAAAAGCCAAGGTATTCATTTAAATCTAGAGAAACCATAAAAATTGAGGGTGGGCTGCGTGTTCAATTCCCTTAGAAATGAGGGCAAAAGGAGAAAGGCTATTAAGATTTAACAAAAGGTATACAGAAACTGTCTAAGGCGTTACTCTTCTAAAGAGAAAATGGTAGATAAAAACATCTGCCTGGTAGTCACCTGAGAGACAATTTAGAAAGTCAGGGTGGAAATAATATGTATTCCATGACTATAATCACACAAAAAATGTTCACATGATTACATAGACTGGAAACATATTACACAGAAATAAGATGCTACATATATTTAAGTAACATTGAGGTGAAGTATGATCATCTTGTTCTGAAAATCTCCTTAATAATGTGTGTAGATGGTTTTTAGTTAAAATATTAAAGCAGGGTTGCACTCATGAAGCCAGTATCTTTACAACTTCAGCTATATTTGCCTTTTATCTCTTTTGTAAGTAGAACAAACTCACCCCCACTCCTCTGTCTACTATGCTCTTTTCCTGATGTTTACATAGTCTTTCATGCCTCAACTTACATATTTTTGTTTGGCCAGAGTCCCCAGTTTTACTTTATAGCCTGTTTTATTTTGTAGTAGCATCTCTCATTATTTTAAGACTACCTTAGTTTTGTTGTTGTTTTTAGCTGTTTGTATCTTTCCCTAGAATGCTAGCTCCCTAAATGCAAGGAACGTGTCTACTCTGTTCGCTTGTATATTCCCAGCACCCAGAATAGTGCCTGGCATATAACAGGCATGTCCTGGTGCTTATGAAGGAAGGTCATTATTCTCTAATAATTCCCTTTCCTTTCAGTTTGAAAAGGTAATAGTGTTTTTGTACAAATTTATTCTATTGCATCTGTATCAATACAAAAGTAGCTACAGTAATTATAAAATAAAACTCTATACATACTCCTGAGAACAAGCCCTCAAGCAAAACAAAACAAAAATTTGAGGTATTGACATATACATAGGTGCCCTTGTACATGGCTGTTGGATGGCATCACCAACTCAATGGGCATGAGTTTGAGCAAACTCCAGCAGATGGTAAAGAACAGGCAAGTCTGGTGTGGTGCAGTCCATGGGGTCTCAAAGAGTTGCACATGATTTAGCTATTATACAACAAGCCCTCTGAGCTCTGAATCTAAGAGTCCTCAAATTAGTTAAGTATTTTCCCCACTGCATTAAAAAGGAGGAAGGCAAGACAAAAGGCAAGGACCCAATTAGAGTTAAATGACACTCAACTTAGCCCTCAGCCTCTGAAATGCATTCCTTTTACACTGTTATGGTCATACCAGTTGTTTAATTATTGACTATGTACATACCTGTTTATAAGTGACCATCAAGTCTTTCCAGGGCCACTCCTTTCTACATCCTCAACTACTAACACTATGGACCTTTCATTAGAATTCCCTGGATCTTATCCTGACCCATCAACTAAAGATTTAGTGCTGGAAAAACCAAGGGTCCTAGAGGAGTCTGCTCCAGCATTAATGCCAGCAGGCATCCTCTCTGACGGTCAGCGCCCGAACTTTATGAGCTAGGTATTTGTTGTTTTGCCTGCTCTAAATTTAGTCATTTCCCTTCTTTTAACAGCAGAACTCTCTTTCTATGTGGTCGGGTGATGCTTTGCACAACTCTCAAACCCAGGGATGACACAAGGATCAGCTCAGGAAAAAAATCGTATTTCATAGCGTTCACCATAGTGATGAACTTGGGGAAAGTGACTCAAGTTGTTCCAGTCGAGATGATCCTAGACATTTTTGGGGGAAAAAAGTGTCCTCTTTATATGGGGATTTCTTATATGTCTGTAGCCACTGAGAACATTCTTGCCACTTTAAAGAAAGATCCTGATTGTAAATAAAGCAATGGCAGAGAAGCATAGAAATAAGGAGATAGGGAGAGATGGGGGTTGGGAGCAATAGGTCTGATCTTGATCATATAGCTTGATTTCCCATTTTCAGCTCTGATGAAATCCAGAATATTCTTGGATATTATGGTAACATGAGCTTTAAAATTCCTTTCTCTCTAAACCATTTTGAGTTAGATGGCTTTTTTGAAAGTTAAAGAGTTCTCCACATTTGCGTCAATTCTAAGGAGATGGATGAAACTGGAGCCTATTATACAGAGTGAGGTAAGTCAGAAAGAGAAACACCAACATAGTATATTAATGCATATATATGGAATTTAGAAGGACAGAACTGATATGGACCATATATGCAAGACAGCAAAAGAGACACAGATGTAAAGAACAGACTTTTGGACTCTGTGGGAGAAGGCAAGAGGGGGATGATTTGAGAGAATAGCATTGAAACATGTATATTACCATATGTGAAATAGACGACCAGTGCAAGTCGATGCATGAAGCAGGGCACTCAAAGCAGGTGCTCTGGGACAACCCAGACGGCTGGGATGGGGACGGGGTTCAGGATGGGGAGACACATATATATACCCATGGCTGATTCATGTTGATGTAAGGCAAAAACCACAATATTGTTAAGTAATTAGCCTCCAATTAGTATAAATAAATTAACTTTTAAAAAAGTGAAAGAGTTCTTGACTAATAAATAAGGGTGAAGAGTGATTAGATCTGACAACAGCAGACAATTTGCAAAATCACTGCATTTCCATTCCTGGTGAAGTGAAGCTTTTAGTAATGAAATATCTTACTGAGGCTCACCATGTCAGAGGAGGTCTTTACACCCAGATCTATGAGACTCCAAATTTCATGCTTTTAGCACATTGCCATAATGGTCATCTGGACTCAAACCATGAAGTACAGTTTGCTTATGGCTCTTCAACTTCTTTTGATCACTTCTATCTCCTTGCTTCCATCTGTCCTGAATCTTCTACCACTAAGGAGTCTGATGATTATAATTTCTTATGGTTGAGTATTCACTCTAGAAATAGACCCTTGGCTTTGAATCCAATTCCTTCTACAGAACAGTTGTGAGACCTTAACAAGTTACTTCTTTTCCACATTTTTCTCATCTAAAAAATATAAGTTTGTACCAATCTCATAAAATTCTTAGGAATGTTAAATGGAATGAAGTATAGAAAGTACATTAAAAAGTGCCTGACATAGTAAGAGTATAAGAATATGATTAACTTTTAATCATAAATTTTGGACAAATTTTGTGTTTGTCCAAAAATCTCCCATAAATACCAATCTTACATTCCAATTAATCTTGCATTCTTTCTATAAGCCTTTCCCAATTAAAACTCATATTTCCTTCAATCAGATCATCTAGAAAGTCAATTATGATAATCCACATTGCAAAGTGTACACCTTTGGTAATCATTTCCAAATGTGCTTGATTCTTAACATAAGAATTGTCAATTGACGGACTTCACACTAGGAGGGCATGATAACTGGGGCTTGCGTATATTCCCTGCTTAGCCATTTCCATCTTGAAATAAAGAGCCAATAGATTCAACAACTTCCATCAATGTTCAGGAAAGAGTGAAAAGTTGTATAAGTGCAAATGAGAAAAATAATGTGAGATGAGGCAGGAAATCTTCTGGTAAAACTACAACACACACTTCCCCATCACCTCTTTGTAGCCTCCAGGAGGTACCTTATGACTCTGTACTTTACAAATAAGGAAATACATTTATAAAGACAACATTTAATATCATGGTGACAGAGCAATGACTAAAGGTTAACTGGATCAAGTGACTTAGGATCAGTGACTTCTCGTATAGATTAGAGAATCATCCCTTGAACAATTTTTAAAATAAATTTATTCCGAAGTTAGAGTCACAAAAGTAATGACAGTATATTAAGTTGTCCTTGTCTTTTCAATAGAAAGAATAAAGACTATTTATTCAACACACAGTGAAGATGTTAGATTTTTGTTTTTATTGTTGATAAGAGCAAACTAGAGAGAATTTAAAAATTTACTGGAGTTTTTCTTTATTAACCACTGAAGCTGTATGAGTCAGTAGGTGAAAATTATTAAAGGCTTCCTACGTGTGTAATTACAGGCAGGTAACCTAACTTCTGAGTCTCCTTTAGTGCATCTGTAAAATGGAGAACTTCTTCATTATCAAAAGCATATAAGGCAACAATATTTTTTTAAATTCAGTGAGATACAACTGTCATGTAAACAGTGATGTAAATGTTATCATTGGAAGAATAAAATTCAAAAAGATGCCTGAAAATACATGCCATTTGTTTGAACTTTTAAATATCACTGTCTTACCTCTAGTCAATCAATTTTGTTCTAAAAATTACCACTGGGATAATTTTTACACGGAAGTTCTCAAAAACTTTCAGATCATGGTACATTCCATTTAAATGTGCCAAATACGCGAACAAATTACTCTCCCTTATTTATCTATACATACCTTTTGTGAAACTAATCTGAACTGTATACAAACTAAGAGGGAAATCTCTTGGTTACTGACAAAAAATAAATTCAGCAGGTAGAGATGAGCATGGAGTCTAGAGTACCAAGTTCCCAGTAGTTTCTAGAGTAAGATGATTCATTAAGATATGAAGAAAAAAGTAGGAAAGAAGGAAGGAAGAGAAAGAAGGCAGGCAGGAAGGAGATAAAACAGGAAAAAAATGGCAGGGAAGGAAGAGAATATAAGAGAATTACTGTATCGTGCCCTTAGCTGGAGAGTTGAACAAATCTTCCGGCAGTGAGTAGTAACATGCTTCAGTGCATACGGGTCTGAAAATCCAGCGGTCAGAGAAATCACACTGTTGCTATGTGTTCAATATATAAATGATGAAACAGATTCTCAAAGGCATAACAGAACTCATCTATGCTACTCTTCCCTGAAGGAGTCGACTCTCTCCTATCATTAATATTCATTCTGTGTTATCTAGGAATGGTTCTCAGAGTACCTATGATTCTCCAGGAAAAAAAAAAATATCCAAAAGCAAACAGGAACCTTGCATTTTAAGTACATTTTCCCCCCACAATTTTAAAGCAGGCAGTTTTAAACCATTTAGGAATAGTTCGGCTTTTTGTGGCTTTTCTAGAATTATTAAACTCAACTATATCTCAAGATGATTGTTTGACATTGTATATTTAATATTATAACTGAATAAAAATACAAAAATAGGTACATTATTTGCAATGTCACATTGTTAACTAAGCTTTCATGTACAGGAAATTCTGTACAAAAACAAAAAATTCAAGCACTTTTAGGCATATAATGGTCTGGTTTATAGATATTTAAAAATAAAACTTGTGGCCTTGGATTCTGGACATTGGTTAAAATAAGATAGTGATGTTATTCTATTTAAAAAGAGATGTATGCTCTAATGCCCAACAGTTCACTTTATTCATTCCTCAAATCTGATAAAAATGCTACGGATTAGGCAGAAAGCCAGCCCTGTAAACCAGGATCTGGCAGACACTCCAAGCCAGAAACAGATTCCATGCTTTGCTACCTTGTCTTTCTCCTGAGAAACCGTGACAACTTTTCCTCTTAATAATCATGCTAACTCAGAGCCTGGTTGTTAGAGGAGCTTAGCTAGGCCTTGGTAACCTGTGTTGTATCATTTATCCTTGTCTCAAAGGCCATCAAGTCATTTGTCTAAAAAAAATTTGTTAATGACTTTTCCGTGGAAAATAAGCAGCTTCCATATTTCAAGGGTAGAGAACAAGGACCGACCCACTGTTTATAACACACAGAATACCAGGGTGGGGGTGTGTGCGCAGAACATCATCTGGAAAAAAGATATACTTAACTGACTCTTTCTCCTTCTCAAGGAAAGGGCAAACAGTTCCAAATTGACGTTTTCATGAGTGTAGCCTGCTGCTATGCTGCTATAGTGCTGTTTATACTTACAGTTACTTTCACATAAAATTATGTCTGAAAAAAAGACTAACAATAATCTAGCCTGAAAGCAACACTATGTGATGTTTCACAGTAATATTCAGAGATTCTACAGGAGTACGAACCAGTTCTCAGGTATCTGTGATGATCAGGATGAGGTACATGAATGCTTGAGTCTCTGTAACAAGACACAGGTGGACTCGGGAAGTATTAAAGCCAATCTAAGGATGTGAAAATATTTTAAATAATTATTTCAGCTTTACCCACTGGTGTTAATAAGTTAAAAAGTTAGACTGATTCATGGTTTTAACAGTCTCACCTTTTGCTTGGGTCACTTGTGAGTAATCAAAAGAAATTCCATGAAAGAAAAGCTATTTTGTCAATTATGTAAAGCTTATATACATCAGACGTTGAAAGTGTTGACATGAAGTTTGTTATAGCTGAGCATGTTTTGTGTGAGTATTTCCATGTGTTTTTGCCTTCACGTTGATGAAAATATGCCAATAAATCTGAAAGTAGCAATTACTAAATCCAATTATCTGCTTCCAGCTAGAGTGAGGCTTGGACTGGCATGCAAGGAGACTGGCCCGGAAGTGAAATGAGCCTCAGATAAAACCAGAAGGCTGTCCCCTGGAGGCCACACCCAGGGAACTGTCCCCAGAGGTGTTTGTCTGCTGTCTTCTTTATTCGCTTATGGAGTAAAAGTTGGTTGTAGTCTGGGAGGCTGTGGGAGGCCAACAAGAGATATCGTGTCTCATTTAAGCAACTGGAGTATCAGAAGGCTTTGTATTTAAATAATTCTCTGACTCTACTAGTGCTTAAATACCTATGTGCATTTTATCCTTGATTAGCTAGGTGAATGATTTAGAAAGAAAAAGAAAACATCTATTGCAGGAAACAACATATAACCCTCCTTACTTGTATAATACCCTTTGGCAAAAATAATATTGCACTGTTTGAACTCTAAGCACTTTAGAACTATAAGCAAAGCTACACTGAACAAATAGAGAAACAGCAGGTTTAGTGGGATGAGGCAAGACCAAGTTTCAGTATCATACCTGGATTGAATTAATTGGATATTTTGACCAAAATTCATTCTTGACTGAGTCACTTGGTTAAATGTCTTCAGCGCAGTCTGGGGGCTGCCGCAGCAGGACTGTTATCTAGCATGTGCAATGAAATGTTGTGTGACAGGGCTGCTGGGAAATTGCATTTTAACCAAACTACTTCAAAAACCAAATTATTTCACCAGATTCTTATACTAGCTGAGAAAGGCCATTCTCATTCTACATGGGAATTTTCCAGCTCCCATTTTGTACAAACAGTTAAAATATAGAAGGCATTTATTATCTTTATAAGCTTTGCAGTCTTCCAGGGCTCCTCTTCAACAAAATGACTCCGTACGTGGATAACTAATATGCTCAACATACTACTAGTGAGACCAAGACAGGAATGATTGATTCCTTTTTATCTACACAACGGCAAAACCCAAAATGATGAACTCTGACCTCCTCTCAATTACATTACTGGTAAGTTATGGAAACCAATGTGCCACATTCCTTCCCAGAATTGAATGTATTTGTAAAGGATCAGAATTAGTTCTAAACAATTAGAAGTTGTGGTTTAACTAAGTAGAAAAAATTATAGAAATTACAGAAATTTTTTTAAACTGCTTTGGATTTTCCCAAGACATGTCACAAAATTTCTTTCTAACACAGTATAAATGTGCTACTGTTTTTCTGACATAGGTTCCAATTTGTTTTAGAACTCTCTTAAATAACATCTTTAAATTTGGAAAGCAAATATTTTAAAAGGAGGTTTCCTTGATATAGGACTTCTGCAATTATATTTAAAACTATAGAAATAACATCCCCAGTGCTTACTCTTCCTATAACATAGCAACATTTCTCATTGCACATTTTAAAAGTAAATAATCTAGCAGAGGTTAAAGTTTTATTCTTATACAACAAGAAAATACTCTTACTTCCAGTAGATAACATGATTATATTTGCAATATTATTTAATATACATTTATTTTCTTATACTAACACATATGAGTAGGATGATGCTCATACATGCCCAGCTATCACAGTTCATCTTATAGTCAATATAAAAATGGTTCTTCAAGAAAGAACACTCCGAAAATGACAGAGAAGATAAAAGAAAAACACTATTTCCCTCAGACAGGAAAGATTAAATCCTGCTTTTAAAAAACAGCCACACTTTAATGGAGAGGTTTGAATCAAGTTTATAAAAACATTATGAAAAAATAATGTTCATTCTTAAAGAAATTACTAAAGATACCGATCGAAACCCCCTTACCTGAAAAAGCAATGATAATCATGTTGATTATATAAAAGATTAAGAACAAATTTACCTTTATGCAAATGTTGAAAGAAACAAAATCTTAGAAAGAAACTTTAATGCCTTGTTATGTCTAAATCATATGAAAATATGATTTCAGGTTATTTGTTACCTGCATATAAAAGTGTATCTTGTACTGAATGAGAGGTTTTATTTTATTTTTCAAATCCATGATTCATATGAAAATCACTTCTTCCCTAAGCCATAGAAGAGCTGTATAAAGGGAAAGATCTATACCCCCATTAATTTTGCCTCTGGGTATTCCTAGTCTTTTCAACCAAATAAATATTAAAAGCATCCCTAAGACACTGTCATCTTTCATTAAATGGTACTTTTTACAGAAGTACTCCCTAGTTTCAGCAGATTATATGCTACTGCCCATTAGTACTGAATCCTTTCAGAAAATATTACATAATATATACATATATATATATACACACACATACACATACATATATACACACACACATGTGTACATATATATATTCTTAAATACTAGTTGAAATTATTTATTTGGACTGCCATATACTTTATTCCTATTTAAATAGCTTTGAACAATTTCAATGGCAAACAGTTTCAACTAGAAAGCATCTCAGACGTTAAACTTTTGATACAGATGTATTTATGACAAGCAAATCATTGAAACATTTTTAGAGTCACAGTGTTCTAGGTATTTAATTTTAGTAAGCATTAGTTTTTAGCAAAACACTTGTAAAACCCACCCCTACATTATTCTATGCCAGAGAATCTAACTTTGGTCTTGGTTTTCTGTAATATTAGATCAAATTTGTTCTGTTATGTAATCACGCTGTTTACTTTTGCTTTCCTTTCCCCAAATAATTTAATCACTACCATTAGGAAAAAAATATATTATGTTCCAATTTGGAATTAATGGTATCTCTTCCTAACTATTACACATACCGGAACTCTTAAGAGCTCAAAGAATTTCAGGCTCACATAATTGTCTATGTTAAGTGTGAGATTTTTAAGATCAGATGGCTGTAAAAACCTAATTTGGGAATTCAGTATAAATTGATTTAGTATATTGAACTAAAGGAGATGAATTGATGTTATATCTATGGTGTCATTAAGCAAGTTCAAATTAGCTTTCAGATCTAACATATTCTGCATTTTATTTATTAATCATCTAGTTCATTTTCCAAATACAATTAAGAGAAGTTACTATATTCTAGCTTTATTTTCAGTTAGCAACAAGTCTAATATGCAAATATTGTAAATACCATAACCATTTTCATATTTCTGGACTAGAACTATCTGACAATTTGACCAGACAGAATAACTAATATTCTCCATTATGAAATGAAGTTCAAAACTACTCTGCAACAATTCTCTATTGTGTGGTATTTTATAAAATTAGTATTTTAGGATTTCCCTTGTAGAGTAGCAAACCTTAGTTCTGATAAAAATACATTAAAGCCTAATTATCGTATTTGCTCTGAAATATTAATAAGATTTACTAAGATATTCTTTTAAAAGGAGAAAAGATGAAGGTTGTATGAAACTGTTATCCTAGAACATTTTATGGGATGACAGGGCAATAATTTCCTACAATATATCATTTAAAGTCTTACTTCGATCCACTCACTACATATTGGAATTAGTTCTGACTTCCGGTATACAAAGGCGTAATTTTTTTTTGTAAGCATGTGAAAAACTCAATACTCATGTGCATGTCTTTTACATGTCACTGCTATAATTAACATTTGTTAAGAGTTTCAAACATAAATGTCACAAACCAAGCCCAAACTTGCAACTTTCCTAACAGTGAGAAATAATCAAGTAAAATCTTAATTTGCTCACGTGGAAAGCAGTCGGTTTCCTTTCTCTCTTCATGTCTAAACTTGTTAATTCAAATGTACACACGTGAGGGAATTAAACGATTGTCCTTTAGTCCTTGTAACCGAAAGGTGGCACCTCTAAAAATTAGAGTTAGCTTTCAAGAGGTACCACATTAAAAAGGAAAAAAAAAAAAAACAAAAAACAACAGGCATTTAAATGTCAAAGCCTTAGAAAGAAGATCTTGTTTCTGTGACTTGAGGTTAATTCTACTGAAATAGGAAAGATAAGTGTCTCAAATGGAAAAGTTTAGAAAATAACACCTATTACATTGACGGTAAATAAATGCAACTCTTCTCTAGATCAGTGCATAAACTTGACGACTAAAGACATGTAGTGAAAATAATACTTTCTGGGATACATAGATTAGTGTGGAAGGTCAAGCAAAGTTGAGAAAGAAGGCTCCTTTTTCTTATTCCAAGTGGACACATTAAAAAAAAAAAAAAAAAAGTAAGACTTGGCATTTCCTCTGGTAAATCAAAGGGGAAGATTTATGTGGACACCAACATCTGCTGATTTCTCTGCACTCATGTAGGATCCACTTGGAATGCTTTCCCATTGCATTCAACTAAGCACTTCTTTCTACCTCCTCCCATCTGACAGCCATCACTTATCTGTCTCTGATGAATAACAAGAAAGGAAAGCTTATACCATTGACAATGCAATTAGAAATTTCTGAGGCTACCATCAAGGTTCTGTCCAACAAGTCCTGTACTCTTAACCTATCATGCAGGCAGCCAGGGCACAGAGTTGTTTTGACATCTTTCTTTGTATTATAATAAGAGATGAAAACAAAAACATTTTTCCCATTAAGATTTTTGAAATTTGAGGCTATCTTCCTACCATTACTTTCTAAACTTTGTTCCAGTACAAGAGAATTCTTGGCCAACTGAGCTTCCATGTGCCTTCTAAATGGAGTACTAAAATTGTATAAGCATCACGTTTACATCTATTAAATATACTTATTGAAAGAAAATAAGGCAAAGCATGAATTCAATATCTGGGAAACAATGCAAACAGCAGAAAGAGAGAATGAAATCACAATTCATACACGAATGCAGCTTTAACACAAAAGTTAAATGTTTGCTTTATTTTAAAGGGTTAATCTTCAAGAAAGTCAAAATCAATACATACACAAAGCTAACTAGATTAGCTTTCTCAAAGTAGAAACCCAAGCCTCCTGATAGCACTAGAGTCACTTAAAAATGTTTTGAAACTTTATACATATACATACATATGTCTATATCTATATATGTATATTGCTCCTCAACATAAGGGCCATACCAAAGAATCTCAGGAAATTAATGTTTTTAATTTTTTTCTCTATTGGAAAAGCTTCTCCAAGTTCAGACATTGCCACTGATGGACAATACCAAATAGCCCTACAGGACAGATGGAAGCAGGAAGAGTCAAATGGTGGGCACTTAAAAGCAACAGCAATTAAGCAGTTGAAAGTGGGTTGAAACGGTGGTTTATTTTTGTTCCATTTGAAGGAATCAAGTGAGAAACACAGCCTCTTGCAAGGAGGAGATCAAGTCAAACTTGACGCTTCACCTCTCTGCACATCTTGTCTACTTCCTTTATTCAGTTTAATTGTTTTCCTTATTCTAATTTTCGCAGAGGTTGTATTCTATCTTGTTCCTTCTCCCCTGCCCTGGGCAGGAAAAAAAAAATCTTTCTCCTTTCTCACTACCTTCCTCTTTCCTCTGAGAAAAGGCAATCCTCTCCAGGAAGAGAAAAAAGCCCTGTGCGTGCTTCGGTTGGGAGGAGGGAGAAGAGAGATTGAGAAAGGAGTTGGGGGCGGGGGGCGGTGAGGGATAGAAATTGAGGGTAGGGGGCGGAGGAGAGGGGAGGAGAGAAGGAAAGAAGAAGATGGGGGATGCCCAACATCAACTCCAGGCTCTGAATCGCAGGCGCTGTGCTAAGTGCTTCTCCAGGAGATGCACATGTGGTCTCATTACACTGCTCACAATAGGCCACCCGGGGCTCCCTTCCCAGGTCTCAGTCTCCCCCCACCAAAACCCAAGTGTGCCGAGAAGAAAAGCTTCTGGACGGATTTAAGCAAATAGGCACCACCGAGGTGACCGTGCCGCCACTCCCGCTGCCTTACCTGGAGCGGGGAACAGGAGGTGGTGCCTGCTCGCCGGTCCCTACAGCTTCCCGGGGCTGACCGGTGCACACGACTCCTTTCGCTGCCTCTGCTCTTGGAGGGGCAGCCTGCAACACAAAAGGGGGGTGTGGGTGTGGGTGTGTGGGAGGTTTTCCAGGGCCACCAGCTGGTCCCAGCTGGCCGCCCTCACCCTACACACACCCCTCCGGGGCACCAAGCCCCGCTCTCCGGGGAGCACCACCCTGGGGGCTTGCCCCAGTGCAGTCTCAAGTTGCCGCTGCCAAGTGCTGCCGCCGCCGCTGCAGGAGGAGGAGGTGGAAAGACACTGGGGGCAGTACTCGGTCTAGAGCATCCCCACACTGCAGCTTCTCCAGGAATCCCTCCAGTGAGGAGGCGGCCGCCCGTCATCTCCCAGCCCCGGCCGCCTGATTGGCTCCACCGCCGGTACGCTGAGCCAGGGAGCCAATCCGGGCTCACTAATAATAGGTGGATCCGCGCAGCCAACAGCGCCCATCCCAGTTCTGTTAGTGTCTCTCCATCCCCACAGCGGACCGGGACTTGAGGAGGGGGTTGAGGAGCGTTGGGGGAGGGCGGTCAACTCTGAGGGGGTCAGATCCCAAGGAGACGTAATCAAGGGCATCCGATAAACCCTCTGGGTAGTCACAGGAATGCCCCGCAACCTGTTCAGCAAGCCATAAGCATAGGAGAGGGAGGCAGCATAATAAAAAGCTCCCCCCACCCCTCTTTTCTTTTTTTTTTTACTTTCAATCAAAACCTGCCCTGATACTGAGCATGCCCAGACTGCAACAGCGCCCTAGGAGTTCCGATGTGTGTGGGTTTGCAGGCTGTGGGTGTCTTAAAATGTGGGAGCCGGGAAGAAGAGACAGAAGTTTGTCTTTGGCTATTTGACCCGGAGGAGTTGTGAAAGCAAAGCAGGGCGGGGATAAGAAAGGAGTCCGCCGGAGAGTCCTCACCCTGAGCCATAGGAAGGTGGCCCTCTGGGCCACTGGAGACTGTTAATACCATTGTGTGGGTTCGGGGGTGGAAGAATAATCGGAGCCTTTCTAGACGCCTGGAGACTTTTCTTGAATCAAGGGTGCGGTGCTTGGGAGATGCCGGGATGCGGGCACGGGAAGCTCCTTCCCCTAGGTGGGGCCGGGAAGCGACTCCACCCTGCAGCGGGGGCTGCCAGGCAGAGGAGAGCGCTCTGGGAGTTTCCACTGCGGCGACCAGTAAGTTTGTAGACTTAGGTCAAGTGCGACAATGTTGGGGATGCAGTTTCTGCCAGCCCCCTCCCCCATCTCTCCACCCCTTGCCAGCGCCGTGACGGCTGAAGCGTGGGTACTCCCCCTCCTTTCTCTCTTTCCCCTGAACGATTCTGCTCGGAAGTAAGAAGCTTTTCCCCTGTGAGAGCAGTGCTGACCTGATTGCCTCTAAGCTCTAGGGCAATTTATAGCTTGGTAATACGGAGAAGCCAAACTGGGAGATTCAGCGATAGGGGGCAGGGACAGCAAGCAAGGCAAGGGGCGGAGCGGAACCTGGCCCCGGTAGGACCGGGTCCATTCTCTGCTCCACAGGGGCAAGGCTTCTGAAACGCAGAGAAGTATCTCCCTCTCTCACTCACTGACCTTGTTTACTGGCCTTTGAACCCCTGTGTTTTGCTTAGAAATGCTTCCAGTTTGTGTAAACTTTGTCAATGGCTCCAATTGAGAACTCTCCTAATTGGGTTATTTTACTGAGGAGATTATCATGGCACCTCAGTTAAGGAAATAAATAGCTATCTCAATTCCCCAAACCCATCCACTTTGAACTGGAGTTTCATTAACACTGGTTTGCAAAGGTAACTGTATCAAGAATTCAATTAACAGTAACACATTTCTTCAAGTTTTTAATTAAATCTCTGCAATTTATGTAATGTTTAGGATCCTTATTCTAAGTTTAGGGGAAAAGAAGACAACTTGACACAAATTAATCGTTTTAATAACAAATACGTGTGTATTCCCCCAAATTGTAACTAAATGTAAATATTTATCTCGTATTTTTTAAAAAATCCTCAAATCTTAAGAGTAATTTCATAGCTAGAGAAAGATAATAAATGTTAGTTTAAAATCAACTCAGGTATTTGATGAAGCAGAAAAAGAATGAGGAGGATGAAGGTGGAAGAGAAGGAGAAAAAGAAGAATCAATTACCAGTCTAACACTGCTTTCCAATAAATGTCCTCATACAAAAGGATCATATTGAAGTGAAGTGAAGTGAAGTCGCTCAGTCATTTCTGACTCTTTGCGACCCCATGGACTGTAGCCTACCAGGTTCCTCCATCCATGGGATTCTCCAGTCAAGGATACTGCAGTGGGTTGCCATTTCCTTCTCCAGGGGATCTTCCTGACCCAGGCATCGAACCCAGGTCTCCCGCATTGCAGGCAGATGCTTTACACTCTGAGCCACCAAGGAAATCCTAATAAAGATCTCTATTTAAAAAAATACTCTTGGCACACTCTCTAGATTCCAATAATTAAAAGTTGCATCTTTTTAAAAGTTGTGTCCAATAGCTGCATGTGGAAACAAGTAAATTTATTTTAGAAGAAATTAGTAAGTAGAACATGATTCCATATTAGTTATCCATTACAGACTCTGACTGTATCATTAATATCTTAGCCAATTTCTCTTCCTGTCTACTTCACATCCTATCCAATAATCAACTCTCTCTCAGTGGTCAGAATCCTAGACAACATGAATGGTGTCAGATGTTTGCATCCCAAAGTTCCTTGCAGAAGGAAGGAACTAACATTCCTGGTTAGCTGGCTAACATAAAAAATGGATTTTACAGGTACACTATGATTCACTTTAGAATAAATAGTGTTTCTGATCATGAATATTAGGAAGACTCCACCTCTGTACTGGATATTAATACACTGTAATTTTTACAGAACTAAGATTTTTATCCTTTCCTTTATTCTTATGTTTTCCCAGACTCTGGGAAGGAGCTAAAAACCTCCACCTGAGTTCACATACCATGCTATTCAGTTGCACAGGGTATATATCAACTTTGACTTTATAGCAGACTCACCTCCATTAAAAGAAAGATCAGGTCAATTGTCTTTTGTCTCTAACCAGTTTCTCAGGTACTTTTAAAATCTAGAATGCCTATGTCTTATGGTACTAACATTGAACTTATTCCCTGGTCATATAGTATTTAAATATATAAATATGTATATTTGCTATTTTAAAACTGCATTTATTTTGTTCAATGTTTTCCTTCATCATTCTTTGCTTAAAAAACATCCTTGATCATTTTTCTGCTTCACATTTTTGCTCTGAGATCTTGTCATCATTTTCTTTATTCCTTTTTCAATGGACTCATCTATTTACTACTTTAATGTTCCCTTTGCCATCTATTTTAGGCTACGGGATCAGAATAGAAATTAAATTGGATTGGGGCACTGAGGAGAAAAGTGTGTCTTATGGCAAGAGTGGGAATTAGAGACTTTAGAAACTAGAAATTCATTAAGTGTGAACATGGCTGTCTTCTGTAGACCATAGAAAGAATAAATGAAAAAGGTACCAAGAAAATTCTCTATGTTGTTGGAAAAGCTTGTATATGTTCATTGACCAATTATACTGAAGAGTTCCATTTAATCAACACTCTCATGTACTATTAAGGTTTATATCTTTAATAACCACAGTAATTGATGATACCTAAAGTATCATTTCTAAGAGTTGTGAAAAATGAAAAAATAACCAACTTTTCCATATTTTGCCTGTATAGATTTATTTTGTTTATATCAGTTCTGTTTGGTCTCTCAGTCGTGTCTGACTCTTTGCGACCCCATGAATCGCAGCACGCCAGGCCTCCCTGTCCATCACCAACTCCCGGAGTTCACTAAAACTCACATCCATCGAGTCGGTGATGCCATCCAGCCATCTCATTCTCTGTTGTCCCTTTCTTCTCCTGCACTCAATCTCTTCCAGCTAGATTCGTATTTTATTATTCTTTTAATTTTATATCTATATATTTTCCGCCACTGCCTTTCAAGATACAGCCTTTTTCCTCCCTCTTTCCAGATGAGAGGATTCATTGTTTTCTGGAACAAAAATCTGGATAGAATTTCACCTTCAACAGTGTTTCAGTGATCATCAAAAATACCCCTCCAAGTCTCAGTTTTCTCATCTGTAACACAAAGGACACATACATATCTTTAGAACTTTTTGTGAGGATAAAGTAATGCAATGTACATACAGTGTTAGTTTCAACCACATAGCAAGGACTTAATGACATTAATCACTATCATTATTATTATTATCATTTCTTTTACTATTGTTTTCATTTTTCAGATTTCTAGGAGATGGGACTTCCTATCTCCTAGAAATTGGGAAATCAAGTCCATTTAACATAACAGTGAGATGGACACGCTTTACATATGAGCATTGAAGTTAGAAGAAAATTAATACATGTGGTAAAAACTTGTTTATACATGAAGTGTGAATAGCCTTCTATCTTGCATGTGTTGATCTTAGACTATAAGTTTCTAGGAGATGAACAATTTTTAGAGAATGGGTACTTATGTATTTTGTTGTTAACACTTAACTTGTATTACTCTTCAAAATTGGCTTTCTTGGTGGCTCAGATGGTAAAGAATCTGCCTGCAATGCAGGAGACCTGGGTTCGATCCCTGGGTTGCGAAGATCCCCTGGAGAATGGAATGGTAACCCACTCCAGTATTCTTGCCTAGAGAATCCCATGGACGGAGGAGCCTGGTGGGTTATATAGTCCATGGGGTCACAAAGAGTCAGCACAACTGAGCAACTACACTTTCACTTTTTCCACTTTTTAAAATTAAGAAAAATCTATTCTTGCACAAAAAATATGATCACTGAAGTTTTTGGTTTCTAGAAAGCAAGTGGAACCATCCACATGTTTTCAAAACACTTAAAGACAGTGGAGTCATTCATTTTGGTTTCCTTTTTCTCAAGATGTTTTGGCCTGACAGTATTGCTAATGATGTTATAGGCAATAGGTAAGGAAAAAACTATCAGAGCTGTATTGGAATTAGACAAAAAGAAATTAACCACAATGAATTTTTTTTTAACTGGGCACCCACAGTTTTAAACAAAGAGAACCTAGAACTGAAAGAGGGAAAAAAGAAAATGAATACAGATGGGAATCAAGTCAAATCTTAGTCTCTAGGGTAGAGAGTAAGAGCTCTATAATTGAACTACAATACGTTACAATTTTCACAGAAAAGAAAATAAAGAGCTAGCAGTATTCAATATGGCTTTACAAAAGCCTTTTCTTAAAGTTATGGCTAAGAAAATATTGAAAATGAAAAGGAGGACAGTGACTCAAAAAGTAATATACTGTGTCAGGCAGTTGAGGTTAGTAAGAAAAATAATATTTAAGCGAATCTATCTCAAGGGCAAAATAAAAGTAGTTTGAGCTAATGTTAGCCAAAGGTTTTAGAAAGAAAACCAGCAGTATGTTTTTCAAATACCCTATCACAGAAGAAATATACTGTAGCAAAAAAAACAAATTTGCTAATAAAGAAAGCAACATTAAATTTGATATTAAGTCCCTTTAAAATCAAGCGGAGGATTCTATTTAACTGAAAATATACGAGTATCATAGTTCAACTACTGTCTTTAATTTTTGTAAAAAAAAAAAGTGTCCAGAGATTAATTACTTATTAAAATCTACAGAGAGAGTTAAGGTACAGTAAGACTGTGGAGGAAGAATAATATTCTTTGTTTTCAACAAGCTAAAATGTTTTAATAATGTTTAGGAAAGAAACAGGACATCCACTCAGGACTTCAAAATTTGATTCTGGAATGGTGCCTAGTGTTCTGAGAGAGGGCAGGAAAACACAAATATATCTGATTTATTCTAAGATACTCCTAGAAGGGTTTTTGTAGAATGGATTATCTGAGTTTGCTTCAATAATTTATAAGCAACCTGGTCCATTTGTCTCTAAGTTGTCTATAATTCACCTAATACTAAATTAAGCATCAGAAACTACTAGGCTCTTGAAGGAAAAAGTTCATTTATTGGCTATGGAACAAAAGTGCTAGTCGCTCAGTCATGTCTGACCCTTTGTGACCCCATGGACTGCAGCCTGCCAGGCTCCTCTGTTCATGGGATTCTCCAGGCAAGAAAACTGGAATGGGTAGCCATTCCCTTCTCCAGGGGATCTTCCTGACACATGGATTGAACCCAGGTCTCCCACATAGCAGGCAGATTCTTTACTGTCTGAGCAACCAGAGAGGCCCATTTACTGGATATTGAACAAAAAGGAAAGATAAACACCAGGTCCTCTACTTCCAGCCTCAGAATAAAAATCTGTCATGCGTTGGGAAGATCCCCTGGAGAAGGGAAAGGCTACCCACTCCAGTATTCTGTCCTGGAGAATTCCATGAACAGAGGACTGTATAGCCCATTGGGTCGCAAAGAGTCGGACACCACTGAATGACTATCACTTTCATTTTCACTATGGAGCTGGGCATGCTTCCCTTTTGGATACTGAAGATTTCTGACAGAGGTGACAGGGCCTGAGAGATCGATCTCTTGGTCTGTGAGTATGCGTCCACCCCAAGGTAGCTGGAACTTTCTATGGCTGCCATGATGATGACATCTCCTGGACCAGTTATCTAGTATGTGTGTCCCCGTGTTTTCTGTCTTAAGAAAAAATAAAGCAGTAGACTTGGCTATCAGAAAGTTGGGTTTCCCTGGTGGTGCAGACAGTAAAGAATACACCTGCAATGCAGGAGACTTGAATTTGATCCCTGGATTAGGAAGATCCCCTCGAGGAGGCATGGCAACCCACTCCAGTATCCCCCCAAGAGAATCCCCATGGACAGAGGAGTCTGGCGGGTTACAGTCCATGGGGTCACAAAGAGTCGGACATGACTGAGCGACTAAGCACAGCTCATCAGGAAGTCAATGGGATATAACTATTAAAAATATATTTGAGAAAATTGAAACATAAATGTTCATTTGTCCAATATCGCCCAGTGTATCTCAATCCCCAGGACACGACAATGTTAAGAGAAATTTAATATGCATTCAAAATAACTTTTTAAAGGATTCCAATCCTTCTTTGAAGTGAAGTGAAGTTGCTCAGTCGTGTCCAGCTCTTTGTGACCCCATGGACTGTAGCCTACCACACTCCTCTGTCCATGGGATTTTCCAGGCAAGAATACTGGAGTGGGTTGCCATTTCCTTCTCCAGAGCATCTTCCCGACCCAGGGATTGAACCCATGTCTCCCACGTTGTAGGCAGACACTTTACCGTATGAGCCACCAGGGAAATCCTTCTTTAATAGACTCCAAAAATAGAGTAAATGGAAAGATTTATGGATTAAGGAATAACTCAAATAACATTGATAAAACTGTCTCATCATCACCAAGAGAAATGCATGAAACCAGAACAGGAATATTTTGCCAGCCACTCTCCTTAATGAATAAGGTTACTGAGTTTTAGCTGTTGGCTTTAGAACTCTTAGAAGTGTTCATTATAAAATAGTATGCATAGTTGAAAGTTTATTAATAAAGACACCATTATATTCACCATCCAGCTTCAGAAATTAAGAACTAAAAATTACCTTTGCCACCATTCATTTGCTCTTCCTCATCTGATACTCTTTCCTACCTGCACCACCAAAGTAACCACTATCCTATATTTTGTATTTACCATTATCTTCATACTCTATAGTTTTACCACATATATATATATGTTAAAATGGTCATTTTTAGTTTTTACTGTTTTTGAATTTTTTATAAATACAGTTGCTCAATAATATATATTCCTTCAATACACTAGCCTGAATACATTGAGATTTGTCCATGTAGCTGAAGTTTATTCACTATAACTCATATATTGTACTCAGTTATATGAATATGTCATTGTTTTTACCCATTCTTTTGTCTATAGATATTTGCATTGTATGCTATTACATACAGTACTTCTATGATCAGTTTCAGCCATGTCTTTTGTTCCGCATGTGCACGAGTTTCTCTTGGCTATACACCTAGAACAGGGGTCCCCAACCCCAGGGCTGCGGGCTGATACTGGTCTGTGGCCTGGTAGGAACTAGAATGCACAGCAGGAGGGGAGTCGCAGGCCAAACCAAGACCGTCTCCTGGACCCCAGTCCACGGAAAAATTGTCTATCATGAAACCAGTCCCAGATGCCACAAAAGTTGAGGACTGCTACTCTACAGAATTCACAGAACCTATAAAATCCATTACACAAAGTTTAGTGATAATAACCCCATGCTGAGTATTCTTAACCATCACTTTAAATACAGTTTCTAAAGGAGAAAGATATCAGTGCTATATCTCAGAATATTAAAAATATTTTTTCAAAATTAGCATATTTTATAATGGCAACATGTTGGATTTTATAGAGTATTTTTGCCCATATCCTCTTAATGTCATAGTCCTCTGATGTTATTTCCATTGTTCCCACTTAACAGAGGATGAAAGAGGGTCACATTGTTTAAGAGTCTTGAAATTAAGGGTAACAGGGAGTGTAATCAGGTCCTACCGACGCAGTGTCTTGTTTTACCCATTCTCCATCTTCACTTTCTGCTTTGGTAGCAGTGGAGGACATACTCATGCCAGGCAAATCTAGAATGGAGTATCTATGGTTAGGTTCAGGGTATGGCAGTAAGCATGAACAAAACTTGGAGCAACCAGGTGAAAATAGCCACTTTGAATCAATGGTCAAAAAATTTTTTTCCAAGAGATGAAAGAACTGTGGTGGCGTTAAGTTAAAGAGTAAGAATTTAACATTAGGGGTGTTAAGATGAGCAGATGGGAAGCAGATTCTGTACATGTCAAATAGGTCAGAAGACTTAGAAATTGACTAGAGAAAGACTGTGGACTGCTTTGAGAACAGGTAGCAAAGAACCAGTAAAAAAATGATCATTTAACCAAGCTTGAATTGACCTAAACTTTGGGAAATTAACTTCTCTATCCTGTCTGTTTCTAAAGTAAAAAGTTAGATATTTTTTCATAAGAGAGGGGCTGTAGTAAAAAATTAAAGTTTGTACAATTGATGTTTCTATGATTTGACTTTAAATAATGTGTCTGCAAGATGCAGCTTTCTTAGGTTATTTATCAAAATGAGGCTGAGTGTTTTGGCATTGTTGTTGTTCAGTTGCTCAGTTGGTCTGACTCTTTGTGATCCCATAGACTACAGCACATCAGGCTTCCCTGTCCTTCACCATCTCCTGGAGCTTGCTCAAACTCATGTCCACTGAATTGGTGATGCCATCCAACCATCTCATCCTCTGTCATCCCTTTCTCCTCCTGCCTTCAATCTTTCCCAGCATCAGGGTCTTTTCCAATGAGTCAGTTCTTCACATCAGTTGGCCAAAGTATTGGAGCTTCAGCTTCAGCATCAGTCCTACCAATGAATATTCAGGACTAATTTCCTTTAGGATTGACTGGTTTGATCTACTTGTAGTCCAAAGGACTCTCAAGAGTAGTCTCAACACCACAGTTCAAAAGCATCAATCCTTCAGTGCTCAGCCTTCTTTATGATCCAACTCTCACATCCATTCATGACTACTGGAAAAATCATAGCTTTGACTAGACAGACATTTGTCGACAAAGTAATGTCTCTGCTTTTTAACATGCTGTCTAGGTTGGTCACAGCTTTTCTTCCAAGGAGCAAGCATCTTTTAATTTCATGGCTGCAGTCACCATCTGCAGTGATTTTGGAGCCCCCCAAAATAAAGTGTGTCACTTTTTCCATTGTTTCCCCATATATTTGCCATGAAGTGATGGGACCAAATGCCATGATCTTCATTTTTTGAATGTTGAGTTTTAATCCAACTTTTTCACTCTCCTCTTTTGCCTTCATCAAGAGGTTCTTTAGTTCCTCTTTGGCATAACTATGTAAAATATTCATGATGAAAGAATTAAGAACTTCATATAATCTATTTAATGATTTTTGCTTATAGTTGTTTTATTCTTTTCAAAATGTCTCCATTTCCTTGCTTAATCATTTCCTAGGGTTACTCAACTGAACAATCGAAATGTTTATACTTTCACTTAAACTGCAGAGTTTTCAAAATGTTAAAAAAATGAACTAGAATTTTTGTTTAATCTCAATTAGGATAGATGTATTTAATCTCAAACTTAATGTATGGGATTTTAAGTTTTATACAGTAGTTTATATTTTTGTAGCATTTATCTTTTTGTAAACACATACTGAATACTGCTAATGTAAAAATGACTGAGCAATCTAGATTGATAATATGCACAGAAATGGAAAGAAATTTAAATTTTAAACAAAATAAATTTTTACAATTTAATTTCAGTGCTTTTCCCCTTTAAATAATTTTCTCAAACAAGTATTTCTTCATGAACTGCCTCAAGTCTCAATTCTGATATTTTCCAGGCAATGAATAAGGTAGAAAATTATTTCATATCTTTTCTACATTAAAAATGTCTTCCCCTGAATGTCTCACAATATTTTTTGTTGTTTGCACTTTGAAAAGTTGTTAGAGGTTTAAGTTATTTATCCTTTATAATTACAAGCTTAGGGTTCATAAGGACTTAACAGACGAAGTTTATGGAGAGATGACTGGAAATTTCTGCCTGCCTTCTTATTTCTGTAGGTCTGCAGCCAAGGGTCTTGTTATGGGTCATTGAGCATTATTGAGAAAGAGAACTGGACATGGAAATAGATGCAAGAACTATGCAAGCTAAAAACTATCAAGTTCTTTCTGTTCCATATGATCTGCCAGGTTCTATTTGATACCATGTCTAAACATTATGTCCTTCAGGAAACAATACCTACAATTTGACTTCTGTCTTCCATATGTCACACAGGTACCTCTAGACCAACTCTATTTAGGCATTAGGCATAGAAGAAGATTCTGGAAAATGGACTTATATAAAATGGACACGGACACAGAATAATAAATTTATAGATAAAATTCAATACCAATGTTAATGAAAATTGACAAGCTGATTAAAAATTTGTATGGAGGTAAAAATATTTATTGTTTGTGTGAGGTTTTCAGACATTTGATAGAGTTGAGTAGGTTTGTAAGATTAGATATGAAACTTGCTATATTAGATATGAAACTTGCTATAGATATGAAATATCTATATGATATGAAACTTGCTATATTAGATAGGAAATATTAGAAACTGCTATAAAGATATGAAACTTGCTATAATGTCTCATACTCAAAACTATATGATATTGGTATAAGAATAAATAGATCTAAAAGTAGAGTCCAGAAACATTCTCACATATAAACAGTCACCTGATTTATAAGAAAGAAACATCTATAATTCACTGGGGGAAAGGATTTATTTTCAACAAATGATGCCACACCAACTAAATATATTTATTCAATTGAGTAATTGGAAATAGATCATAGCCATAAATGTGAAAAGTAAAATAGTAAATCTTCTGGAATAAAGTATAGGAGAAAAACGTCATCAGCCTGAAGTGGCAAATAATTATTAAATAAAACACAGCAATAGCTAACTATTAATGGGAAGGTTGATATAATGGACTTCAACTTCTGATCAAAGACAACAATCAAACAGTGAAAAGGCAGATCACAAACAGAGAAATCATTGGTAATGCATATATCTGACAAAAGAATTAAATTCAGAACACTTAAGGAATCCCTATGCTCTTAGAATGAATTAGTAACTATGAAGGAAAATACAAATCAAGTTCATCAATATTAAAAACCTATTCAAAAGAAAATTAAGAAACTAAACAGGCAAGACACATACTGGGAAATATTACTCACAAACAAATATCTTGTTTGTGTCCAGAATATACTAACAATTCCCATGACAGAATAATAAAGACAGCTAAACAATTCAAAAATTGTGGACAGATGCTTCACATAGTATGAATGGATAATAAGTACATGAAAACACGTGCATATCATTAGTGTACAGAAAATTCAAATTAAAAAAAAGAGTTAGATATCCCAACAAAACCTGCTAATAAAGCAAAGTACAAGAGCAGATGACTTTCCTGATTAATTTAATCAAAATTTTACAGAATTACCTTAAAATCTTTGTCAAATGTGTTTCAAAAATCAAAAGAGGAGAAAACACCTTCTTCACACATTCATTGAGGCTGCCTGACAAAAAGCCAATAAAAAATGTCCTTTTCATCATAAGGAGCTGGAATAGAAAAATAGGAAGTCGGGAAATACCTAGAGTAACAGGCAAGATGGCCTTGGAGTACAAAATGAAGCTGGGCAGAGGCTAACAGAGTTTTGCCAAGAGAACGCACTGGTCATACAAAGTAAACACCCTCTGCCAACAACATAAGAGATGACTCTACCAGATGGTCAATACTGAAAATCAGGTTGATTATACTCTCTGCAGCCGAAGATGGAGAAGTTCTATACAGTCAGCAAAAACAAGACTGGGAGCGGACTGTGGCTCAGATCATGAACTCCTTATTGCCAAATTCAGACTTAAATTGAACAAAGTAGGGAAAACCACTAGACCATGCAGGTGTGACCTAAATCAAATCCCCTAAGGTTATACAGTGGAAGTGACACACAGATTCAAGGGATTATGTCTGATAGACAGAGTTCCTGAAGAGCTATGGACGGAGGTTCATGACACTGTACATGTGCTGTTGATCAAGACCATCCCCAAGAAAAAGGAATGCAAAAAGGCAAAATGGTTGTCTGAGGAGGCCTTACAAATAGCTCAGAAAAGAAGAGACGCTAAAGGCAAAGGAGAAAAGGAAAGATATACCCACCTGAATCCAGAGTTCCAAAGAATAGCAAAGAGAGAGAAGAAAGCCTTCCTCAGTGATCAACGCAAAGAAATAAAGGAAAACAATAGAATGGGAAAGACTAGAGATCTCTTCAAGAAAATTAGAGATACCAAGGGAACATCTCATGCAAAGATGGGCACAATAAAACACAGAAGTGGTATGGACCTAAGAGAAGCAGAAGACATTAAGAACAGGTGGAAAAAATACACAGAACTATTGAAAAAAAAAATCTTAATGATGCAGATAACCATGATGCTGTGATTACTCACCTAGAGCCAGACATCCTGAAATGCTAAGTCAAGTGGGCCTTAGGAAGCATCACTACAAACAAAGCTAGTGCAGGTGATGAATTCCAGTTGAGCTCTTTCAAATCCTGAAAGATGATGCTGTGAAAGGGCTGCAATCAATATGCCAGCAAATTTGGAAAATTCAGCTGTGGTCACAGAACTGGAATATGTCAGCTTTCATCCCAGTCCCAAAGAAAGGCAATGCCAAATAATATTCAAACTACCACACAATTGCACTCATCTCACATGCTAGCAAAGTAATGCTCAAAGTTTTCCAAGCCAGGCTTCAACAGTATGTGAATGGAGAACTTCCAGATATTCAAGCTGCATTTAGAAAAGGCAGAGGAACCAGAGTTCAAATTGCCAATATCTGTTGGATCATACAAAAAGCAAGAGAGTTCCAGAAAAACATCTACTTCTGCTTTATTGACTATGCCAAAGCCTTTGACAGTGTGGATCACAACAAACTGTGGAAAATTCTTCAAGAGGTGGGAATACCAGACCACCTAATCTGCCTCCTGAGAAATCTGTATGCAGGTCAAGAAGAAACAGTTAGAACTGGACATGGAACAGTGGACTGATTCCAAATTGGAGAAGGGAGTACATCAAGGCTGTATATTGTCACCCTGCTTATTTAACTTCTATGCAGAGTACATCATGCAAAATGCTGGGCTGGATTAAGCACAAACTGGAACCAAGACTGCCGGGAGAAATATCAACAACCTCAGATATGCAGATGACACCACCCTTATGGTAGAAAGTAAAGAGAAACTAAAGAGCTTCTTGGTGAAGGTGAAAAAGGAGAGTGAAAAAGCTGTCTTAAAACTCAACATTCAAAAAATTAAGACCGTGGCATCTGGTCCCATCACTTCATGGCAAATAGATGGGGAAACAGTGGAAACAGTGACAGACTTTATTTTTCTGGGCTCCAAAATCACTGCAGATGGTGACTGCAGCCATGAAATTAAAAGACACTTGCTCCTTGGAAGAAAAGCCATGACCAACCTAGACAGCATGTTAAAAAGCAGAGACATTACATTGCCAACAAATGTCTGTCTAGTCAAAGCTATGGTTTTTTCCATTAGTCATGTATGGATGTGAGAGTTGGACGATAAAGAAAGCTGAGTGCTGAACTGATGCTTTTGAACTGTGGTATTGGAGAAGACTCATGAGAGTCCCTTGGACTGCAAGGAGATCCAACCAGTCCATCCTAAAGGAAATCAGTCCTGAATATTCATTCGAAGAACTGATGCTGACATTCCAATACTTCGGCTATCTGACTGGAAGAACTGACTCATTGGAAAAGACCCTGATGCTGGGAAAGATTGAAGGCAGGAAGAGAAGGGGATGGTAGAGGATGAGATGGTTGGATGGCATTACCGACTCGATGGACATGAGTTTGAGCAAGCTCCAGGACTTGGTGATGGACAGGGAAGCCTGGCATGCTGCAGCCCACGGGGTCACAAAGAGTTGGACATGACTGAACAACTGAACTGAACTGACAAAAAGCCAAATACATCACAAGAAAAGTACTGACCAATATCTCTAATGAACACAGATGCAAAAGTCCTGGATAACATACTGGCAAACTGAATCTAATATCTATTAAAGGATTTAACATCATAACAAATTGGGATTTATTCTATGAATGTAAGAGGGATCTAACATGAAAAATCAATATAATATTATCCTTATGAAGGAAAGTTAAAAAAAAATGGTCATCTCAATTGAAGCACAAAAACACTTCACAGAATCTAGTCCATTTTATGATGATGTGCTCATTGAATCCAACTATTGGTAACCCCATGGACTATAGCCCACTAGGTTCCTCTGCCATCTGATTTTCCAGTCACCAATGCTTGATTAGGGTGCTATTTCCTACTCCACGGGATCTCCTGTCCCAGAGATCAAACCCACATCCTTGCATCTCCTGCATTGGCAGGTGGATTCTTGACCACTAGCGCCACCCAGGAACCCCATTTCATGATGATAACATTAAGCAATCTAGAAATAGAAGGATCTTACTCAACAAGATAAAGGGCACTTATGAATAACCCACATCTAGCATAACTGTCAATGGTGAAATACTGAAAGCTTTTCTCTTAATGAGAAAAAAGAAAATGATTTCACTTTTGCACTTCTATTGAACACTGTACTGGAAGTCATAGCTAGAGTATTTAGGCCAGAAAAATACTTAAAGTCATCCACATGGCAATAGAATAAATAACTAAATATATTCTCACATAACAGGATCTTTTGTATATAAAATCTTAAAGAATGCACATTATAACTGATAAAGGAATAAGCAAATTCAGGAAAGTTAGAGGATATAATATCAACACACAATATTTGTATATCTATACATTATCAAAGAAAACTTGCACTTCAAAAACAATGAAACTTGCTGAAAAAATAGAAAAAGCTTAAGTAAATGTAAAGACATCTCATGTTCATGAATTGTAAGATTTAATTTTGTTAAAATGGCAGCACTCCCCAAAGTGATGTATAGAATCAATGAAATCTCTATCAAAATCCAATGACCATATTGCCGAAAGGGAAACATGATTATAAAGTTACCATGGGACTGCAAGGGACTCTGAAAAGTCAAGGCAATCATACTTCCTGACTGCAAAACTAACGACAAAGCTACAGTAATCAAAACAGTGGCCTTGGAGGAGGAGATCAAGATGGTGGAGTAGTAGGATATGGAGCTCACCTTCTTCCCACAGATATATCAAAAATACGTCTACATATGAAACGACTCTCACCAAACATCCACTGAATGCCGGCACAAGACCTCAGCCTTCCAAAAGGGCAGGACAATCTCTGAGTAACTGAGTAGGTCAAAAGAAAAAGGAAGGGGAAAAATGAGAGGAATCAGGATGGGCCCTGTGCCTTTGGGAGGGAGCTGTGAAGGACGAAAGGTTTCTGTACACTGGGAAGTCCCCTCACTGATGGGGACAGAGAGGGAGCTTTGGAAAAGAGAAGAGCTCGAAGAAGAGCACAGCAACAGAGAGCAAAGTGGAGAGAGACTTGCACAGAGGGTCTGTGCCTGAGATGCTTGTCCAGTGGGGTGGTGGGGGCTGGGTACTGAGCTTGGTTTAGAGGTCAGACCCAGTGGAAGGACTGGGGTTGACTGTGTGAAGATAGCCCATGGGTGCTAGATGTAGTGTACCGCAAATGAGGGAGTCTGGGAAGAAGCCTGGGCCTATCAGAGAGGCAAGGGACCATTGTTCTGGACTGTAGGAGGAGGGGGGTGGACTTGCCATAGGAGGTTCTTTCTCTGTGTGCTCATAGGCTGCAGGACACTGCCTACAGGGGTGAGCATGATCTGTGACTATCATCTTGGACCCCAGAGGCCAGTGTAGACTGTCGTTGCTGTTTCCACTCAGGGGCCTATGAGCAAGTGCAGGTCCAGGGCCAACTTCCCTGGAGAGTGCATGTGCATCCCAGCCTGCTACAATTTCCTCTTCTACTAGAGATTTCAGGACACAAAATTAATGCACAGAAATCTCTTGCATTCCTATAGACTAACAATGAAAGTTCAGAAAGAGAACTTACGAACCAATCCCATTTATCATTGCAATTTCATTTATTCCTACGTAGTGTAAAAGTACCTATTGACTCATTGGAAAAGACTCTGATGCTGGGAGGGATTGGGGGCAGGAGGAGAAGGGGACAATAGAGGATGAGATGGCTGGATGGCATCACTGACTCGATGGATGTGAGTCTGAGTGAACTCCGGGAGTTGGTGATGGACAGGGAGGCCTGGCATGCTGCGATTCATGGGGTCACAAAGAGTCTGACACAACTGAACGACTGAACTGAACTGAACTGAACTGAAGGAGGTAAAACACCTGTACTTGTTACAGGGAAGAGTCAATTCTGACTCCATGATGGATCTGTTTCATTGACTTTAACTTTGGTTTCTCATTGCTTTTGTTATTATAATTATACATAATGACCTGCCTCAGGGAACTCTGGACCTCTGCTTGAAGGGGTAACACAGCCCATTCCTGAGGTTGGCCATTCTGGAAGATGTTTGCAAAATAATGGTCTTTACTCCTTCAACTCCTCCCTCTCTCTGTATTATGAAGGATTCGGCATCCAGACCCCTGTGATATGTTTGTTTTGAGACATTAGTCTGCCATCTTCTCAGCCAGCCAGCTTTCTGAGTAACGTTGTATTCCTTGCCTCAACATCTAGCCTCTCAGTTAAGTTGCCTGCCATGCAGCGAGCTGACAGAGCTTGGACTTAGTAACAGATTTAGAAAACTATAAGATAATGATGAAAGATATTAAAAAATAAATGAAACAAACAGGTGGAAAGATATACCATGTTCTTTGATAGAAAAAAGTCAATATTGTAAAAATGACTATACTACCCAAAGCAATCCACAGATTCAATGCAATCCCTATCAAATTACCAATGGCATCTTTCACAGAATTAGAACAAAAAATGTTTTACAGTTTGTATGGAAACACTAAAGATACTGAATAGCCAAAGCAATCTTGAGAAAGAGAAATGGAGCTGGAGGAATCAGGCTCCCTGACTTCAGACTATACTACAAAGCTATAGTAATCAAGACAATATGGTAGTGAAACAAAAGCAAAGATATAGATCAATGCAATGAGATAGAAAGCCCAGAAATAAACCCACATGCCTATGGGCACCTTATCTTTGATAAAGGAGACAAGAATATACAATGGAGACAAGACAGTCTTTTAAATAAGTGGTGCTGGGAAAATTGGACTGGTACATGTAAAAGAATGAAATTAGAAAACTCCCTAACACTATACATAAAAATAAACTCAAAATGGATTAAATACCTAAATATAAGGTGGTTCTACTCCTAAATGTAAGAATTCTATAAAACTCTTAGAGGAAAGCATAGGCAGAACACTCTATGGCATAAATCACAGCAAGATAATTTGACCCATCTTCTATAGTAATGAAAATAAAAACAAACAAACTAAAAACAACAACAACAAATGGGACCTAATTTAATTTAAAAGCACAGCAAAGGAAACCATAAATAAGACAAAAAGACAACCTTCAGAATGGGAGAAAATATTTGCAAATGAACAACTAACAAGGGGTTAATCTCCAAGATATAGAAACAGCTCATGCTCAATATAAAAACACAAAAAACAAACCAATAACCTAATCAAAAAATGGGCAGAAGACCTATATAGACATTTCTCTAAAGAAGACATACAGATGGCCAACAAACACATGAAATGATGCTCATCATCATTAATTATCAAAGAAATGCAAACCAAAACTACAATGAACTTTGTAGTTTTGTAGCCTCACACCAGTCAGAATGGCCATCATCAAAAAATCTGCAAACAAATGCTAAAGAGGGTGTGGAGAAAAGAGAATCCACTTATACTGTTGATGGTAATATAAATTGGTCCAGCCACTATGGAGAACATTATGGAGATTCCTTGAACAACTGAAAAATAGAACTATCATATGACCCAGCAATACCACTCCTGGGCATTTTCCCAGAAAAAAACATAATTCAAAAAGATACATGTACCCCAATGGTCACGGCAGCAATATTTACAATAGCCATTTAGGTTACAAAAGCAACATAAATGTCCATCAAAAGAGGGGTGGGATAAAAAAGATGTGGCGTGTGTGTGTGCTCAGTCGCTCAGTCAAATTTTGTTCCTTTTAACAGCTGAGTAACAGTTGAATATAGGTATTAAATGGGATATTACTCAACTATAAGAAGGGGTGAAATTGTGCCATTTGCAGAGATGTGGATGGGCCTAGAGACTGTCATATAGAGTGAAGTAAGTCAGAAAAAGAAAAACAAATATCAAATAATGTTGCTTATATGCGCAATCTAGAAAAATGATACAGATGAACTTATTTGCAAAGTGGAAACAGAAACAGACAGAGAACAAACATGGACACCAAGGTGGGAAAGGGTGGGATAAATTAGGAGACTGAGACTGACATATACACAACTATAGTATATATATAAAATAGATAACTAATGAGAACCCACTTTATAGCACAGAGAACTTTACTCAATGTCCTTTGGTGACCTAAATGAGAAGGAAATTAAAAAAAGAGGAGGTATATTTATACATATGGCTGTTTCACTTTGCTTACACCAGAAACTAGCACAACATTGTTAAGCAACTATACTCCAATACAAATTAACTTTAAAAAAAGGCACTGGCATAAGGGTAGCTTGTAAACCAATGAAACAGACTTGAGAGTACAGAAATAAGTCAAATACCTATGGCCAACTAAATTTTAACAAGGGTGCCAAGAACATTTAATAAGGAAAGGGAGAGTATTTTCAATGAATGGTCTGGGACTACTGTACCTCACGCCATATATAAAAATAAACTCAAAACACTTCATAGTCCTAAAATTAAGAGCTAAAACTCTTAGAACAAAACAAGTAAATCTTCATGATCTTGGACTTGGCAATGATTTCTTCAGTTCAGTTCAGTCGCTCAGTCGTGTCCGACTCTTTGCCACCCCATGAATCGCAGCACGCCAGGCCTCCCTGTCCATCACCAACTCCTGGAGTTCACGCAGACTCACGTCCATCGAGTCAGTGATGCCATCCAGCCATCTCATCCTCTGTCGTCCCCTTCTCCTCCTGCCCCCAATCCCTCCCAGCATCAGAGTCTTTTCCAATGAGTCAACTCTTCACATGAGGTGGCCAAAGTACTGGAGTTTCAGCTTTAGCATCATTCCTTCCAAAGAAATCCCAGGGCTGATCTTCAGAATGGACTGGTTGGATCTCCTTGCAGTCCAAGGGACTCTTAAGAGTCTTCTCCAACACCACAGTTCAAAAGCATCAATTGTTCAGTGCTCAGCCTTCTTCACAGTCCAACTCTCACATCCATACATGACCACAGGAAAAACCATAGCCTTGACTAGACGGACCTTTGTTGGCAAAGTAACGTCTCTGCTTTTGAATATGCTATCTAGGTTGGTCATAACTTTCCTTCCAAGGAGTAAGCGTCTTTTAATTTCATGGCTGCAGTCACCATCTGCAGTGATTCTGGAGCCCAGAAAAAGTCTGATACTGTTTCCAGTGTTTCCCCATCTATTTGCCATGAAGTGATGGGACCAGATGCCATGATCTTTGTTTTCTGAATGTTGAGCTTTAAGCCAACTTTTTAACTCTCCACTTTCACTTTCATCAAGAGGCTTTTGAGTTCCTCTTCACTTTCTGCCATAAGGGTGATGTCATCTGCATATCTGAGGTTATTGATATTTCTCCCGGCAATCTTGATTCCAGCTTGTGTGTCTTCCAGTCCAGCATTTCTCATGATGTACTCTGCATATAAGTTAAATAAGCAGGGTGACAATATACAGCCTTGATGTACTCCTTTTCCTATTTGGGACCAATCTGTTGTTCCATGTCCAGTTCTAACTGTTGCTTCCTGACCTGCATACAAATTTCTCAAGAGGCAGATCAGGTGGTCTGGTATTCCCATCTCTTTCAGAATTTTCCACAGTTTATTGTGATCCACACAGTTAAAGGCTTTGGCATAGTCAATAAAGCAGAAATAGATGTTTTTCTAGAATTCTCTTGCTTTTTCCATGATCCAGTGGATGTTGGCAATTTGATCTCTGGTTCCTCTGCCTTTTCTAAAACCAGTTTGAACATCAGGAAGTTCATGGTTCACATATTGCTGAAGCCCGGCTGGGAGAATTTTGAGCATTACATTAGTAGCGTGTGAGATGAGTGCAATTGTGCGGTAGTTTGAGCATTCTTTGGCATTGCCTTTCTTTGGGATTGGAATGAAAACTGACCTTTTCCAGTCATGTGGCCACTGCTGAGTTTTCCAAATTTGCTGGCATATTGATTGCAGCCCTTTCACAGCATCATCTTTCAGGATTTGAAAGAGCTCAACTGGAATTCCATCACCTCCACTAGCTTTGTTCGTAGTGATGCTTTCTAAGGTCCACTTGACTTCACATTCCAGGATGTCTGGCTCTAGGTCAGTGATCACACCATCGTGATTATCTGGGTCGTGAAGACCTTTTTTGTACAGTTCTTCTGTGTATTCTGACCACCTCTTCTTAATCTCTTCTGCTTCTGTTATGTCCATACCATTTCTGTCCTTTATCAAGCCCATCTTTGCATGAAATGTTCCCTTGGTATCTCTAATTTTCTTGAAGAGATCTCTAGTCTTTCCCATTCTGTTGTTTTCCTCTATTTCTTTGCATTGATCACTGAAGGCGGCTTTCTTATCTCTTCTTGCTATTCTTTGGAACTCTGCATTCAGATGCTTATATTTTTCCTTTTCTCCTTTGCTTTATGTTTCTCTTCTTTTCACAGCTATTTGTAAGGCCTCCCCAGACAGCCATTTTGCTTTTTTGCATTTCTTTTCCATGGGGATGGTCTTGATCCCTGTCTCCTGTACAATGTCACGAACCTCATTCCATAGTTCATCAGGCACTCTATGTATCAGATCTAGGCCCTTAAATTAATTTCTCACTTCCACTGTATAATCATAAGGGATTTGATTTAGGTCATACATGAATGGTCTAGTGGTTTTCCCTACTTTCTTCAATTTAAGTCTGAATTTGGCAATAAGGAGTTCATAATCTGAGCCACAGTCAGCTCCTGGTCTTGTTTTTGCTGACTGTATAGAGCTTCTCCATCTTTGGCTGCAAATAATATAATCAATCTGATTTCGGTGTTGACCATCTGGTGATGTCCATGTATAGAGTCTTCTCTTGTGTTGTTGGAAGAGGGTGTTTGTTATGACCAGTGTATTTTCTTGGCAAAACTCTGTTAGTCTTTGCCCTGCTTCATTCCGTATTCCAAGGCCAAATTTGCCTGTCACTCCAGGTGTTTCTTGACTTCCTAGTTTTGCATTCCAGTCCCCTATAATGAAAAGGACATCTTTTTTGGGTGTTAGTTCTAAAAGGTCTTGTAGGTCTTCATAGGACCTTTCAACTTCAGCTTCTTCACTGTTACTGGTTGGGGCATAGACTTGGATTACTGTGATATTGAATGGTTTGCCTTGGAAACGAACAGAGATCATTCCGTCATTTTTGAGATTGCATCCTAGTACTGCATTTTGGACTCTTTTGTTGACCATGATGGCTACTCCATTTCTTCTGAGGGATTCCTGCCTGCAGTAGTAGATGTAATGGTCATCTGAGTTAAATTCACCCATCGGCTTGTGACCGGCGCGCTAAGCGCAGGCGGCTGCGATCGGGGCACTAAGCGCAGGCGGCTGTGACCGGCGTGCTAAGCGTGGCCAAGAGGAGCTACCCCACGTCCAATGTCAGGAGCAGAAGCCAGGAGGTCCCCATGCCTGAAGGGCGGCGGCCAAGAGGAGTTACCCCACATCCGAGGTGAGGGTCAGTGGCTGAGAGTTCCAGGCTGTAATGGCGTAGGAACAGCGTAGAGGAGCTACCCCAAGTTCGAGATCAGGGTGGCAGCCGAGAGGAGCTACCCTGCATCCGAGGTCAGGGGCAGCGACGAGAGGAGTCACCCTGCATCCAAGGTCGGGGCAGCGGCCAGGAGGAGCAACCCACGCCCGAGGCCAGGGGCGGCAGCCAGGAGTACCAAACCCATGTCCAAGGAGCAGTGGCTGCGCGGGCCCAGGAGGGCCTAGAGGAGCTATGCCACGTTGACGGTCAGGGAGGGCGGTGTTAAGGAGTTACCCCTCGTCCAAGGTAAGGAGCAGCGGCTGCGCTTTGCTGGAGCAGCTGCGAAGAGATACCCCACGCCCAAGGTAAGAGAAACCCAAGTAAGATGGTTGGTGTTGCAAGAGGGCATCAGAGGGCAGACACACTGAAACCATACTCACAGAAAACTAGTCAATCTAATCACACTAGGACCACAGCCTTGTCTAACTCAATGAAACTAAGCCATGCCCGTAGGGCAACCCAAGATGGGCGGGTCATGGTGGAGAGATCTGACAGAATGTGGTCCACTGGAAAAGGGAATGGCAAACCACTTCAGTATTCTTGCCTTGAGAACCCCATGAACAGTATGAAAAGGCAAAATGATAGGATACTGAAAGAGGAACTCCCCAGGTCAGTAGGTGCCCAATATGCTACTGGAGATCAGTGGAGAAATAACTCCAGAAAGAATGAAGGGATGGAGTCAAAGCAAAAAGAATACCCAGCTGTGGATGTGACTGGTGATAGAAGCAAGGTCCGATGCTGTAAAGAGCAATGATTTCTTAGATATACATAAAGATAATAAGCAATAAAAGATAACAGATAAATCAGATTTTATCAAAATTTATTTTGTTCATTAAAAGACACTATCAAGAGATCTCAGACAACCCACAAATTGGTTGAAAACGTTTTCAAGTCATATAGCTTATCAGGGTCGTTAGTATCCAAAATATATATATAATATTTACAACTTGCCAACAAAAAGACAAGCAGCCCAATTAAAAATGGGCAAAAAATTAAATGCATATTTTCCAAAAGGAGGTATACAAATTGCCGAAAAACTTATCAGAAGTACTGAATATCATCAGTCATTTAGTAACTTAGGACCACAATGATACAACAACTCATATCCATTGGAAAAGGAAAAAAGTGAAAATAACTGTTGGCAAGAGAGTGGAGAAATTTTAACCTTCATACACTGCGGGTGCACGTGTGCTCAGTCAGTTCAGTCGTGTCGGCCTCTCTGTGGCCCTATGGACTGACGTCCACAAGACTCCTCCGTCCATGGGATTTTCCAGGCAAGAGTACTGGAGTGGGTTTCCGTTTCCTCCTCCAGGGGATTTTCTCCACCCAGGGACTGAACCTGTGTTTCTTAACTCTCTTGCATTGGCAGATGGGTTCTTTACCACTAAGCGCCACCTGGGAAGCCTGTACACTGCTGGTGGGAATATCAAATACTGCAGCTGCTCTGAATCCAGTTTGTCAGTTTCTCGATAAGTACAACAGAGTTGCCACATGACCCGGTAACTCTACACCTAGATAAATACCCAAAAGAATGGAACACAGATATTCAAATAAATGCCTACACAAAATATTCATAGCAGCACTATTCACAATAGCGAAAATACAAACTCAAATTTCCATCAACAGATGAATGGATATTGTGGTGTGTGTGTATAAAATGGAATACTGTTCATCCATGAAAACTACTGAAGTACTGCTACATGCTACAACACGAATAAAACTTGAAAACATTATGCTAAATGAAAGGAATCAGACAGAAAAGAAAATGTATTTTATGATTTCATTTATATGAAATGCCCAGAAAAGTTAAATCCATACAGACACAAAGCACATTAGTCACTCCCAGAGACTGAGGAGAGCGATGACTTAAAGAGTTACGGCTTAATAGGTATAGAGTTTCCTTTTGTTTATTTGATTTTTAATACTTTTTTTGTTATTGAAGTATAGTTGAATTACAGTGGTGTGTTAATTTTCTTAGGGTTTTCTTTTGGATTGATGATAACTTTCTGGAACTAGATAGTGGAAATAATTGAATAACATTGTGGAAGTACGGAATGCCACTGAATCGTACACTTTAAAATGGTTAAGATAGTGAATTTTATGTTATATGTTTATGTTATGTTGTATATATGTTTTGCCACATTTTTAAAATCAGTGAAAAAAATACAGATGATTCCATGTGCCCAGAGGGAGAGAAGGAGGCAAGAGAATGACCCTGTTTCACGTGTTTAGAATATCACTTTGATTTATGTGTGCAGTAGGGCTGAGAGGGATCAAAGAAATAGTTTTGGAACATGCATTCTAATTGAATATTTATGGGGTGCTGGCCTGAAGTTTTTTAAGGGAGCTGCTTTGCTGTTTAGCATCTATACAGGAAGTTTACTAATTCATTTTTATACTGAATCTAACTTTTTTGACCCCGAGGTTAAATCTGACACATTTTCAGGAATCTCAGTAGAGATGCCCCTCCTTGATAAAATATCAGTGTATAACCTCTGTCTCCACAATATTAAACAAATTAAGTCTGAGCAGGAATGCTGAGGTCTTTTTATTCTGTTTTTGTTTTTTGTTTTACATTACAACTTTATTTCTTTAGCTTCCCCATATAATTCTTTACTCACAGAGGCCTCTAAATTTTCTAATTTTCTTTCAGAATTGTGGTGTCCAGCACCATGCAAGCTCTGACTGCAGTTAAAGAGCTCCTAAATCCAAGTCACTTTAGAACATTTACTTCTGGGCTATTTTAAAGTTATTTTAACTTAATTATACATCTTCTAGACTTATAGGTTCCAGCTTTCCAGGACTATATAGATGTGGCATATTGTATTTGATAAGACTCAGGAAAAGATGGAGCAACATACATATGCCAATTTCTCTGTGTAACTATAGGTTCATTTTTAAAGCATGAGAATTATGTCTTTTCTAGTCTTTTAAAATGCATATGGAAAAAAAATGCATATGAATGTTTGTACTGAAGAGATTTCATTGCTCTCAAATACATACCAGTGCAGGAGTTCACTTCTCTTGCTTTCTTTCCAATGGATTGTAGAAAGTTTTCCAATTCAAAATTACTATAAAAACATTTACTAGGATAAGATTTTCAGGCATTTTCTTTAACAAGTTCTTCCTTTTTGTGTACACGATAAAAACTTCTATTGTTAAAAATATTGATAACCTTTCTCATTTCTTCACTACACATTTCACATAAATGCTTTTCCTATATGTTTCAGAATTCTAAAACGATGTAAATGATTTGATTAACTTCTATTTCCACCTCATTTCATAGAATATAAAATTCCATGTGATTATGAAACTATGCACTTTATATTTAGCCTCTCAAATAAACAGATTCAGTATTTAATCATCTAAGAGCAATAGAGAAATTACAATTTACTGAACATCATTAAGTGATGAGACTATGCACATTTAATACTTTATTTCACTTAATAAAATGTCAGTATAACATAAAGTGGAAGATATTGATATTATAAATTATTTAAGACTTAAAAATAGAATAATAAAGCCATGATTCTTGAATAGGTACTTTTATTTGAATTTGGAAAACTTCACTTATAATACAAAATTTATGTAATTTATATATTGGTAAAATCTAAAGTATATCAATAAAAACCCCTTGAAACACATGTTATTTTATTTATAAATTTTTTAAAAAGACATACACATTAAGTTGCAACACAACATGAGGAAAGAAGCAAGGTTAAAAAGGTAAAAATTAAACAATATATATTTTCAGGAAAAGTAGCAATAGGCAGAAATATTTTAGTCAAATATAAATAATTTTAGGTTTTAAAGTGATACAACACTGTAGACATTTCAATAAAAGATTAAATGAATGTTGTACAGGAAAAAGATAATAATTCAATACAGCAACTGGAAGAATAACTAATTTGTCTCATATATTAAGAGCATTTTGATTTTCTCTAAAATAGTTTAATCAATGTTGTTTAGACAGCTTTTTATTATTTAGAAATTGTATAAATAATCAAACAAAATGATACCTCATGAAATCAGGAGTCCCCTCTGCCCATCCCCATGTGTAAGAGAAAGAATCCACTTGTAGATAATGGAGAATATTCCTCTAGGATAAACCTCCAAGGAACTAAAATTAAGAATGTCAAGAAAGTTTTTAAGCAATATCAACAAAAATGAGAGAATAAATTTCATGGGTATAATTCTGAACTCCATTACTGTGACTTTTATTATTAAGTTTAATAATCTTTTTTTTTTAAGAAACAAATATTTTTCACTTTTTTTTTTAAATTTTAATTGGAGGCTAATTACTTTACAATATTGTATTGGTTTTGCCATACATCAACATGAATCCGCCACAGGTGTACATGTGTTCCCAATCCTGAACCCCCCTCCTACCTCCCTCCCAATACCATCCCTCTGGGTCATCCCAGTGCACCAGCCCCAAGCTTCCTGTATCCTGCATCGAACCTGGACTGGCCATTTGTTTCTTATATGATATTATACATGTTTCAATGCCATTCTCCCAAATCATCCCCCCACCCCCCAACAGAGTCCAAAAGACTGTTCTATACATCTGTGTCTCTTTTGCTGTCTCACATACAGGGTTATCATTACCATCTTTCTAAATTCCATATATATATGTTAGTATACTGTATTGGTGTTTTTCTTTCTGGCTTACTTCATTCTGTATAATAGGCTCCAGTTTCATCCACCTCATTAGAACTGATTCAAATGTATTCTTTTTAATGGCTGAGTAATACCCCATTGTGTATATGTACCATAGCTTTCTTTTCCATTCATCTGCTGATGGACATCTAGGTTGCTTCCATGTCCTGGCTATTATAAACAGTGCTGCGATGAACATTGGGGTACACATGTCTCTTTCCCTTCTGGTTTCCTCAGTGTGTATGCCCAGCAGTGGGATTGCTGGGTCGTATAGCAGTTCTATTTCCAGTTTTTTAAGGAATTTCCACACTGTTCTCCATAGTGGCTGTGCTAGTTTGGGTTTCCACCAACAGTGTAAGAGGGTTCCCTTTTCTCCACACCCTCTCCAGCATTTATTGCTTGTAGACTTTTGGATCGCAACCATTCTGATTGGCATGTAATGGTACCTCATTGTGGTTTTGATTTGCATTTCTCTGATAATGAGTGATGTTGAGCATCTTTTCATGTGTTTGTTAGCCATCTGTATGTCTTCTTTGGAGAAATGTCTATTTAGTTCTTTGGCCCATTTTTTGATTGGGTCATTTATTTTTCTGGAATTTAGCTGTAGGAGTTGCTTGTATATTTTTGAGATTAGTTCTTTGTCAGTTGCTTCATTTGCTATTATTTTCTCCCATTCTGAAGGCTGTCTTTTCACCTTGCTTATAGTTTCTTTTGTTATGCAGAAGCTTTTAATTTTAATTAGATCCCATTTCTTTATTTTTGCTTTTATTTCCAATATTCTGGGAGGTGGGTCATAGAGGATCCTGCTGTGATGTATGTCAGAGAGTGTTTTGCCTATGTTCTCCTCTAGGAGTTTTATAGTTTCTGGTCTTACGTTTAGATTGTTAATCCATTTTGAGTTAATTTTTGTGTATGGTGTTAGAAATTGTTCTAGTTTCATTCTTTTACAAGTGGTTGACCAGTTTCCCCAGCACCACTTGTTAAAGAGATTGTCTTTTCTCCATTGCATATTCTTGCCTCCTGTGTCAAAGATAAGGTGTCCATAGGTACGTGGGTTTATCTCTGGGCTTTCTATTTTATTCCATTGATCTATATTTCTGTCTTTGTGCCAGTACCATACTGTCTTGATGACTGTGGCTTTGTAGTAGAGCCTGAAGTCAGGCAGGTTGATTCCTCCAGTTCCATTCTTCTTTCTCAAGATTGCTTTGGCTATTTGAAGTTTTTTGTATTTCCATACAAATTGTGAGATTATTCGTTCTAGCTCTGTGAAAAATACCATTGGTAGCTTGATAGGGATTGCATTGAATCTATAGATTGCTTTGGGTAGTATACCCATTTTCACTATATTGATTCTTTCGATCCATGAACATGGTATATTTCTCCATCTATTAGCGTCCTCTTTGATTTCTTTCACCAGTGTTTTATAGTTTTCTATATATAGGTCTTTAGTTTCTTTAGGTAGATAGATTCCTAAGTATTTTATTCTTTTCATTGCAATGGTGAATGGGATTGTTTCCTTAATTTCTCTTTCTATTTTCTCATTATTAGTGTATAGGAATGCAAGGGATTTCTGTGTGTTGATTTTATATCCTGCAACTTTGCTATAATCATTGATTAGTTCTAGTAATTTTCTGGTGGAGTCTTTAGGGTTTTCTATGTAGAGGATCATGTCATCTGCAAACAGTGAGAGTTTTGCTTCTTCTTTTCCAGTTTGGATTCCTTTTATTTCTTTTTCTGCTCTGATTGCTGTGGCCAAAACTTCCAAAACTATGTTGAATAGTAGTGGTGAGAGTGGGCACCCTTGTCTTGTTCCTGACTTTAGGAGAAATGCTTTCAATTTTTCACCTTTGAGGATAGTGTTTGCTGTGGGTTTGTCATATATAGCTTTTATTATGTTGAGGTATGTTCCTTCTATTCCTGCTTTCTGGAGAGTTTTTATCATAAATGGATGTTGAATTTTGTCAAAGGCTTTCTCTGCATCTATTGAGATAATCATATGGCTTTTATCTTTCAATTTGTTAATGTGGTGTATTACATTGATTGATTTGCAGATATTGAAGAATCCTTGCATCCCTGGGATAAAGCCGTCTTGGTCATGGTGTATGATCTTTTTAATGTGTTGTTGGATTCTGATTGCTAGAATTTTGTTAAGAATTTTTGCATCTATGTTCATCAGTGATATTGGCCTTTAGTTTTCTTTTTTTGTGTGGCATCTTTGTCAGGCTTTGGTATTAGTGTGATGGTGGAAGAAATGGACAAATTCTTAGAAAAGTACAACTTTCCAAAACTGAACCAGGAAGAAATAGAAAATCTTAACAGACCCATCACAATCACAGAAGTTGAAACTGTAATCAGAAATCTTCCAGCAAACAAAAGCCCAGGTCCAGACAGCTTCACAGCTGAATTCTATCAAAAATTTAGAGAAGCGCTAACACCTATCCTACTCAAACTCTTCCAGAAAATAATTCTTTTAAGAAGTAACTTAGAAAAAAATTCACAGTGGAGAAATAATAATTTTCTAAAATTATCTGGAATCAAAAATAAGTGAGGCATTAAATGAAATGTTAATTCTATTAATTCTGCTCTGAGATCTGAGATCAGATCAAGTGTCTTTTTAACCAGAAGAGTATAAAACTAGAAATCAATTACAAGAAGAAAACTGGAAAATTAAAAAAAAATTTGAGATTAAACAACATACTCCTGAAGAACCAATGAGTCAAAGAAGAAATCAAATAGGAAATTAATAAAAAATCTCGATACAAACGAAAATGGAAAGACAACAACCAAAACTTATGGGATACAACAAAAGCAGTTCTTTGAGGAAAGTTCATAGCAAAAAAAAAAAAAAATGCATACATTAAGAAACAAGAAAGATTTCATAAAAATGATGCAACTTTGCACCTCAAGGAACTAGAAGAAGAACAGACTGAGCTCAAACTTAGTAGAAGGAAGAAAATAATAGAAATCATAGTGGAAATAGAGACTACAAAGGCAATGAAACTAAAAGCTGTGTTTTATTTAAAGGAATAAACATGAACAAACCTTTCGCTAGACTCACCAAGAAGGAAAAGAGAGAAAAGACTTAAATAGAATTCAGAAATAAAAGAGAGCTGTTACAACTGATACCACAGAAATACTAAGGATCTTAAAAGACTACTACAAACAATAAAATGCTAAAAATTTGAAGTACTTTTGCTTTCCTGTGCAAGTATAAGGAATGTCATCTGTTGTTAATCAGAATCCTGGCACTTTTTGTATTTTGTTCAAAATAGATATTATATTTCTTTTTCCTTTTATTCAAAATAGATATAATAAAAATTTTCTAAGTAGAAAATTTCTGAATTACTAAAATTCTTTCAAACGAGTAATCTTTGACTTTACATTACATGCGATGTACTCTAAGAAAATAATTTCAGTATAAGAATTTTCATCACAGACATTCTTTTTAATAGTGAAAAATTTGAAGTGCTATGAAAACCTATCAAAATAGAGTTGGTTAAGTAGACTGTGGTATATGTACACATGACAGACTACACAGTAATATTTAAAATACAATTATAAGATTTTATGGTATACAATGCTACATAAAATAGTATGTATTACTTGCTTTACCATTGCTATATGAGGAAGATGGTTATTAGTATTTTCCAACACAGACATGAATTTCAAGAGAGTTATGCAATTTGTCTTGTGTTCCGTAATAACTAAATGGCAGCTCTGTATTTGAAAACTAGGACATTTGGATCTAGGGACAATGATTTGGTCACTAGGCTACTGAATTCTCCCTACGTTTATTGACAGGAAATATATCCTTAATATATTACTTAATTACCAATTATTCAGGATAAAAATTGGAAAAGTGAAATATATAGCTACATCTTAAAATATTTCCAGTAGCTATATCTGAGAGCAAGGATTTATAGTAATTCCAATTTATTATATTTTTTCTTTCATCTTTTTCTAACACTTCCCACTCCTCTCGCCCTGTCTATCCTACAGGGGGGTCCGCGGCACCCTTGAGTGGGGTCCTAGCCGTCCCGAACACTGGAAGAACAATAGGGCTGATGACCCAGATTGTTCCGGGGGAGGAACAGTAGGCTGATGACCCAAACTGTTCCGAGGGAGGAGCAGTAGGGCTGATGACCCAAACTGCTCCGTGGGGGAACAAGAGGGCTGATGACCCAGTTGTTCCAAGAAGGGGGGGCAATAGGGCTGATGACCCTAATTGCAGGGAGCTTACCTTCGAATAGCCTGTCTCGGGCGCCACCTGCTGGGGACCAGCCCCAGCTGATCCGGGGTATTCGAAGGAGAGACGGCGTAGGCGAGGGTCAGGAAACAACTGCTTAATTACACTTTAATTAAGGATACAAAGAGTAATAGAATAAGGATAGCTCAGTGAGGAAATTCAGTGGAGAAAAGCGGCTGAAATAAGGATAGCTCAGTAGGGAAATTCAGTGGAGAAAAGAGGCTGAATAAAATTCCAAAGCAGGGTATTAACATCACCTATGAAGGCCGCAGGCGTCCTCCCGTTCTCCCGAAGGAGAGGAGACACTAAGGCCTCCCCGGTCGGATCTTAGAAGCCCAGGCAAAATTAGTAGGCTTGACGAGCTTCCCCGCCTCATAGGAAAGATTCAGCCAGAAGGTGAAAGAAAGAACGACATGGGGAGACCAAATTTCGGTGAACAAAAAAAGGGGCGTACTTTATTTTCCAAAATAGTTTTATACCTTAAGTTGTGCATAAAGGATAATGGGGGAAGGGGTGGAGTCATGCAAGGACAGCAGTTCCTGGTTCTAATTGAAGCCAGGCTTTCAAACTTATCATATGCAAAAGTTCAGGTGATTTACATCATCTTCTGGCCAGGAGGCCTGTTAACATTTTAAGAAACTTATTTTTCTCTAAAGGTGATTATTCCAAAGTCAGGCACCAGCCTCCAAAAAGGCATTGGACAGAGCTGCATTTTACATTTCTATACACCCATTATATCAATCAATACACTGCCAAGGACACAGTAGGTAAGGAGTATGGAGACTTAGCAGCAAACATTGGCTCAACAAGTGAAAAAACCCTTCATCAATACAATTTCTAATCAATCTTTTAACTACTCAAAGGAATCTGTGTTTAGGCAGTTTAGAACATCTCCTGCCTCTCACAGTTGGGAAGCTCTGAACAATCACATGTGGCCGGAAAAACCTATTCAGGCAGGCTAGAGGATTTCCAAAGGAGTTTGTAGGTTGAAACACTGTCACACCCAGGAATTATTAACTGGAGCTGTAAGCTAACTCTCTTTTCAGAGAGAGGTAGTGGGGGACAGCCCCCCGTAAAGTCAGAGGTGTAGGTGAAAGCACAAAGCAGAAAGTAGGCAGACTCTGGTTTTCGGGGTAGATGCTCGAGAATTTCCAGGGGGACTCCTGAGGCTCGATCCCGCCTTTGCGTATGCCGAGCCTCCTTCCTCATGACCTTTGCCACGGGCGGAGTGCCTCACGCTGGCTCCCGGCAGTGATAGAATTCTAGTTGAGCTATTCCAGATCCTCACTCAATATGCAATATGCCGGCTCCTGGCAATTTGTATTCAGTTAGAAAATATAATATTCATGCATATAAAATACTCTTCATGTAGTGGTAAATAATGAGTGTATGAGGAAAAATAAAATAAAGAAAAACACATTCACTCATATAAATACATCTGAACAGTTATTAGCTAAAATACTAATAGGTTTTATATTTAAATGCTAGGTTACAGGACAAATTTCTTATCTTTTATGTATATTTTATTTTCTCTTTAGTGAAATGTTACATAAGTGATAAAAGTACAAAGAAAATTTAAAATAAAAATATGAAACAATTTGTTTGTACTGAGTACCCAGTGTTTTAGATTATGATAGTGGCAGGATGGAAACACAACTATAAGCCTTTCTATCCCTACAGCAACGTAAACTGCTTAAGTAGTACACAGATAATTTAAGGATGATATAGTCAATGTTCTCAGAGTAAGCAATTTTCATTCCCTTACCACAGCTGCATAAAGGACAACTCTCAACCACCTGCAATAATTTCTTTAAAGTATGTCCTAGGAGAATCTCAGCATGCAACTTAGCAGCTTTCTCTTTAAGTGTGTCTTCATAAAGCAAAGAGAAACAGCCACTCATTGGACTTGAAACTTTTAAGAATCCATATAAGGGAAGAAACACTGTTTTATGCTAAACTAAGCTCAAAATTTGTCTTTTTGAGTAATCTGAACACATGACCCTAAGAAATGAATTTTGTAAATATGAATAGATGGCATGTATATTCTTTTAATCCCAAATCAAATCTCACATCTTCTAAGTGTATTTTATTGGGAAAGATCATAGAGCTGGATAATCACAATGACACAAAATGAAAACTAGCTAACATTAATCTCGCTAGATTAGCTAGACAATTAGTTTATCTTTAAAAAATGTTGTTAAATCTGGTGTAGTCCATGTTCCCTTTGTCACTTTTCTTACTAACACTAGAGAAATATATTAATAATTCATTTTGAGTTATTTCTTAGAGGACCAGAATCAATGACTGAGAACTATTACTACACAAAGTCAAAAATGTCATTGAGAATGACTGTGACTTCACAATATTCCTTATCATCATGTTTATTAAAGTATTCATTAAAAGTCCATCATGCTAATTTAACAGGGAAAATCTAATAGATTGCCACTTGATAGCTTCCACTAAATTAATGTAGGAGAATAATAATCAGAGCCTTAGCCATTGTCATTAAGAAATAAAAACTGTAATGAAATTAATTGCAAGCAGAAATCAATGACACTATTAATGAGTGAGATTAAACCTGTAAGACAAAATTTAGTAAAAATTTTTGGTTCTCATTTTTTCCTTTTAATTCATTGCTATTTTGGTCTCAGTGTTAGTTAATGCATCTTACTCATTATATTGTAATTTGGACTTGTATACACTAATTTGAAGTGCTATAGGGGTAAATGATTCCTGTTTCCTTCCTTCTGGATGTGTTCATAAGATATCACATTTCCTCCTTATTCCTCTGGTGGCAGACTCTTTTTTACGGGTGGCTGGCCCAGTACAAAACTTCCAAATTGGTAAATTAGTCTATTTCTGTGAGTTCAGTGAGCAAAACAATTTTGATTCTTCCATTATATCCTTCCTCTTAACTTTTATTGGCAGTAAAGGAGATACTTTGATTCTTCTTCTACTGGCCTTTTATCTTGCTTCCTAATTAATCTAGGATCAAGGCAGTGAAGGAAGGTACTCTATTTGGCTTCATCAAGGAACCTAACCTAGAGCACTTTATGTATTGAGTGTGTTGTTAGCCATTTTTTCTTCATCTTTCCTATGGTGACTATTTCATATTTGGGAAAAAGATGATTATGGATCAGGAGAAACTCAATTATTTTTTTAATAAGTATAGGATTCAATGAATTAACAAATAGCATTAAGTCAATATATTGTATATAACTGACTATCATCAACCCGTAGCATTTATTAAGTGTTTGGTATTTTATGGAGGACTAGCATAAAAACAAATAAGACTTAAGTGACATCAACAAGAAGGCAAAATAGGAAGCCCTGGACTTCCCTACCACTGGCATACAAATTCAACAGCAATACACTGATAAATTCCCTTTGTGAGAAATCCAGAAACTAGTTGAGGGGCTCCTGCAGTCTGCACAAGTACAAAGCCAGTTACATCAAAACTGGCAGAAAAACAAGAAATCCTCTTGCCATAATCCTTTATCTGAAACAGTGCCGTAAAATTGAGAGGAAAACCCCAACTTCCAGCTTACTCATAAGGAAAGAAGTAATTAGACAACACATATAGTATCCCGACTTTTTTGGGTGCTTCCCAAGGGACTGGCTTTTACCTCACCTATCTCAGAACACTGAAAGGATCAACATATGCTAGACCCCTGGGACCACGGAAAACAAAGGCAGCGATTTAAACTAAAATTCATACACTCAGCACAGCTACTCAAGCTTAACACAAAACATGTGGGAGTCAGGAGCTGCCACCCCACCTCCTAGATTCTCTCTAGGAAAGAAAAGATTTGGATCACACATTCAGCTCTAACAATCTCTCCAGTTACTACCAAAGGGATTGACTTCCATCTCTTCTGTTTAAGGGTACCTAAGAACAAAAATGGTTATTTGGACTAAGAAATGTTCATGGCATCCGGTCCCATCACTTCATGGGAAATAGATGGAGAAACAGTGGAAACAGTGTCAGACTTTATTTTTTGGGGCTCCAAAATCACTGCAGATGGTGACTGCAGCCATGAAATTAAAAGACGCTTACTCCTTGGAAGGAAAGTTATGACCAACCTAGAGAGCATATTCAAAAGCAGAGACATTACTTTGGCAACAAAGGTCCGTCTAGTCAAGGCTATGGTTTTTCCTGTGGTCATGTATGGATGTGAGAATTGGAATGTGAAGAAGGCTGAGCACCAAAGAATTGATGCTTTTGAACTGTGGTGTTGGAGAAGACTCTTGAGAGTCCCTTGGACTGCAAGGAGATCCAACCAGTCCATTCTGAAGGAGATCAGCCCTGGGATTTCTTTGGAAGGAATGATGCTAAAGCTGAAACTCCAGTACTTTGGCCACCTCATGTGAAGAGTTGACTCATTGGAAAAGACTCTGATGCTGGGAGGGATTGGGGGCAGGAGAAGAAGGGGACAACAGAGGATGAGATGGCTGGATGGCATCACTGACTCGATGGACGTGAGTCTGTGTGAACTCCAGGAGTTGGTGATGGACAGGGAGGCCTGGCATGCTGCGATTCATGGGGTCGCAAAGAGTCAGACACGACTGAGCGACTGAACTGAAGAACAAAAATGGTTGTTTGGACTAAGAAATGTTTTAAAGGACAACAGAAGCTCTAGCTGGCTTGACTAGTCAATATCATCTTTTGCAGAGGGCCAGTGTTAAAGACAGAGAGCTGGATATATATATATATATATATATATATATATATATATATATATATGTTTTCTGTATAGCTAACAACACAATTAGTTAAAGGAAATGAAGAAATATGGAGCTAAGTTGAAAAACAGGACAAACCAGCCCTAATGAAGTGAAGATATACGAATTATCTGATAGTACAATAATGCATGAGTAAATGGAGGATTTCAACAAAACCATACGTCTATAAGAATAACCACATATTACATATGGAGTTTAACAGTACAATGACTGAACTGAAAATCTCAACAGAGGAGTTAAAAAACAAACTAGAGCAAGCAGAATAAAGAATTAGCAACTTGAAGACAGGTCATTTGAAATTAGCCAGTCAGAGGAGCAGAAACCAGAGAGAGGGAAGAATGCTTTTATGGGGTTCCAAAAAGATGATCAATATACACTATATTATGCAAGTCCCAGAAGAAGAATATAGACAGCAAACAGAAAACAATTAACAAAATAGCAATATTAAATCGACTTACTTCCCTATTATTAATTTCTTTAAATGTAAATAAATTAAACTCTTCAGTCAAAAGGAATAAAGTGGCTGAGTGGATTAAGGAAACAAAAATAAAACAGAAAAAATCAAGATCCAACTATGTACTGACTACAAGAGACTCACTTTACATTTATGGACATGCATAGGCTGGGAGGAAAAAAGAATGGAAAAATATAGTCCATGCAAATAAAAACCAAAAGTGAGCAAGAGTAGCTACACTTATATCACATAAAAATGATTTTAAGTAAAAATTGTTACAAGAGGTAAGTATATTAAATGACAATTAAAAGGTCAACTCAATAGGAACATATAACAGCTATAAATATATATGTGTCCACATCAAAAAAATACAGAAAATATTTCTGAACTAAAGTAGCAAATGGGCAGCAACACAGTAAGAATAGGAGAATACCACACTTTCAACAATGGATAGAACAACTGAACAAAATATCAATACAGAAAGAACAAACAACACTGTAGACTAAATCAGTAATGTGCAAGTTAGGCCTGGGGTACAAAATGCAGCAGGGAAAAAGTGAACAGACTTTTGCCAAGAGAATGCACTGGTCACAGCAAACACCCTCTTCCAACAACAAAGAGATTAGGCTGATTATATTCTTTACAGCTGAAGATGGAGAAGCTCTATAGAGTCATAAAAAGAAGACAAGGAGCTGACTGGGGCTCAGATCACAAGCTCATTACTGCAAAATTCAGACTTAAAAAATGTAGAGAAAAGCACTACACCATTCAGGTATGATCTAAATCAGATCCCTTATGATACAGTGGAAATGACAAATAGATTCAAAGGATTAGATATAATAGAGAGCATGAAAAGCAATGGATGAAGGTTTGTAATATTGTAAAGGAGGTGGTGACCAAAATTATCCCCAAGATAAAGATGGAACAAGGCAAAATAGTTGTCTGAGGATGCCTTACATGAAACTGAGGAAAGAATAGATGTGAAAGGCAGAGGAGAAAAGGAAAGATATGTCCATCTGAATGCAGAGTTCCAGAAAATAGCAAGGAGAGATAAGAAAGCCTTCCTCAGGGACCATTCCAAAGAAATAGAGGAAAACAATAGAATGGGAAAGACTAGAGATCTCTTTAAGAAAATTAAGATACCAAGGGAACATTTCATGAAAGATGGGCGCAAACACACACACACACACACACACAAAGACAGAAACAGTGCAGACCTAACAGAAGCAGAAGATATTAAGAAGAGGGGGCAAGAATATAGAAAACCATACAAAAAAGATCTTAAAGACTCGGATACCATGATGGTGTGGGCACTAACCTAGAGCCAGACATCCTGGTGTGTGAAGTCAAGCAGGCCTTCAGTTCAGCACAGTTTAGTCGCTCAGTTGTGTCCGACTCTTGGCAACCTGATGGACTGCACCTCGCCAGGCTTCCCTGTCCATCACCAACTCCTGGTGCATACTCAAACTCATGTCCATCGAGTCAGTGATGCCATCCAACCACCTCGTCTTCGGTCATCTTCTTCTTCTCCCACCTTCAATCTTGCACAACATCAGGGGCTTTTCCTATGAGTCAGTTCTTTGCAACAGGTGCCCAAATTATTGTAGTTTCAGCTTCCCTGGTGACTCAGATGGTAAAGCGTCTGCCTACAATGTGGGAGACTGGGTTCGATCCCAGCATTGGAAAGAGCCTCTGGAGAAGGAAATGACAGCCCACAGCAGTACTCTTGCCTGGAAAATCCCATGGACGGAGGAATCTGGTAGGCTACAGTCCATGGGGTCACAAAGAGTCGGACACTACTGAGCGACTTCACTAACAGCTTCAGCATCAATCCTTCCAATGATTCAGGACTGATTTCCTCTAGGATGGACTGGTTGGATCTCTTTGCTATCCAAGGGATTCTCAAGAGTCTTCTCCAACACCACAGTTCAAAAGCATCAGTTCTTTGGCACTCAGCTTTCTTTATAGTCCAGTTCTCACATCCATACATGACTACTGGAAAGTCCATAGCTTTGACTAGATGGATATTTGTTGGCAAAGTAACATCTCCGCTTTTTAATACGCTGTCTAGGTTGGTCATAACTTTTCTTCCAAGGAGCAAGCATCTTTTAATTTCATGGCTGCAGTCACCATCTGCAGTGATTTTGGAGCCCCAAAATAAAGTCTGTCACTATTTCCATTGTTTCCCCATCTATTTGCAATGAACTGATGGGACCAGATGCCATGATCTTAGCTTTCTGAATGTTGAATTTAAGCCAACTTTTTCAGTCTCCTCTTTCAATTTCATCAAGAGTCTCTTTAGTTCTTCTTCACTTTCTGCCATAAGGGTGGTGTCATCTGCATATCTGAGGTTATTGATATTTCTCCAGGAAATCTTGATTCCAGCTTGTGCTTCATCCAGCCCAGTGTTTCTCATGATGTACTCTGCATATAAGTTAAATAAGCAGGGTGACAATATACAGCCTTGATGTACTCCTTTTTTCTATTTGGGACCAGTCTGTTGTTCCATGTCCAGTTCTAACTGTTGCTTCCTGACCTGTATACAGATTTTTCAGGAGGCAGGTCAGGTGGTCTGGTATTCCCATCTCTTTCAGAATTTTCCACAGTTTGTTGTGATCCACACAGTCAAATGCTTTGGCATAGTCAATAAAACAAAAATAGATGTTTTTCTGGAACTCTCTTGCTTTTTCTATAATCCAGCAGATGTTGGCAATTTGATCTCTGGTTCCTCTTCCTTTTCTAAATCCAGCCTAAACATCTGGAAGTTCATGGTTCACGTAGTGCTGAAGCCTTGCTTGGAGAATTTTGAGCATGACTTTGCTAGGGTGTAATATGAATGCAGTTGTGCAGTAGTTTGAACATTCTTTGGCATTGCCTTTCTTTGGGATTGGAGTGAAAACTGACCTTTTCCAGTCCTGTGGCCACTGCTGAGTTTTCCAAATTTGCTGGCATATTGAGTGCAGCACTTTCACAGCATCATCTTTCAGGATTTGAAATAGCTCAACTAGAATTCCATCACCTCCACCAGCTTTGTTCGTAGTGATGCTTCCTAAGGCCCACTTGACTTCGCATTCCATATGTCTGGCTCTAGGTGAGTAATCACACCATCCTGGTTATCTCGGTCATATACATCTTTTTTGTATAGTTCTTCTGTGTATTCTTGCCACCTCTTCTTAATCTCTCCTGCTTCTGTTAGGTCCATACCATTTCTGTCCTTTATTGTGCCCATCTTTGCATGAAATATTCCCTTGGTATCTCTAATTTTCTCGAAGAGATCTCTAGTCTTTCCCATTCTATTGTTTTCTTCTATTTCTTTGTATTGATGAGTGAGGAAGTCTTTCTTGCTATTATCTTATTTTGCTATTCTTTGAAATTCTGCATTCAGATGTGTATATCTTTCCTTTTCTCCTTTGCCTTCACTTCTCTTCTTTTCTCAGCTATTTGGAAAACCTCCTCAGACAACCATTTTGCCTTCTTGCATTTCTTTTTCTTGGGGACGGTCTTGTTCACTGCCTCCTGCACAATGTCATGAACCTCTGTCCATAGTTCTTTAGGCACTTTGTCTATCAGATCTAATCCCTTGAATCTATATGTCAGTCCCACTGTATAATCTTAAGGGATTTGATTTAGGTCATACCTGAATGGTATAGTGGTTTCCCCTAGTTTCTTCAATTTAAGTCTGAATTTGGCAATAAAGAGTTCATGATCTGAGCCACAGTCAGCTCTCAGTTTGTCTTTGCTGACTGTGTACAGTTTTTCACCTTTGGCTGCAAAGAATATAATCAGTTTAATTTTGGTATTGGCCATCTAGTGATGTCTGTGTAGTTTCTTCTCTTGTGTTGTTGCAAGAGGTTGTATGCTATGACCAGTGAAGAGAAAACTCTGTCTTTGCCCTGCTTCATTTTGTATGCCAAGGCCAAAGTTGTCTTTTACTCCAGGTATCTCTTGACTTCCTCCTTTTTCATTCCAGTCCCCTATAATGAAAAGGACATTTTTGGGGGATGTTAGTTCTTGAAGGTCTTGTAGGCCTTCATAGAACCGTTAAACTTCAGCTTCTTCAGCATTACTGGTTGGTTCATAGACTTGGATTACTGTGATATTGAATGGTTTGCCTTGGAAACGAACAGAGATCATTCTGTCGTTTTTGAGATTGCATCCAAGTACTGCATTTCGGACTCTTTTGTTGACCATGATGGCCACTCCATTTCTTCTGAGGGATTCCTGCCCGCAGTAGTAGATATAATGGTCATCTGAGTTAAATTCACCCATTCCAGTCCATTTCAGTTCGCTGATTCCTAGAATGTCAACATTTTCTCTTGCCATCTCTTGTTTGACCACTTCCAATTTGCCTTGATTCATGGACCTGACATTCCAGGTTCCTATGCAATATTGATCTTTACAGCATCAGACCTTTCTTCTATCACCAGTCACATCCACAGCTGGGTATTGTTTTTGCTCAGTCTCTGTGGGGTCTCCTGGTGCTCACAAGGCTCCATCCCTTCATTCTTTCTGGAGTTATTTCTCCACTGATCTCCAGTAGCATATTGGGCACCTATTGACCTGGGGAGTTCATTTTCAGTATCCTATCTATTTGCCTTTCATACTGTTCATGGGGTTCTCAAGGCAAGAATACTGAAGTGTTTTGCCATTCCTTTCTCCAGTGGACCACGTTTTGTCAGAACTCTCCATCATGACCCACCCATCTTGGGTGGCCTTACATGGCATGGCTCATAATTAAACAAGTCATTGAGTTTAAAAAGTCAGTGAGTTAAACAAGTGATCACTGTGGTCCATGTGGTCCATTTGATTAGTTTTCTGTGACTGTGGTTTCCATTCTTTCTGCCCTCCGAGGGTTAAGGATCAGAGGCTTAAGGAAGCCTCCTGAAGAGAGAAACTGACTAGGGGAAACTGGGTCTTGTTCTGATGGGCAGGGCCATGCTCAGTAAATCTTTAATCCATTTTTCTGTTGATAGGCGGGGCTGTGTTCCCCCCCCCATTGTTTGACTGGAGACCAAACTATGGTAGAGATAATGAAGTTAATGGCGACCTCCTTCAAAAAGTCCAGTGCATGCAATGCCGCCGCATTCAGTGCCCCGGACCCTGCTGCAGGCCACTGCAATCCACGCCTCTGCCGGAGACTCCTGGACATTGGCAGGCAAGTCTGGGTCCACCTCTTGTGGGGTCACTGACCCTTTCTCCTGGGTCTTGGTGCACACAGGGTTTTGTTTGTACCCTCCAAGAGTCTGTTCCCCCAGTCCTGTGTAAGTTGTGGCCACTCTATGGTGGGATTAATGGTGACCTCCTCCAAGAGGGCTTATGCCATACCCAGGTCTGCAGCACCCAGAGCCCCTGCCCTGCAGCAGTCCACTGCTGACCTGTACCTCCTCAGGAGACACTACTCACTCAAAGGCAGGTCTGACTCAGTCTCTGTGGGGTCTCCTGGTGCTCACAAGGTTTTGTTGGAGCCCTTTGAGTGTCTCTGGCGGGTATGGGGTTTGATTTTAAACATATTTCACCCCTTGCACGGTCTTGCTGGGGCTTTTCCTTTGCCCTTGGATGTGGGATATCTTTTTTTGGTGGGCTCCAACATTCTCCTGTCGATGGTTGTTCAGTAGTGAGTTGTAATTCTGGAATTCTCACAGGAGAAGATAAGCGCACATCCTTCTACTCCACCATCTTGGTTTGTATTGGGTTGATTCCAGTATTCCGACCTGGAGAATTCCATGGACTATATAGTCCATGGGGTCGCAGAGAGTCAGACACGATTGAGCAACTTTCACTTTCTCTTTAACATAGCATTGTTCGTTACCATTCTCTCTCCCTCTCTCTTTCAATACTCCTTTTACTTTACTCACCTAAAAGCACTCTTCTTCCATGAATCCTTTAATTAATCTTTTTCTAAGAAGTTGGTATCTTTTTCTTTTCAACCTATTCAACTGCTTCCTTCTTAAGAATTATTCCACAATTCATAAGTAGAAGACTGACAAAACTCAACTGAGTTATCATTCCTGGCTGAAGGCTGGTTAAACCAGGAGGTGCTAGTGGTAAAGAATCCGCCTGCCAATGCAGGAGATGTAAGAGATGTGGGTTCGATCCCTTTGTCAGGAAAATCCCCTGGAGAAGAACATGGCAACCCACTTCAGTATTCTTGCCTGGAGAATCCCATGGACAGAGGAGCCTGGCGAGTTATGGTCCGTAGTGTTTCAAAGAGTCAGACACAACTGAAGTGACTTAGCATAGCACACAGCACAGACTAGGGGTAGATTCTTGATCCAACTGGGTTATATAAACTCCTCTGCTATTTTGAGATTAAAATTCAGAATCCTAGCTAGTCTCTGATGCTAATTACACTGAGTAGATGTGAAAACAGATACTGAAAGAAAACTA